>NC_057861.1:507524710-508724710 GCF_019393635.1 Dromiciops gliroides | reverse complement strand
GAGTTGAAATCCAGCCTCAGACACTTGACACTAGCTGTGTGACCCTGGGCAAGTCACTTAACCTTCATTTCCCCTCAAAATTAAAAAAACAAAAAAAAACAAAAAAATTGCATTTGATGCTTTAGACATAAATGTCAATACCATAGGCAAATTAGGAGTGGAAGAAATAATTTATTGCTCAGATCTATGGAGACAAGAAGAATGTATGACTAAACAAGAGATGGAGAGTATTATGAAATACAAAAAGGATCATTTTGACTATATTAAATTAAAAAGTGTTTTTACAAACAGAAACAATGCACACAAGATTAAAAGGAAAACCAAAAGCTGGGAAACAAATTTACAGCCAGTGTTTCTGAAAAGGCCTCATTTCTAATATATATATATATATATATATATATATATATATAAAGAACTAAATAAAATATATAAGAATACATGTCATTCCCTAATTAATAAATGGTCAAAGGATATGAACAGGCAGTTTTCAGAAAAAGAAATCTAAGCTATCTTTTGTCATCTAAAAAAAAAGTGCTCTAAATCCCTATCAATTAGAGCAATGCAAATTAAAACAACTCTGAGATAGCATCTTAAACATAGAAGATTGGCTAATATGATAAAAATAAAAAATAATAAATGTTGGAGAAGATGTGGAAAAAAATGGAACACTAATGCATTGTTGGTGGAATTGTGAACTGATGCAACCATTCTGGAGAATAATTTGGAACTATGCCCAAAGGGCTATGGGACTGTGCATACATTTTTACCCAGCAATACCACTTCTAGGTCTGTATCCCAAAGAGATTATAAAAAAGGGGAAAGGACCCATATGTACCAAAATATTTATAGCTGCTCTCTTTGTGTTGACAAAGAACTGTAAATTGAGGGAATGCCCCTCAATTGGGGAAGGGCTGAACAAGTTTTTGCATATGAATGTAATGGAATATTATTGTGCTGTAAGAAATGATGAGAAGGCAAATTTCAGAAAAATCTGGAAATACTCAAGTGGACTGATGCTGAGTGAAGTGAGCAGAACCAGGAAAACATTTTTACAGAGTAACAGCCAAACTGTAATAGACTTTGCTCTTTTCAGCAATACAATAATCCAAGACAATTAATTACAAAGGAGTCATTGGAAAATGCTCTCCACATCTAGAAAAAAGAACTATAGAATCTCAATGCAGATTAAACCATACTATTTCTACTTTTTTACTGCTTTTTTTTTCTTTTATGAATTTTTTAACCTTTTGTTCTGGTTCTTCTTTCACAACATGAAAAATGTGAATATATGTTTAATATGATTGTATACATATGACCTATATCAGATTTCTTTCTTTCTTGGGGAAGGAAGAGAGGGAGGGAGAAAAATTTGAATCTCATAATGTTATAAAAACAAATGCTGGAAAAGTATCTTTACATGTAACTGGGAAAAAATAAAGTACTATTAAGATTGGAAAAAAAGAAGAGAAAAAATATCTTATTTATAGTTTGCATTATTATATAATTTTGTAACTTTTAAGAAATGTTTTTCATAAAATGTAAATAATGTTAAATAAATAAATGAATAAACAAATGAACAAACAAAAATGGTGTCTGTCTATATTTCTATTTCCTGAATAAAAAGCTTCTCCTGACTGTCTTCAAAAGTATAAGCTATGGTTATTTACCATATCAGTTTTTGATGTGTTGGCCAGGAGTCTGACAGCAACCCACTTCCATGCTGTTACACAGCAGACTAAAGACTCCGATGAGGCAGAACTGATGGTTCAATAAATTCATAACCCCACACTATAAAATATACGGATGGACCTTATGACCAAGGGAATAGAAATAAATCCTAAGGGTGCACCTAAACTATAAATTTACAAGTCTAATTTTATAGTATCCAGTGTAATTGTTGTAACCATGAAAGACCCTACTTCCCTACAAACTTATTTCCCATTGACAGTAATCCCTTCTGTCTATCTTGCCTATTTATTAACTCTCACTTCCAAAGTCAAGCCAATGTTTAAAAGAAATGGGTTAGGGGCAGCTAGGTGGCGCAGTGGATAGAGCACTGGCTCTGGAGTCAGGAGTACCTGAGTTCAAATCCGGCCTCAGACATTTGACACTTACTAGCTGTGTGACCTTGGGCAAGTTACTTAACCCTCATTGCCCCGCAAAAAAACAAACAAATAAATAAACACACAAACAAATAATAAATGAATAAATAAATAAATAATAATGTGATTGAATGCTTCATTATTTCTCATATAATAATTGTTTGTTAGTCATTATTTATCCATATGATTTGGTCAGGATAGCTAAAGATTCAGATGAATTTCTCTTTTAAAATATACTTTTTTTTTTTTGCATTGCAGTGAGGGTTAAGTGACTTGCCCAGGGTCACACAGCTAGTAAATCTCAAGTGTCTGAGGCCAGATTTGAACTCAGGTCCTCCTGAATCCAGGGCCAGTGCTTTATCCACTGTGCCACCTATCGGCCCTTAAAATATACTTTTATTGGGGGAAAGATACATAATGCAACAATCAAATGTAGGTCATGACAGGGAACATAAGTTTTCAGCAGGAATTATCTTTTTCTGTGCATAGTTATCATGTAAATTAAAAAGAGGCAGATATACATTTTCTCTTATTTCAACTAAGCAGGAAGTTTTCAGTATAAATCCATTTCTCTTTCCCTTCATGGGACTGCTTAATGAATGATATCCAACCTTAATTTCCTACTAAATTGTGGGTAGTTTTATATTTTGTTTTTATATAAGTGTGAGTAACCATAAGAAGTGAAACTTGTTTTGACCATAAAATGCAAGACAGCTTAAAAGACAGGTTTGTGTCATGTTGTGAAGGGCTTTAAATGTCAAAAAGAGAAGTTTTTATTTGATTGTAGAGTTAATAGGTGGTCACTGGGGTTTATTAATTAGAGTGCATAGTACCATGGTCAGACCGACATTTTAGGAGAATCACTTTGGTAGACCTAAAGAAGATGGAATGGAATGAGGAGAGATGAGATAGAGATCATTTTGTGAGGCATGGCAATAATACAGGTAAGAGGTAATATGGCCCTAACCTAAACTAGGTTGGCAGCTTTGTGAGTAGAGAGAAGGGTTCAACATATGAACAATATTTCTGAGTCACTTTTTCTGGCTCCAAGGTGGCCAACTATGAAGAGGAAAGCTGAACCTTGATCTTCTGATCTTCCAGTTTGGTAAGAATTTTCCCCAATTTCCCATGTGCTTGTTTCTTTAAGTTTTAAATTGGCTGTTAAGTATATACTTTAATTCTTAAGTACTCTTAGCCTCCTATTTTCAAGTCTTGCTCCCTTTTACAAAATGGACTGGGGTCTGTGGGACAATGGGGGTTACATGACTTGCCCAAGGTCACACAGCTAGTAAGTGTCAAGTGTCTGAGGCCTGATTTGAACTCAGGTACTCCTGAATCCAGCGCCGGTGCTTTATCCACTGTGCCACCTAGCTGCCACCTAGATGCTCCCTCCTGATATTCTCTTAACCCAAAATTGTAAATGATTACATTCAGTGCTTAAGTAAACTTAACTGCATATTCATTTCTTCATCCTCTCTGCTACTTTTTCTATTGTTGTTTCTTTCCTGTCTCTCCTTATAGAAGTTATTTTTTTTGTGGAGGGGGGGGGCAGCTATGTGGCACAGTGGATAAAGCACTAGCCCTGGATTCAGGAGGACCTGAATTCAAATCCCGCCTCAGATACTTTACACTTACTAGCTGTGTGACCCTGGGCAAGTCACTTAACCCTCATTGCCCTGTAAAAAAATAAGTTATTATTATTTTTAATTACTTATTATATTTCCAAGCAGAAAAACTGAAATGCAACTGCAAAGTCATCTTACTGGAAATCCATTGTAGAAGCTCTTAAGCATAGTTTTTGGAACTCAATTATTCCTTTTTATTCCTTTCTTTTTTTCTAGTTCTAACAAAAATGCTAATTTTGTTCCACTTTTCATTTTCATTATAATGCTTTTTCTCTGGAGTATGGAATCACTCTGTGCCATTTTTTCCTTCATTACCATCTTTGACACAAGAATAAGATTGTAGAGTTTAATAGCCAATATATTTTGAGAAGTATCATCCTTAATTGACCTTTTCAGTATTCTGTATGCTTATTGGTTAGATATCCCACTTTTTCTTTTCTAACTCTGAACCAGTGGGGGAAAGAGTATATTGCCAATCAAATTACAAAATACTTAAAAGGTCAGAGCAGTACCTTATGCTATATTTTATAAAATATATGAAGCATTTAAATTTCTGATATCTCATTTTCATGATTCAGGTGATAAAAAGACAAGCTAGGCCAACATTAATCTCATCTCATGAATTAATTATTTTAATGAGATTAGAAAATAGTACAAAATTATAGCACCATCCAAGGTATTTTAAGAGGTACATGATAAGTTTTAAGGAAATGTATATCACTGTGGCTTCATTTCCTTAGTAAAGTATTTTATGAGTTCTAGTTTAGCTCTGAATGAGGTTTGTCAATCACTTGGCTATTGTGAACCTGTTATGTGGACATTCAACCATTTGCTGTTTTTAAAGCTCTCTTTATGATTCAAAGATAATGAACTGGAAAAGGATTATCTGCATCTCAAATCACATGAAATAATTTCTGATATGTTCTTACCAGGTAGAAAAGTATTACTTCCTGCTTTATAAAATTGACTTTTGATTTTTATTCTCTTTTATTTTTCTTTCTCTCTTTTCATACCCATTTGCTTTCAAGAAATAAGCTCCTTTGGAAAGCAAACTTGAAAATCTATAGATACTAATATCACTTTATCCTGACCAAATTGTATGATGCCCCATTAATGCTTTGTATTCTTTCAATTTCTCTTTTACTACATGTAACCACCTGAGCAGTGAATTTATCTCATCTAATTCTATTGAAACTCAGCAAAGGGTCAAGACTGTGAAGAAATGATACAGGATTAATGTGTCAGTAATTGCTCATAACCAGCTGGCCTGAGAAATAGTTGGATTGATATAGTGTTAGCATATGAGCCTCTAGCTAAAGAATCTTTCAGCTGAAAAGATTAAAGCTGAACTGATACCTCAAAAACCCTCCACTATTCCAGACTGAGAATAAACCAGGAGAATATAGATTTTCTCTGTGCATTCACATATTTCTTTCTACTCAGGTCAACATCATTTTGATGAGTTCAAGCCCACTGGGTCTTTTCTAGTGGAGAAGGTTTAAACCAGTGGTGCTTATCTTTGCCTTAATACAAGCACATTTTCTTCTCCTTCATTTCATTGTGAAGAGGAATTCTTTTATACACACAACAAACTGTCACTTAATATACCTTATTAACATGTGTCCTTATAGGGAAAAAGGGTTTTTGATATTATCTCCAAGTTCTTATATTTACATTAGAACATGAATGTTTCTTCCATAGGTAAGAGGAGAATCCATGGAACATCTAATATAGCTTTCCATTATAGCATGGAACTTCTTAGCTAGTGAAATTTTGAACCCTGCTTTCTTGAACCCATACAAGTAATTTAGAATTTGAAAGTGCCCAATGAAATACAGGTAACTGTCATCAAAAAGTCATACTTGTGTGTATGTAACCCAAGAGCTCCCATAATTGAAAATATTATAGTAAATTGTTACATAGGATGATGAACACACTGTTATAAGGGATCTTGAAGGTCATTTAGTCCAACTCTCTCATTTTGTAGATAAGAAAACTCCAGAGAGGTTGAGTGACTTTTCTAAATTCTCATAGGAAAGAAGCAATAGAGCTGGGGTTTAAACATGGGTTCTCTGACTCTAAAGCTATTGTTCTTTGCACTGACCCATGCTAACTCCTTGTTGATATGTCTTATGCATTATCCTATATATGTAACTGTGTCTAAGAATGAGAAACCACATGTAGTGTAGGTAGTTCCAGATCAATTGTTCTTAATAATTTTCCATTTAAATTCCAAGGCAATAATGTATTTGGTAAAAATGAACCACCTGTCTCATTAATTAATCAGTTAGTATTGGGACTCCACCTCAGTTCATGGGTAAATGAGAGAAATATCCTTTCCTTTAAGCATTTTTTAAATCTTTCTATGTCAAACAGCATAGTCTCATAAGCTTTCAAATTGTTGACAAAAAAGATGTGGTGGGTCAACAAGATATCCACTCACTTGTAACTATCACTTTCTACTTTTACCTCCCCCAGAAACACAGAATACACACTTTTCTCTGGGTGATAACTCAAATTCTTTAAAAAAAATTCTCCTAAAGATATCTTCTTTGTAGCACATCTTCAAAACACCATATCATTTCCACTACATAAGAGTTAAAGTGAGTCCTGTCAAAACGTCTCTTGTCTTTCTTATTTTTCTGATAAAAGTATTTTTTCCCATTACATGTAAAGATAGTTTTCAACATTTGTTTATATAAGATTTCCAATTTCAAATTTTTCTCCCTCCTGCCTCTCCATCCCCCCTTCCCTAGACAGCAGGTAATCAGATATAAGTTATATATATATATATAACATTAAACATATTTCTGTATTAGTCATGTTATAAGAGAAGAATCAGAGCAATAAGGAAAAACCTCAAAATAGAAAAACAACAGGCTCCCCCCCCAAAAAAATAAATAGTATTGTTCAATCAGCATCTATACTCCACAGTTCTTTTTTTTCTCTGAATTTGGAGATTGCCTTCCATCATGAGTCCCCTGGAACTATCCTGTACCATTGCATTGGTGAGAAGAATCTAGTCCATCACAGTTGATCAACCCACAATGTTGATGATACTGTGTACAATGTTCTTCTGGTTCTGCTCATCCTAGTCATCATCAGTTCATGTAAGTCCTTCCAGGTTTCTCTGAACTCCTCCTGCTCATCCTTTCTTACAGCACAATAGAATTGCATTAGATTCATATACCACAACTTGTCTAGCCATTCCCCAATTGATGGGCAACCCCTCAATTTCCAATTCCTTGCCACCACAAAAAGAACAACTATAAATATTTTTGTACATGTGTGAACTTTTCCCTTTTTTATGGTCTCTTTGGGAAAAAGACCCAAAAGTGGTATTGCTGGGTCAAAGGGTATGCACAGCTTTATAGCCCTTTGGGCATAATTCCAAATTACTCTCCAGAATGGTTGGATCAGTTCACAGCTCCACCAACAATGCATTAGTGTTCCAATTTTCCCACAGCTTATCCAACATTTATTATTTTCCTTTTTGTCATATTAGCCAATCTGATAGGTGTCAGGTGGTACCTCAGTGTTGTTTTAATTTGCGTCTCTCTAATCAATAGTGATTCAGAGCATTTTTTCATATGGGAATAGATACCTTTGATTTCTTCATCAGAAAACTGCCTGCTCATATCCTTTGATCATTTCTTAGCTGGGGAATGACTTGGATTCTTACAAATTTGATTTAGTTCCCTATATATTATAGAGATGAGGCCTTTATCAGAAGTACTGGCCACAAAAATTGTTTCCCAGCTTTCTGCATCCCTTCTAATTTTGGATACATTTCTTCTGTTTGTACAAAACCTTTTTAATTTAATGTAATGAAAACCATCCATTTTGCATTTCATAATATTCTCTATCTCTTGTTTGGCAATAAAATATTTTCCTTTCTAAAGATCTGTAAGGTAAACTATAACTTCTTCTCTTAATTTACTTATGATATCACCTCTTATGTCTAAATCATGTACCCATTTTGATCTTATTTTAGTATAAGGTGTAAAATGTTGTTGGTCTATGCCTAATTTCCACCACACTACCTTCCAGTTTTCCCAGCAGTTTTTGTCAAATACTGAATTCCTATCCCAGAAGCTGGAATCTTTGGGTTTATCAAACAGTACATTACTAATGCCATTTACTACTGTGTCTCCTGTGCCTAGCCTATTCCATTGATCCTCCACTCTATTTCTTAGCCAGTACCAGATAGTTTTGATGACAGCCTCTTTATAGTAAAGCTCCAGATTTGGTACAGCTAACCCACCTTCCTGTGCATTTTTTTTCATTATTTCCCTTGACATTCTTGATTTTTTGTTTTTTCAGATGAATTTTGTTATTTTTTTCTAGCTCTATAAAATAATTTTTAGGTATTCTGATTGGTATGGCACTGAATAAGTAAATTAATTTAGGTAGAATTCTCATTTAGCTCGGCCTATCCATGAGCAACTGATATCTTTCCAATTTTTTAGATCTAATTTGATTTGTGTGAAAAGTGTTTGGTAATTGTGTTCATAGAGTTCCTGGGTTTCTCTTGGCAAGTAGACTCCCAAGTATTTTATATTATCTACCATTACTTTAAATGGAATTTATCTTGCTGCTGGACTTTGTTGGTCATATATAGAAATGCTGATGATTTATGTGGATTTATTTCATATCCTGCTACTTTGCTAAAGTTGTTATTTGTTTCAAGTAATTTTTGAGATGATTCTCTAGGAATCTCTAAGTATACCATCATGTCATCTGCAAAGAGTAATCGTTTTGTTTCCTCCTTGCCTATTCTAATTCCTTTAATTCCTTTTTCTTTGATTGATAAAGCTAACATTTCTAGTACAATATTAAATAATAGAAGTGATAATGGATATCTCTGTTTCACCCCTGATCTTATTAGGAAGGCCTCTAATTTATCTCCATTGCATATAATGCTTGCTGATGGTTTTAGGTAGATACTGCTTATTATTTTAAGGAAAGCGCCACCTATTTCTAAGCTCTCTGGTGTTCTTATTAGGAATGGGTGCTGTATTTTGTCAAAAGCTTTCTCTGCATCTATTGAGATAATCATATGATTTTGGTTAGTTTTCTTATTGATGTGGTTGATTATGTTAAAAGTTTTCCTAATGTTGAACTAGCCCTGCATTCCTGGTATAAATCCCTCCTGGTCATAGTGTATTATCCTGGTGATCCCTTGCAGTAATCTACTTGCTAATATCTTATTTAAGATTTTAGCATCAATATTCATTAGCAAAATTGGTCTATAATTTTATTTCTCTGTTTTTGCTCTGCCTGGTTTTGGTATCACCACCATATTTGTGTCATAAAACAAATTTGGTAGAACTCCTTCTTCACCTATTTTTCCTAATAATTTCTATAATATTGGAACTAAGTGTTCTTTGAATGTTTGGTAGAATTCACCTGTAAACCCATCTGACCCTGGGGATTTTTTCTTAGGGAGTTCATTAATGGCTTGTTCAATTTCTTTTTTTTTAATATGGGCTTATTTAAAGATTTTATTTCCTTTTCAGTTAACCTGGGCAGTTTGTATTTTTGTAAATTTTTATCCATTTCATTTAGATTGTCAAATTTATTGGCATACAGTTGGGCAAAATAGTTACTAATTATTGCTTTAATATCCACTTCCTTGATGGTAAAATCACCCCTTCATTTTTGATACTGGTACTTTGGTTTTCTTCTTTCTTTTTTTAATCAAATTAACTAATGATTTGTCTATTTTATTGTTTTTTTTTCAGAAAACCAGCTCTTAGTTTTATTGATTAATTCTACAGTTTTATAACTTTCAATTTTATTAATTTCTTTAATTTTCAGGATTTCTAATTTTGTATTTAATTGGGGATTTCTAATTTGTTCTTTTTCTTGCTTTTTAATTTGAATGCCTAATTTATTGATCTCCTCTTTCTCTTTTTTATTCATGTAAGCAGTTAGAGCTCTAAAATTTCCCCTAAGTACCACCTTGGCTGCATCCCATAGATTTTGGTATGTTGTCTCATTATTGTCATTCTCTTGGATAAAATTATTGATTTTTTCTATAATTTGTTGTTTGACCCATTCATTCTTTTTTTTTTTCATTTTTTATTTTTTTATTTTTGTGGGGAAATGGGGGTTAAGTGACTTGCCCAGGGTCACACAGCTAGTGTCAAGTGTCTGAGCTCAGATTTGAACTCAGGTCCTCCTGAATCCAGGGCTGGTGCTTTAACCACTGTGCCACCTAGCTGCCCCCATTCATTCTTTAATATGAAATGATTTAGTTTCCAATTGATTTTCATTCTACCTTTCCATGGCTCTTTATTGCACATACTTTTTATTGCATCATGATCTGAAAAGGATGCATTTACTATTTCTGCCTTTTTATATTTGTCTATGATGTTTTGTCCCCTAATACATGGTCAATTTTTCAAAATGTGCCATGAACTGCTGAGAAAAAGGTATATTCTATTCTATCTCCATTAAATTTTCTCCAGACATCTATCATGTCTAACTTTTCTAGTATTCTATTCACCTCTTTCACTTCTTATTTATTTTGTGGTTAGATTTATGTAATTCTGAGAGAGGAATATTCAGGTCCCCCACTAGTATAGTATTACTGTCTATTTCCTCCTGTAACTCATTTAACTTATCCTCTAAGAATTTGGATGCTATACCACTTGGCGCATACATGTTTAATTTAAGTTTTTCTTAAAGATAACTGTCTTACCCGTTTTTTGTTTTTTGTTTTTTTTGTGGGGTAATGGGGGTTAAGTGACTTGCCCAGGGTCACACAGCTAGTAAGTGTCAAGTGTCTGAGGCCGGATTTGAACTCAGGTACTGCTGAATCCAGGGCCGGTGCTTTATCCACTGCGCCACCTAGCTGCCTCCCTTACCCTTTTTTTGAGCAAGACTAGAGGGGTTTTTTTGTTTGTTTGTTTTGCTTTTGCTTTTTTTTTTTTTTACATGCCTTTCCTGGCTCACAGCAATTAGCTATTAGCAGCCATATGTAATAGCCAACAAGTTTATCTGTAATTGGACATATCCCAAATTACTAAGCCTCTGTGGTCCTTAACTGGTATACTTTTTAGAATAAGAAATAGGGGGCTGTCTTAACAACTGACTCTGTGATTATTTGACAGAGAGGACCCTAAAAATTGTTGATCAGGCAGGTATGCAATGTGGAATATGCTAGAAGAAAAGTAGAGGAGGAAACTAAACATCACTAATGATGTCATATCAGTGAGAAACATACTCCCCATGAAATTGTGTTTTTGACCTGTGGTTTAATTCAATTACATACAATATAGACTACAGTCAACCCCATTTATTCAAAGAAAGTTTACTGGAATCTCTATATGTGAATGACACTGCTTTTGATTCTATGGCCATTGAACAGAATGTTTTCTCTTCTCTTAAGGAGCTTACAATATAGTAGGTCAGGTAGAAATAAAAATTGCATCACTTTTTGGAAAGGAGTGGCATGATTAGAATCATGCAAAAATCAGATTAAGAAGGTTTAATTTGGGAGCACTCATTATAAATGAACAATTAGATTGGGGGAATCTGGAAGAGACCTTGTTATGAGCCTATTATAATAATGTAGATGGGTGGTAAAAGCCTTAGCTCAAGCAGTGGTTATGGAAATAGAAAAGAGCTGATAATAATAACTGAAACATATGTAGCCCTTTTAAATTTGTAAAGATATTTACATATTTTTCCTGTTCACTTTGCCATGATAATGGGGAAGAAAGGAAAGGGAGATTTCAATGTTGTAAAATTCTCAAATTTTGGTGTCTAATTTACATGTGAAAATGATGGAGAAAAATATGACTCCAAGGTTTAGCCTTAGTGTTTTGGAGGGTCTATTAATAGAGATATAGAAGCCTGAGTTGAAATTTATGTGGTAGAGGCCAAATATGGGGATTTAAAAAAAAACACACACAACAAATCACATGGTGTACTACTTGTTTGCTAGAGAACTGTCCCACATTCTCTTGGGTGTCTCCTGTGGAATTCATTTCTGAAGATTTCTAATTCATTTTAGGCCAAATAAATGGATAATAAATTGTAAAAGTGGAATATAAATCTGTCAGTCATATCTTTGTAGTGCCATCATCTCAAAGTAGAAATTATTTAACTTATTTGTTTCTATCAAGATTATTTACCTAGAAAAACAAACCTTACCCAAAAATGTAATTTTGATCACAGTTGAGCCATTATTTTATGCAATAATTTCTATTAAATATCAGTGATCACTGCATTGAAAATTAATGCCTTACTCAGTTTAAATTATGGTATATTTCATTACTCTACAGATCAAATGACAAGAAAATATAAAGGTTTGCTCTAAATCATGTTTAATAAACTGACACATGTGTTTTGTTAAAAGAGAAAGAGTGGAAACCATGTTAAATCATGAGGGTTAGAATTAACAGTTGAAATGTGAATAAAAGAGTAAGTTGATTTTTCTTTATTTAATGTATTTAATTATGAGGTGTTGATAATGTTATTTCACACACCCCTTTTCTCATTTTCAAACCAGACTTTTGACTTCATCAATAAACTCTCAATGAGGAAAGTACTTTTTCAAGTGCAAATAAGCATCTCTTCTGCAACTCATATTTCTTAAGGACTTTTGGGGGAAACATATAAAGTCCTGTCCATAGGACTCCGTAAGTCTGTCACTGAGGCCATCTTCTACCATGACTCTTATGGCTCCCTGAGACTTCAGGTATCATGGTGGGTCCCCTGGATGAGGTGCTCTTTGTTACAGTGGTTTTGTCTCCTGTTGTGGTACCATATTGGCTTGCTTGGGTACAACAGAGAACTAGTCTCCAGCTGAGGCTCTGAGATAGGATGTCAGGATCCTGACTTTACATGTCTAGAAAGGCCTTAGGAAAGGACTTCATGCTGGGCCCTACCTCAATGTATAGTGAACTATATAAAGGTCACTGGCAAATGAAGGCTCTGTTCTTGTAGAATATTCAGTGTTCTCTGACTACTACTTATTTTTGTGAAGTCTTGGTGAGTCTACTTTGGGCATGGTGAATGGGAGGTGCCTAACTTTTGATTCAGAGGATAAACAGGTATACTGTGACAGATTCATTTTTTGCCTCCTGCATGGAAATGAAAAGCCTTTTAATTCAGCTTTTGGATAAAGAAGAGGAGATGCTATATGCCTCTAAGTAAGGGAGTCCCTATTCTTGGTCATCATATGTCCATAGACATATGGCACATCTTGTTTCTTCTGCATCTGTTGTGTTTCTTATTTTCTGATTTTAAATGAATGGCTATCCAATTAGCTCAAAAACTTGTGAGATTTTAAAAACAGAAAAAAACTATCAATGGTCCAGTAAACTGGAGTCTACAGCAAAGTATGTTGGTAGCAGCAGTAGCTGAGTGTGATGAGGAATCAACTATAAAAAAGAAACTTGATTGCTTTAGTCCTACACAGAATAAACCCAGAAATTTAAATTCCATGTCTTGTAAGCTAGGAAACAAATCATTCATAAGAAATGCCACAATGAAAAGGGAAAGTGGTTAGGGGAGGGCATACTTAGTAGCATGCACTTTAAGTTTGAGACCATTTTTCCCATGAACTGAGGTGGTAGACAAGAGTGGGTTACTAGTTTTAAAGATTTTTGTACTTCAGATATTTCCATAGATTCTCTGTAAATATCCCTTTGTAACAATATTTGATAACTGGTTAATTGATATTTAGGGTACATCCAAAGGTAAACTGGAGGTTAAAAGCTAACTTTTGACATTGATTATAGGATATTGAAGATATATAGACTGGTTATCAATTATGTTGAAGAGATAAAAAGTCAAAGTGATATTTTCCCCACTTTTACTCTCTGAATCTCTCTCCAATCTCATGAAAGAAAGTCTCCATATTCAGAGTTATAAGGTATAGCACAAAAGATAGAGGAGCAATCACTGGCTAGCTGATATTAGGGGAATACATCTTAAAGAACAAAATTGGCCTCATAGTAAGAGGCACAAAAATCCAGTGAAGAAAATATTTCCTTAAAAAGCAGAATAGGCCAAATGGAAAAAAAAAAGAGGTACAAAAGTTCACTGAAGAAAATAATTCCTTAAAAATTAGAACTGGGCAAAGGAAAACTGATAACTCTATGAGACATCACACAAGAAACAAAATCCAAAGAATAAAAATTAGAAGACAACAAGAAATATCCTTTCAGAAAAAGTTGCCTTGGAAAATATATTGAAGGCAGACAATTTAAGAATTAATGAATGATATGAAAGCCATGATTAAAAAAAGAGCCCAGGCATCACATTTCAAGAAATTATCCAGCAAAACCATCCATATCTTAGATCCATAGGTTAAAAGGGAAATTGAAAGAATCCAGCAATCACCTCCTAAAATAAATTACAAAATGAAAACTCACACGATATTATAACCAAATTCCAAAGCTCCCAGGTCAAAAAGAAAACATAAGAAGCAGGCAGAAAACAAAACAAAACAAAACATAGATCAATAATTAGGATTACAACACAAAATTTATATATTTCCATGTTAATGGATTGGAGGGTTGTTAATATGATATTCCAGAAGGTAAAGAAGCTAGGATTAAAACCAAGAATATCCTACCCAGAAAAATTGTTTATAATCTTTTGGGGGTTAAAATGTGTATTTAATGAAATAGAGGATTGGCAAACATGCTTGATCAAAAGACATAAGCTTAATAGAAAATCTGACACTCAAACACAAGACTCAAGAAAAGCATAAAAGGGTAAATATGGAACAGTAATCATAAGAGATTCAATAAAGTTAAACATTTTACATTGTTATATGGGAAGGTGATTCATGTAACTCCTACAAACTTTATTATTATTAAGAGAGTTTGAAGACATTGGCATTGACCAGGGGCATGAGAATGAATTGATTATGTTGGAATGAGCTAAAAGAATTAAGCAATAAGAGAGAGAGATGAAAGAGGATGAGAAAGAGGGGGAAGGAAAAGTTTTTCTCAGATAAAAAAGAATTGCAAAGAAGAATTTTTATAGCAGGGAGGAAAATGAAGGGCTAGTGGCAATGTTGGAACCTCACTCTCAAAAGAATTGGTTCAAAGAGGAGAGAGAGAGAGAGAGAGAGAGAGAGAGAGAGAGAGAGAGAGAGAGAGAGAGAGAGAGAGAGCAAAGTGAGGGAAGTGTGAAAGGAGGGAAAGAATTTGGAACTCAAAATTTAAAAAATAAAAGAATATCAATAATAAATATTTCTTAAAATAACTTTACTTTAGTGTTTATAGAAGAGGTAGAATCCTCTAGGATGTTTTAAATCACCATCTTAACTAGAAGTTTCTCCCACTTTTATTCTTCTGGAGTCTTCTAAAATGAGATTAGAGATTCCATGGTCAGAGTTATAGGAAGGAGCACAAAACAAGGGGGAACACTCATAGTGACATGGCACCAACACACACACACATTCACAAATACTTTATTACTAATTACCTTTCCACTCACTCTTTAATATATTAGCTACTCCTCCCAATGCTCTCCTTTTTTGTTTCCTGTTTGACCTAATGTTTCAGAACTCTGCTAATGAAATGTAGTTTCTTTAAAGGTTTGCAATTAGTATTTCATTGATGAGACCCCAGCCTGTACAAAATATTTGATCCTTGTTTTAGTACAGCATTTCTTCCATTACTTGTCCCTAGGACTCCTTTACATACACACACACACACACACACACACACACACACACACACACACGCACACACACACACACCCTGCTCTCAAGATGTGGCTACTCTGAATAGAGTCACCCCTAAGAGTCCTACCTTAGAAGACTTCCCTACTTCAGACTAACTTCCTAATATTCTCTTCTTACTCTAAAGGCACTCAATAAGTGGACCACAGTCTGTTTTCCCAATACACCTCATTCTTTTTCTACTCATTCAACTATCTTTCCACAATCCATCAAATGCATACCTATTATACTAGGGGCAAAGCAATGAAAAACATCTATAGCTTATAGGTAATTAATAAGTAAAAACAACTGAATCAATGGAATATCTTCCCCCAGATCATCAATTCTAACTAATAGCTCTTTAAGTCACCTGTCATTTCAGTAGAAAATTCCTAGCTCCTTCCTTCTTTCATTTATTCCTTGACATAGAGGTAATGTATTATGAGGCATATCAAAAAAGTTTGTAGACTCAGAGCTTTTAAAGTATAAATTGCAGAGTGGGTAAACATCTTCAGTGATAGCATATTTACTCACAATGTTTTCCCTATATTCATGGTCTCTAAGCTCTTTATGATTCTGTTTCACATCACTTAAAAAAATTGAGTATTCATCTCCAATATATTTATATTTATCTAATTATAAATCACTTGTGTCCAACTGGATTGAGATATGTCCAATATATAACAGAGACACAAGGTAAAATTAAAAAGGACAATAAAAATATAAAATAAATAACATTCTAAAATAATTCATTTTCCTTTTTAAGTGAAAAAACTACTCTCAAGAAAAGAATGTAATATATTTAAGTGAAAACAATGTGACGAAATATACTTCATTATTTTTTATTTTGTTTAACACAATTTGATACTGTGATTTATCGGTGTCCTTCTAAGTTTACCTTATTTTGATATTTGTTTTTAATGGCTGTCATAACTGAAAAAGATACTTCACAAAAATACAAAGATCCATATGGGAAAAGTGCATAACTGCCTCCAATTACTAAATTATGGTATTCATTTTTCAATTTTACCCATCAACTATGTAAAGGATTTTATTGAAATTCAGCTAGTAAATTTCCTTTTTCCCTAGTGTCAATCAGTTGTTCTTGCAAATAAATCAGGTGTTGCATTTTATATATTTTTTCAGAAATAGATTAGACACCCTTTGAAATTCTTTGTTTGAAATATTTTAAACGGTTTAGAAAAATACATTCTCAGAGCTTCTTTTGTTTTAATTTGCAGATATGATAATCTTTATGTGTGACTCCCTTATATTAATTTATGTGACAAAATTACATAATGATTGAAGCAGTGGAAACATTTCCAAATACTTTCAAAATCCTTTCTCCATGACAATAGTTTCTTTACAATGTAGTTACTTTCTCATTCATTATTAAAATATCACCTTTACAATGAATTACAGAGTATTTTTCTTTTTGAATTTTTTCCAAAAAATATCTTCTAGGTAGCATAAAACTTACAGCCACTTCTAATCACAACTTTTGTAATTTATATTAAAATTCACAAGCCTTTAAAGCAGTTTACCATGTTAATAAGAATTCCAGTAAAAAATACTATAAATAGTTCTTCTATTCAAATGTCTTTATATTTGCATTTTTAAAAATGACATCCTGCAGCATTTGTGTACTTTCCCAACTTATTTGCTGTAATCTCTGCATGATGAATTGAATAAATTTCCACATGGTACTATCTCTTTAAAATCATTTTTTTCTCCATTAAATACTGTTTTCATTGAGTTAGTCATATGCTATTGAGATTATATATTGTCTAGTGCATATATTGTTTAGTAGCTTTTCATGTATTCCATAACTAAATCAGAATCTAGCAAAGACTGTAAGCTGAGACATGTTAGAAACAACTGTACTTTCATCTAACTAGGATATATCCCATGCCTCATATTGCTTTCTGATACTTATTTCTTCAAATTTCTAGAATATTTCCTCTACATCTTCTAGCAGTGTTTGGACAAAGACATACATTTGTTTCCATTTTTTTTACCCATTTTTTTATTACAGCAGAACAGTATATGTGTCCCCAATGGAAAATGATTCTTTGTCCTTCATTATGAAGAAAGAAACCTCAAAAAAAGCTTGTAAACTTGAATCATTACATTTAGTAAAATAATTTTAAAAGTAATTAGCTAAGTATCACCTTATTTTAAACAACTTTATACTTCCATTATCTAAAATCTCAAGGTTCAGTTCAGTATAATGATAGGGGAAGTAAATCAATATTTCAAATTATATGATTTCACGTTTTTGGTCTTAACATATCCAATTAGGTAATCATTGTATTTTCTTGTAATATGGCTGAAAAAGTGCTCCCACTAAGAATAAGTCTCATCATTGCTATTTTCATTTTGCTTACTTGTCCTTATAGTATTAGTATTACTGTCAAACCATAGGTCTCTTTGCAAAAAACATTTTAAAGTCACTTGCCCATTTTGTGAAGGTTAATTTCATCAAAAATATAATAGAATATATAAATTAATTTATCCATGTACACACAAACTGCAATATAGCATAATAAACAGAAAGGAAACAAGTGAATAAAGTTCCACTATCATTTCCTCTACAATGTGGAACTCCTATTCTTCCCTCAAAATAACTTATGTACTGTTCACGACACTTAAAAATTTTATATATGGACCAAGAAAGTGTGTCAAATGTTCATATATATATATATATATATATATATATGTGTGTGTGTGTGTGTGTGTGTGTGTGTGTGTGTGTGTGTGTGTGTGTGTGTGTAATTAAAAAAAATAAACTACCACAGCTCAGCTCAAGGGTGTGATAATCTAATGAATCCTTTTCTATTTCTACTAAGGGATCTCTTTCCACTCCAGACCCATTCATGTCCAGAATGGGTTCACCTAAAAGGAGGATTAGACTCTTTTTCTTTCAGTATTTTGACTCTTTATAGTTCCCTACCCTGGGGCTCCAAGGATTGTTACTTAAAGCTTTGCTTTTGACTCAAGTCTAGAATCTCCCCAAAAGGAGCAATAAAAAAGGTACTAAATGTAAATAATGTAAACTAAGTATGGTACAGCTATTTATTTCTTCCACAAAAACCAAATGTTAATGGAAAAGGTTCTCACATATAAGAATGTTTTAAAATTAACAGCAATAACATAAATAAAATAACTACTGTTATACTCTCTTGATAGGGTAAGAATTAAACATTGACATAAAATACAGTTTGTGGATTGCTGAATAAGCATTTTATAATTCACTTCAGATATACACTGAAGAAACAATTCTTTCTTTGGTCTTCTACATGGCTCAGCTCTTCCACTGGCATGTGGTCATCTCTTCAAAGGAGTAGTATTTAGGATGTAGAGAGGGTTCTCATTTACCAACTGAGGACATAGGGTCTCCAGACTTCCCTAACTCAAAGGGCTTCCTCCAAGTATGGAAATTATTCATAGGATTATAACCGCGTAAATAGAATTAGAAGAGAATTTAAAGATTGTTAAGTCCTACCCCTTCATTTCACAATCAGTAAATGGAGGCCCAGAGGGGATTAAGGGACTTTCCCAGGATCACAAAGCAACTAAGTGTCTGAGGTGGTATTCATATTATATTTTTTTCTGACTCCAAGTCCAGCCAAAGTCTAGCACTCTCAGTCCATTCATTAAACCATGCTGTCAACATGATTACTTGGCCATCTATTATCAAGCAAATAAACAAAAACCAGGAGAAACATCTAGTGCTCTAATTTCTAATCTAATCTCAAAATTACACAGGCAGGACGTGAAAATTAGTAAAAATGTCTTTGCAACTATCATGTGGCTAGTGTGAGAGAAGGGGGCAAGCATGCTTCCCCATTCCTCCAGGGAAAGTCTTTGATATTTCTAGGTGGTTTATAAGCTAAAGCACTGGGTATGGAGTCAGGAAGATCCATGTTTAAATCTCACCTCAAGTCATTATTAATTGTGTCTCTGGACAAAGCACATAGCCTCTGTATGCCTCAGTTTCTTCATCTTTAAAATCAGGATAATAACAGCACCTACCTCCCAGGCTTTTTGTAAGAATCAAATGAGGTAATATTTATAAAGAACTATGTAAACCTTTAAGAGCTATATGAATACTAATGATGATTATGATGACAATGATAATAACAACAGCGATGATGATGATACAGTCTGAAGATGGGAAGAGAAAAGAGCTCTGAGTGTCAGATCATTCACTGTTTGTTAAGGCCTACTGAGTAGGATACTCCTGATTTAATGACCAATTCTATTTGATTAAGTTTTAAGGCAGGGGGCAGCTAGGTGGCACAGTGGACAAAACACCGGCCCTGGATTCAGGAGGACCTGAATTCAAATATGACCTCAGACACTTGACACTTACTAGCGTGTGACTCTGCACAAGTCACTTAACCCTCATTGACCTGGAAAAAAAAAATTAAGGCAACCTCTCTCCTGTCCTAGACCCCTCCAATCTTTTGCTGTCTGTAAGGGACAAAGAGCGATACTAGCCAAGGTTTACTGCATCATGCTAAGACAAGAAATCCTTCAGAAGCAAGTAGATGATTCCCTGGAAATTTCAAAGGAAACTCAGTGTACTCCCCATGGAATACAACCCTTGTTACTTTAGTAAAGTTTTATTTCTTACTTTTAGATTAAAGTAAAATGGAAAGAAATGGGTTTTTTTGTTGTTGTTTAGAATTTTACTTTCCAAATTACATGTAAAAGCAAATTTTGACATTTTTTATTTTTATATTTTGTGTTCCAACTTCTCTTCCTCCCTCTCTTCCCACCCCCCACCCACAAGAACTCAAACAATTCAAAATAAGTTATACATGAGTAGTCATGGAAAACATCTCTACATTAGCTAGCTTGTAAGAGGAAACAGATAAAAGCAAGACTTCAGATTAAAGAGTTGTCCAAAAAAAAATGTGTTTCAGTCTGTTTTCAGATACCATCAATTCGTTTTCTGTAGATGTATTGCAATTTTCATAAGTCCTTCAGAGTTATATTGGATCATTGCCTTGCCAAAAATAACCACAGGCTTCCCAGCAGATCATCTTAACCTATTGCTGTTATTTTGTATACATACAGTACATTTCTCTCTGCTTCAGTTCATGTGTGTATATCCAGTTTTTCTGATAGCATCCTGCTCACCATAACTTTTATATAGTACTTTCAACATGATAAAGAATTTTCTTCACAATAGCCCAGCAGCATAGGTATGATACATTTTGCCATTCTAGTTAATCATCATAACTATTTCCGTCTATCCTATTCCTTTTTACTCTATTTTCTATCTTATTTTGCCCTACTCCTCAAAAGTGTTCTGCTACTGACTGCCCCCTCCCCTGCTCTACCATCCTTTCATTCCCCTTTCCCTCCTTCCCTGCTTTCTGTGGTGTGATTCTTATCTTCAATGAGCCTGTGCCCCTCACCCACCTGGACCTCCTACTGCTCAGGATTTCTTTCTGGTTTCCCGCTGGGGAGGGACAGCCAAATTCCTCCATAGGCCCTACTGACACCCCTGCACTTTCCCCCCTTCTAGCCTTTCAGTCCTCTTACCTGACTGCAAGCTCAGTTCCAGAAGATGCTGGTGCTTCAGCTGATTTAGAGGCTCAGGGTTTAAGTTCCTCTGGTGTGTGCCTGGGGAATCTGTTGGTGCGATCTCTGGGTTGGACTTGACTAGTAGCTCAGCACGGCCCTCTTTAATCTGTCTTTGGCTAGAAAGTAATCTCAGCCCATATTTTTGTGGAGTTTTGTGCTACAGGGGTTCTTTTATTGCTCTTTTAGGGTAATTGTATTAGGAGCTCTGTCTGTTTAATGTCTTTCCTCCACCATCTTGGCTCCACCCCCAAATAGAAGTTTTAATATTGTATACCCCAATCCCAGTGGATCATTTTATACACCCCAATCTGAATACCACTGTCCTAGATAAGTATATCACAGTTACCATCCAAAATCAAAAGCAAAAATTAAGTCCTTCAATGTACTTATGTATGTAATAAAGCCAGATCAATTTTCAGTTAATTTTGTTAGAACATCACTTGTGCATTCCAATTTAATACTAGTATCTCTCTCCCTCCTCTATTCCAAAATATTTTTTCTCCAGACAAGTACCTAATTTTTATCCTGAGGGATATATTTTTCTATTTATATGTAATCTAAGCCCCAAAGCCCACTGTTATGGGGTTCTCTTTTCATTTGTGGAGATGAATGCCCTGTGTCTGCATGAAGGGTGGGGTAGAGTTGGTGAGAGCAGGAGAAAGAAGAGATCTAATATCTCTTTGGAATATTCAGGCTATAGATTCTTCTGACTTCCAGCTTTGGGAGAGAAGTTAGAAAATCATAACCCTACTGAAAATTTGCTAAAGCACAAGATTCTTGGAAGAAGGTGACATGAGAAGAGTTGGAATTCCTCATCATGTCCTATTTCCAACCAGCTATGCTAACAATTTTGGGGAACTTACCCTTGGGTATCATTCCCCTTGGTTGAGTTGAATAACTTTGTCCCTAATGGGAGAGTTCTTTCACTCTGTATTGTGTGTCATATGTATATACCTCCTTTGATTATTTTTTGCAATTGATATGTATAAATGGATATCTTTGCTACTTACTGCATGCATTTTGTGAAACTGGTATTTGGCAGAAAGGATGTCAAGCCTTGGATATAAAGCTTAGTGTCCTACTCATTCTCCCATTAATGACTCGTGCTCAGAAATTAATCAACCTGAAAATCACATCCCCTAGACTAACACTGTTTAAGAGAGCAGATAGCATCTTAGCTTGTTATTTCCCCTGTTTCTCTGAGGAGAACAGAATGGTCCAGTTTGGGCCCAACCTCCTCCTTAACTCTAAAGCAGGAATTAAAGTCTCTCTTGGGTACAGGTTGAGGAAAAAGAAGCTAGAGAAATCTATTCTGCCTCCCTTAAATACACACAGCAACACCTTCATGCTACATGTGGGGAACAGTCCTTGTTATACATAGCTACCAGTACTAAAAGTGTCTATGCTGGGGACAGGGTATCAATCTAGAACCAAGATTTCAATGGTATATGGATGTATTAGATGGAGAAATTCCCTCTACCAATGTAAGTCAAAACCTTCTCTGGGGTCAACTAGGTGGTGCAGTGGATAAAGCACCAGCCCTGAATTCAGGAGGACCTGAGTTCAAATCCGGCCTCAGACACTTGACACTTACTAGCTGTGTGACTCTGGGCAAGTCACTTAACCCTCATTGCCCAGCAAAAAACAAAACAAAACAAAACAAAACGAAAAAAAACAAAAACAAAGAAACAAACAAAAAACCTTCTCTGTAACTTGCAGTCTCAGAAATTGTCTAAGGCCCTAAGATTTTAAGTATTTTGTCAAGTGTTTCACAGTCAACCTAAGAGGTAGAATTTGGGCTCATGTCTTCCCAACTTCAATGCCATCTCTCTATCTCTCCCCTATTCCATTTTACATTAAGAAATTAATTTTCTAAACTTTCACATTAGCTAGATTTTGTTAAAGGGATAACAAAATGTACTAGTCACCTAAAATATTCTTGCACAGAAACTATGGATTTGAAAAGAGATGGTAGACATAAAGAATCAACATAAACAGACAAAAATGGATAAAAGGTGATGAGGAATGCTCTGTCCAGCACCCCCAATCTTGAGGGGTACAAAAGAGAGGGGATAGAGAGAAACATTGGAAAGTCAGACCTCAAAATTAGCTTAATTTCAATTTTGAAAAAAGTGATAGGTGATGGGACAGCCAGCAAGCATTTTCTTCTTCACAGAAACAAAACCAGCAGGATCAAAAATTCTGTACCTCAAGTCAGATGCATAGTTACCATCCCAAAGCACAGGTTGTTTTCACTTGTTATATCCTACTTAAGTGGAAATACCAAGGGTGATATTTGTCCCAGATTCTATTCATCTTCTTCTCTTTTCCCTCATGAGTAACTTGGTGAAGCAGTAAATGATGAATGGGTCTTATTAATAATAGCAGTAGCAACCACTGTATTCTCTAGGGAGGCAAATGTATTTACATATAAAAATGATAGTTCTTTCTCCCTCTAGATGTTATAGAAATATACATGGATAATTCCTACAGATAAGGAGCTGTGGGAGTAATATAGCAAACAATTTCCCTACCCTATAGTAATCTCTGATGTGAGACTAAGAATTAACAGTCAATTCTGACAAGTAAATGCTAATGTTATACCACTTTTAATAATATGTTTAGCCCAATATGTGCTTAATTACTGTATTTAAAGGTGCTGTCCCTTTGCATTATAAACTGTAGAAAACCTCACAATAACTTCTCTTTAAACCCACAACCTCATTTTTAAAACAACAACAACAAAAGAATCACATAATTTATTAAGGAAGTTAGCCCTAGCTCTTGAAAAGAAAGTGGCTGCTTTCCTTCAAGAGTGGTGTTCATTACATGCCTCCTGTTCAGGGAATGACATGAAGCCAATAAAGCACTTGGTACAATTTTTCAATCACTCCTTACCAAGGATGCAGTTTCTGCCTGTTAAAAGAACTGGACGTGATCCATTGCCAAAAGGCTGTCAGAGTATATGTGTTATTTGGAAATATATTAGATGTGAAAAATATCTTTATTTTTCTAATTCACACTTGCTCTTTTTCAATTTTCTGGCTTTCACTTTCAGTGTCTAAACTATTAAAGATATTTTCTAGTCTTGTGTTTATATTTCCACATCAAAACTGATGATTAACCCCCACAAAACAGTAGAAATCCTATGAGTGTTGAGAGAATTAAAAAAAAATGAATTAAATGCAAATGAAGATCCCAAAACAAATTATTTGGCACATAATTTAGGTTAATGTTTTCATATCTTAACCTTGCACAGGAACTCTAAATATTTTAAAAGAGAAATGGTAAGACTAGTATCTCTACTCAATATCTTTATAGGTCTCAGTGTAGGAGCTAATGTTTCTATTGTGGCTTTCTACCATAAGATTCAGTTTAATATATTTTCCATGGAAAGAAATGCCATCCTCATTGTCCTGTGCCAGGTATCTTCTACCCAAAATTGCTCAGCTTTCTTTTGTGAGAACATTGTTTGTTGATGAACTGTGATAGACTTGACTCTTCTCAGCAATACAATGGTTCAAGATTGTTCCAAGGGACTCATGATGGAAAATGCTCTCCAAATCCAGAAAAAAAAGAACTGTGGAATATGGATGCATATTGAACCATACTATTTCTAATTTTTTGCTTTTCTTTTCTGAGGTTTTCCCTTTTGCTCTGATTCTTCTTTCATAGCATGACTAATGCAGAAATTCTGTGCTTGGCCCTATGCAGTTAACATGTGTATTTTACCCATAACTTAGATAAAGATAGAGGTGTCATGATTTTCAAACAACACAAGGCTGAGAAGGATAGGTAGCTAATGTGCTGTATGAGTGAAGATCCAAAAAGACCTTGGCAGATACAGCATTGGGCTGAGATCAATAAGATGAAATTTTATACAGATAAATGTAAAGGCCTGCACTGTGAGTACGTAAAAAAAATCAAATCCCCATATATAAGATAATAGAAGCATGGATAGACAGTACTTCTCAAAAAGATCTGGGGTGTTTTACTGACATGCAGGTTGAAAATTGGTCAAAAGTACTAGCCAAAAAAAAAAAAAACCCACCAAAAAGCTAATGCAATCCTGAGCTGCATGCAGAGGGGCATAACTTTAAAAGATGGGGAGTTGATAATCATGCCCTACTCTGCTCTGATAAAACCTCATCTGGAGTATTGTGTTCAATTCTAAGTACAATGGTTTAAGAAGAAATATTAATAAAATATAGAGTGTCCAGATAAGTACAGCAAGAATGATAAAGAGTCTTAAATTCAGGAAGATTGAGGATGAGTTGAGTGAACTGGACATGTTTAGCTCTGAGAAAAGATTTACAGGGGACGTGATAGCTGTCCTCATGTATTTGAAAGACTGTCAAGTGCAGAAAGGATTAGTTTTGTTATATTTGACTCCATGGTGCAGAATCATGACAATGGTTGGAAGCTATATTAAGGCTTGATGTTAATCAAAAAGTTTTTAAGAGTAGAATGGCTTTCCTGCCTTGAAAAGTAATGGGATTTTCCTTTCTGGAGGCCTTTAGGTAAAAGCTCGACAACCATTCTTCAGATATGTTACAGTGGGTATTCCTTTGGACTAAAAGGGCATCTGGGTGGTGCAGTGAACAGAGTGCCAGGCCTGCAGTCAGGAAGACTCATCTTTATGAGTTCAAGTCTGGCCTCAGATAATTACTAACAGTGTGATGCTGGGCAAGTCACATAATCTTGTTTACCTCAGTTTCCTCATTTGTAAAAAGCTGTAGAAAAAAATGGTAAATGACTCCAGTATCTTTGCCAAGAAAACACTAACTTCAGCTATGAAGAGTTGTACACAACGAAAATAATCAAACAACAAATAACAACATGGACTAGATACTGGATCAGGGATCTTATTCTTTTTTCATGCCATGGACCCCTTTGCCTTAGTGTAGGCTATGGATCCATTTCCTGAATAAAGTTTTTAAATGCAAAAATTAAATACACAGAATTACAAAAGAAACTCTGGAAAAAGTTATCAAAGTTTAATTTTTTCCATAATTTTTGCAATCCTAGGCCTTAGCACAGTGCATGACACATAGTAAGAAGTTAATAAATGCTTATTTACCCACTTCTTGACTAGCACTCTTTTGTGTGAGTATGGCACTGGCTGTTCAGACAGCTGGATATCCTGAGTGGATTATACAAATCTTCTATCTCCCAGAGAGAGATGGAAGAGGTAGAATTCTGACCAAGAAGAACAGTCACTCACCAAAATTAGGAGAACTGTGTTTTTAGAGAACCATCATCATACACAATATAAGCATCCACGTGGCACAGAAAAGAGAGTACCGGACCTGAGGTCAGGAAAGCATATCTTTCTGAGTTTGAATCTGGTCTCAGACACTTCATAGCTATGTGACCCATGGCATATCATTTAACCTTGCTTCCCTCAGTTTCTAATATATAAAATGAGCTGGAAAAGGAAATGGCAAACCATTCTAGTATCTTTGCTAAGAAAACCCTAAGTGGGGTTGAGAAGAGTTGAACATGACTGGAACTACTGAATAACAGTGACTTCCTAGAAAATTCAAAATGATCATGCCATGAAATATTTATTAAGCACTAAAATTTCATTTGGAAGCTAAAAAGGAGATGGATATGTAACATACTAATAGATAAGATGAAAAATATAAGACAAAATTTAATCATTTATTAAATGTAATGTAGACAACTGTGGCATAATAGGAAAAAATATTTGCAGTCAAAAGACTTGGGCCCTTACAAACCACATTATGTTGGAAGAGTTAACTTAATATCCAATTTCTCACTGGTAAAATGGAATTTTACATTTACCTCATAAGGCCATTGGGATGATAGCCCTTTGTAAAATTTTAAGCACAAGGCAAATGAGAAGAATTATTAAAAGTTCATCACTACAAACTGTTGCCCTTTAAGAGTTTACAGAATACAGAGGTCAGTGTGAATTGATACTACCATAGAAGATTTCTAGTGTGATGATGAAAGTCATAGTCTGAAAATCCAGAAACCTAGTACTCTAAGGAGTATATGGGTTTGTGAATTACTGCTTATCTCTTGCAAGAATCAAAACTTTCCATGGGATTTCCATCATCCTTGAGTTCAATTGATCAGAAGATTAAATTTCTTTTTATGCAGGGTAATACTGGAAATCCTAGAAATTCTGAAAACTATTGCAAGTGTTACTAGATGCTTTGCAGGAATGACTAACAGAATTCCCTCTTGCCATATTAAGCAACAGAGGTTACCACTTCCAGATGTCATGTAGGCATGACCGACATTTGGCAATGGCTGCTGAAATAATTTATTACCTGATTAATGTACCTGTTATTGCCTACACTGTTCTATTTCAATAAATGTCTTTTATTTGAATTAATAGTTACCCAGTTTTTTTTAAAAGAAGCCTTAGTCATGGACCATGAGATACACATGTACCATGAAGCATGTCATAGCTGACAATATAGGAGGATCTTGGACATTTAAAAAATTTATTTTAGGAAAATTTGTTTAGAAGCACTATGTATAATAAAGAGCCTGGATTCTAGGAATCCAGGTAACTAGGTATTATTATAGTGGTCCATATATCAAGCAATGAGGACCATAATTTGAATGAGAATGGAAACAAAGAGAAAGATAGAAGAAATAATTCTTAAAAAGAAATAACTGTATCTAAGTAGATAGTGTTTGTCCAAATATTTATTTTAAATGTAAGGTAAATGTGGAAAGAAGCAAATAAAAGGGTCAGTGTTAGTGCTGTATTGTCAAAAGTAAAGGACAAATACGTCATTCTCTTAATAATCTTTAAACTGCTTTGTGAGGGATTTACTTCCAATATGCATTTGTTTGGGTATTTTCTGAAAAATACATTTTGTGTAAAAAACAAAATGTATTAATATAGTTTTAAAAATAATGCTATTTGAATAAACAAACAATTGAATAGAATGGATTTGGTGAGAGATTAGATATATGATGTGAAAGAGAATGAATCAAAGATTATTACAAGGTTTCAAACCTGGGTAGGTAAGAAGAGAAACTGGCTTAGGTGAGAGGAGCAAGATTTAATTTAGTATAGAACATGTTGAGTTTGAGGTGACAGATGGACATCCAAGTGGAAAATCCATTTTCCTTGCAGCTTTGTAGTATTGCTTAAGTTCTGTGTCAGAAAGGAATCTCATGGGATTCAAAAGCCTTGATGGGCAGTGAAGGCACTGAGGAGGACAAGGGAGGAGAAAAAAGTGATAAGAAAGTGAAATGGAGCTTCTGATGGATTCAGACACAGGAAAACATAGAAATATCTTGTTTATCACCCTGGTGGAATATACGTCTTAAAAATGAATGGTATAATGTTTTTTTTTCCCTTTTTTTTATGTATGAGGTATTTTATTTTTTCCATTACATGTAAAGATAGTTCTCAACTTTTGTTTATACATGCTTTACAATTTCAGATTTTTCTCCCTCCAACCCCTCCCTCCCCCCTCCCCTAGACAGCAGGTAATCTGGTATAGGTTATATCTATATATCTCTATACATATACATATATATATATATACACACACATATATATACACATAATAACATTAATCCTATTTCTGCATTAATCCTGTTACAAGAGAAAGAATCAGAGCAGTGATGCAAAACCTCAAAATAGAAAGAAAAAAAAAAACCAACAGCACCCAAAACAAAAGAAATAATATGGTTCAATCAGCATCTATACTCCACAGTTCTTTCTTTCTTTTTTTTTCTTGGATTTGGAGATCCTCTTCTATCATGAGTTCCCTGGAACTCTTCTGTACCGATGAATGGTATAATGTTAATGATTATATGTGTGATTAAAATATTTATTATTGCCTTTTGATATTGCATAACTTTGTTTCATTCAATCCTTCCATGGCAAAAACAACAACAACAAAGAAAACAATGACGACACATTTAAACAAAGCCAACTGAAACATGACTATATTTCACAGAATATGATGCCCTCTACACTTATTATACTGAGATATTTAGAGGGTTTTAATTTAATCCATTTTCATATATTTCCTATAATGAGTATGAGATTTATTTTTAATTCTTTGGAGGCTTTTATTCCATGCCTTCCTGTTCTACAATAAGGCAAGCATAATGTTGGTATTAAAAGGATTAACCCTATTTCTGTTGAACCTTGCTTACTACAGGGGTGTTGTGTTTTCCTAAGGACAATCCAAAACCATTGCCCTCTTTTTATTCAACTCAGAGTTCCACTTGTCTATCTGTACTATTTGTCCCAGCTATATATTCTTATGAATAACTATAGATTTTCCCTCTAAATATATGCTATAATATCTAAAGTTGTTATTTTTTTAACTAGTTGGTTTTTCCTTCACAAAAATGGTGGTGCCAAAACATTTTGTCAGCCTTTTTTTAAGCTCTGCCATACTCTAGATGAGAGGATAGGGAGGAAACAAGAATTTATAGAGGGCTTACTTTGTTCCAGGCCCAGTGCTAAGATGCTTTACAGATGTCATCTAAATGTTAATTCAATATCTCAAATGTTATCAAATGTAATCTCATTTGAGCTCATTTGATTGTTAGAGCTTGATATAACCTACAAGGAAGACCACTATCTCATGGGAATCTCTCTTCTCCATCAGAATAGCAAACACTGTTGGTGAGTATCCATCTCTCTGTTTGGTTGTCTTATGATCAAAATGTTATTGAACAGAGTTTTTCTCTTGCTATATTTTCAAGGTATTTTTAGTATAATGTAATGGAGTAAAAGCTTCATGTAGAAGATGGCCCTTGAGCTTAATCTTGAAAGAAACTAGCAATTCTATGAGGCACAAATGAGGATCAGGTATAGTTAAAGAGGGAATATATTCTATATATTGGGGAAAATGATCTTAAAATTAAAGAGATTTGAGATGGATTGAGAGGTATGAGGAATATTAAAAAGGAAAGATTGGCTAGACTTTGTGTGTGTGTGTGTGTGTGTGTGTGTGAGAGAGAGAGAGAGAGAGAGAGAGAGAATAACCTTAGGAAGATGGGTTGAGGCCAGACTGTCATGACTATAAATGTCCCACTGTTAAGGGCTAAAATTCTAGCTAGTTTGTCTAAAATATCTAATGAGTGGTCGCCAATAAATAATAAGCTTTAGCAAGAGTTAGACTTTTAAGCATTTATTAAGGAGAATAAGAATTTGGTAAAGAGAGAGAGAGAGAAAGGCCTAGATTCCTATCTATTAAAGGGAGAGCACACTTCTAGCTCCACTCTCCACCAGAGTCCAAAGGCAAGAGCGCGAGACTGAGCGCCAGTCTCTTCCTTCCTCCTCCCACTAGTCCGCGTCACTTCCTGATGCCAAAGAAAAGACTCCTGGTCTTGCCCTCAAAGACCTTCGCTTCATGGGCAGAACTCTTCTACAGTAAGTATCCAGCAGGTGGCGTTATTCCAATCGTTACACCACACAATGTTATATTTGATCTTTTAAAAAAATTTTTTATTTATTTCATTACATATTTCCCAATTATATGTAAAATCTTTAACAATACCTTTTTAAATTGATTTCCAAATTTTCTCTCTTCTTCATGCCCCTCCCCCTTCTTGTCAAAACATTTTAATTTTGATTATACATATGAGCTCATACCAAACATATTTCTGTATTAGCCACTTTGGCAAAGAAAATGGAAACAAAATATGCTTCTAAAAATGAAGAAAGTTTAAAAAGTATGCTTTAATCTATATTCAGAGTTAATCAGTTCTTTCTCTGGAGGCAGATATAATTTTTCATCATGGGTCCTTTGGAATTTTGTTGGAGCATTGTTTTGATCAGAGTAACTGTCTTTCACAGGTGGCCATCCTTAAAATATCGTTTGTTTTAGTATAAGAAAAGTTCTATTGGTTATGCTTGTTTCACTTTGCATGAGTTTATTTAAGTCTTCCCAAGTTTTTGAAATTATCCTGTTCATCGTTTCCAATAGCACAATAGTATCCCATAACATTCATATATTACAATTTGTTTAGCCATTCCCCACTTGATAGGCATCCTCTCACTTTCCAAATCTTTGGCACCACAGAAAAAGAGCTGCTATAAATATTTATGTGCAAATTGATAATTTTTTCTCCTATTTTCTTTGATTACTTTGATACACAGACCTAGTAGTCATGTTGTTGATGCCAAAGGTATGCATAATTGTCAAGTCTATTGGGCATAATTCCAAATTGTTCTCCAGAATAGTGGAACTAGTTCAAAATTCTACCAACAGTGCATTAGTTTCCTTTTCTACATCCCTTCCACCATTTGTTATTTTTCTTTTTTGTCATGTTAGTCAATCTGATAGACATGAGGTAGTATCTCAGAGTTGATTTGAATTTATATTTCTCCAATAGTAGTGATTTAGAGCATCTTTTCATGTGACTATTGATAACTTTGATTTCTTCTTCTGAAAACTGCTTATTCATACCCTTTGACCATGAATGGGGAATGATTCTTATTTTTATAAATTTGGCACAAATAAAGATATGTGAGAAATGAGGTTTTTATCAGAGAAATCTGCTGCAATTTTTCACCAGTTTCCTGTTTTCCCTCTAATTTGGGCTATATTGGTTTTGTTTCTACAAAAGCTTTTTAAATTTCATGTAATCAAATTATCTATCTGGTCATAAACTTTCCTTATCCATATTTATAATTTTAATAATAATTTTTCTTGTTTCCCTAAATTAATTATAATATCACCTTTTGAGTCTAAATCATTTATCCATTTTAACCTTATCTTGGTATACAGTGTGAGATGTTGGACTATACCTTGTTTCTCCCAAACTGTTTTCTAGTTTTCCTAACAATGTTTGTCAAGTGTGGAGCTCTTATCCCTACATTTGATCTTAAAAACTTTAAGGGGCCACTGGAATTATAGAGTTATTTGCTCAGATCAATCCCTTTTCATAAATTATTTTGGCAGCTGTGAGCCAGATGGATAGGAATTGGGAAGACTTAAGGGAGAAAAAATAATTTAGGAGTCTATTATAATAGTTCAGGGAGGAGATGATGACAGCGTGTTCAAGGGTGATGGCTATGTGAATAGACAAAATGGAATTGATGTGAAAGACGTTTTGGTAATAGAAACAAGATTTGGTCACTTTACAGTGAAGAGTTAATGCTGACACAGATGCATCACATCTAGAAAATAAAATAGTGCTTCCCTTAATAGAAATAGATATATTCAGAACAGAAGTGGATTTGGGAGAAAAGATAAAATCTTCTTAAACATGCTATTTTGATATGCCTATGGGATATTAAATTCAAAATGTCCAAAAAATTATTGGAGAAAGAAGATTGGCATTCAGGAGAGATATTGTAGGTAGATATATAGATCTGGAAGTTAGATATAAAGATGATGCCATAGAAATTAGTGATATTATAAAATGAGAAAAGGTTGAAATAACAGAAAGGGGACCTATATCAGAGTGATTGGAGTGCTGGGATATAGCCACAGTTAGGGAGGGATAAAAGACATGGTGATCCAAGAAAAGGCAAAGAGGAGGAATTAAGAAGGTAGGGGGATAACAATGATAAAGAAGTATCATGAAAACCAAGAGAGCAGAGAATATACAGAAGAGGCTGGCCAAGAGTATCTAATGCAACAGAGAGGTCAAACAGAATAAGTCATAAAAAAGATAACTAGATATGGCAATTAGGAGATTGTTAGCAACACTGAAGAAAGCAGTATCAGTTTAGTGATACTGCAAAGGGTTTAGAAATGAGTGAGAGGGGAGGAAATGGAAGCAATAAATATAGACTGACTATGAAAGGAAGGAGAGATAAAGAGGAATAAATTAAGAGGATGGTAGGGTCTATTGATTGTCTCTTATAAGGACTGGAAAAACACATGTTTGTAGACAGCAGCAAGGTATCACTTTCCCCAAAATTTATATCATCTTTGCCCATCTGAAGAAGGCCCAGAATTGTTCTGCTTTGCATTTCTCTTATTACTTGAGATTTGGAGCATTTTTCCTATTGATCATTTATGTTTCTTTTCCTGAAAACTATTTTTTCATTGTCTTTGACACTTTATCTAGTGTGGAATGGCTCTTATTCTTATATACTAGTGAGATTTCTCTATTTATTTTTGAATATCAGAATGTTTTATTCAAATATTGAGGGTGGTTTTTGGCATTTTTTAAAAAACATTAAACAAACAAACAAAAAAACTCTTGAAATTACTCTGTTAAAGTTAGTATAATACCTACCACTGTACTAAATAGACTCTGGGAAATGCCACACTTTAGCAGAAAACAACACAGTGAAGGGAGAAAAATATCTACTAATGACATGAACTTCCTAAGTAGTTCCAATATTGTCATAGTTTTATATTAAAATTGGGGTTTGGAATGTTATACTTAAATCATTGAGTTGCTCAATGTTAATAGGTTTTTTTCCTTATCAAATGTACAGTTGCCTATTGTACAAATAAAATAGGCAAGTGCCATAATCCCAGGGAAGGGAAGGTAGGCAAGTGAAATTTAGGCACTTAGGGAAGAGTTTAATCATAGAAACTTATCTAACTCTAGTGCAAAATACACCAAGCATGTCTTAAAGGGATACCCACATATTTCACAGCACATTCCAATTGTGGTGTTTTGAGCTGTCATGTTTATTGAAGAATGGCATTAAATGTTGTCAAACTATAAGGACATTTGATATGAAGTTTAATCAGATGCTCAGAGAGTAGAAGACTGAAGTGACAACTGTGATGCCTTCAAAGAGTAGGCCAGAGAGACTTTTTCTTTGTCTTTTTTTCTCTTTGTTGGTACAAGGAAAGCTTGAAGAAGGGGCATTTTGAGAAAAAAATAATATTAACAAGGGGAGAAATTGTGTTCAATTGTTTTTGTTCAACAGTGTTGATATTCATTGTTGCAGAACTGAGTGGGTTTGAAAGACAATACTTTTGTCCAAAAATACTACCCCAGCCTTTCCTAAAACTGGAGCAGTGCTTAAAAAGCTCCTTGAGTTCCTGTCATGCCCTGTGGACCTTGAAGGCTAAACCAGGGTAAGCTATGGAACAGTTATTGCTTAAAGGACCTCACTATGTAACAGGGCTGGGGTTGGGACAGGGTCTGACTACTTGGATAAGTTCTGGTTGAATTAGTTTAATGGAATATTATTAAGAAAGTTCATATCAGGCTGAACATAGGATGCACCCATGCTAAAGGGCATATATGATTTGAGGCTAATGGATGGTTTCTGTGACTGAGGATTAGAAAGAAGACTTGCCATTGAGTGAGGAATAGTGGTCCAATGAGTATAGTTAAAGAAGAGTAATTCTGCTTTCCTTCCCCCTCTCACAAGAAGAAGAGAAACTCTCTTTTGAGTAAAGAACTTTTAACTCAATGGGTCTCTTCTTTGGATTTCCATATCAAGAGGGTAGTGAATCTCTCTCTGTGTCTCTCTCTCTCTGTGTATCTCTGTCTCTTTCCCCCTTCTCTCTATCTCTGTCTTTGTCTCTGTGTCTCTTTCTCTGTCTCTCCGTGTCTCTCTCCTCCACTCCCACTCCTACCTCCACTCTTAATGGGGATTACATATATATAGAAGCAAGAAGATGTACTTGTTTATATAAGTCTGAGATTGGACCTGAACTTACTGAATACCTCATTTGCTTTGTTTTTCTTTCCCTAAATGCAGGATATCTAACGTTATTGTACATTTTTATGATCTTGGAATTATACAATAAACTCAAGAGTTCTGGAGTTCCTGGGTCTAGGTATAGGTTGTCCAACAGGAGATTATCTTCATAACAACAACAAACATTAGCAATAACATGATGATGATAAAGATGAGCATGATTATAATGATAACAACAAGCTAGCATTTATGTGACATATTAAATTTTGTTAATGCTTTATAAATATTATCTCCTTTAAAAATAAATATATTCAGCTATTTCTGTATCTGCTTATTTGTTTACCAGAGGAGAGGAAAGGGGAGGTGGAATGGGATGAATTATATCATATGAAGAGGTGAAAAAAAACCCAATGACAATAGAGGGAAAGAAAGGAGGGGTGAACATTGTTTCAACCCTATTCTCATTAGATTTGATTCAAAGAGGGAATAACATATACGTTCACTGGGATAAAGAAACTTAACTCATTCTTTAGGGAAGCAAAAGGCAAAAGGAAAGGGGGGACTGATAGAAGAGAGGACAAAAGCAAGGGATAAAAGGGTAAAGAAAAGAGAGGGGGGGTGAAAAAAGGGAGGGCAGATTGGAGGAGGCAGGGGTAAGAAGTAAAACGTCAGTGAGGAGGAATAGGATGAAAGAAGGGGGAAAAAGTACAAAGGGTGTAAATAGAATGGAGGAGAATAGACAGTTAGTAATAATAACTGTGAATGTGAATGGGATGAACTCTGCTATAAAATGGAAGCGAATTGCAGATTGGATTAAAAACCAGAATGCTACAATATGCTGTTTACAAGAAACACATTTGAAGCAGAGAGATACACACAGAGTAAAGGTAAAAGGCTGGAGCAGAATATATTATGCTTCAGCTAACGGAAAAAAAAAAGGGGGGGTAGCAATCCTTATCTCAGAAAAAGTGCAGGCAAAAAAAGATCTCATCAAAAGAGATAAGGAAGGAAATTAGATCTTGCTTAAAGGTACTATAGATAATGAAGTAATATCAATATTAAATATGTATGCACCAAGTGGTATAGCATCCAAGTTCTTAGAGGAGAAGTTAAATGAGTTAAAAGAGGAAATAGACAATAATACTATACTAGTGGGGGATCTGAGTCTCCCCCTCTCAGAATTAGATAAATCTAGCTGAAAAATAAATAAGAAAGAAGTGAAAGAGGTGAATAGATTACTAGAAAAGTTAGACATGATAGATGTCTGGAGAAAATTGAATGGGGATAGAAAGGAATATACCTTTTTCTCAGCAGTACATGGCACATTTTCAAAAATTGACCATGTATTAGGGCACAAAAATATCATAGTCAAATGTAGAAAGGCAGAAGTAGTAAATGCATCCTTTTCAGATCATGATGAAATAAAAATTACATGTAAGAAAGAGCCAGGGAAAAGTAGAATGAAAATCAATTGGAAACTAAATAATTTAATTCTAAAAAATGAATGGGCCAAACAACAAATCATAGAAACAATCAATAACTATATCCAAGAGAATGACAATAATGAGACAACATACCACAATCTGTGGGATGCAGCCAAAGCAGTGCTTAGGGGAAAATTTATAGCTCTAAATGCTTACATGAATAAAAAAGAGAAAGAGGAAATTAATGAATTGGGCATGCAACTTAAAAAGCTAGAAAAAGAACAAATTAGAAATCCCCAATTAGATACTAAATTAGAGATCCTGAAAATCTAAGGAGAAATTAATAAGATTGAAAGCAAAAAAAGTATAGAATTTATCAATAAAACTAAGAGCTGGTTTTATGAAAAAACCAATAAAATAGATAAAATATTGGTTAATTTGATTAAAAAAAAGAAAGAAGAAAACCAAATTACCAGTATCAAAAATGAAAAGGGTGATGTTACCACCAATGAAGTGGAAATTAAATCAATAATTAGGAATTATTTTGCCCAACTGTATGCCAATAAATTAGACAATCTAAATGAAATGGATGAATATTTACAAAAATACAAACTGCCCAGGTTAACTGAAGAGGAAATAAAATCCTTAAATAAACCCATATTAGAAAAAGAAATTGAACAAGCCATTAATGAACTCCCTAAGAAAAAATCCCCAGGGCCAGATGGGTCTATGGGTGAATTTTACCAAACATTTAAAGAACAATTAATGCAAATTATTTGGAAAAATAGGTGAATAAGGAGTTCTACCAAATTTGTTTTATGACACAAATATAGTGGTGATACCAAAACCAGGCAAAGCAAAAACAGAGAAAGAAAATTATAGACCAATTTCCCTAATGAATATTGATGCTAAAATCTTAAATAAGATGTTAGCAAGGAGATTACAGCAAGTGATCACCAGGATAATACACTATGACCAGGTGGGATTTATACCATGAATGCAGGGCTGGTTCAACATTAGCAAAACTATTAACATAATCAACCACATCAATAAGAAAACCAACCAAAATCATATGATTATCTCAATAGATGCAGAGAAAGCTTTTGACAAAATACAACACCCATTCCTAATAAAAACACTGGAGAGTTTAGGAATAGGTGGAGCTTTCCTTAAAATAATAAGCAGTATCTACCTAAAACCATCAGCAAGTATTATATGCAATGGAGATAAATTAGAGGCCTTCCCAATAAGATCAGGGGTGCAACAGGGATGTCCATTATCACCCCTATTATTTAATATTGTCCTAGAAATGTTAGCTTTAGCAATCAGAGAAGAGAAAGGAATTAAAGGAATTAGAATAGGCAAGGAGGAAACAAAACTATCACTCTTTGCAGATGATATGATGGTATACTTAAAGAATCCTCGAGAATCAAGTCAAAAATTACTTGAAACAATTAACAACTTTAGCAAAGCAGCAGGATATAAAATAAATGCACATAAATCATCAGCATTTCTATACATGACCAACAAAATCCAGCAGCAAGAGATAGAAAGAGAAATTCCATTTAAAGTAACAGTAGATAATATAAAATACTTGGGAGTCTTCTTGCCAAGACAAACCCAGGGACTCTATATACACAACTACCAAACACTCTTCTCACAAATCAAATCAGATCTAAATAATTGGAAAGATATCAATTGCTCATGGATAGGCAGAGCTAATATAGTAAAAATGACAATACTGCCTAAATTAATTTACTTATTCAGTGCCATACCAATCAGACTACCTAAAAATTATTTTATACAGCTAGAAAAAATAATAACAAAATTCATCTGGAAAAACAAAAAATCAAGAATATCCAGGGAAATAATGAAAAATAATAATGAAATTCACAGGAAGGTGGGTTAGCGGTACCAAACCTGGAGCTTTACTATAAAGTGGCAGTCATCAAAACTATCTGGTACTGGCTTAAAAATAGAGTGGTAGATCAATGGAATAGGCTAGGCTCAGGAAATGCAGTAGTAAATGACACTAGTAATGTAGTGTTTGATAAACCCAAAGACTCCACCTTCTGGGATAGGAACTCAGTATTTGACAAAAACTGCTGGGAAAACTGGAAGATAGTATGGCAGAAATTAGGCATAGATCAACATCTTACAACTTATACTAAAATGAGGTCAAAATGGATAAACGATTTAGACATAAGAGGTGATACCATAGGGAAATTAGGAGAGAAAGGAATAGTCTACCTATCATACCTTTGCAATGGAAAACAGTTTATGACCAAACAAGAGATAGACTATATTATAAAATGCAAAATGGATGATTTTGATTACATTAAATTAAAAAAAATATTTTGTACAAACAGAAGTAATGCATCCAAAATTAGAAGGGAGGCAGAAAGCTGGGAAACAATTTTTGTGGCCAGTACTTCTGATAAAGGCCTCATCTCTAAAATATATAGGGAACTCAATCAAATTTATAAGAATCCAAGTCATTCCCCAATTGAGAAATGGTCAAAGGATATGAACAGGCAGTTTTCTGATGAAGAAGCCAAAGATATCTATTCCCATATGAAAAAATGCTCTAAATCTCTAATGATTAGAGAGATGCACATTAAAAGAACTCTGAGGTACCACCTGACACCTATCAGATTGACTAAAATGACAAAAAAGGAAAATAATAAATGTTGGAGAAGCTGTGGGAAAATTGGAACACTAATTCATTGTTGGTGGAGCTGTGAGCTGATCCAACCATTCTGGAGAGCAATTTGGAATTATGTCCAAAGGGCAATAAAGCTGTGCATACTCTTTGACCCAGCAATACCACTTTTGGGTATTTTTCCCCAAGAAATCATGGAAGGGAGAAAGGGACCCACATGTACAAAAATATTTATAGCTGCTCTTTATGTGGTGGCAAGGAATTGGAAGTTGAGGGGGTGCCCATCATTTGGGGAATGGCTGGACAAGTTGTGGTATATGAATACAATGGAATACTATTGTGCTGTAAGAAATGATGAGCAGGAGGAGTTCAGAGAAACCTGGAGGGTCTTGCGTGAGCGGATGATGAGTGAGATGAGCAGAACCAGAAGAACATTTTACACAGTATCATCAACATTGAGTGTTGACCTACTGTGATGGACTATATTCTTCTCTCCAATGCAATGGTACAGAAGAGTTCCAGGGAACTCATGATAGAAGAGGATCTCCAAATCCAAGAAAAAAACAAGAAAGAAAGAACTGTGGAGTATAGATGCTGATTGAACCATATTATTTCTTTTGTTTTCGATGCTGTTGGTTTTTTTTTTCTTTCTATTTTGAGGTTTTGCATCACTGCTCTGATTCTTTCTCTTGTAACAGGATTAATGCAGAAATAGGATTAATGTTATTATGTGTATATATGTGTGTGTGTGTATATATATATATATATGTATATGTATAGAGATATATAGATATAACCTATATCAGATTACCTGCTGTCTAGGGGAGGGGGGAGGGAGGGGTGGGAGGGAGAAAAATCTGAAATTGTAAAGCATGTATAAACAAAAGTTGAGAACTATCTTTACATGTAATGGAAAAAATAAAATACCTCATACATTAAAAAAAAAAATGATGAGCAGGAGGAGTTCAGAGAAACCTGGAGGGTCTTGCGTGAGCGGATGATGAGTGAGATGAGCAGAACCAGAAGAACATTGTACACAGTATCATCAACATTGAGTGTTGACCTACTGTGATGGACTATATTCTTCTCACCAATGCAATGGTACAGAAGAGTTCCAGGGAACTCATGATGGAAGAGGATCTCCAAATCCAAGAAAAATAAAAAAAGAACTGCAGAGTATAGATGCTGAATGAACCTTACTATTTCCTTTGTTTTTGGTGCTGTTGTTTTTTTTCTATTTTGAGGTTTTTCATCAGTGCTCTGGTTTTTTCACTTATAACATGACTAATGCAGAAATAGGATTAATGTTATTATGTGTATATATATATATATATGTGTGTGTGTGTGTGTGTGTATATATATATATATATATATATATATATATATATATATATATATATATATAACCTATATCAGATTACCTGCTGTCTAGGGGAGGGGGAAGGGAGGGGACGGACGGAGGGAGAAAAATCTGAAATTGTAAAGCTTGTATAAACAAAAGATGAGAACTATCTTTACATGTAATGGAAAAAAATAAAATACTTTATTAATTAAAAAAATAAAATAAAATGCTGGTTTGGGAGTCAAAAAAAATAAAATTCACAACTGCTTTTGGAATCTAATTTTTATTACATTTAGAGAATACATTAAAAATCTGGCTGGAGAAACAACATTATAATACGTAGCTTCCTTCCTTGTAGAAATGGGGATCTTATCCTTATCTTATTTTAAGAGCCCCTGAGGGAAAAGGGAAAGCAATGTGAAAAGTCCCTAGGAAGCTCTCATCCCAAGCATACACAATTTATATTCCATTTGTTTGTTCTTTTCATATTTTTGAAACAATTTTGAGGTTTGGTATATTTTTGGGCCTCACTTTCTTGGATTTGACCTCAATTCTCTGAGTCTGTATAGAGGCAATGTCAGAGTCAATAGCAGAGGCCAACAGTGTTCATGTTTTTGTTTTTTTTTTCTTCAGCTCTCTCTTAGTTATCATTTGCAAAGAGTTATAGTGGTTTCACAGAACCACTGCATTTCCTTTAGTTGAATTCAAGTTTAGGAAGCAAATAAATGCAGTATAGAAGACAGAAAGTGTCCCTCCACTGGGAGTTAGAAAATGTGCTCCGATCCCAGCCCCACTGCTTCTTACCTGTGTGACCTTGAGCAAGTCATTTCCCCTTTGGGGGGGCCTCAATGATCTCTCCTGGGGTTCCTTCTTAGTCTAAACCCTAGTATAGTAAAAAACAAAGTTTCTGAATTTATCAAGCCAAGAACAGACTCACAGAATGTCATATTTGGAAGACACAACAGTGGTCATCTAGTCCAACCAGTATATCTGGTCAAGAATTCCCTTTATATCATACCTGATAAGTTGTCATCTTAGGTGCTCCTTAAATACTTTAAATGGATGGGAACCTGCTACAGCATGAGGCAGCCCATTTTTCTTTTGGTTAACTCTAATTATTAGTAAGTTTTTCTTTACATCAAACATAAATCGGTCTCTCTGAATCTTTAACCTGTTCTCTCTAGTTCTGTCATCAACCAACCAGAATTAGTGTTTTCACATGACCACCCTTCAGATACTTGAAGCAGGCTGTTATATTTCTCTTAATCAACATATCCTCATTCTTTAACTTAATCTTGTTATGGCATGATCTCTAATGTTCTCACCATACTGGTCAAAATCTTAAGGATTCTCTCTTCAGCATATTAATGATCTGCTTAATATTTTGTGGCCATTTAACATATTTCCCCAGATATAGTATGAACATGACAGGATATGATGGGACTCTTCCCTCCATTGCTTGGGTATTCTGTCACCATGAAAGCAACCTAAGACCATACTTGCCTTTTGTTTATTATGTCTCACTTTTGACACATATTGAGCTTGCAGTCCAGTAATTCTTCAAGCCTCCCCCCCCCCAAAAAAAAAGGAAAAAAAAACAAACTCAGCTGATTATACCCTTCTATGCTATACTATAAGAAGGTTTTTGTTTTTATTTTCAAAGTATCACTACATCCTTGTACCTGGAAATGTAGCTGTTACTCACAGTCCTGATCCCAATACTGGTGATCATGGGAGCTTTAACCAGATCCATTTCTGATCTAGGTTGGTTCACCCCTGCTTAGGAAATCTCATGACACCCATCTTCCAGAGACTAATCATATTAATGCCAGAACTTAATGTGGACACCCAATAGGAATAGTCCACTAAAGCTAAGGAGATCTAGCAGCCTCAGCCTCTACATTACCTGGGATTATATGTATGAACCACTACACCTGACTGACAAGTTGATTTTTTTAAAAACTAGTTAAATTTCTCTCAGTCAATTTTTTATTATACATTTATCATCATTAATTTTTTCTCCTTAGATTTGGTCCCTCTATCTGGGCTGTTGAGATGTTTGTACCTCCTAAGTCTGTCATCCAACTTATCTCTCCCTTCCAGCTCCCTGCCATCTGCACATTTGACAAGCATAGTCTTAATAGCTTCATCTAAGTTATTGATATGAATGTTGTACAGCACAGGACAAGGACAGGTCCCTGGTGAGTCCAAATCCTTTTAAGTTGACAGAGTACTACTAATGATTACCTTTTGTATCAAGACATTAAATCAATATTGAATCCAACTAACGGTACTATCATCTAGCTACATCTCTCCATCTTGTCCACAAGGATAGTGCTTTCATGAAATTTTGTTACTGCAAATTGATCCTTCCTTGCTCAGATATTTTCAAAATTTCCCTTTTCTCTTTTATTAGTGTTTACAATTTAGGGTAAGAACGCCTTTTTCCCTTTGTCCCCATTTGCCTTGGACACAACACTAAGTTTGGTGTTTGAAATTGAAAAGTATTTGTTTCAGCAGTCAAAATAATTTGGGGCTATGTAAAAGCACAGTTAACTATTTCATGATTAGATCACAACTACATTGAGGTGTGAAAAATATGCTTGGCAAATGTGGTTTGGCTAGAATTCTTGTGTTTATTTGGCAGCAGAGATGTCTCAATACTATATAAAATATATGTATGTTCCTTGTCAAAATAAATGGGTCATCTAAAATTGTATTTCTGTGTTAGCCAGTAGTCCTACCTGCTTTGGATCCTCATAAATTTGTGTTCATATAATTGGATTTTTAATGGTGACTTACCCATCTTGATCATATTTTTACCCCTTCCAAGACAGAAAACAGGGAACTGATGTAGTCAATTCATCTGTCTAGTTGTTCATCATTAATGACTAAACATTTGCTATGTGCCAGGCTCTTTGCTAAATTATGGGTATAGAAACACAAAAGAGAAACAATTCTTATGGTCAAGGATCTGTGGCAAAAATTATTTATGGTATAGATTAATGTTGCAAGTTTTTAGCTGAATCATGCGCATGCTACTGAGCAGCTTTTGAAGGACCTCCCCTTTTGGGGAGGAAAGACTGAACACCACCGGAAGGGAGGCAACTTCCAGTAGGCAGGGCATATTCAAAAGTTCTTGCTCTTTCAGCCTCGTGAGGAGTCTGGTAGTGTCCTGGACCTGGCAGTGGCACGTGTTTTGCTCTGTTTCAGGTGACTACTGTTCTGACGAGTAACTATAGACTGACCGGGGTTGGTGAGTTTAATTATGGTAAACCCTAAATTCCCTTGAACAAGCTTAATCAGGAATGCTCTAGGATTGCATAGGCTAAGTTTAGAGTTAAGACTATCTATATGTATTTCTACTTCCTTATTTCCTTAATTGGTTTCACCTTTGTGGTTTAATTAATTCCCAAGTAATAAAATCTGATCCTTTATGAACTAAAGCTCAAAGGCTCCTTTTTTTATAGGTCTGGTAGGAATATATAAAAAGCAAAGTTCAAAGGGGAGATTAAACCTAAAAAGAGTCTGTCATATTTCCAGGACCCCAATATTAAGACGAGTTACCCAAATAACGCTCCGTATATCAAATTTTGGCCCTCACAGAGCTTACACTGAAATAAGAAAAGGAAATATATATAGTAGAGTGGTGGGGTCTAGAAAATCACAGAAATGAGAAATGGAGTCACTGGGCAGGCTACTTACATTCTCTTTCCAGAATGTTGCTTTTCCTTCATTCATGAAGAGGACCATGACATCAGGGGGATGTCATGACTTGCACTTAATTGGATTTAAGTGAGGGATGGCTGTGCAAGGTGACTAACCTCACTATTTCCTCCAGAGCCATTTGGGTCCAGTAGCAAGAAATCTCTTAAGACAACTGGATATGAATCTAGATATTTAATGCAATTGGGATTGTAACTTGCCCACGCTCACACAGCTAGTAAGTTTTTGATGTGAGATTTGAACTTAGATTATTTTGACTTCAGGGCCAGTGCTCTATCTACTGTGCCACCTATCTGTCCTAGCACTTAATTATTTCCAGAGCAAAAGGAGACCATGGAGACATGACAAGAAGAGTCCAGGGGCTGGAACCAGCTAGGTAGGCCTAGGGTGGGAGTTCCAGAAATAGAAACTGTAATGGCAAGGTAGGATAACAGAAAGAAGGTCAAGTAAATCATATTTTGGTTCCGGGCAGGCAATAAATATCATATCTCTGGTATTGAAACAGCAAAGCTTTGGACCAGCTTAGAACTTAATGGAACAAGAGAAAACTGTTCCTAATTGTATAGTTTCATTCTTGAATATAGTTTCATTCTCTTTCTCCCAGTTGGAAAATAAATTTCTGCTAAAGACTAAGGGCTCTGATATGACAAGGTCTTTCTCTTCATTCAGAATAAGAAGACTGGAGCCACCAGTACAGACAGACTGAGCCTCTCTGAAAAATTCTCCTGTTGTTATCTCATATCTGTTATTGTTGCTTGTCTAACTACTACTGACGTTCATGAAGTTTCTCTTTTGTCTTGCTTTAGTAACTATTTGTCATCATAAGAATATTTATAATTTGCCAGCTCATTTTTCCTATTTAGTAATCCCAGACTCTTAGAGACTTCCCTTCCTTTCATCTTATTGTAATCCTTCTTCAATCTACACAGTGCTGTGAACAGTCTTAGGAAAATAAGTTTCCTTATTCTCCTTAGGATCATTTTTGATCCAGGTTCAGGCATCCTGGAAACTTAGTTATTTATTCATCTCAGCTGGGAAATTCATATTACATTTAAGTTCTAGGTTCTATTTTTCTTTGTTTGGTGAGTGTGTGTGTGTGTTTATTTTTGTGTGTCCACAAGTGCACACATATGTGAAAGGCATGCACAAAGTCAGAGGGAATGGTGACACAGTAGCTTCTGTTATGTTTTTAAAACTGAAATACCCAGCTTACCCATGATTTTGAAAAATTAATAAACTAATATTTATTGAAGATGTACTAGGTGCAAAACTCTTGGATATTGTGAAAGGAAGAGGTCATACAAAGAAGTATCCTACTACTTTAATGTAATCTTTGCACCCTCTTCTGTACTTTTCAACACTCTACTCCCTTTATTATATAAGTAGGGACAGCTAGATGGTACAGAGGCTAGAGCACCCAAAACTGAAATCAGGAAGACCCATATTTCTGAGTCGAAATCTGGGCTCAGAAACTTACTATCTGTATGACCCTGGACAAATCACTTAACCTCAATTGCCTGAGGTTCCTCACCTGTAAAATGATCTAGAGAAGGAAATGGCAGATCACTCTAATATCTTTGTCAATGAAGTCATGAAAGTCTGACATGATTGAAACAACTGAACAACAAAAGAAAGAGAGTAGACATTACCTAAAAGGTCAACTAATGTTTTTTTTTTCTTTGATTCATGATTTACCTTTGGGAAGGAATATATCCCTTACTACAGATCTAATGGTGATTACCTTCTTTGTTCTAAATTTTTCTGGTCCTTGGAGAGCAAGCACCCAGTCACTGTGACCATACTTTCAATGACCCCCTGAGACAACCTTTCTTATATAGCAGAACTTGCCAGAGAATAAGTTCCACTGACATAGACTTTGGAACTTAGGTTCATCTCCATGACACAGTAAGACATTGCCTTAGCAAGACTCTCTATATTTATGAATGTCTGAGAAATTAATATTACAATGATCTATAATAGAGGAGATGCATAGTAAGCTTCAGTGTATTTCCAATGAGAAGCTGGGTTTAAGACATAGAATAAGGAATATGATTAAGGATAACTATGATTAGAGAAGGAAGTAGGGTATTCAGGTAACATAGGTTTGAAAACTTATTCCAAAGATTCTATTGGTAGCCTTAAAATGTAAAAATAGCTTCCTGGACCTTAGATGAATGGATCAACTCTGTAAGATCATGGGGAAAAACGTGCTGATACTAACATAAGATTTTTTTTAAAAGTGGGGTATGGATGAGTTTCAGTCTATTCCAGTGGAACTGATGAGATCACAGAGGCATTGAAATAATATTACCAACAATTCATATTTAGGTAACATTTTCTTCATGAGCACCCTGTGAGGTAGGTGACACAATTATTTGTCCCCATTTTACAGTTGAGGAAACTCAAGCATAACAGTTTGACTTGTAATGTATCAAATGCATGTGTCTGACCCCAATGATACCCTTGCTACCTACATTGTTAACCTCATATTGTGAATCTAGCTGTTTTGCTGCATAGGCAAAGATTTAGTGGTAAGATAAATACCTATTGAGATAAGTCAACAATGAAAAGCTTTTGGAATTTTACACAGAGATTTAGCAACAATTTCATTGAGCATACCCTTGGTAACTAATACCCAAATAGTAGAAGTCGAAAGTCATTCATTTTTAGCGAAATAATTTATCTGGTAGAATATAGATTTCAATTTTCAGGTAGAAATGCTTCCAAAAGCACTTTCAAAACTAGTAACAAGAAATCACATTCCTATAAACCTTCACTAAAAGGACAATTTCCATTTAATCACTCTTATCTCTGTCCTTCTAGAAATGTGAGGGTGGATGATACATAATTTACACTATTCTCATTTTCTCCTAATATAAGGTCCTTTGTACAGTTACATAGTGGAAGTCTCCTATAGAATGAATGCTTATCTATTCTAATTATATTCATCTAGCATATAATAGCCCTTCAATATTAGAATAATGATAAAGAATTAAAATAACAATTGTGTGGACAACAGGTACTGGAAGGAACTAGGAGTTCTGTTTAGTTATTTGCATATCACTGAGTTATTTTTCTGTTTTTAGGCTTGGGAAATACAGAGTTGAGTTCTAACACCTCCTCCATGATGCCTTTCTGGATAACTCAGATACCAACTGTATTTGTGAGGAGAAAATGTGATCATATGAAACATTTTGCAAAGCTAAAAGTTATATAAATGTCATTATTATTTATTAACATTATGATGATTTTTATCTTTATAGTTATTTTACTCCTTGACATTCAATAGAATAAATTTAGCCTGCTGTTTATAATCCTTTTTATTCGGTTTGCTTATTGTTTTAGGTTGAAAAATGTGTGGTCTTATTCAACATGGTTCAAAGAACATTAAATTTGGAGTCATGAGGCCTGGATTATACTTCCATTCTTCCATTAATTTGATTCTTCCATTAATTAGAAATATGAATAAGTGCAAAACTTTTTACATCCTGAGGTCTCCTTTTCTTCATATGCAAAATTAGGGAAATGGAATGAAAGATTTTTAAGCATTGTATAATTCTAATAAAGCTGATTCATGTTTCTTTCTCCATCAAACTTGAAACAAGGGCCATGATGAAACAAAAAGTGGAAGAAAGAAAAGAATTAGAGTAACTAGGAGAAATGTTGTATACATTCACCCCTGAGTCAAAATGAGTATGTAATCCTAGATTTCCTTGCAGAGGAGTATGTGCATCTTCATTCTAGTCTTTTAAAAAGTTCTATTTTAGTAAATATATGCATTTTAAGCTAATTTCATTGATTTTTTTCTGTTACAAAGTTCACAAGCTCCAAATACAGACAGTTTCTTGGATACAAAAATTAATCTTAGGAGGTAGGGAAGCATGACTTTGAAGACACAAAGATGGTAGGATTCATTAGCCATTCATACTTCAACAATATAGCAGGTACTCCCATTACAAATGAGCAGAGGCTGCCCTATCATTGAACCATTCAACCCTGTACCTCCCTATGATCATTTCCTCCCCATGTATGTTTCTAAGAATAATACTTTGTATTCACATAGCATTTGTCTCTGTGAAGCCTTGCAGATGTTACTTAATTAATCCTCACAATATCCCAGTGACTTTGGCAGAAGGTATCATTATTCTCATTTTACAGACAGTGAAGCTGCAAAGCAGAGTGACTTCCTCAGTCATGAAGTGAGTCAGGGGTGGTATTAGGAATAAGTCTCAGTTCCAATGCACGGCTATGTCTCCTAGACTTTAAGCAGTTCTAATGGAACACTTACAACCCCAGTGATTATTTAGGTGTCTGGAATGACAACTAATCAGGATGGTCCATGTCCACCTCCACAATAAATATGAACCTAAACAAAGAGAGGCATAGCAGGTTGAGGGATATAGCATAAGGAAGGAAGTAGGTGTGCCCCTTTCAGATTTGAATTGATCAATTGGCACCTTTTACCAAATTCAAAACTTCAAATAGGCTTATTTGTACCTTGTAAAAGATTGTGATACTTTAGTGGATCATTTGCACAGGCAAAGTCCAGGAAAAGCCAAAGACTAGTTACATTTTCTTTCCTTGCTGCTCAGCTGCTTCCCTGGTCTTTTTCTATGAACTATAGAAAACCTCACATCCATTATGACAAGTTGCAAATAAGCCCATTCAAGTTTTATGTCTGACACAAGGTGCACATTTGATCTACTCTAATCTGAAAGGGGCATATATTAAACCAATATTGATGCAAATTAGGTTTGTGTACTTGGGAAATATTTAGAAGTACAGAAGCTTAGAGTTAGAGAGGTCATCTAATCCAACACCTACCTAAATGAGTTTAACCACCAGGTAGCATTACTAACCACTATCCTGATCCTATTCAATAGGAAAACTCAAGAGCTTACATTCCCAAACTCGACTTTGGGTCATACATTCACCTTATTTGCAGAAATAATGAAGGAGTACTGAGTGCTTTGGGTTCCATAGGAGGTTTATTTCATACAGGAAGCCTTTCCCAATCCCTATTAATTCCAGTGCCTTCTGCCTGCTTGCATCTTGTCTTCCCCATTGGATTCAGAGCTTCTCAAGGGCAGGGACTATTTTTTTCCCTATTTGTATCTTCAGGCCTTAGAAACTGACAGTTATGGGGCAGCTAGGTGGCACAGTGGATAGAGCACCGGCCCTGGATTCAGGAGGACATGAGTTCAAATCCGACCTCAGACACTTAACACTTAGTAGCTGTGTGACCCTGGGCAAGTCACTTAACCCCAATTGCCTCACCCAAAAAAAAAATAATAGAAACTGACAGTTATGAGGGATTATGGAAAATTATGTCAAAAATTCTGTTGCTTAGAGAAGTTCATTAATACTGTACATTGATTTCATGACAGCATACTTGCCCACGTTCAAGATAATGGATGTTACTCTTAAGCTTTCCTACTCATCAATGGAATGAAACAAGGCTATGCATCATACTTCTTATTGTGATGTTTTCAACCATGTTGTCAATTGCCTTCCATGAGGATGAGCACAGTATCAAGGTGAACTACCACAGTGATGGTCAATTATTAAACTTGCAAAGGTTACAAGTCAAGACTAAAGTGGAAGCAGTGTTGATACATTATTTTTTTCTTTTTCTTTTTTTTTTTTTTTGGATTTTTGTTTATAGTCCGAGTTCCTTTGCCCTCCAGAATATCATATTCCATTCCCTCCGGCCCTTTAATGTAGAAGGTGCTAGATCTTCTGTTATCCTTACTGTAGCTCCACAGTATGTGAATTCCTTTTTCTAGCTGCTTGCAATGTTTTTTCCTTGACCTGGGGTCTCTGGAATTTGGCTATAATATTCCTGGAAGTTTTCCTTTTGGAATCTCTTTCTAGAGATGATCTGTGGATTCTTTCAATTTCTATTTTACCTTTTGCTTCTAGAATATCAGGGCAAATTTCCCTGACAATTTCTTGGAAGATGATGTCTAAACTCTTATTTTGTTCATGGTTTCCAGATAGATCAATGATATTTTGTTTGTTTGTTTTTTGTTTTTTGTTTGTTTGGGTTTTTTTTTGTGTGGGGCAATTGGGGTTAAGTGACATGCCCAGGGTCACATAGCTAGTTAGTGTTAAGTGTCTGAGGTTGGATTTGAACTCAGGTCCTCCTGAATCCAGGGCTGGTGCTCTATCTACTGTACCACCTAGCTGCCCCTAGTCCAATGATTTTCAAATTATCTCTCCTGGATCTATTATCCAGGTCAGCTCATTTTCCAAGGAAATATTTCATATTACCATCTATTTTTTTTTATTAATTTGGATTTGCTTTATTGTGTCTTGGTTTCTCATAAAGTCACTAGCTTCCATTTGTTTAATCCTAATTCTTAGGCAATTATTTTCTTCAAAGAGCTTTTGTATCTCCCTTTCCATTTGGCTTTTCAAGCTGCTGACTTTTTTTTCATGTCTTTCCTTTATCACTCCCATTTCTCTTTCCATTTTTTTCTTCTACCTCTCTAAATCTTCCTTCTATCTCTCCTGCTTTATCTTAAAAATCCCTTTTGAATACTTCCTTGGCCTGAGATGTTGGAGCTTTGACTTTGTTATTATCTTCTTCTGAGGGTGTGTTCTCTTCTACTTTTCCCCCCAAAAAGCTTTCTATAGTCTGTTGCTTTCTCTGCTTACTTATCTCTATCTGGAAGTAGATTTGTCATTGAAATCTGATTCCTGAGCACTTCTGGATTGTACATATAGTATATAACCTGTTTGCTGTCTTGTGGAGGGGGGAGGAAAGGAAGGGAGGGAGGGAGAAAAATTTGGAACTCTAAATGTTATGAAGATGAATGTTGAAAACTACCCTTACATGTACCTGGAAAAAAATAATATAAATGAAATCTGATTCTTTATGGTTGGAAGCTTGGCATGCTTGTACCTCTCCGCCACTGGGCTGCCACACACTCAATTTGTCCCACTGGTTCAAAACCAGGGTGTTTTGCCCCAACTCCAGCAAAGGCTGCAGCCAATTCACCTCAGGCAGCCACCAAACCCCCTCACCAGTCAACAAGCTGAGCCTCAGAAAAAGCTGCTGGCACCAGAGACTCTGATACTCTGGAGGCACAGTCTGTTCCTGGTCTGGGAAAGCACCATGGGCTGAGTTCCTCTCTCAGCCCTCACAGCAGGTGATCCTAGTTGTTGTCTTTGAGTGGAAAATAGTCTCACTCTGTTCTTTTTTGGGTTATGCTGCTCCAGGAGTTGTCTTAGGACATTATTTTTGGAGTGTGTACGGGTTTGTCAGGTGCAAGGTGAATAACAGCCTTTCCTCCACCATCTTGGCTGGTACATGATTTTTTCTTTATAGATGATTGTGTACTCAATGAAACCTTTGAAGCTGAGATGCAACAAAGTATCGATAGATACTCTGCTGCTTGTACTAAATTTTGGCCTAAAATAATTAACACTGTGAAAACAGAGGTGCTCCATTTCCTAGTACCACACAATCCATCCATGGAACAATCACTTCCAGAAAATGGAGGAGTTTTGAATACTGTGGATAAGTTAACTTGCCTTGGGAGTATTAGTAATGAAGTTGAAGCATACATTGCCAGAGCTAGTTCAGTGTTTGAGAGGCTCCAAAGGAAAGTATGGGAGACAAGAAGTATTAGATTGCTTACCAAACTGAAGGTCTACAGAACCATCCTGCTAACCTCATTGTTGTATGCTTGTGAAAGCTGAAGAATATTTCAGTGTCATGCCAGGAAACTGAATTTCTTCCATTTGAATTATCTTAGGAAGATTCTGAAGATCATGTGGAAAGATAAGATACCAGACACTGAAGTCCTTTTTTGAGCTGAACTGCTAAGCATTCAAACTCTGCTGCAGAGAACTCTGATGGGCTTACCATATTGTTCAAATGTCAAACATGTGCTTGCCTAAAAGACCATTTTATGGAAAAACCACACAGTGCAAGCATCCACATGGTTGTCAGAAAATGTGATACAAAGACACTCTCAAGGTCTCTCTTAAGAATTTCAGAATTGATTGCAATACATGTGAGACACTGGCATAGGATCATCTTGTGTCCTCACCAGAGGGGGCACTGTGCTCTATGAATAAAGCAGAACTGAAGTAACTCAAGAGAATCATGAGATTTGAAAATTTAGAGATTCTACCCCAAATGTTCATATGGACTCTTTGTGCCTGACTTGTGGTAGAGCATTCTGAACTTATATTTGTTTGATCATCCACAGTCGACACACTGTAACTTGACTCTAACACAGTGATATAGTTTTGGTCTTCTTCGAGAAAGAAGCACAAAGTCCAACAATCATCTTCAGGAGTTTGCACAATGCCTGCCACATACTAGGAGCTTACTAAGTGCCTATTGACTAACTAATGAGTTGAACTCCTTCTGCCATTTCATAGATGCTTAAGGCTGAGTGTATGTTCTCAGAGAGAAAAGATATCTCTCCTTCAGCTTCAATTCCTATGCAGGGTAGCAATAATTTTAATTATGTAGTGTATAAATTTGCTGATACTTTCAGCAAGGGCTAGTTATTAGATAAAGGTAATCTCTGGGAATACTCAGGACTGGGACTCATGGAATAGGAGACTGATACAGGACAGGTGTCAACTTGAGATAAGACAAAAAAAGGACTCCATTGGGCAATTTTTTGCCTCATTTTTTTCCAATCTCTGGCAAGGACATCTGACTGCTTCTAGTATCAGATAGCTCATTGTGCAGCAGAGTGAGTGAACTTTCATAGCCAGATCCCTCAAGTAGCATCACTGCTAGCTAGCATCCTTGTGGCTTTAATCACAGCATTCCTTTTCTCCAAGCATGTCAAATTACTTCCTTCAGCCACTCCTCCCTACTTTTGCTCTTGAACTGGGCAAAAAGCCCAGACACTCAACCCCAAGAGGTGAGGTACAGACAAAGTTAGAGGAATGATACACAAGTATCTCCTCCACAGCATACCCAACATGAACTTTTCTTAAAGATTTTTAGAAAGGGTAAATCCTTCTCTCCTAAAGCAGTATATCCCACTTTTGGATAGGTTTGGTTGTTAGAAGGTTTTTTGTTCTTTCCTTCCTTCCTTCCTTCCTTCCTTCCTTCCTTCCTTCCTTCCTTCCTTCCTTCCTTCCTTCCTTCCTTCTTTCCTTCCTTTCCTCCTTCCTTCCTTCCTTCCTTCCTTCCTTCCTTCCTTCCTTCCTTCCTTCCTTCCTTCCTTCTGTGAGATTAAAATTGGATATTAGATCATAAATCTACCCTACTTAACCTTTCCCTTAATTTATCTCCCAGACTAGTAAATGGAAGAAGCTTCTGGTTTTCTAGATAGACCTTTTATTGTATGGTAGTCACAAGGTGATGTTGATTAGAAGGATAGGAAAGTAGAAATACAATACAAATTGTCTTAAGTCTAGGCTTAGTCTATATTCTTTATAAAACTCACCAAAACTGAAGGCCACCTTTGGGGAGAGAGACCGAGTCAAGCGCGTGCTGTTATCTGAGAGCCAGGCCGAGTCAAACTCCAGTCCACGTCTGTCTGTGCAGCGCAGCCAGGAGACCAGTGGAGCAGGAAAAAGCCCCACTTCCGTTCTCTCCTTGCCTTTTAAGCTCGCACCCCAGAAGTCGAGTGCTCAGCAGGCAATCTGGTGTGTGTCACAGGAGGACTGGTGTGCATAGCTCATGCTGTTGGTCTCCTCCCCAAAAGGGTGGTCCTAAAAAAAACTAGCGTCTCTCCATTATCTAACCGACTGTTAAAACTTTTTACCACCTTCCCTTCCTTCCTTCCTTCCTTCCTTCCTTCCTTCCTTCCTTCCTTCCTTCCTTCCTTCCTTCCTTCCTTCCTTTTTTCCTTTCTTTCTTTTTTTCTATGGAAACTAAATCCACTTCTCTGAATTTTCATCTCTTTACTGACTGTTCTTCCATTTGGAACCAAACAGAACAAGTCTAATCTCTTTTCCCAGTGACAATTTTTCACAAACTTGGAAAAGGGTATTGTGCCTCCCTCTTCAAAAGAAAATAGATAAACAAAATGCTATTATTCTCTGGTTAATCATCCTTGTTCCCTTTAAACAGACCTTTTAAGGCATGGTATGGATGCTTCCCTTTTTTGAGACCTTTGGGGTTTTGTTCCCTTATCTGTAAACCAAAGCAATTATACTAGATGATCTCTAAGGTTATTGACAGCGCTGAAGCACTTAAGCCCTGAAGCTCCATGGTTCTATAAGGTGTCTGACTCCCTGATCGTGGCCCCCATTTCCAGGGGGATAGAAGTGAGGAATAACAATATACAAGACCATATTAAATGTGATTAGCCCTCTGAGCTTTTCCCAGCTGAATCTAATTTAATTTTTTCTAGTCTACTTTTTTATAAATTTTCATTGGCTATGAAACATAATAATATGTGTTTCTAATATCAGACAGGACCATCAATTTAGAGTGGAATGTACCTTAGATTTCACTTTTGAAATATCTTTTGAATATTCACCCTTCCCTTTTCTGAAACTGCTGAATTCTGGGGCAGTCTCTTATCACCTAATGCCTAGAGTGCTGCAGTAGTCCTCTGGTCGGTCTCCTTTTCTCTCTTTTTTTTCCTTTCCCTACCAACCCTAGAGATGGCTACCATTAGACATAAATTGGTGTATATCTGTTTGCTTGTGTGTATACACACATATGTTATTCTATGCATACTTCTATTTGTCAGTTCTTTCTCTGAATAAAGATAGCATCTTTCTTCATATGTCCTTTATATTAATTTGCTTATTTATAATATTCAATAGTTTATTCTCTCAAATGTTTATTTTTCTCCCTAAAAGCATCGAGGTCACCAGTTTTCAATGCCAAGTAGTATTTCATCACAATTAAATACCACAAATTGTTCAGCCATTCCCCATTTGATGAGCATCCATAAAATTTCCAGTTCTTTGCCAACACAAAGAGACCTGGTATAAGCCACTTCTCAATTCCAGCTCCTTCTCTCTTTTAATTTTTTCCTGTTTATCCTGTATATAGTTTATACATATTTGCTTATTTATTATCTCCCCCATTAGATTGTAAGTACTTGTGTACGGAAACAGTCTTTTGTCTCACTGTATTCCCAGAACTTAATACAGTGCCTAAAACACAATAGCTACTTCATTTGACAGATGCTTAAATCTGGGGCTAAATCAGTTATGGACATGCAGATTTTGTGATATTGGTTTAAAAAAAAGTAATAAGTCCTTAATAGGTCATAGAAAACTGGAGGATCAGATTGTCCAGTTTTGTGTAAAGTAGATCTCAGATTCACTGTTTTTCCACTGGATGGGTTACTTACTAGACGATCAAACTGACAGTTGATCTGATTTAAGAAAGACTAGCCATAATTCCACAGCATGGGTACTGAGAACATTTCTCACTCTACCAAATTGGGAGCTGACAGGAATTCAATGTTTTCTCTGTGGGTTTTCAGAAACTTAGGGTAGACAGGATAAGGTGTGCATACTACCTATGTACCCAACTGCTTTCATTTCAGGAAAATATCTGAGGAAAAACAAGTCAACATAGGAGGAATTCCCCTAGAAAAAGGCTTATAATGTCACCACGTGTGCTACTGATACAGGTTAATTAACCTACAGAAGGAGTATAAAGTGGCAAATCTCCTACTTAGATTTTTTTTCTCCAGTTGATTTTCTAATTCAAAGGTAGTTAGAATGACCATGATTAGTGGTTTTATTCTTATGATTTCCAGAGATTGGAAAGACTCTAATGTGTCTAAAATTATGGTTATGTTCTTCTACTTAGGAGGTACTGCCCAAACCCACATCAATACTATGAACTTCATTCTGGCTTTACACTCCATAACATTCCTTTTTTGAGGTATTTCAAAGTAAAGAAACTTTTGTGTCAAATGAGGTATTTGAATGTTTTATGGAATTCTATAAAACATGCTGAAAAACACCAGGAACTGATAGTGTCAGAATACAGATTGAAAATTTTCTTTTGGTCTGTTTTCTTTCACAAACTGGCTAATATGGAAACATTTTTCATGACTACACATTTATAATTATATTCAATGACTTGCATTCTTAGGGAAAGGGAGGAAGAAAATTTGGAACACAAAGTTTTTTATTTTTTTTATATTTTTATTTTTTTTGTTTTTGTTTTTGTTTTTTGTGGGGCAATGGGGGTTAAGTGACTTGCCCAAGGTCACACAGCTAGTAAGTGTCTGAGGCCGGATTTGAACTCAGGTACTCCTGAATCGAGGGCCGGTGCTTTATCCACTGTGCTACCTAGCTGCCCCCCACAAAGTTTTTTTAAATGGACATTAAATATTGTTTTTACAGGTAATTGGGGAAAATAAAATTCTAAATAAATGAAAACAAGTTTTTAAAAAAAGAAACAATATAAGCACACTTTCAAGGTCTGTGTGAAAAACTTTGAAATCAGTTTTGAGTCTTAGGAACCTCAGGCACAGGACAGCCAAGGATGGCATGTCCACATCAAAGAAGGTGGTCTGCTTTACAAGCAAAACAGAATTGCCATAGCTCAAAAGAAACATGGTTTGTATAAATTGAGAGACATATCCACTCCAAATGTGCCTGTGAACTATTTGTGCCCAACCAGTGGTAGAGCCTTCCAAGTTCATATTGTTCTGTTCAGCTACATCATAAATACTGTATCTTGACCCCAACATATTGATATCATTTTGGTCTTCTTCAAGGAAAAAGGACAACAATTGATTTGGTTAATTACATTTTTCCCTAGCTAAAACAGCTAAAGGAATGATAAACACAGCAGACAAACTATATTCTTAATATTATACCACAGTTTTCTATAAAGTAGAAAGAAATTTCAATCTAGACTACTGGCAGAATAATCTTCATATTTCACATATTATTACCCAACCCCAAAATATTCAATGGCTCTTAAGTGTTTACAGAGGGAATGCCAAACTCTTCAGCTTGGTATTTAAGGATGTCCATAATCTGGCCCTAACTTCTCTAAACTTATTTTGTACTAATGGATTGAGAATGCTTCACACTTGTACAAGACTGCCCTTACTACTAGTAATCCCTATAAAGTATTTCACTATTTTCCAACTAGCTATGTTTGCCCATTTTCTCTTCTCTGTTCCTAAAGCATATCTCTTTTATCTCCACCAAATGAAATCTTACCCAACCTTTGCAAATACTGACTCCTTAATCAAATTTTTACTCATTCTACCCCCACCCCAACTTAGAAGTAATCTCTCCCTAAATGAATCATTCAAAGATCTTAATTTGTGCCTTTTCCATTTCAATATCATGTCCTTATAGATTATAATCTCCTGCAGTAAAGGAACAATTTTTCACCATCATTCCTGTCACCATCTTCCCTGGAACCTAGCATAATTGCTCCTCACACATAGTAGGCACTTAATTCATATTTATAGCATTTTACAAATGCCAGTGACTTCAATATCATTATTATGAGAGCTAGAACTTGGAAGAATAGTAGAATGCTCCATCTGCCTCACTGCCTTATATTATCTGCAATAATGGAAAAAGAGCAGTAGTGTGAATAATGCAAAAATAGTGAAAAATGTAAAATCATTTATATTTGCTTTGGAATCAAATTTCATTCTTATATTAGCATATATTACTGGCAAATGCCATAGCAGTATAATATCCTGCAATTCATATTTTTTATTGCTCATTATGCATCCTGAAAGGATAGGAAAATAAAATTATGTGCAGACCCTCCAGAATGACAGCATAATTAATATTAACACTGAAATTAGGGGGAATGTAGTGGGTACTTCAAGGAGCAGGTAAACAGTCACAATTATATACATATATATGTGTTTATATGTATACGTGCATGTATACATATATCATATGCATGTACATGCATGTATACATGTGTATATACATGTGCATATACATCATATGTATGTGCATATATGCATGTGTGTGCATATATAAATGTATCCTATATATCTCTCCTGTATATGTATATATAGGGATATAACATATATTTATCCTATATATACTACATATCCCATATATCCTATATACATCCTATGTGTATATATACACATATAATATATAATATAAAATATACATACATACACACATAAATGCATTTATATATGTGTATATACACACATCCTAGATATCTGATTTAGCTAAGGACATATAGGGAAATGGAAGGGAAATTTCTTCTCTAGTGGATTTAAAACTAGCCACAAGCCTGGTGTCTTTGAAAAGATTAGGTTTATCACTCTATAGAACTTAATGCATTTGATGCAGATACTAAAAGAATATGGAACTGGGTTGATATTCTAGAGCATCTCTATATAAGTATTTCTTTGTGCTCTTCTAGTGTGCTGGGGTTCATTGTTGGGAAAAAAAAATTAAACTATGGATTGTTGGTATCTTTTTCCTGAAGTTATTTCATAGACTATAGCTAAGCTTGGCACTCTCTCCCTATTAAGTATTCTAATAATCAGAAAACATAAGTCAGTGATAAAATACTAAAGCATTCCCTGACTTCATTCTTTAAAGACAGTTATCCCAAGCTTGTCCTTATAATGGCATATTGAGAGCCAGAAATAATGCATGTTTTTCATCTTGCCTGATATGATTTTGTATTAATTAGAGAGGAAGATATAGGAAAATCCAAATAATCCAGAGTTTCCTTTTCACCTAGGCTACCAACCCTCTTGACCTTGTTCAGTGGCACCATGCTCTTACTTTTTATGACTACCACTAAAAACCTCACTAATTTTTTAGAATCTTCACATAGCCTTGATTTGCTTTCCCTCTCCATCTGATTCAGTTAGGGATTGAGATTCAAATGTATGGGGAGAACAATGCAGATATGTGAGATACTAATCTAGTTCTAGAGTTTATACAGTCTGAGTTCTAGTTCTAGATTTAGCCAATTAGCCTCTGAGTAACAATAGTGGTTTTGTGTGTGTGTGTGGGGGGGTGTTGTAGGAAATCAATGAATGCTGTCACTCTGGAAGAAAAGTTTCTTTCATGGTAACAGGGTCAATATCTTCAGAATTTAAACACTGTCATATGAAAGAAAAAGGGACTATGCACAATAATTTGTCAACTTGTTTGTTGAATTGAGTTGTTCTGTTTTCACCCAGAGGATACAGCTAGCACCAATTAAGTAAAAGTTACAAAGTCAGACTGACTCAATATAAAGAAAAAACTAAATGGAATGGGTTCTCTGTGGAAGCAGTAAATTCCTTATTTTTGGAGGTTTAAAGAAAACAAAAACACAAGCAGGTTAATGGTGTGTCAGGTTAAGTCTCCTATACTTACCAGAAAAAGGAGAAGGGGAAACCCAGAAGGAGAGAAAGGGGAAAAAAGGAGGGAGAGAGAGAGAGAGAGAGAGAGAGAGAGAGAGAGAGAGAGAGAGAGAGACTAATTGGAACCAATATAGAAGAAGAGATCTCCTATCTCCAAGAAAGGCCTAAATCAATTGTTCCAGTCCTATTAAATCTATCTTTTTTTCTTTCTTCTTTCTTTCTTTCCTTTCTTTTTTCCTTTCCTTCCTTCCTTCCTTTCTTCCTTCTTTCTTTTCTTTTTTCTTTTTTTCTTTCTACTTCTCTTCCTCCTCATCTTCTTCCTCTTTCCTTCTTTCATTCATTCATTTCTATAACTTACACCCTGAGTATCTCTTAAGGGGTATAAAGATAATATTCTCTTTTCTCTATATCCAAGTTCTGTGTCAAATCTGATGACCAGTAGAGTCTTGGTGCCTTTAAAAAGTAGATCTTTTTTAAATCAAGGAGATCTAATCCTGATCACAAAAGAAAGCTTCTCTGTCCAATTATATAGTTATTATTGTCCCTTTTTCCAAAACTTACTATTCTTGCCAGAGCACATCAAGAGAGTAGTATCTCTGATCCCAAATAATACATTTTCAAAATTGTTTATCAGGCAAGCTTCTAATACCTCTTCAACACTTACATGTTTTATCCTCTTTCCTAGATTTGAATAGAAATATCTGTTAAATTTGTGCAAAGTCTATATTCTCTGGTCAACCTAACTTTGAAGTTTCTTTGTATTATTCATCTGGTTACTTGACAGGGAAAAGAGAGGCCAATGAGTCCAGATGATCAGGACCATAAATCATGTTAATATGTTTTGGGTCACAAGTCCAATTTTTTCAGTGAGGAAAATGTAAACTTACTTAGAAGAACTGACACTGTAGAAAATTTCAGAGTTTTCCACAAAATATACCTGCAGAATAGATAAATGATAGTGGATTTTCTTCTTCTTCTTCTTCTTCTTCTTCTTCTTCTTCTTCTTCTTCTTCTTCTTCTTCTTCTTCTTCTTCTTCTAGTTAGGCAACTGGGGTTAAGTGACTTGCCCAGGGTCACACAGCTAGTAAGTGTTAAGTATCTGAGGTCGCATTTGAACTCAGGTACTCCTGAATCCAGGGTTGGTGCTCTATCCACTGTGCCACCTAGCTGCCCCAGGATTTTCTTAGATGAAGCATTAAATTGGGAGAGTTGAGAGTCAAGTTTTGTTCAATTCAACCCCAAGATGTGTAGTTTAATGTTTCTCTGGAAGTGATGATAGCTCAAACTTCTCTAGCAACGATCTGTAAGTTAGGCAGTTCATTTTTGGTTAAACCCATTTTGTAAAGAAGAAACTAAGGCTCAAAGAGGGAAGTGACTTTTCCAGGCACAAAATCACTGGTAAGTTTGAGAGCTGCTACTGACTTGGACTCAGGTCTTCAGGTCCCAAGATCCTTTTATTTTTCACCACATATACTTTCTCTTAGGAAACAAAAAACAAAAACAAAAAAAAAAAAACTTGCATTTCAGGGGTTGCTAGGTGCCACAATGGATAAAGCACCAGCCCTGAATTCAGGAGGACCTGAGTTCAAATCCGGCCTCAGACACTTGACACTTACTAGCTGTGTGACCCTGGGCAAGTCACTTAATCCTCATTGTCCCACAAAAAACAAAATCAAAACCCCTTGCATTTCTAAAACACACACATAAACTCATTTCTCTTCCTTACGTCTTCTAGGGAAACAAATGCTAAATTATTATTTTTTTAAAATATTCTCTCATTTATAGAATGATTTGAATATTTCCATCTCAAATGCTGAAAATTAATCTTCAATTTCAGGGCTTATTTTTTGTTTTGTTTTGTGTTGTTTTGTTTGCTCTTGTTTTGGTGCTCTTCAAAATACGTCAGTAGCTCTGGACAACAGGCAATTCCCAAAGAAAAGTGTGAAAGTGAGTGTCTGTGTGTGTGTGTGTGTGTGTGTGTGTGTTTGTGTTTCTAAAGGTAAATTTTCCAAGATGCTTTATAAAAAAGAAGCCAAGTGGAAAACAAAAGGCATATTATTAACATGTTGACTGACATATCCATTCTATGAGTGATTCGGTACACATCCTGTGTTACTGTTTTTGCATCTTCTGACAGATGATCCATGAACCACATAGTGAGTAAACCTGTCATGAAATCTGAATAGGGTGATTTCTCTTTATGCAAGAACATTGCAAGTTTTTTTTTCATCGAAATGAATTGGAGACCTCATTTTCAGCAACCTTAATATTTTTCATAGTCTTGACCTTGAAAATTTATGATAAACAAAAATAGTGGCAATTCTTGAATGAGCCTTATCATCCTGTAGCCATATCATCTTGAAGTGTATTGCTAAAGAGATCCTTTTTTAATAAATGGAGGAGAAAAAAGCTTTTTCCAAGAGCAGTCATTCATATCTCTCTCTATATCAAAATGCCTAATCTTTTAGACTTAAATAAATATGATAGTTACTAACTATCCAATATATTAACAAAACAACCAGCAATAAAATAGGAACAAATCATTATTTATGCTGCTGAAGCTCTGAGAAAGGTCACAGTCCAAAGTCACCTTTCATCATTGCTATAACTCTTGAGTTTTAATTATGTAATATATCCCCATCATTCCATTATTTCAAGATATCAAGTAAAGTCTCTTCTCAATAGTTCTTCATATCTTATTCACAAGATAAATGTTAAAACGGTTCTCTAAAGAAAGCAATCCTCTCAATTCTTTGTTTCTGTCTGTCTCTGGCTCTGTCTTTCTCTGTTTGTGTCTATGCCTGTATTTCTGTCTCTATATGTGTGTGGGTGTGTCTCTGCCTCCTCCTCTCTGTCCCTTTCTCTATCTCTCTCTGTATGTCTCTTTGTCTCTGTCTCTGTGTCTGTCTGTCTGTCTCTGTTTCTCTGTCTCTTGCCCACATCATGACAAGAAAAGATTACACAGAGAAATTCTTGTAGTTTAACAATGAAATTATCACTTCCAGATACTATAGATTTTCTCAAAGTTATACTAATAGAATCGATCATTTTTATTGGAAAGGCTGTCACTGAAGTTGGTTTGATACCTGCTACAGGGAGAATAATACTTCTTCTTTTTTAAAAATTCATTTATTCATTCATTCATTTATGTATTTATTTTAAAAATATTCTTTATTTATTTTTATAAAACTATTTTGTTATTTTCCAGTTACATTGAATGATAGTTTTCAACATTTGTTTTCATAGGATTTTTAGTTCTAAAATTTTCTCCCACCCTCTCTTCCCTCCCTACTCCCCAAGATTGAAAGCAATCTGATATAGGTTATATATGTGCAATCACATTGAACATAATTCTGCATTTGTCATCTTGTGAAAGAAGAATCAGAGAACAAGGGAAAAAACCTCAAAAAAAAAAAAAAAGGAAAAAAACCAACGACCCCAAAGTAGAATCAGTATGGTTCAATCTGCATTCAGAATCCACAGTTCTTTTTTCTGGGTGTTGAGAACATTTTCTGTCATGAGTCCTTTAAAATTGTTTTGGATCATTGCACTTCTAGAAAAGGCAAGTCTATCACCATTGTTGATCACACAATGTGGCTGTTACTATATACAATGTTTTCCTAGTTCTGTTCATCTCACTCAGCATCAGTTCATGTGAGTCCTTCCAGGTTTCTTTGAAATCCTCCTGCTCATCTTTTCTTACAGCACAATAGTATTCCATGACATTCATATACCACAACTTGTTTAGCCATTCCCCAAATGATGGGCATTCATTCAATTTCTAATTCTTTGCCACCATGAAGAGAGCTGCCATAAATATTTTTTGTACATGTGGTTTCTTTTACATCTTCTATGATCTCTTTGGGATACAGACCTAGCAGTGGTACCACTGTGTCAAAGGGTATGAACAGTCCCATAGCCCTTTGGGCATAATTCCAAATTGCTCTCCAGCATGGTTGAATCAGTTCACAGCTCCACCAACAATGTATTAGTCAATTTTTCCACAGTTTTTCCAACATTTATTATTTTCTTTTTTTTCATATAAGCCAATCTGATAGGAGTGAGGTGGTACCTAAGAGTTGTTTTAATTTGCATTTCTCTATTCAATAGTGATTTAGAGCATTTTTTCATATGGCAATAAATTTCATCTGAAAACTGCCTGTTCATATCCTTTCACCATTTGGAGAATAATACTTCTAATCAGGACAGGCATAGTGGTGTAGTAGAAAAGACTATCAACAGAGAACCAGAAAACACATGAATTTCAGTCCTTGTTCTGTCACTAACCATTTGTGGGTTGTTGGGCAAGTCATTTGACCTTTATTAACTTCAGTTTCCTATTCAGAAAAATGAGATCAGTCTATATGAACTCTAATTTCCCTCCCAGTTTTAAAATCCTTCATTCTCCTTTCTTTGCCTCTTCTAGCAAATATCCTTATGCCTTCCTGCCTTTCACTCAATTCAACTTTGTTGTCTCTTTATTACAATTTTGTATAGCTTGTGGCCAACTCAAGCTTTCCCTGATAGCTATGGTTTAAAAAATGATATTTTCAATATTTGACACTCTTAACTGCCTATGCAAATGCTTATTTTATAAAACTGCTAGATTGTTCAGGGCAGTGGATTGGCAGTGGAATGGCACTGTAGCCCATTCTACTTAGGGTTCACCTACAGTGTAACCAGGCAAAGAAGGGGATCAGGCAAACTTCCAGAAACAATATTCCCAACACCTGCAGGCTGATTGTTTGGCCAGAATACCAAGGGGAGTGATAGAATGAAATGCTCTAGTCAGTATAATGAAGTGTTTTAAAAAAAGTTTAGCACATTAGTATTTTAATCATTTGACTAAAATTTTGTTATGCTCCAAGATATTCTAGGGACAAGTTTTGATGTATTTAATCTTTTGGAGATAAGGCTATCTTGATGTTGGGGTGGGGGAAGGATACTTTCAAAATGAAAATAAATTTGCATTTTTTTGTAACAAAAACTTTCTACCTTCTAGAAACCGAGCAAGATTATGAATTGGACTCAATGATTAGGCATGCTCCCAAATGAAATTCACCAGAAACAGTCAGGCAATATCCCTTGAGCAATTCCATATCCAGTTTTCTTTGTTTCTGGTACTTGAACAGCCAATTGTCTATTGTGCTCACATCTGAATTAAGGTGAACAAATAGGCATTGCCTCATTAGTTATTTGAAACTTTGGACAAGGATATTTTTAAACAGTTAAAGTTTCTTCAGATGTTATTGTAGACTAATAGTTATGTATTAAGTGCTAAAAATGCACCTCAATAAAAACAAACCCACAACCATACTTACTTGATTTAAACAGTAACTCTTAAGGCTTGGACAAGTGACACATTTGCTTTGTCACACTGTCAATCTGAATTCCATTTCATTCCATAGCAATCACTTTCCAATTCAAATGCTTTCTTATCCATTCAACATCCATGCAAAAGCCTTGGTTTAAGCCCAAATTGAATGGCAGAGATCAGGGCTAGGCTTGGTGGCAAAGGAAGTGATTTTATGCTACCAAATTTTTCAGAATAATCTCTAAAAATAGCTATGAGGGAAATCATTTATTAATCACAACCTGTGTATAAAAGACTGAGGTTGGTTATGAGGAATATATAAAATTTAGAAACCAATAATCTCCATATTCCATTAAAAAGTAAGATAAGATATAAACACAGTTAAAACATATAATCATATCATAATTTCACAAAAATTATGAAATTATGGGCTACTTCAAATCTGGGGAGAAGGCCATTACCCAGCTAGGGAAATTACACATGTTGGGAAGGAATTCATCAAGTAAGTAGAAAGAGCAATACAATTCCAGGCATAGAGAACATTAGAAAAGGCATAAAAAAGTTCAATCCTATATTAATGGCCTACTGTAGATCTCCTGGATGTCATATAGATGTTCCAAATTCAAGATGTCCACAATAGCAAAAATGCTCTTTCCCCCTTAACCTGCTCTCCTTTTTAATTTCCTTATTTCTGTCAAGAGCACCATTGTCTTTTCAGTCACTGGACTTTGCATCTTTGGTCTTACCTTTAACTCTCCTTTATCCCTCATTATCTTACATCCCATCAGTTTCTAATTCTTTTTGATTTTACCTATACATCATATTTTTAATTAATACTTTTAGTTTCTCTCATATAGCCCCTAATCATGACCAAACCCCAATCATGTCTCTGAATATTTGCAATAGCTTCCTAATTGGTGTCACTGTTTCCTGATTCTCCAACTCTCTAGTAGTCTCTCTACTTTGTCATTATTTTGATATTCTTCTCTCTTTTTCAGGGCAATTAGGCTTAAGTGACTTGCCCAGGGTCACACAGCTAGTAAGTGTCAAGTGTCTGAGGCCAGATTTGAACTCAGGTTCTCCTGAATCCAGGGCCAGTGCTTTATCCACTGTATTACCAAGCTCCCCCCTGATATTCCTAATACAAAAGAATTACCTTGTCACTTCCCTGCAAAAGAAACTTTAGTTGCTTTTTTTTGTTGTTCAGTTATTTTAGTCATATCTGACTCTGTGCCTTTTGTTTGTTTGTTTGTTGGAAAAGGTACTTGAGAAGTTTGCCATTTCTTTCTCTAGTTCATCTTACAGATGTAGAAACTCAGGCAAACAGAGTTAACTGACTTGCTCAGGGTCATATAACTAGTATGTGTCAGAGGCTAGATTTGAACTCAGGTCTTCCTTACTCCAGACACAGCACTCTATCCTCTGTATCACTTAGCTGCCTTGTTGCATCTAATATAGGATATAAAGTAATCTGTTTGACATTTAAAATCATTTACCTATCTTTCCAGAATGATTATACATTATGACTCAACATTTACTCTGTAGTCTAGGTAAACTGACCTACTTGCTTTTCCTCATCCATGTCATTCCAGTTATCACTTTAGGTTGTTGCCCAGGTTGGAGTGCTTCTGCTCTTCCTTCCACTTTTTTGTATTCTGAGATCTCCAAGTACTCAGTTGAAGTGCTTTCTACAATCACTTATTACCCAGAATTACAAGATGAATATTTGGAATCTCTGTATATAACACTATTGCCCCTGATTCAGTCCTTAGACTTGTGGAAATTCTTGGGAATTATGTTTTCAGACAGTTTATAAATTGTCATTTTTGTCTGTGTAATTATTGTTGGAAGTTTTGGCCAAGCATGTGATAGCAGCCATATACTGAGTAATACAAAGATTGATATAGGAGACATAATTTAATCTGTAGGAAGGTTAGAAATCACTGCTGACCCTTCCAAGGGGAGCTTAGCACCTTCTAAAAGACAATGGAATGGGAAGGGGAATGGTGTTATTCAAGAATTAATATTAACTTCTCAATGATTAATGTGAAGTAAACAGAATCTTTCCCCATCTATTCTGTTCTATTAGAATTGCTATCTCAAGGGATACTCAAATAACAACATACAAAAAATGAAATTAATTATAGTTTAACATACAAGAAACAATATGATACTTCTGTGGGATCATTCATGAATCATCTGTATACACTCAGACCATAGACTTACTAGATTAAAGACAACATTTAGCACAAATCTAGAAGATAGAATAAAAACTGGGGGAGTGGGGAGAGATATAGTGTGTAATTAAAACAGCTTCATCTTGATACTTAAGTTATTGATGACAGAAACAATATGTAGTCAGGAGAAGGCACATAAACAATGATTATAATTGTGTATGGATGTTTAACCACTACAAGGCAACTGTTCTGACAATAAGACCAAAAGAAAGCCTAAACACTGACATAATCTAAAGGCACTACAAATACAATTTTTTGTCTAATCAACTGGTTCTTCATTATGACAAGCCATCCTCACTCCCCATAGAGGGTATTACAATACTTTTTAAGTATCCTAAGTCCGTTCCTGTCTTCTCCCACCATCATTCAGCTAAGGACCTTGTTTCATGTGTGTAATTTAAGATTCTAATTGTGGATTCTAATCTGTTCCCCCAGTTTTGGGGGAAACTGACTAAAATCACTGATAAAATGAGTTTAGGTTTTTAAGGGTTTATTGGAAAATAAAAAGAAAAAGATTGAGAACAGAGTTCCAACAGCCTGGCATTCCTATCTTTCCTCAAATTTCCTGTGAAGTCCTCTGTCACCACCACCACCAAGTCAGGAACCCAAAAATGCAAGAGCTCTCTGTACAGGCTCCCTCTCCTCCTTCCTGTCTCCTCCCAGAAAATAGGAGGCTCCTCAAGTTGATTGGCTGGTAGCCTTGATAGACAGCATCCATGAGCAAACGTCATTTCCTGACGCCAAGGAAAAGCCACAATGCTTCTGAGGCATTTTCCTCATGGTGGAGCTTTCCCACAGCAAGTCTCCAGTAGGTGGCATCATTCCAATCATTACACATGATTTATTGAGAAAACAAGTACGATTTGCTATGAATTTTCTTTTCTCCCTTTATGTATAATTCAATACTCCTTGGCATCACTTCCTTTCTATCCTCCTTTACTATAGTTCCTGATGAAGGGCTTGTGCTTTTCCTAGAACTGGATATTCTATAGACATTTCAAATTCAACATGGGCAAAACATATCTTTTTATTTTTATTTCAACTCATGTCTCTCCTAAATTTCTATTCTATTCTTCTATTTCTATAGAAGGCACCACCATCCTTCCAGTAATATAAATTTACAACTTTTGCTTTATCTACTACTTGTCATTCTCAGTTGCTCTCATATATAATCAGTTGGAAATCTTGCTATCCCTGTAACATTTCTCCTCTTTTCTAAAATCCCATATCTACAACCCTAGTTCAGGCCCACATCACTCCTCAACTGGACTATTTGAATAGACTCCTAATTGACCTCCCTGTCTCATGTCTTTCTCCTTTCTAATCCCTCAATCATATATTGCCAATGCAATTGTCCAAAATTGATGTTTTATTCCTAATTGGTCCCCTCTTCTCAGTAAACTTGATTGGCCCCATTTTGCTTTTACAATGAAATGAAATCCTGTCTTTGGCATTTAATTCATTTACAACATGACTCATTCTGTGTTGCTGGATTTATTTTATGTTACACCCCTTTCTGCACATTATAATCCAGACAAACTTGCCTGGCTATTGTTCCTCACAGAAGTAACTCCATTTCCAATATCTGTGTCTTTGTACTGACTGTCCTTCATGCCTGGAATTCAATCACTCCTAATACTACTTAGATTTTTCAAATCCTCTGCTTCCTTCAAAAGTCAGCTCAAGTGTCACCTTCTACATGAAGGCTTTCTTCATCCCTATAGCTCTTATTACCACATAATTAATATATTTTAGTGTAAAGTGTATGTGATTGTTTACAAGCTTCTAGAGTGTAGAAACAATTTCATTTCTGTATTTTTATTCCCAGTGACTAAAGTGGTGTGTCTTTCAAAAAGTAAGGGCTTAATAAATTTGGTATCCGACAAAGACAACATTCGGCAAGAATATAAAATTGCTTGCAAAATCCTACAATGAAGGGTAATGAAAAGTTATGAAGATACTGGCTATTATAACAGAGAAGTGGTAGGTAGTAAAGTCAATTCAAAGAAAATTATTTAAGTTATAGGTGTAAAAAATGTTTCCAAGGAAATTGATGAATGAAAATTGAAGACAGATGATAAACAGAAAAAAGGAAAAGACCTGAATAGACTTATTTTTTTTAATTACATTCTTTCTTCAATCAAGTCCAGTAGAGCCACCACATTTGCCCTCCAACATCCTGTTCTTAGGTATGTATAAGAGGCAGAAATGGCAAAAATAACAAAAAGTGATAAAAGTATCTTGATCAAATCAGGCTTCCAGGGGAGTTGCAAGTATCTAGATCCAACCTAGAGCTAACACAATTGTGAGGCCATTTGGAAATTAGAAGGTAATTAAAGCAAGAGAAGATACCACATATGTAAGAAAACACCATCACCCCCAAGAAAAGTAACCAAGAACATACCAAGTAACATATATGCCTAAATTCCCATTTACATAATACATTCATGAGAAGAATCTACAGGTATGTTTAAGGACATCAATAATGAATGTATTAGTAGTAAACAAGCAGGTAATATCTCAAATGATATTCTATAGGTAATCTTATCATCACACAATGCAATGAAAAATTTAGCTAATACAATATGCTACTTATTTATTTTTTGTTGTTTAGATTTTTTAAAACATTTGGACAGAAGAAAGTCTCACAGGCTCTCTCTCAATGGTGTGTTTCCTTTTTATATGCAAAATATAATAATGGAGATAATCTTATTCAGTAACTCTCTAATCATCAAAATCAGAAAAGGCATTAAATAGTAAAACATGTGGTCTCTGAAGGTATTCACTCTGCTATAAAGAAAATACAGCACAGAGTGCAAGTTGGAAAGAGTTGCATATAGATGTTGACATCCTCCAGATGCTTCTGTTGTGAATGACATTGGGATAGTTGCATGATATAGTGTGGTACTGCAAAATTTTCTATGAGATTCAGGATCACACACACACACACACCCACACACACACAAAACCACAGTCAAATCAATTGCACAGGCAAAACCAAGGGGGTGAGGTATATCTTTTTTTTTAATAGTTTATATACCAGGTACTTAGGTAGATAGATAGATGATAAATAGATAGAGAGATGATAGATGAGATTAGGAGAGATAGATATAGACACATACATGTGTTTATGCCTACTTCTGTGTACATATTCATAGGGATATATAATGTATAGATATAGATAATTTAGATATAGTTTAGAGGGAGAAGGAAATTGAGATATGCAAACATTGAAATTAAAAGTATAAGCATTTACTAGGTACTTACTATGTGTTGGGTACTGTGCAAAGCATTTTGAATACAAATACAAGCAAAAAGAAAAATGATCTTTCCTCTCAAAGTGTTTGTATTTTAATGAGGGAAGGCTACACATGAAAACAAACCTGAATAAAGACAGCAAATTGAGCTGAAGATTAAACAGGGGTAACAAAGTCTTTGGGAAATTACAAATATCTTTTAATAATCTCAAACTTCTCCCTGAAACAAAGGTTCATTTTAAAAATATCAATATTCTAATAATGGTATTGTTTAACTACATTATATATACATTACATATATGTACACACACACACACACACACACACACATATATATATATATATATATATATATATATATATATATATATATATATAATTTTGTCATACATTATATACTCCATCGTGTATACACTTATAAGTTTAAGGAATACTACAGCCTCTGAAGAATTAAAATTAATATCCTACTGAGGAAAGGCTACAATTAAAGACTTAGAAAGGAGTCTGAGCAAAAGATTTCATCAAAAAGATTTATGATTGATAAAGAAGATGGGCATGCTTAGAGTGAAAGATAAGCAATGGAGAAGTTGTGTACTCCTACTATTATATTTGAGATATGAGAGGAAATCAAAACAAAGCATTATTTTTATATGGGAGCCAATAGGCATGGAAAAGGTCACACAGGATGGGCCATATCTGATTGTTGTTGGTACCCAAGTGTTGTATCTGTATTGGCCTTCATGGTAGGGAAAACAAAACATTGTTCAAAAACAAAAACTGTGGGGGACCTTTTCAGCTCTCTTTTATTTATTGTTGCAATTTATCTTTTTTTTTTAATTTATACCACTGAAGGCACCATCCACATTGATGAGATCATTGATCTATTTGAATATGTGAGTATTTCAAGGAAACAGCACATATAATAGAGAAACATTCTAAGATCTGGGGATTGTGGAAGGAGAATAGATTTCTGGATGTGGTTGAGGTAGAGTCATTGTTTATCATGGCCTGAAAGAACTAATTTGGGATAGGAATGTATGGTTATAAAATTCTAGGTAAATAGCAGGTTACTACTGAGGACTGCCTTGGACCATTAAGACACCATGCCTTTCAACTCATTGGGACAGCTAAGAGACAATTGACCAAAAATTTTCTTACCTGGGCAAATTAGTTGAGTCTGATTCTCCCCTCCTTAATAGATTCAGATGGGAATGATAGACACAATTTTAGGGCATTAAGATTATATGAAAATATAGTCAACGATTCTTGAATCGAGATAGACTTCTGCAGCTTGGGGTTAACTTGGTTATGTTCCTGAAATAAAGCCCTAAAAGTGAGACAGTGTGTATCTAGGAACTTTAAAAGGCAGCATCACAATTATTTTGTTCCTCAAAGAAAATAAAATTTGAACTTTTCTAATATAGCAACCCATCTGTGCTAGCCCCTCTTCCCCCCACAAATTTGACATTCACCATTTTGCATGTTTTAGACCTGGGGCATTGATTTTTTTTATGTTTCAAGGATTTATCTCTGTTGGTCCATGTTTCAGTCTATCATTCAGGAATCCTGTTCTATTTGCTTTCTCATAACAGCTAACAAGTAAAGATAATTTACTCATAGCAAAAGGTATATACTAAGATCACCTGGTAAAAATGATACCTAGGAACATACTCTTCTAGATATATAGAATACTCAGAAACAATGTACACAGACTTGGAGTTAAATAGGAATGAGACAAACATATAAGACACATCTGTAGTCAAGAAAGACCAATTCTCCAGTACTTCAGAGCTTTGATTCTCTTTTCTTTCTGTGGTGTCCACTCTGAATATCAACTCTCAAATGCTGGGGCTAGTTCTTCATTATATAAGTAGTCAACTTTCTCTTCTGCTGCCAGAAGTTCCACTCCTAGAACCTACCTCAGGTCTCAAGCAAACACTCCTTTGTAGCTGTGTCTGTAATTGTGTTTCTTAGTTTTACTCAAGATTTGAGTTATAGAGTTATAGAGCAGAAGTCTGTCCTTTGATAAAAGAGCAGTTCCATTAGATTAGCTATTGTTATTTAACATGTAAAAAGCTGCTACTGTTTCTTGTGTTTCCTACTTATTTGCTGATTTTACTACCTAGATAACATTGGGAAAGGTTAATTTTAATTAGAAGTAATTGAGATTAGCTTTGCCCTCCCAGTCTGTTGTCTTGAACCCTAATTTGTCCTTAATTATATCTTGTTTAAACTAATCACTTAATGGACAATTATTTTAAATGTGCCTATTTTCACAGAAATCACAGAACCATCTGGTTGAGATTTTTTGAATCTGATTTTTTTCTTTAGAACACTTAATGAGTCAATCTATCAACAAGCATTTTTTTAGATACCCTACTATGTGACTGGCACTATGTTAAGCACTGGAATACAAAGAAAAATGTGAACATTACCAGCCCTCAAGGAGCTTACATTCTAATGAGTGAGACATTGATAATATTAATATAATAATAAATAAGTTATATTAATGTATTAAATGATATATAACAAATAATATAATATTAATTTATAAAGAATATATATATGTAAAACAAACCTAAGATAACTTTGGTAGGGATCATACTAGTGGCTTAGGTGAATAAGAAAAGCTTCTTATAGAAGGTAAGACTTGAACTGAACATTGATGAAAACCAGGGATATCAAGAGGATGGGGTAAGCAGGAAATTCATTCCAGATTTGGGGATAGAAGGAAATAGAACATTATTCATAAGCAACAGCTAATAGGCTGGTGTTACTGAAATGCAGAGAGTATAGAGTAAAATAATATTTCAGAAGATTGAAAAGAGAGGAAAAAGTCAGTTGTGGAACATATATAGAGGAGTATTTTATAGCATACAGAAAGGGGTATTTTACAGAGGAATATTTTGTTTTGTCCTTGATGTAATAGTGAATGCCTGAAATTTATAAAGTAGTGAGGTGACAGTGTCATCATATCTGAAAATCATTGTGAGAGCTGTGTGGAACATGAATCAGAATGGGCATTAAAATAGTTTGGGCAACCAAGCAAGAAATAATCAGTGTCTGAACTAGGGCAGTGCTTATGTTGGAGACAATGGAATGTATGTAAGAGAAGTAGAGTTGAGGCTTATTTTACTAGTATTAGAAACTCCCAAAGAGAAAAAATTATACCAGCACACAGTGGAAGCAAACACATGTTTATTCAGAACTCACTTTGGACCAAACACTGTGCCAGGTACTGGGGATACAAGTACAAAAGTAAAAACCACTTATTCCTTCAAGGACCTACATTTGAATGGAGGAACCAACAAACATAGGTGAGTGACATCTAGGGAAGAACCCTTTGGTCCACAAATTTACAGCAACAGGGAGGGGTGGCATCTCACAAAAGATTGACATGCCCCATCCAGGTACAAAGGCAGAGTTCATAGGACCATGGGTTATGATTGCAAAAGTGGAGGTAGGAAGGTAAAAATGTGGTGAATTAGGCTATAGAAAAGATATTCTGAGAGTAGTGAATGAAATTATTTAAGAGGCAGCTAAGTGGTACAGTGGATAGAGTCCCAAGTCTAATAAGAAAGTCCTAAATTCAAAACTGACCTTAGACACCTATTAGTTATATGACAGTGGGCAAGTTGACCTGATATGTGGGAGTTGCCCAACCAGTTTCTACTTCAGTTTCTCCAACTACAAAATGGGATTTATAGCACTTACCAATCAGGGTATTTGTGAGAATCAAATGAGAAAATATTTGTAAAGCACCATTCCTGGAATGTAGTGACATATAAATATTTATTCCTTTAGTGTATTTCCTTGTGTTGTCAGGATCTTCCCTTAAATTATGGTGATGGAGTGGAAATTACCAGTCATAATATAATATCTCAGGGTGGAAGTTCTTATAGGCAAGCCTGACCAAAGACATAAAGTCATGTGAATAATGCTATGAAACTTAGTGTTTCATGGGTCAGTGAAAGCTCACTTGTCCAGAATCATGCAGCTAGCATGTGTCAGAGGCAGCTCTTGAACCCATGTCTTCCTGATTCTGAAGCCACCTCGTTATCCTATATGCAGTGCTTAGTTCTCTAATTTATTATTTAAAAGAAATAGCTATTATCTATCTATCTATCTATCTATCTATCTATCTATCTATCTATCTATCTATCTATCTATCTGTCTGTCTGTCTGTCTGTCTGTCTGTCTGTCTGTCTGTCTATCTATCTCTTTTTGAGCTTGTTAGATTGGAGGCTATTAGCTAAAACAATTACTTTGACACATTGTCTTTCACACATTCTCAGAAGGGATAGAAGAGGAAGCCTTTTTCCAAGGTTGAGAAGACATTGTCTGGTGGGCAAAGTGAGAACGTAATAAGTGTTGGTTGACTAACTGATAATAGGAGTGATTAAGTTAGAATGGTAACCCCAGACAGTACCCCAATAAAGCATTACACCTACTTGACTACTGCTAAATATGTTTTTGTTTTAGGCTTCTTTTGGACTAGAATCTCAATGAAATCAGGAATAAATATTATCAAAAGTTGGTATCTCCTAGAGCACCTAGCACAGTGCTTTCTATCCATTTCAGACAACAGTAAATCCCTGAGAGTGACCTAGCAAATGTTTGTGGAAAAAATGTTATCTCTTCTCATGATGGATTAAGATGCTTTACTAGGCATAATTCCATTTCCCTGTTTGTCCCTTCTGACAACCAAAGCCTTTTATATGAAACCTTTTTTTCTTTTTGTAAATTGGGCTTCTGACATTAAAAAATGAAACAAAACAAACAAAAAAGTAATAACAATAAACACCCAAAAGATTGGATTTATTTATTTATTTGGGTAGTCTTTTACCTGAACAAATTTAAGACAGGTTCCTGGCCTCTACCTCTCAAACATTTCTCTAAGTCTTGGGCAGATTTCTATGCCAATGGATTTAAAGTAACATGCCTAATGCTTTGCTTTCAAAATTCAATGGCAGTGAAACTTTATACATATAAAATAATATCTCTATCTCCATAGCTATTATCTATCAATCTACCTAACTATCTATCTATCTATTCGTTAGTGGGCCCCAAAATTTCTGGTAATAAGCCTCTCCATATTCACCTGTACTGGTGGTCAGTCTGTCAACAAGCATTTACTAAGCACTCACTATCTGTCAGACATTGTACTAAGTACCAACAGTATAGAAAAAAACAAAAACAAGCTCAAGAAGCTCACATTCTAGTGGGGAAGATACCATGCAAATAATTACGGATATAGAAGCTATTCACAGGGTAAATGGTAAGTAATCTCAGAGGGAAGGCAGTAACAGTGACCCAGAAAGGCTTCTTGTGGTCTCCAGTGGACAGATACATTCCATCACCAAGTCCTTTCTTGAACCTTTCCATCTTAGTCAGCTTTGCCAAGTCTACTACAATGCTGGCATAGTTTTAAGAAGCTACACTCACCATATCATACTGTGACACTGAAGTAGAATAAAAGTGACATATAAATTAAAGATTTAAAATTCTTTGTGGAAAATCAATTATATAAGGTACCCACTGGAGACATTACACAATCCTAGATCAATTTCAGACATTCATTATAAATCTAGGGAGAATTAGCACTGTGATGACATATAAAATGCCTACAAGGGCAGCTAGGTGGTACAGTGGATAAAGCACTGGCCCTGGATTCAGGAAGATCTGAGTTCAAATATGGCTCCAGACACTTGAAATTTACTAGCTGTGTGACCCTGGGCAAGTCACTTAACCCTCATTGCCCCATAAAAAAGAAAGAAAGAAAAGAAAAGAGAAAAGAAAAGAAAAGCCTTCAGCTGCTTAGAGTTAAGGAGAAATTTACATCAGTTTTTCTAGTCATTTTGAGTTTTTAAATTATAAATTAGTATATATGAAGGAAGACATAGGGTTAGGATAGAACAAAGAATATCAAGTTTTGTATAATTTCTATTAGTGCCAGTAGTGACCTCTCCTCCTATTATGATTGGGGCAGTGATCTTTGAGCTGCCCCAGTGGCACTATCATACAAGGAAGGTTAGAATTCATTCTATGGTAGAAGTAGGTTGGAGGAGTTGCTGAACAGAATAAGCCTATCTGAAGATCCAGTAGGAAGATTCATTCATCTCCGGTAGCAACTCAAATTATTTGCATAACATATGTCACTAAAAAGAAAAGAACACAAAAAAATAGGTGGCTAACTGACATTTTGATCCTCTGTGAATCTATTATCAGCTTGTGGAGGGACAAGTTCATATGGAACTGATTTTTTAAATATTAAGAATAAAGCAAGAAATGGTTTGAGTGTTCTTTATACTTAAAGCAAGATTGTGTAATTTAAAAGCTGGAAAGAAACTAAGATATAATACAATGTAATTGCTTAGTTTTATAGTCAAACCATTAAGCCCTAAATGGTGGAGTTTGAGATCCTTCCAGGATGCTTGCTTCAAATGGATCTATAGGACTATAGGAAATCCTGTAACTAGTTCAAAGGCACACAGTTAGTTTACAGCAGAGCTGGACCCATAGATTCCTTTCCCCCTGAAATGGCATTCTAAGGCTCTTCCTTCTGCCCCATGTTCATACTCTGATGAGGATCCAAAGTCCCTTTTGAATGCTCAAAATTGAACAGGCTTCTACAGCTGCATCTCTATTTGATAGCAGGATCTTTCTGACAATGTTTTATTTTAGTTCCTTTCTTGAAACCAGACAAGACCAAGTCAATCATTTTATATTGTCACAACTGATTTTTAAGTTCATTTAGATGATCTTGTGAGAGAAAAAGCAGATACTTTGAATCATAGCTAGAATTTATATAGAACATTACAATTTGCAAACCACTTTGCAAATTGTCTCCTTTGATCCTAGCATTAACCCTTCAAGATACGTGTTATTGCTGTTCCCATTTTACAGATGAGGGAACTGTCACTGAGAGATGTTGTGTGAATTGCCAAGGTCATACATCTAATATGTGTCTGAGACAGCGTTTGAACTCAGGTCTTCCCAACTCCAAATCTAGCTCTCCACTATGACAACTAGCTGCTTCTGTTCAGATATATAAATTGAAGGGAAAAAAAATAGTGACTGCTTTCTGAGAATAAATTTGATAAAACTTATGAAACTGATTACCATAACTTATATTGTGAGAAATAATGTAATTTAAAAAGTAAAAGGGTCAGTATTATTACAAATTCTCCAGACTTCTCAAGATATAACATTGAATTTCTGTTTGTTATGGTTATTAACACTGAGAGAGCCAAACACTTTCAATTACTTTAGCAACAAAATGAGAAATTAAGCAAAACTAAACTGCTCTATATTCCTTTGTATGTCCATGGGTCATGTAATACCACAGTTTATGAATAAATCAAGTTCTGTGTTTTCTAAAAAAATAGTAAAAGTGTGTAGTTGAATAGGAGTAGTACTATGTGACTCACTAGGAGAGAATTGTACAAGAGGAGCATTCATGGATGTCCTCAGGAAAAATGCCCAAGGAAGTAGTTCTTAAATGAAGATTGGAAAACTATTAAAAGCTATATGAAAGATGGCTACAGATCACTAATGAGAAGACTAATCTGGTAAAATTGTGCTAAGATTTTCATTTTACATTTCGATACCTGGTAAAAATGACAATGTAGAAAAAATACCAAGTTTTGGAGATGCTATAGGGAAATAGGCTGTTAGTAGAATTTTAAGTCAATCCAGCCATTCTGAAAGCAGTTTAGAATTATGTCCTAAAAGTAGTCAAAAGTCCTATGCCCTTTGGCCCAGAGATTGTCATTGTTAAACATGTAACCCAAAGAAGTAAAACATTTTAAAAAGTGTCCCATTTATACCAATATATTCATAATCATATTTTTGGTAGCAAAGAACCGAGAACAAAATAGATACATATTGAATAGGAAATGGCTAAACAAACTTTGGGACATGAATGTAGTATTATATTATTGTGACCTAAGAAATGACAAGTATGAAGAATTCAGAGAAAAAAATGGTAGAACTAATGCAGACTGAAATAAGCTGAATCAGAAAAATTACATAAACAAATACTATATGAATATAAATAGAAAGAAAAATAAAATGAAGCTGAATATTTTGTAATTAAAGATAGCTAGATGGCACAGTTAATAGAATACCAGGTCTGGAGTCAGGAAAATCTGAGTTCATATTGAGCCTTAGACACTTAACTTAGCTGTGTGACCCTGGACCATTCACTTAACTTGTTAGCTTCAGTTGTCCCAAGTGTAAAATGGTAATAATAATAGCACCTACCACCAAAGGTTATTGTGAGGATAAAATGAATTGATATTTGTAAAGCATTTAGTACAGTACCTTGCAAATAGTAAGCTATAAAAATGCTATTTATTATTATCATCCTTATCATTAATTTTAATGTTAATACTTGGCCCCAGAGAAGAATTGAAAAAAATGTACTTTCTTTTCTTTGTTACTTTTTTTTTGCAGGGCAATGAGGGTTAAGTGATTTGCCCAGGGTCACACATCTATTTAAGTGTCAAGTGTTTGAGGCTGGATCTGAACTCAGGTCCTCCTGAATCCAAGGCCAGTGATTTATCCACTGTGCCACCTAGCTGCCCCCACTTTCTTTTCTTTGAAGAGATGGGGGAATATTTTCGTGAAGATTTCTAAGTCTGATGAAACACAGAAACAGCAAAGTCTCCAAGCCATAGAAAATAGGTTTATTGAGAGATGGCCTATCTCATAATAAAGCTGGTCAGTCAGGGTTAGGACCTGAAAGATGCTGAGCAGTACCGGTCTCATACTTTTACACTCCTATGAGGCTTAAATGCTTACATACCTTATTTCTTTAAGACATAACTCCTCCCATTACATCTACCTAACAAAATCAAATGGTAAAGTTCATGAATTCAATAGAAGTTCTAACACTCTTATAGATGTTTCTTTAACTATTAATGGACAGTGAAGACGTCATCTTTAGATACAAAGTTCATGTCCTTTCAGGTGATTGGTTGACCATCTAGGACATCAGCTTGAGGAGTAAGTGTCCAAATACATCACAAGGTGTCCTAGTCAATCATGATCTCCAATTCTGTTTGGCACCTTCAGCTTAGAAGAGACTATCTTTAGGGCCTTTGTTAACCACAATGTACCACAATGAACACAGTAAAAAGGACTTAGTTATTCAGAACAAGAGCAGGTTCACAATTCATTGATACCTGAAAACACATTACTGCCTTTGCTTAAATTACTAAGAAATATATTAGAGTATATGAAGAATAATTACATAATATCTATGCTCTATGCTATAGTATTATTAACTTAAGAAATTAAAGAACACTTAATCTAGAGCAAATAACCATTTGTAGTATATTGTATGAAAGACAATTAAATCTCATATTTAATGGGTGGGCGAAGTCTCACTCACATTATCCCTCCTTTGCTCCAAAGACAAATGCTAAAATTTGTCTCTTTGATCATTAACAATCTAGAGATGTATGCAATTCAATGCATGGAGGGAAGTCCTCTATGGGCATCACAAATTCCAGAGGGGGCAGTCTCCTACTGAAACATAGAAGTAAATTCAAAAATAATGTGAATGGGTACCACTTATACAGGAATATTGATACAATTATAAAATCAGAAAAATAGCAAAGTTATATTAGTGCACAGTTACAGAATTAGAAACACAGCAAGGATAAGTAATATTTCCATAAAATGAACATTTTATACACAGTGGACCATAGTCAACATTAGTTTGATAATTCATTACAATAGAAGGTTTTAACTACAAGCCAACCTGAACACATTTCTTTAATCTGTAACAACAATAATTAAATAGTCACTGTAAGTTCTCATGACATTTGGAAGATATTAGACAATTGTTGCCATAATCTTAGTCTTCCTATAAAATTCACAGTAGCTACAACAGGAGATTCCATTTACAAGTCCACGTGCTTCTCTGCCACAAGTCATACACATCAGTATTGTATTTAATACAACAGTAGCAATGGTGTTTGTTCATTTCAGGAACAGAGTCTTTCATATTGTCATTTAAAGATGTAGTAGGCTCTGATGACTTTGAAGCAGAGTTGTCAGCAACTGGTTCTTGTTAATCAGAAGTGGAAGAATTAGCTACTGTTCCTTGTTTGGTAGGTGTGTTGTCCTCACCAGAAGAAAGAATAAAGTCCAAATAGTACAAATGCCAAAGGTGATATAAAATTCACCAGGATTAAGATCTTTGCAGATATCAATAGAACATTTATGGTTTTATATTTGCAGAAGATGGTCTACCAGGAAGATAAATAGGATCCAGAATATATGTGGCATCTTGGAAGAATTCATACCTAAGGAAATATACTGAGAAAACATCTATCACATACAACTTATAGACACATTAACATTGAGAAAATTGAGAAGTACAACAGTTCACAATTATTTTAACAAGTATAAGAACGCCTAATATTATTAAAACCCATTTTAAAATAAATTGAAGTAAGCCTCCACTATTAAACCATTAGGCTATCCATGAAAACCATGAAGAGGGGTCCAACCGAGAAGGAGTAACCTCTCATACACAAGTATGCTTTGCCATTTCCAAAGTACTATTCCATATTTTTTTTGTAATTCCTCAACATCATTAATAATATTACCTGAATAGTTTACACAGAAACAACAGGATTGATGAGTGACAGCACAAGCTTCAATATACTAAACACAATCTAAATTGTCAGAATAACTTCAGTTGTAAAATGAATTCAAGAATAATATACAAAAATATTAAATAATAGATCTTACAATAGTGTTTATCCATTAACTTATTGACATAATTTAAACTTTTAGCCATATCCTAATAAATAAAATCTAACAAGGATGGATGTCTCTTTTAAGGCATAATAAATCAAAAGTTATATTGACATATCTTCCATTAACATAAGACTAAAACAGGTGTGATATTAACTAACAGACAGATTCATATCCTGATTTCATCATTCTTTGCATCATTCTCCTAATCATCCTCATATGATTAAGAGAAAGTAAAAAAATCTAACCTAGCTAATAACATATGTCAAGGCTAAACTCAATATACTAACTATCTTAAGACTTCTGACATGATTATAGAAGGTTACCACAAGAGATTAGGGAAATAAACTATACAGCAGGGAAGGTATTTTTCCCAACATCCAGGACAACTCCAGGTAAAAGTTATTCAAATAGCCAGATGCACTGAGTCAGGCTCAAAGTTAGCTAGATAGGATCTGCTCTATGTGTCACATCTGGAGAAATCAAGTCAGAAGAATTCTACCTCAGCTCTTGCCAAGAGTCATTCTTCCAAACGTTCCCATGATATTTCTACCAACTGCAATTCATGGATGTAAAATCCTTTAAGGCTGTGGTTGCTGGCACCATGACTCATTGGCTCAACATTATTTCTTGATGATCATACCTGGAGTCAGACTTAGAATAATAAAATTAATAGTCTCAAAATGTCTTAAAAAAACTTCCAACAATCCAAATTTCATATGAATTTAACCATTGAGGAAAATAATGATAACAAAGAATGTGAATTAGGTTTGTAGACTCAGAATATAACATAAAACAATTTCTAAATATTATCATAAATAGATAATTATAATTTGCCAATAAATTACATAACAATTATTAGTAACATATTCATTAATCTATAATTTCCATCCATCAATAATTAATCAACTCGAACATAGACTCAGAATGAAAAGCTCAAAAATCAATTGATTATATGACTATTGCTTAGGGTTTTAGAAAAATTACATACTGCATATTCCAAAAGTGCAAATGAGCCAAAATGTGGTAATTTTCCTAAACTTACAGATACCATTGATCATCTTTGTATAAAACATATATGCAAGATCTCTTTAGTACAGGAATACTTGAAAGTAATTCTATTACCTTTACTTCATATGTCATATACTGATATATGTTCTTATCAGCACTATTATATAAACCTACATAGGTTATTACATATGGTTGATATGACAGTTCATCTTATTAAACTGTTTCTTTTTATTTTCTATTTTTTCCTATAAGGGACAGTACTCTGGGTGGAAGATTAAGGTAGTATATAGTTTGAAAATGAATGTAATGTGAAAACTATAGTCATCAAAAATGAAAAAATACCATCAGAGATATGTATGACTGAAAAAGTATAGCTGATGGATCAATACTAAAGGATTCAGAGGAAGTCCTCCATTATGCAGGTAGACCCCCATATAGTATTTAGAGGAAACCATGGAAACAAGTCACTAGACTGAGAAGGTATGGATGGATTGCTGTGGGTCAGAGGGAATGCTCATATTGATGACATCACAGATCCAAAAAAGAAAACATCACAGAATGATTTTAAACTCCACCATTTAGAGTCAAATGATTAAAAAATGAAGGATAAAATCCTTTTCCTGTCACTTATTAACTGTGTAACTTTGGCTAAGAGACTTCAGCTTTCTTGACATCATCATCATCACCACCATCGCCACCATAATCACCATCATTTTCCAGGCTACAATATAAAAGTGTTGGCCTAGACAATATTTATGATCCTTTCCACATTAAAATCCTAAGATCCTAAGCCTTGGCAAATATCTGTTTTATTTTGTTTTGTTTTGTGGGGTTATGACTTGCCCAGGGTCACACAGCCAGTAAGTGTCAAGTGCCTGAGGCCGGATATGGGCAAATAGATTTTTAACTACATACATGATTATGTCATAAGATGTGACCCTATATAATGAGGGTGTCTTTATGAATAGTTGTGATTCCAATCTATTTAAGATTGTGTTAGTTTTAAAGGAATTAATATGTCTTCCCTACTAGACATTTTTAACAGACTGCTTTTTCATGATTTGTCTTTTAGTTTCTGCTTTTCTATTGCTTTGCTATGGAACGTTATTGTTTAATTAATTAGCATATTGATAATCCAAGAGTAGATGAAGTAAATTCATTTCTGCTCAGGATTCATTCTTTTCACTCATTTTTATCCTGCTTCCTAGTGTTTGTCTTGATGGAGGCTCTTGTCCATTGGTATCATCGGTTTTATTAATGCACTATGAATCTAGTTGATTTGAGGTGGTGAAGATGGTCAAAATAAAAACTAAACAACCGTGTTACCCCAAACAATGAATGCCTAAGTATTATATGAAAGAATATATATTAAGCACTCCAAAAAGTTCTACATGTTAAACAAATGACATATTTTATGAGGAAATTAAAAATAACAACAAAATTTAAAAAAAAAAAAAAGGTTTAGCTACTGCGCACAAATGAAGGCATTTAATTGTAATGTGTCTCCAGTGATTAATGGAGAATAAAATACTTGAATATATTTTCCATCATAAAATGAGAAATTATGTCATTGTTTTGCCCTTCTCATTGATCCTTGAAAAAGGGGAACTTATCAAAACCAAACAGAAAGAACAAGAAAGCACTTGCAAAGCTTTATGTCTTCTTCTCAGCTAATGAATTGAAGTAACTTGGGAACTGGTACCCTTTCCTCTGAAGTTAGACACAAAAGCTCTGCTTGATGGACTATTGCCAGGAAAGAACAACAACACTTTCCAAATTATTAAATTTATAGTTTGATGAAATTTTTTTTAATCTTTTAAAAATAAATTTCTTCTATAAAAAATGTGGCAAGAAAAAAGGGGGAAAATACTGATATTTCTAATGCAGAAGAACTTGAGGTTTTTCAGTTATAAACTAAGGAGATATGTGTGTCTGTATGTAGTGTATGTATATATCTATACCTATATATAATATTTATATGTATATATGCAAATATATTCTCACACTCATATAATAATAGTAAGCCTTTTTAATAATTAACTCTAAAAGCAATCCTCCAAGTTCAAAGGTACCCTAGCATGTCAGCTATAGTTTTCTGAGTTATAAGCATGGCAGAGATTGTTTTCTGGTGTAGGGAAAGTATGAGTAAGATGTTGACCAGTCTTTTCCTGTACCAGACAGAATTCAATATTGTTACATTAGGAGTGGGAAATTGTATTTGCTGGAGTGTCACTGCTATTCTTCATTCATGCTCACAGGTGATTTCAGGGTGGGAGAAAAAAAAGGTAAAATGGAGTGGGACACTGAAACATGCTTGTAAGAAACATGGAAGGAACCAAGGGCAAAAGTACAAATAAGGGAAAAAAACATATATACACACCTATATATGTATATCCATATATTTTTTCTCTGTATGTATATATATACACATATGTATGTGTATTAACTTCATGCCCAAAACAGTTAATAAGGCCAGTGTATTCATCTTATTTTCAAAGCAACTGTTATGTTTTCAACAATTCTAATTTTTTAGGCTCTGATCAGCATTTAAAATGCATACTGTTTTCTGCCATCCCCTGAGGATATTAAACTATGAGATGCATTTATAGAAATAGTTTCCAAATGGCCTCTCTAAATGAAATCAGTTTTCCTCTAAGAATATATATTACAGATAATCTTTAAATTCATTGAGAGTCCTTGACTATGGAATATAATAAAAATCAATTGTAGAAAAGGAAACCAACTGCAGCATTACATAAATGTAGTACTGCTTTACAAAACACCCATTTTATTGTTTTGCTCTAGGCAAAGGATAATGTTGGATGTGGTTAAGTTATCTACAGCTATAGCCTCCCTTCTTTGTGTAAATAGAGTCAAAGAATCATACCTTGACCTCGATGTTATTAGTTTAGGTGAAATCACAAAAGGTATTTTTATGTTGAAAAAAAAGGTTTGAATTGGCCATGCAAAATTAATATTAAGTTCCCTGTCATCTACCTCATTACCTTGGTAGATGGCTAGTATTAAAGGCAGTGAAGCATGGAATCAGTATCCTGGGTCTTTGCCATTTCTGCAGTGCTGCAGATCCACATTTTATACAATTTAGACAGAAATTATGTATGTTGAGTGTGCTTTCCTGGAATATACTGTAAGTGCACTTGGCTAAAAAATATAGCTTTATTATGATACTTTCAGGTTCTGCTACTTAAAATTATGAGCGAAAACCACTGTTATTAATAAGCAGAACTGGGAAACCAGTGAATCTGATTAGAGGAATCTCTATTTTGCTCAGTATTTGTGGATACACAAATCTAAAGTTGTTTTCCTCTTCAGAATTTTCTAAAAAGGAATATGAAGCCAAATTTATATTAATAATCAATATAAAATGTGAAGCCTACTGTAAATTTGTGAGAATAGTCAATCTTCCTAGCAGATTTTTAAAATTTAAGCTTTCTTTTATTAATATATTTTGTTTTTACATCACCTTCATTTCTAAATATATATTTCCCTCACTCAACAGCCATAATTGTAATATTTTCACTTGTTTTCTTTGCTATTGATATATCTTTGTCTTTATATCACCTAAATTTTAAATATAACTCTGCCCCTACCATGAACAATCCATTTTCAAATGATTTTTAAAATAAGAGGAAAAAGAATTTTAGTGAAAGCCACTAATATATCAACTATATCAGATAGTTTGTGTAATATTTCATAGCTGCCCACCTCTGAATAAGAAAAGGAGAAAGCTATATTTTCTTAAATCTTTCATGGGGACAAGATTAGTCATTAAAAATATTTGGTGGAGGTAGCTAGGTGGTGCAGTGGATAAAGCACCAGCCTTGGATTCAGGAGGACCTGAGTTCAAATCTAGTCTCAGACATTTGATGCTTACTAGCTATGTGACCCTGGGCAAGTCATTTAACCCTCATTGTCTCTCTCTCTCTCTCTCTCTTTCACACACACACACACACACACACACACACACACACACACATTGCATTCAGTTCTTTGTTCATCTAATTTACATCATTGAAGTAATTGTGTATATTGTATCCCTCACTGTGCCACCTTCACTCTGCTTCAGTTAAAATGCATCATATTCATCATCTTATTTCACAGTACTATTTCATTATATAAACTACAATTTCTTCAATAATTTCCTAACCAATGGGCACTAACTTTGTTTATAGTTGTATACAACTGTTGCTACTAATATCTTGACATATATTTCTTTCTTTGACTTCCTGTGTGTATATATCTACCAGATAGAATTCTGGATAATTGATATGAAATTTTTAGTTTTCTGCATAATTCCAAATAGTTTCCAGAATGATTGAACCAATTCTTCCCATTACCTCTTCAACACTTATAATCTCTATCATTTGCTGTTCTTGTCAATTTGCTATCCAACAGAAATTAAAGTGAAAAAATTAATATCTCTAGATTTGGATAATGAATCTCATTACATCATCAGTCAAAGGATCTACATACAGAAATATTCTACTTAGTATCTAGAGTCTCTTCAATCTTATCTAAAGAAAAACCAGCATTATTCCCATTAATGTTTCATCTACTCTTGGTGGATTGGGCTAAGAAAACATGGGGCTTTTACAGAAGATGCTCAACAAGCTCCCTTTTTAGATCCCTCCTCTGTTTCTCAGCCAAATTCATGCATAATGCTGATTTTATTCATTATTCCTTTTATTTATTTTTTCATTTATTTCTCAAACCTTTAGAATCTCCCTTCTACTCTCATCATTAATGTGAAATTGCTCTCTCTAAAGTAACCAACTAATTTGCTTGTTAAATTTAATGATCTTTTCTAAGATGTCATTCTTCTTACATATCTAATGTCTTTTACATTTTTGATTATACATATCTCCTACATATTATCTTCTTTCTGGATTTTCATGGCACCAGTCTTTCAATTCTTTTGTTAACTTTATGACCATTTCTTTCCAGTCTCCTTTGCTGAATCATCACCTGTATCTTGTCCAAAGCTGTGCATATTGCTAAAATTTGTCCTTTTTTGTTGATTCCATTAGACTGCATGTATACAATTATCATCTCTACCCATTTGATTCCCAGATTTGTATATGTATACACACATATATATGCATACATGCATTCACACATGTGTAGAGATATATATCACACACGTGTGTTTTATAATATATACACATATTTCTATCCATATTCTGATTATGGAGATAGAAATAGAAATAGAGACAGAGATATAGATAGATAGAAGGAGAAATAGACATATGACTTTGTCATCTGAACTTCAATCATATGCTACTAATTGTTCAGGAAGAATTTCAACATGTCTAAAATAAAATTTAATAACTTTACTTCTGTTCTCCCTCACCCAATTCCAAAATTCCTTATTTCTGTCAAAGGTGCTACCATTCTTCCAGCATTCCAGCTTTACAACCTTGGTGTTGTCCTTGATTGCTCTATCTTTCTCTTACCTCACAGATCTATACATTTCCCAAATATTACTGTTTCTATGAGCATATCTTTTTCATCTGAGTCTTTGTCTTTACTTAGACAGCAACCACTCTATTTTAGGACCTTATCGCCTCATATCAAAATTATTGTTACAGCTTCATAATCAGTCTGTCTATCTAAAGTCTCTTACAACTCCATTCCAGCCTACACAGTTCAGCTACCAATGTGATCTTTCTAAAGTATAGATCTAATCATATCAATCTGCTATCTAAGTTGGGTATTCCATAAGAAGGGAGATTATGGTATAATAGGGTACTGGAGAACATATTTTACTATAAGAAATACAATATGCAAGTTTTGTCTATGGTAGCTCCTAGGACAGTGAGGCTTTCAAAAGGAAGAGGGAGTAAACAATCCAGAAAGGTATAATGGAAGCAGGGTAATGGGTTGATCTGGAAATGTTAATTTGAAGATAAAATAGAGAGACTCAAAAGAGATTCAAAATTAGTGTGGAGATAGCATAACTAGTATTGAACAGCAATCAGTAATCATCATAGTATTTTCATGTTGTAAGTAAGGAGCAGGAGTAACTTTCATTACTGGCAGTTAGCCTCTGACAATTTTATTTCCCCATTCTTCTTTCAAGGATGTTCAAAGGTCTCATACAATTTTGAAAATGGGAGTGAAGGTATTGACCAAGGAAAAGTCATGTCCATGAGGATAGCTAAAGGGAGAACTTAGAAAAGTATGATTCTTCCCAATGATAGATGTCATCAAAGATGAAGTAACTATATTTCCTTTGAACACAATACCCTATAATGTTATTTATACAATTTGTAATTAATATAATCATATGATACCTTTATATAAAACTTTATAGACTCACAGACATTACTTTACGGCCATATGAGGTTGGTTGGGCAAGCCCTATTCCCTTTTTTTTTTTTTTTATACTTTTTTTTTTTTTTTAGGCAATGGGGGTTAAGTGACTTGGCCATGGTCACACAGCTAGTAAGTGTCTGAAGCCGGATTTGAACTCAGGTACTCCTCAATCCAGGGCCGGTTCTTTAACCACTGCGCCATCTAGCTGCCCCTCGCCCTATTCCCTTTGAAAAAAAAAACTGAGATTCAGACAGGATGTCTTGCCCAGTGTCACACACTTAACTAGATAGTTATTGATCAGTCCAATACTCATTCCACTGTTCTATGCTGTGGTCATCATAGACAAATTAAAGGAGTAAGGTTGATCAAATCCTTGGAGAGGGAATGAGTTCATGAATAAACAAGGGATAAAGAGGGGAAAAATAGAATAAGATGTTCTACTTCGATTATATAAATCAACATGGTTTTGAACAAATGAAACCAATGCAGATAAGATTAGAAGAGAAGTAATTATTTCTACTAGTCTAGTTAAATAATCATGAAATCAAAATTGAAGTTCCTTGTCAACCTTAGGTGAGAGACACAGCCCTTCATATAATTTTTGTTTTCTTTGTTTACACGCACATGCATATATGCATATATATGTGTGTGGGTATGTAAAGACACACATAGCTATATATGTGTTCATATATATTAATTACTTTATATACATTTTCTATGCATTCATTAAACTTTCATTTTGAGGTATAATAACTAAGATAAATTATTTAATCTACAGTGATTCTATGAATCATAACCTGATTCAAATTTTTCAGCAATCTATTTCCTATAAACATAAAAGGGGATTACTGGGATCACTGGCAATATTCCTGACAAACTAGAATTGTTGCTAATTAGGGAAACCTTAGAAGAGCAAAATTATTAACTTCATCTCTTGTAAACTTTCAATTAGTGATAATTTCTTTCCAATGTGTTTGGGAAGGACTTAGTACCAGCCCCTGTAGTTCAGGCCAATTGTCTCATCTTGCAGAAAGCAATAGTGGCAAGAAAAGGAGAGTAAGCCAGATCCACTTGGCAAATAGAAATCCAATGAATTGCTTATAAACATATTTTAGTGCCTGGGAGAGGGAAGGGGAGGAAGAGAAAGAAAATAATTACTCATTTCAAAATCCAATCAACTCTTTGTATTCTTGTAGCCATTCTGCCTCCTTAAACACAGAACAGTTTTAGTTTTGTTTTGACAGGAATATTCAGATATTCATAAACTTCTAGACAATATTTAGAGATTTGGAATTTTTTCCTTGGCAGTAAATAAAGCCCAATAAAATTTATGAATGCTGTGTCCTAGATTATTTACTCATTTTATTAGGTTGCTAGAGTATGGAAGAACATTTCCTAAAAGAATTAAACATGCCATGCCTTAAAAACAAAAAAACAAAACAAAAACAAAAATCACACATACACACACGCAAAAGGAATTTAATTGTCAGTCCTAAGAAATGCTGTGGGGGTTTTGTTGTTGTTGTTGTTGTTATTACTAGTAGCAATACTAGTACTAGTAGTAACAGCAGCAGCAGCAGCAGTGGTAGTATTACATAGGTTTCATAATACTGCCAAATATATCTAGCCAATGAAGTATGGCAATACAGCAACACCAGCTGATATCCATCATCATTTCCATTTGATCTTTTACTTCCTAAATAAAATTTTTCTTGTCAACAAACTACCTCATTATTGTCACCAACTGCTAACCTTCTCATTTCCCTCCTTTTCCCCTGTCCCAATTAAAATGTTAACATGGCATTGTTTGGCTTACTCAGTGGCACATAATGTGTTAGTTTACAAAAAGACATGGAGAAAAGAGCACAAATTCACTGGTTACATATTAATGTTACTACACATCTTGAAGTTCTTACAAGTATGGAGGGAAGCATGTGATATCAAATATCGTCATTGTGGTGCTTTGTTTTAATAAACTTTTTTTTAAGTTATTACATAGTAGGGTTCTGGGTATGGTACTGACAAGAGCAATGAGAGAAAAACAACTACAAAAACTTCAGTGAGACAATGGAATTAAGTATCCCCTTAGATTAGGCATTTCTATATGTGTGTATGTGTATAGCTAGGTATAGATGCACACATATGTATATGTGCACATATACATATATATACATAAACATATTCATATATACAATTTTAGTTTTGTTTTGACAGGACTATTCAGATTTCATAAATTGTACATATATGTGCACACATAGACACATTGGTGCATACATATATACATTTTCACACATACACATATATATTTAAGTGACAAGAAAAGGCAATATCAAAATTTCTATCACACTTACTATTTATAATTGGTTTTTATTAAACCTCCAATAGTCTTTTCTTTCTGTCCTGCTTTTTTTTAGAGGTTGGAAGTCAAGGAAGTTTGGATTTTATGACTAATTTTTTTTTTTTATCTCTCAAAAAATCATATATACTTCCAGGCTCTGAAGGGTCTGTGATTTTATCAATTTGGGAAATTTTTCCACCAGCACAGATCATAATGGCTTCCCATTTTCTTTTCCTTTGTAATGATTGTCCATATACTCCCATAAATCCTCTAATATGCTGGAGGCCCTGTTCTAATCCACTGATGTTATGTGATGCCAATGTAATTGTGGGGTGGCCACAAGTTATTCTTTACTCTCAATTCATGAACTGTCTTTCCCCCCCAATCTCCACACTTCTGGCCATATTTCTCTTTGATGACATTCTTTACACAACCTCTCTTGCACAACTCCTTTTATAATGCAACAATCCCAGAGGCACTTATTAAATTTCTTGTTTTAATATAAAAACCTCATGAGTAATTGTTCTAGACTCAAGGGCTACAAAGGAGGGAGGGGAGGAAAGTCCCTGTCCATGAAGAACTAGTATTGTACTTATAGGGCATATATTATAGCCTTTCACACATGTTGTATATCTCTCCTTTTTTGGGGGGGTGGTGATATGCAACTTTAATTTTTCAGTGACTGTGATATTTCTCAACTTTCAATGATGTAGGAAAACATCAATGATTTTAAAAGGGCCTTATGGTCAGCTAGATGGTGTAGAGGATAAAGCACTGAGCATGGATTCGGGAGGACCTGAGTTCAAATCTGGCCTCAAACACTTGACACTTCATAGCTGTGTGACCCTGGGCAAGTAACTTAACCCTAATTGTCTAACTAAAAAAAAAAAACACCAAAAAAACAAAACAAATAAAAAAATGGGGGACTTTATTTCAGGGAAAATATGGGCTAATTGGAAGCACCACATAATTTCCCCAAAGCAATACCCAGAGCTCTTGTCTTCATTTCAAATTCTGGACCATTCTTCTTTTCCATTTGCAACATCTAAGATATGTGCATTAATAGACTAGCTCTATGAGCTTTTTATTCAACTGCAAATCAAAGTCTGAACAATAAATATCTTTCATTCATTGTTTTTTTTCCTGAGTGGATAGTGTGGTAAAATATGAAAGTTTTTAACAGTCGGTTAGGATAACTGAAAGACGCCAGTTTTTCAAGGACCACCCTTTTGGGGAGGAGATGGACAGTCCGCCTGCTGCGCATGTCAGACTGCCTGCCGGGTACAGTCCGCCTGCTGCGCATGTCAGACTGCCTGCCAGGTTTTTTGACTTCCGGGGTGGAGAGAAGGAGAGTAGGCTTTTTGCCGGCTTGGCGGGACTCCTGGCGGTGCGGCACAGACGGTCTGAGTCACTCCAAAGGTGGCCTTTTTCGGTTTGGTGAGTTTTTATAAGGAATATAGACTAAGCCTAGATTTAAGACGATTTGTACTGTATTTCTATTTTCCTATCCTTCTAATCAACAACACCTTATATACAATAAAGGCTCTATCTAGAAAACCAGAAGCTTCTTCCATTTACTAGTCTGGGAGATAAATTAAGGGAAGGGTTAAGTAGGGGAGATTTATGATCTAATATCCAATTTTAAATCTCACAATAGTTACTCATCACTCTTTTAAGAGATTCTAAATTTCATCTAGAGGGGGTTGCAATGTTTTAGGAATTGACAAAATCAGCAAAATTTCAACTGCAAATAGGATCATAGGGAGGACACTGCCATTTCTAGCAAGAGTTCTTAACCTGAGGATCATTTTTATATATATATACACATACATATTTATATATATATACACATACACATATACATATACACATACATACATACATACATATACACATACATACACACACCATATATACACACACATCTATGTATGTATGTATGTGTGTGTATATATATATATATATATATATATAATTGCATTTATAGAATTGTTTTCATTTGTAATTCTATGCATTTCATTTTTAAGCAATTAGAAGCATTATTCAGATAAGGGTTCCATGGGCATGACAAGACTGCCAAAGGGGTCCATGACACCAAAAAGATTAAGAGCCCCTGACTTAAAATAATTTATAGTCCCTGATTTCAACATCCTTGCATGGTGTTAAAAAAACAAAACAAAACTACAACAACAAAAATAAGAACACCTTTGTTGAGCATTGGGCTCCTTGATCTATTCCTTACTTTATATTAATAACCAGAGGCATATTGATAAGTTTTCCCCATTGCTACATATTTCAAGGAATCTTGTATGATTTTTTAGCAAATGAATATTAGATATCTTGTTGGACAAAGTTATAAGATTAAATTGTGATTTTTTAACACTATCTTTTATTGCCAGGATAGGATATTAGATTCTCAGAATTGGAAGGGACCTTAGAGGTCATCTAGTGACATTAAATCTGGGGCAGAAATTTCTTCCACAGCATCAAAACCAATTATCATCTAGCCTTTGCATGAAATTAAAATTAGAAACTTATTACCTACTAAATTATTAATTGTTCCTTTTTTAAGAGAAAACTATCAATGAAATAACTAATTTCATGATTCTAAGATTTCAGGTGAAATATCAGTACCAGATACTCACTAAAAATTAGATGTGTCAATTCTTGAATAACCAACTGCTATCAAATACATGACCACATGTTTATGTGTCACAAGGGGGGTATCATTTTTTAAATGCTTTAATATAGTTTTCTGTTTAACGCAGAGAATTTTTTTAAAATTTTGGCTCATAAATATTTTCATCAAATGCAAAAAGCTCCCAAGAATGGTAGTGAGAAACAGACTCATTCAAAAAACTCTATTTGGGTATTTCTTTCAGAAATGGTAGTTTTAGACAATTAGACTTTTTATTATTCCTGAGATTAAAATCTTTATACTTGTACATTTTAAGGCTAACTGGGATTTTTGTTGTTATGTTAAAATTTACAGAATATTATATATTGCAATATCTTTCAAAAATGGAGTATTTTATTATAATAATGTGTCTATACATTGCCTTTTTCTGGTCTTTGATTTTTGAATGTGCTGGCAGATTCATGCTCATCATCTTTGTTATTAGAAATAACAGAGCAAATCCAGGCCATTTTTGTAGCATATCTTCAGTGTACTAGTGAAAGGCAAACCTCAGCCCTACTAAAACAATGCCTATTTAAAAGTTGAAGATCTATGGTTTATGCCTTTCTAGCCTTTGTTCAACTATGACCCACTGTCTCTACCATGTAGCTCTTTCTCAGGTCATCACTTCTCCATTGGTCATACTCTCTGTCTTTTCCAATCTTGATCTTGTTTATATAAATATATGGATCACCTGGATTTGATGGAGATGCCTTATTATCCAAATGGATTTTATGAGACCCTGGATTAATGGGAGGAAAATGCTCTTTGCTCAAAGACTTTAAACTGAAACAACCACTCCCTATATTACTTTCCCCAAGAGAATAAAAAAAAATTAATTCCCCTTTGAAATTCTTATTCACTATCTTCTTTCCTAAGAAAATGAATAGACCTTATTGTTCTCCTGAACAGCTATCTAGACCTCCTTGTCTTTGATAATACTCTTCCTATCTCTACATAATCTAACCATAGCATCTGCTTTAAGTTGAGCTATTAAACTACTTTGCATTGATTTACATTTGTAGTATTGGCTTTGGGTTAATTTGTATCATGCTAATGAAGTTATTTTGTAACTTGTGAGCAAAGAAATCTTAAAAACCCTTAGAAAGGAAGGGGTCTCTAAGCCATTTTGGAAAGGGTCTCCACATGATCATGGTCCTTTCTTCTTGGGATAAAATTAAATTGGTATTATGTTTTTTCTGTCTGTCTCTGATCTTGTTTATCTTGTTCAGTTCTCTGATCTGGTTTTTAGCCATGTTCTCTGATCTGTTTATTATTTTTGTAGGAAGACAGGAATGGAAAAATTATAGGAAATATAAAATATTATAATTTTTCTTATCTGTTTAGTAATTCTGTTTGTAGGAGACAGGCAGATTAAACTAAATATTGAATTTCAACAATCTCTTCTTGTAACAACTCAGTTCTCTGCTACTCTCTATTCTAGAATCCCTTTATTCCTTATCCTATTTCCATTCTTGCTTTGCCAAACTCCAACCTTGAATTACTTCTACCACTCACCTCTTCCTTTGCTCCCATTCATATATTGATAAGAGGAAATGGAGGAAATCAAGAAAGAATCCATTGCAACTTTTTGTTATCTAATATTGATTGGCCCCATTGCAGAAAGTCAATTTTTTTACGTCATTAATCAAATTATTATCCTATTCTTCACAGCATTTTCCCCAAACCTTATAAGCTCTCTTCAAACCTCCAAAAGCATGCCACCCCCCAAAAAAAATTCATAGCTGAGAACTTGATCTTATACTTCCCTAAAAGGGGGAGAGTAGAGAAACTGAAGCCATTTTCTGTGAACTCTTTTTTTTCCATTTACTTATCTCATATCAGTCTGACATTTTCCCTCACTATGTCCTGATTCAAGTCGTCAGTCAGTTGATCAGTTAATAAAGATTTATTAAGCATCTACTATTTCCTAGGTATAATATGTTTGTGCTCCCAGTACTTAGAATAGTGCCTGGCACATAGCAGGTGCTAATAAATGCTGGTTGACTTAATTCAATAATAGGATGGTAGCATCTACTCTTTCTTTAAGGAAGAGATTGCCAAGAATTTCAATTGAGAAAATCATCTAGCTGAGACACATCTGGCAAAGATTACATGACCAGCAATGAACAACTAATGAAAACTTTAAGTTCAGTAGAGCTGTATCTGCCATAGATGACACATACACACGCACAAAAAAAAAAAATAAAAATAAAAATAAAAAGTTCCAGCAACTGTACAGCTAAGCAGCAACCAATAGAAACTATGAGATAAGTAGTGACTATAAGACCACAGGATAGAAGGTAGCAAGGTGTGTGCAACATGGTGATATCCTAAGATATCAGTGGTCCTGTATTGGAGGGGTCTGAGATGTTATTTGTCCACCATATATATCTGACACTCCATGCTCTTCACATGTATTCCTGTTCACAGTGTTTCCATTTTATATGCACCTTTGCCACTTGTGTTTCTTTAAGCATATAACTTCATGAGTATTCCTTATGTATATTTACTCTACTCTTCCCACTGATTCTATGTTTATTCATTGGAAAGTGTTTCTGTGGTTTTGGAACTCCTTTTTAACTAAGCCATTTAATTAAATGTGTTTGTTTTGAACTAATTGGGACCTCCAACTTACTATTAAAAGCTAATCTATCAGGGCAGCTAGGTGGCACAGTGCACAAAGCACTGGCCTTGGATACAGGAGGACCTGAGTTCAAATCCAGCCTCAGACACTTGACTCTTACAAGCTGTGTGACTCTGGGCAAGTTGTTCAACCCTCATTGCATCCCCCCCCAACAATAAATAAAAATAAATAAAAGCTAATGCATATATGTTACAGAAGCAGCAGGGTACAGTGAAAGGAATGTTAGATTTTGGAAGAGTGTATCCAGTATCCAGACTCTATCATTTATAACCTTTTGTCCCTGGGGAAAGCATATAACTTTTCTGGGCCTCTGTCTTCTCAGTTGAGATATGATGGGGTGGAACTACATGATCTCTAAGGTCCTTCCCAGTTTTAAATCTATCATTTTATACCATGTTTTAGAAGATAGGGGTTTACAAGTTGTGATTTTATCAGATGCAGACCTAAAAAGTATTTTGAAACTTCTGTAGCTAGCTACTATGAGAGACATGTCCTAGATGTTAGAGAAAAATAGTTACCCCGGGACACTGCAGGCACTTATATTTGCAAGATACCTTCATCATCATCATCATCATCATCTTGCATACTCCCTCACTTAATGGATGAGGAGATTTAGGATAGAGAGGTAAAGGGAACTGTCAATTGGCACACAGAAAGGAGGATAAGGTGAAGTGATTTACACATAGGTTTCATGACTTCAAATACTTCCTTTTTTCTAAAACATGTTTCAGTGAACCTAAATCATGTGCATATTGACATTATCATTAAAAATGAATTATAAAAATATGAAGACATTTCTCATTGGAAGGGTAGCTCAAAGAAATGAATGAGGAGCTAGCAGCGTTGGTATCACTGTGTGAACAATGGCAAAAACAAACACCTTTTCATGAGATATTAACATATAATTATGACATTTGGAAATTCTCATGATGAATTTAAGCAAACAAACCACTGTGAAAGTAATTTCAGTTTATATAGCAACATTTATTACGGAGGATATAGAAGAGAGTAATTTGATAAAGAATTTGAAAATATCATCCAAATTAGGTTAACATGGATATTAGATGACCTCAGCATGAAATTGGGGACACAAGGTTACATGAAAACTGTATTGGAAACATGACCCAAGATATTTTTAAGAAAATCTTACACTTATGTATCATGAAGACTTTCTTAACAAAGAGAGTAAGAAGCTGCTGGGTACATGTCTTATTCTAATGGACATCTGATTAATTTTAAGGTTCAAAACACAGCCTTGATATCTATGGCATTAAAAAGCCACCCTCAATCCTTCAAGACCATCCCTAGAACAATGAGGGGACAAGTAGCAAGCTCTAGGGACTTAGTCTGTCAATCCTACCATCAATGAGTATGTTTCACAGCAGGCACCAGATCAGCAGCCTCAAAAATCATGGGTTGGGGCAGCTAGGTGGTGCAGTGGATAGAGCACCAGCCCTGGAATTCAGGAGAGCCTGAGTTCAAATTTGGCCTCAGACACTTAACAATTACTAGCTGTGTGACACTAGGCAAGTCACTTAACCCCAATTGCCTCACCAAAGAAAAAAACAAAAACAAACAAACAAACAAAAAAAGAGTCAATCAAAAAATCTTCCTTTTAGGGGCAGCTAGGTGGCGAAGTGGATAGAGCACCTGCCCTGGAGTCAGGAGTACCTGAGTTCAAATCTGGCCTCAGACACTTATCACTTACTAGCTATGTGATACTTAACCCCAATTGCCTCACTAAAATAAAACAAAACAAAACAAAACAAAAAAGTCATGGGTTAGTTAATACAGACTATTCATTCCTGATTATAGGAGACATTGTATTTGCTTCTGGTTAGAGGCTATAACACTCTCCCTAGGGAGAATAGGCAGTATGGCATTGAAAACAATTTTCCCTTCATCACAGAGATAAGCTTGTGACTTTACAATTAGGGCTTTATCATTGAGTCTACCTGGCCTCTCTAGCTGGCCAAGGAAGTCAATAGTTGGAGGCAGCTGCATATATCTGCTTTATATCTGACTGGGAAATCAAGATCTAGGAGTTGATTCTCAAAAAAACTGAAGATTAAGCAGCAAAATAAAATTTGAAGTGTGAAATTGTGACCATTGCAAGTTAGTAATTAGAATTAAAATAGGACTTATTCCTTCAGGCCAATTCACAGGCTGACAACTGATATCTATCACAATATTGCAAAGAACAAAACATTAAAAAAAAGATTAAATGACTTTACCTTAACAGGTAGGAAACAGCAGACTACAAGCATAGGTGTCATTTCAACATTGGCTGTTTATGTATAGTCAGATCATCAGTTAGAGCAAATGTCAAAGTAAATACCAAATTTTTTAAAAGATACAATAAAGGGGGCAACTAGGTGGTACAGTGGATAGAGCACCAGCCCTGGAGTCAGGAGTACCTGAGTTTAAATCCGGCCTCAGACACTTAACACATACCAGCTGTTTGACCCTGGGCAAGTCACTTAACCCTAATTGCCTCACTAAAAAAACAAAAAACAAAACAAAAGATGCAATAAAACATAGGAGAATTTGCATACATCTCCAATCCAATCTATTAAATGAGTTGTGGGGACTGACAAATGGGAAATGAGCAAAAGGCAAGACAATAGTTATATTATTATTTCTTTTTCAAGGCAATGAAGGTTAAGTGACTTGCCCAGGGTCACACAGCTAGTGTCAAGTGTCTGAGGCCAGATTTTAACTCAGGTCCTGCTAAATCCAAGGCTGTTGTTTTATCCACTGTACCACCTAGTTGCCCTACTATTCCTTTTAAAAAGATTAACTAGGGGCGGCTAGGTGGCGCAGTGGATAAAGCACCAGCCCTGGATTCAGGGGGACCTGAGTTCAAATCCGGCCTCAGACACTTGACACTTACTAGCTGTGTGACCCTGGGAAAGTCACTTAACCCCAATTGCCTCAACAACAAAAAAAAATATTAACTAGTGATAGCTACTTCAATGGGGTCAAAAGTGCCTAGAAACTACCTCCACCAAAAAACACTTGACCATCTTGACAAGTAAAGAGATATGGCAGTCAAAGAGAAAACTGGAGTCCAGAGGAGGAGAATGGTGGAAGAATATGAATGATAAAACCTCACAAAATAGTCAAAAGAGATTAAGGAGAAACCAAGCATACAAAGAGATTATTATAAGACCCAATTAAACACAATAATCCCAAGTATATTTGTAAATAAACCTGAAAGGCATGAAATGAATTAAACTTGATAGCATTTTTTAATTACTTAAATTTCTTGGGGAATAATTGCTGAACCTCAATATAAACTATGTAATAAAAGCAACAGTGAAACTTTGCAAATGAAATCAGAAAGAACAGCTGCACATGACTAAATATACACAGAAGAAATCTGTAGTAGAGGTAACATGATGGATTTGTTTTCAAGATCTCTCAAGATGAGGGGGATTCTAAAATAATGGGAAATATCATTATATGACACATAACAACAACAAAAACAACAACAGAGAGGGCGGAGCCAAGATGGCGGAGGAATGACATTAAACCCACTGGGCTCATGCTACAATAGCCCCCAAAATAGCAATAAAAGAACACTTGGGGCAGAAAAACACACAAAAATATGGGCTGAGAGTTTTCTCCAGCTATAGATAGATTTCAGGGGGCCATGCTGGGCCATGAATAAAGCCTAACCCTGCAATCCGGCTGACACACCAGACACCCACCAGAGGAATTTGCCCTAGTGCTTCTGAATTGGCTGCAGCACCAGTGTCTTCTGGAATCGAGTGCGCAATTGGACTGAATGGCTGGCCTGGGGGGTAAGTGCAGGGGTACCAGTGGACTGGGGGGGGGAAGGATTCCATTGTCCCAAACCAGTGGGGAACCAGGAAGAAATTCTGAGTGGCAGGAGACCCAGGTTGGGGAGGGGAGGAGGGGAGCAGTCTCATCGGAAACTGAGAACCACACCAGAGAAAGCTTTGCTGGTTGGTTGCTTAGTAAAGTAGGCCTGAGGTTACCTATGGACCTGAGAACAGGCCAGGTGAGATTAAAGCCTTCCCCCCCTCAACCCAAAACATCTGGGACCCTCTGAAGCTGAAAAGAGGAGCTGACCCGAGAAGCAGCACCCCCCCCAGTGGAGAGTTTAAAATCAAATGAAAGCAAGGTCAGGCATGCTGAGAAGAAGCCCAACCATCACGAGGGCCACACTATATCTTGAACAGTGTGTCCTGGAAACAGAGCCACACTTAAAGAAGGAGTTAAAAGCCAAGAAATAGTAAGCCAGGATGAGTAGGCAGAGAAAGCAGAAGACCATCAAAAACTTCTTTAGGGGTAAGGTAGACCACAATACAACCTCAGAAGAAGAAGATAATAACATGGTCAAAGCCCCAACCTCCAAAGCTTCCAAGAAAAATATTAACTGGTCTCAGGCCATGGAAGCTCTCAAAAGGGACTTTGAAGAGAAAGTAGGAGAAATAGAAAGAAGATGTAGAGAAAAGGAGGAAAGAATGGAAAGGGAAATGAGAGCAATGCAGGAGAGTCATGAGAAAAAAGTCAACAGTTTAAAAGCCAAATGGAAAAGGAGATTAAAAAACTGTCTGATGAAAATAACTGCCTAAGAGTTAGGATTGAACAAATGAGAGCTAGTGACCTTATGAGAAACCAAGACACAGTAAAGCAAATCCAATTGAATGAAAAAATAGAGGGCAATGTGAAATATCTCCTTGGAAAAACTTAGCAGACTTAGAAAATAAATCCAGGAGAGATAATTTGAAAATCATTGGACTACCTGAAAACCATGACCAAAACAAAAGCTTAGACACCATCCTCCAAGAGATTGTGAGGGAAAATTGCCCTGATATTCTAGAAGCAGAAGCTAAAATAGAAATTGAAAGAATCCACCAATCCCCTCCTGAAAGAGATCCCAAAAGGAAAATCTCCAGGAATATTATAGCCAAATTCCAGAACTCCCAGGTCAAGGAGCAAATACTGCAAGCAGCTAGAAAAAAGGAATTCAAATACTGTAGCAGTTTCTACATTAAAGGACCAAAGGGCATGGAATATGATATTCCAGAGGGCAAAGGAACTGTGACTTCATCCAAAAATCACGTACTCAGCAAAACTGAGTACAAATTTTTCAAAGGCAAAAGTGGAATTTCAATGTGAAAGAGGTCTTTCAAGCATTTGTGATGAAAAGAACTGAACTGAATAGAAAATTTGACTGTAAAATACAAGATACTGAAGAAGCATAAAAAGGTAAACAGGAAAAAGACTTCAACTTCATGAGGGATATTAAAAGATCAAACTGTATACATTCCTACATGGGAAGATAATAAATACTTTGAAATCATAAGAACTATCTCAGTAAGAAATTCAGGGGCAGCTGGGTGGGGCAGTGGATAGAGCACTGGCCCTGGACTCAGGAGAACCTGAGTTCAAATGTGACCTCAGACACTTGACAATTACTAGCTGTGTGACCCTAGGCAAGTCACTTAACCCCCCCAAAACAAAAGAAAACAAAAAAGTCTTCACAAGAAATTCACAGAAGACAGGGCTGAACTGAATATGAAGGGATGATACCTGTAAAGCATTTATGTTTTGTTCTTTGTAGGGCAGACAGGGTGGGGTGTCTTATGTCTGGGGATGGATTTGGGCTTGGGGCCTCCTGGGTCCAGGGCTGGTGCTTTGTCCACTGTGCCACCTAATTAATCCATGATGACATCTTTAAAATAGGGTTGAGGTGTAGGAGGAATAAACTGGTGGAGGGAGAAGGGGAGAGATGGTCTGGGGAGAGGTAGTTCACATGAACGAAACAAGCAAAATGCTTACGGAGGACAGTAGAAGAGGAGGAAGGAGTTGGGGAGTGAGTGAACCTTGATATCATCAGAATTAGCTCAAAGAAGGACTAACATATATACTCAAGTAGGTATAGTAATATATTTTTGCCCTGAGGCGGGGGAGGGAGAAAAGGGGCAGGGAGAAGGGAAGGAGGAAAGGGCAGATTGGGGGAGAGAGCATTAAAAAGCAAAACACTTCCCAGGAAGATGAAGATGTTCTGCATTACTGCACCAGTATGACATATTGAATTTCTTGATCTCATAGGGAGGGTTGAGGAGGGAGGGAGGAAGAAAAATTTAGAACACATAATTAGCTCAGGGACCCTGATCTCATTGGAGTGGGCTCATGGAGGGAATAGCTTTCATACCCAATTGGGAGGAGCAATCTATTTAACCCTACAGGAAAATAGGAGGGGAAGAGGACAAAGAAGGGAGGGTGGAAAAAGGGAGTGCCGAGCGAGGGAGAGGAGAGTCAGAAGTAAAACACCTCTGAGGAGGAATAGGTAAAAAGAAGATAGAGTAAATGTCATGGGAAGGGAGTGGGATGAAGGGAAATAGTTATGATGATTGATTATAATGGCAAAACATATGGTACCTACTTTGCTGGGCTTTTATGAAGAAAATTCTCTGTCAAGCTTAAGGTACTATATAAAAGTTATGATGAACAGGATACTATTAGAAAAACCTGGGAAGACCTACATGAACTGAAGGAGAGTGAAATATACTGTATACAAAATAACAGCAATAGTGTAAGATGATCTGCTGGGAAGCATGTAGTTATTTTCAGCAAGGCAATGATCCAATATAACCCTGAAAGACTTATGAAGATTGCAGCCCATTGCATGGAAAGAACTGATAGTATGGATAGAAACACATTTGGATAGTATGGATAGAAACACATTTTACAATTTGTTTTCATTGCCTCTTTGACAATTCCTTAATCTGAAGTTTTAGTTTTTTTGACTGTTTTCTCTCACAACTAGCGAATTAGGGAATTAATTTCCATGACTAATTTCCAAGATTTCCATGACTACTCATTTATAACTTATTTTGAATTGCTTGAGTTTTGTGGGTGGGCTCTGGGTATGGAGGGGGGAAGAGAAGTTGGAACACAAAGTTTTTTTAAAAATTGATGTTAAAATTTTGTTTTTACATATATTTTGGAAAATAAAATTCTATTCAGAATAAAAACAAAAAATAAAAAACCAACAGCAATAGCAGTAGCAGCAGCAAAAGCAATAGCAACAAAAACAAAAACATGACCAAGTAAAAATCAATAGATACTGGCCCATATGCTTATAATCTAAATACTTCATCTTATCTCTATAAAATCCTTATAAGACTAGCCCTTACACCCATCAAAGCTACCTTTGATTAAAACAAAAAGCAACAGGAAGGTAGATGATTTTCTATAACGGACAATATCTTTAGGCCACATAACAAGATTTTGGAGAATACAACATTCTTTTATGTCAATTTTATATTGATTTTTTAAAAAAAGTATTGGGTATGGGAGAACAAAACAGAAGGCTTAAGGTTCCCCTGTAATGAAATATTTATGTCCAAGTAGTTTAAGATTATATAACTTTGGTGAAAATACAGCTATGAAGATAACAGTGTAAAAATGATCCCATCTCTTTTCCTTTGCACTAGTTATCCCCCCCCCCACATCTGGAGTGTACTTCCTCCTCACCTTTACCCCTTAGAATCCCTAGTTTCCTTCAAGAGTAGCTTAGATATTATATTCTACATGAAGTTTGTATTGATCCCCTAGGCATCTGTCTTCCACCAAAATTATATTGTTTGGATATAGATATAGATATATAGATATGGGAATAGATATAGATATAACTATGGGTATTGATATGGATATGGATATAGATTTATAGATTATAGATAAGATTACATATAGATAGATATAGAGACATTGATCTTTAGCTATAGAGAGATTACTATTTCTAGATATCTCTAGATATCTAAATATATATGTATATATATGTGTGTGTATGTCTATATAGGGAGAGAGAGCAAGGGATCAATATCTAGAGATATTGATGTCTCTAGATAGATATCAATATCTAGGGATATTGAGATAGATGGATAGATGATAGAGATAGTTATAGCTTATCTATAGCTATATCTTCAGAGATTTACATCTTCATATAAATCTATATATATTTTAATAAATATAACACATACTGAATCCTTTAATTAGGTTGTAAGCTTCTAGAGGTCAAAGACAGTTTGACATTTGTTTTAGTATCACCATCTCCTGTTACATGATAGACACAAAAGATTGTTGCTTGATTGAATTAATGATTAAAAACAAATTTTATAAAACACATTCAACACATTTACCTGTATGTGTTTATATATATATATATATGAGTGTACACATCTCTGTGTCGTGAAAAAAAGATTCAGTATCTATGGTGAGGTTTTCAAAGGGCCTCTATTCATGTAACACTAAAAATTTCATTGAGCCCCAGAAAATTATGCCAATTCCTCAGTAAAAACATGCTAATATGAAAGAGATTGGTTGAACTATCCTCACTCAAAAAAATAAAATGGATAAAAATATGTACATTTTTTCAAACTATGGCATGCAGCTAGATGGGTAACCATTGAATTATCCCATTAATTTTTCTGTCTTGTCTGTCTCTCTGTGTCTAATAATGGCAATGGAAAAATGTATAGTGGCTATGAGTAGATAGCATCAGATTACCAAAGACATATATTAGAGCAGGTGAAAAAGAAGAGAGAGAGAGAGAGATGGATTAAGGGTATTGTTATTGTTGTTTGTCCTTACTGTGAAAACAGACCATGACATCAGGAGGAGATGTCATGACTTGCACTGAATTATATTTAAGTGAGTTAAGGCTGTGAAAAGTCACGAACCTCACTCTCTCCTTCAGAGCTTTCTCAGTAGAGTGGCAGATATACAGCAGGATGACTGGAGATACTTCAGGATGTTTGAGGCAATTGGGTTAAGTGACTTGCCCAGGGTAACTAACTAGTAGTGAGTGTAAAGTATCTGAACCTGGATTTGAACTCAGCTCCTCCTGACTCTAGGGCCAGCATTCCATCCACTGTGCCACTAAGCTGTTAAATGTAAAGGGCAAATAGATGTAGTCTTATAGTACGCTATAGTGAGAATTAGAATGACCACAAAGACATCCTTCATATGATATCATGATCCCTGAAATATTAAAATAAACAGAATAGAACCTCTTATGTGCTGGATGGAACCTCTTTGAAGAATTTTAGGACTACAAAAAAAGTACAATCGGGCAGCTAGATGGTGCAGTGGATAGAGCACCGGCCCTGGAGTCAGGAGTACCTGAGTTCAAATCCGGCCTCAGACACTTAACACTTACTAGCTGTGTGACCCTGGGCAAGTCACTTAACCCCAATTGCCTCACTAAAACAAAAAACAAACAAACAAACAAAAAAAAGTACAATAGCCCAGGATAAAAAGGCACTCAAGGGTTATAATCATTATTGGTGGAGGGAATATCGACATGGATGAAATGATGAATTCATTGAGGTAAATTAATATTAAATTATGGCTATGTTATTAAGGTCTTTAGCAATTTCACCATGGACTTACTATTTCTGGAGCAACCTTACCTGAAATTACAGAACTGCTTTTATTTTCCCCCCATTCATATCGATTTGGATTTAAAATCTCTGTGATTTGAAAGAAGTTCACAGAATTAGTATTGTTTGTATAATCCAAGTTGATCACCTATTTGAGGATTCCTTGGCTCAGCCATTTATACCCTTAATCAAGCTAAGATATGGGCTCTGCAACACAAATGTGTTCAAGGAAGAGGAGATGATTAGAAAAGGGGGATGTATCACTTATGCGGGAGATGCCACCATTGAATTTGCTTTTTAAGCTTTTATGGAGTATATATTGTGATATTCTTGCAGGCTTTCAGTGGCACCATTTTAAGTTTCTATCTGATGAAAACCACTATACTATGGTAACATACTATGTTTTTGTTTCTTTCCTTTATTTAAAAGCCAAATATTTACGTGTGTCTTAAAATGGGGAGGGGGGCTGGGTGGGGAGGGAAGTATTATGTAAGCTAGAAGCAAATTTGTCCAACTCTGGATTCTCTTCAACTTGCCCCCTAAACTTCTTATTTGTTGGCCTATGATAGGGTTAGATAAAGATGCATCATAATATAAGAGACCAAAGGACAAAAGAGGACATAATAGTCCTATGCATCTGGGAGAAGTTAATATAGAGTTTAGTATTAACATCTCCAAATAATTGAAATTATATTGTTGATAGAAATATATTCGAAAACAATATTGCACATTTAACCTTGATGCCACTACATAAAACAACCTGGTTTCAGTGAGGTCAGAGAAAATATTTGCATCATTCTAAGGGAACTGTATTCCTTAATTTGTATTCCTACTTTGGCCCTAGAAAATCTCATTCTGAAACCTATTAAGTCTGATAAATCATTCCAACGATGCATTTCACCTTTGTGAACCTACATACTGAATTACATAGTTATTAGACTTAGTTTGTCATGAAGTTAACCTATTAGACCTATAGACTAGAAAAGATGTTCCTATAACTAGGTTAGAATATTAGATTCTATTTATTTCAAAAACAGGGAGTAGAAAATTTTCCATGTGATACCCAGGAAATGTTGGAGTCCTTTTTTCTAACCTGAGCCATAGTGGTCCCATTTAATATCTTTGCTGTGTTTGGTATCTGGCATATTGATGATTATTGGTCACTAATAATAATGTTCTTTGAACCCAATCTTCCATGAGGCTCAGTGTGTACTCACCTAGAAAAAGCAATGTCACTATTTCCAGTGAATCAGATCAATCAAAACTGGGAAATAAATGTAAAGACACAACAAACCAAGCTTGTGTAATACTTATTCAGCTGTGTTGGTGTCATTCATAAAGAAGAGACATTTTTATCATGGCAAGTATCATGTTTAACTTGTCAACCAACTTCTTGTCACCAATTTGATTGGAAGCAGAATTTTATTTGTTAGAGTTTTGTAATCCCTCAGGGCAATAGTAACTACAAAGGGAAGAAGGCATTATCATTTCGGGAGATTAGGAAAGTCCTTAAGAAAGTGGGTTTTGAGCTCTCTTTAAGGAAGCAAAGGAAACTAAAAAGAAGGTAAGAGGGGACTGAGGATTCTTGGCATGAGGGACAGCCAGGGCAAAAGCACTGAGGAAGGAGATGTTTAGGGACCTGTAATTAGGTCAGTATAGTTGGATCATGGAGTATGTGAAGGGGAGCAAGGTGTAAGAAATCAGGAAAGGGAAGACCCAGGTTATTACAAGCTTTAAATGCTAACCAAGGGAACTCTTTTTTTGTTTGTTTGTTTGTTTTGTTTGTTTTTCTGGATACAAAAAAATAGGAAACTCCTGTATTGCCTTGACAAGAAGGGTTGCGGGAGGGTGATATGGTGGGGGTGACATGATCAGATTTAGAAAAATCATATTAGAAACTGAGAATAAATTGGAGTAAGGAGATCAATTAGAAGGATATTATAGTTGTCCAGGTGAAACATGATGAGAGCCTGAACTAGGCTTATAGCTGACTATCTGGAGAAAAAGGGACATATACAAATAATGTTGTTAAGGTAAAACTGACCAATCTTCTAGAAAATGATGTATGGTGCCATACCATGGGTTGCATGCAGCCCTCAATACTCCTGAATGTGACTCCAGACAAATTAAAATATAAAAGGGAAATACTTAGCAAAATAAATAAAAATACAATGAAACCAAGATAATATCATAATATCATATTTTAAAACTTAATCTCTATGTAGTCCACAGACCTTCTTATGTAGGATTTATTGGCCCTCATTTCTATTTGAATCTGACATCACTGCTTTAAGGTACAACAGTACAACAGTATCCTGTTAACCTTAGGCCAGGGTAACGTTCTGAAATTCTGCTGAAGTTCATTGTACTGTCTCCTGTTATCTAGGATAGCTTTTGGATTGATTTGTCCACCATGTATGTATGTGTTCAGACTTGTTACATATTGACTCATGCTTACTACTCTTAGGAAATATATTATATGTATGGAGTGTGTGTGTGTGTGTGTGTGTGTGTGTGTGTGTGTGTGTGTGTGTGTGTGTGTGTATCACATTGACTAACCTGGCTCCCTCTGCCTGAAGACCAAGTGTGTTATATTTCAGCCTCTTAAGGTTCTCTGGTAACCTTAAGGGAGTTTAAGGTATCCAGGCTTTCTGTCAAGGGCTGTAGCTGCCATCAGTAATGTACCCTTGATTGTAATGAATAGGTGGGATGGATCCTAGTCCTATTTAGCAACTAAGAGATGAAATTGTAAAACAGGAATATTTACTTCAAAGACATTAACAAAAGTACAAATCTATTTCTCAGCATGTGGGTGGCAGGCAATCCTTTATATATGAACTCAGACTCTGGGGAGAGGAAGGAAATAGGGTTTATAGCTTCATTCAGTTTCTATAGAGCACAGTCCCAAGTTCCAAGGTTAAATCCCTCTTGAGCCTCAAGTCCCAGGCACTCTGGCTTCCTTGGGCTTCTCTACCAGTCTGCCTTGTTCTAACATTCTACATAGAAGACTGCTTCAAAGTAGGCTTGGATTGATTTCCTGGACCTGCTGGGGATTACTTCCTGCACCTAGAAACTGAGATAGGTAACTAGACAAAACAGACATAGAGATTATAGATTATAAACATAGATATAAATGTAGACATAAACATAGACACAGATATAAAATCTATCTCAAATCCATTTCTCAGGCCATGGAACTGAAAAGAGACAAGGAGGAGGTATCCTTACTTTCCTAGTTCCACACAGGGTGAACTGTATGATCTTTATTCTCTGCCCACAGCAGGAAAGAGCACTTTCAAAAAAGGGAAACTGTTCCAATCTATCATTTGTTTTTGGTGGGGCAATGAGGGTTGAATGACTTGCCCTGGGTCACGCACCTAGTAAGTGTCAAATGTCTGTGGTCAGATTTGAACTCAGGTCCTCCTGAATCCAGGGCCAGTGCTTTATCCACTGTGCCACCTAGCTGCCCCCTCAGTTCATCATTTTTAAGGGTGCAGGCTATTCTGACTACTCTGATTATCAAAGGAGATTATTCCCATCTGTGTGGTAAAGAAAGCAAGTTGCCTTTATGATAAGATCAGAAAATGCTCTAAGCAAGCTCTCATTACATACGAAGAGAAAAAAAAAAAGAAAAAGAAAAAGAAATCTTGACAGACTAACGGCTAAATGTAGGAATAGTAAATTTAATATGGTAGTTCTACACACCTTTAAACAACAAACTACAGAAGTATTAAGATATAAGGTGAGTAGCTAGAAAACAGTTCATGAGGAAAAATAACTAGGATTTTAGTGGACTGCAGTCTTAGTATGAGTTAACACATCAACCAAAAATTCTTTTATCTTTGTCTATATTGATAAAAATCAAATTTTCTAGGAGTATAATAATCATCATCGTACTGTACTTTCATTGGAACATGGAGGCAGATAGATGGGTAAGTGCACAAAAGTATGTTTCTGATTTCTGGAAGAAATGAGCTTAAATATTACCAAATATACTTACTAGCTCCATGAACCTGAGTATATCGCCTTAAATAAAAATGCATCTTTGCCTCAGTTTCCTCAATTATAAAATAAGGATAATATACCTCCAGGATTGTTATGGGAATCAAATGAGGTAATATTTGTAAAGTGCTTACTACATTGCTGGCACATAGTAGACACTTAATCAATGCTTGTTTCCTTCTTTCTATCTGAAATAATTCTGCATGTCCCATTTATGAAAGAATATTGTCAAATCTTATATTGAAGACAATCAGAAAACCAAAAATATTTCACTTTACAAGTCTAGTAGTGGTTGGGTAGAATAATTCTCTGTTGAGCAGGTAAAAAAAACTAGTTACCCCCTCTCATTCACCTCCTCTACACTCCCTTCCCCTTTTTCTTTTGGTCATGGTCTTCTTTTCAGCTATTCCCTCAACTTAACTTCCTGAAATAAGTAGTTTTCCTTTTCAACTGGACTACAGAGAAACAATGGAAAGTTACATGGCTACTCCCCTGCTGCCCAATATCAGTTAGTCTTCAGTTAGTCTGAAGTCCCCCAGAAGAATTATTTATTCAATGACTAGAAAGAAAAATACTAGATTCACTTTGCCAAGAGAACCCCAAATGGGGTCATGAGGAGTTGGACATGGCTGAAGTGACTGAATAACAACAACAACTACTCTAAGAAGTTATTAAAAAAACAAACCATATAAATCAACAATTCTGTCTGCAGTCCTGAGCCCCCAGGCAAGAAACTGCCCTGAGGAGCTGAACTATAGTGTAGTTGAAAAGAATTAATTTCTCTCCCCCTCCAGGTTCTTTTCTACTATCCCTCTCTATCACATTTGTGCAATTAGACACAGGCCAGAAATGCTAACTAGCTGTGTTCATCATGCTTAAATTAAAATGTAAACAAAATAGGACAAATAAATGTTTTAAAATGGAGTGATAATAAGTATACAATGTTATATATATTAAGTAAAGGAGAGGAAGAAAAAAGTGTTGCAGGGTAAAATACAAACTTTGGTCACAAGAGTTGCAATAGATCTGGAAAAGTAAGATTCATTCCATATCTCTTCTGCATATTTTGATTATCTAGCCCCACATCCTGGAGGTTGGCACTGAGATCTCCTCTTCAGAGTCTCCCACTGCTACACTTGTAAAGTGTTGCATGCAGTCTTTTCACCATTCTGGTCTATAGCTCCTCAGGGTCTATAGTATAGTTGTCAATCACAACTGTCAATCAGAAGGGTAGTTTTCCTCTCATGAGTCCTCAGGTACTAGTATGCTAATTTCCAATGTCAAGGCATTCATGGCTTCATAAAAACACAGACTTATTTTCCTGGGAAGGTGAGCCTACTCAGCCAGTCTCAAAATTAGAGCAATTTCCTTATGGGAGGATATCAGGGGAGTGGATTAAGGAGTGATCTATTTTGATGACGTACCTGAGCTGATAAATATCTGTTTCCAGAGTCCTACCCTTGTCATTGCCAAAAAGCACTACAAAAGTACCATTTGAAGGAGCTGAGGATGTTTGTCCTGGAAAAGAGAAACTTGGGGTAGGGATGGTATGATAAATGTATTAAAGTCTTTGCGGGCTGAAAGAATGCTTACATTAAGCTTAACCCTAGCAGACAGAAATACCGTGGAAATACTCAGTAAAAGTGGCATTGAAGTAAATTTAGGCTTAATACAAGGGGGAAAATCCTAACAATTATTGATATCTTAAGTTGGAATGGAGTATTCCAGAAGGTTTTCCTATGAATGAAGTTTTTCAAATAAGAGGTTAGATGACCACTTGTTATATGTGTTCTAGATGGGAGACCTATTAAGGTATGAGTTGAATTGCATAACTTCTTTGTTGTTGTTGTTGTTGTTGTTGTTGTTGTTTTTTGCAGGCAATGGGGGTTAAGCGACTTACCCAGGGTCACACAGCTAGTGAGTGTCAAGTGTCTGAGGCCAGATTTGATGTCAGGTACTCCTGAATCCAGGGCCGGTGCTTTAACCACTGCGCCATCTAGCTGCCCCCTGAATTGCATAAGTTCTAAGGTCATATTCCACTGAGATACTTTAGGCTCTTCTGGCAAAGTTACCAAAATGGAAGATTCTTACTTTTTAGTCCCATCTGACTATTGCTCTTTTGTCTTTGAATATATTTTTCTACTCAGTCAACAAAGCAACCAAACTTCAGAGAAATGAGTTAGAACTCTAGAGGCAGCTAGGTGACACTTAATTGAGCTTTGGACTTGAAGTAAGGAAGATCTGAGAACATATCTGGCCTCGGGGTCTTAGTAGTTTTGTGAACCTAGGAAAATCAGTTAACTTCTGCCTGTCTTCATTTCCACATGAATAGCATATGGATAATAATAGCACCTATCACCCAGGGCTGCTATAAGGATAAAATTTAACCCATCCAGACTCACAGATGCTACTACAAGTCAAGTACCCAAAGGAGTAAAAACCAGTGGAAGAAAAAAAAAAAACAACTATAAATATATTTATTGGATCACATTTTGTAGTAGCAAAAAACTAGAAATAAAGAGAGAGTACCCATAATTTAGTTGATAGTTCGGTGAATCATGGTGCATGTATGTGATATGATATTACTGCACTAAAAGGGAAAAGAAAGACCTGGGTTCTAATTCTGCCATAGATACATTAAAAATTTTTTTTTGCCCCTAGAAAAGTCAGTTTTCCATATGAAGAAAATTCTGGGCTTGGACAAGCTGACATTGAAAGTCCCTAAAAATAAATAAAGCCATAAATAAATGATGTTATGAACTTAAAAAGTATGTGATAAATGTTTTATGAGTGATACAGAAAATAATATCTGTAAGTGTTCAGAAGCAGGTGAGAATTTCTTGTTGAGAGGAGAGGGACAATTTCAGAAAACAGTACTAGGTTATAAAAATGCTTGTTTTATTACATAAAATAAAAAATTTTAAAACAATAAAAAATTATTCTTATTGATGGTAATAGGACCAGGAAGTAGGGCCTTCTAGGTGAAATTAATGGTATGAGCAAAGATGAACTAGTTTTTTGAAGGATAATGAAATATTTCTTTTTCATCAAGGAGATGCTTTGTATGGGAAATAGGAAAAAAGGCTAGAACAGAAAGTAGTAGACAGATTACTGAGCACCTTTGAAACTAGGTGAAGAAATTTTTACATTATTCAGTAGACAAGGAGGAGTTTTTGAAGAGTTTTAAATAGGGGAGACTTCAGACAAAGAAACAGATTGAAAAAGTCTTGTCTATTTTGTGATAAGGATCTAACCAGGAGTGGCGGTAATGGAAATGAAAAGGAAAATATGAATATGAGAGATATGGTGAAGGAAATAACAAGTTTCTGTGATGGACAAAGTGTGGAAAATATGGAGGAAGAGGGGGATATATTCCTTAAAATGTAACTTTATAGGGTAGAAGCCAGTACAATCTATAAGGTACATGCTAATATTGACTAAACTTTTTTTTTAAATAAAGGTGTTATACTCTATTATTCCCCATAATGCATTGTAATTCTCCCCCATTTATTAAGAAGTTAAGATAACACATTTTCCATATCTCCTACCTAGTCTGAAAGTTTAATATTCTGTACTCAAATTCCAATTGGGCAATTTGATGAACAAATATTAGCTTTTTCTATTGTAATGCTTACACAGTATCTCATACATTTTTATTTTTAAGTAAAAACTGGCTTATTGATTGTTGATCTTTTATATGTCATTTTCCAAATTACTTTCTTCATTTCAGCATTTTTCCCTTCATTATGTTTCTCCTTATGGTCCTACAGTTGAATCCATCAGCAATAATACTCTACAGAGGGATACTACACCTTTTTCCATAGTGCTGAAGAAAAAAGAAGAAAAAAACATTTCAGCAGATATATACTCAGGAAGCTGTAAGAGATCAGTGGCTGATATAAAAAAATTACTTATTTTAACTCCTTTTGCTTATTACTTAATTTTTAAAAAAAGAAAGAAGACATGAAGTTAGGGAAAGAATTTTGCACCAATTAACATCTGGATATCAGCTTGCCCATATTTTGGGAGTTTGGGTGATAACTATGGAAAAATAATTTTATATTTGTGTTTAAACCTTATTTTCTATTAAAGAGTGTTTTACATGATATGGTCAGTGGAAAGGGAAAGTCCATTTAATAAAAACAATGATGAAAACAAAGGCCCATCTCTCAGTCAAAATTATAAAAACTTTATGGGAGATTGCTATAATTAATAACAACACAAGTTATAAATAGATGATGCTATTATTAGAAGACATAGTGGTAGATGCTGGAGAATTTCTCCAACAAAAGTGCCAGGTTGGAAGCTGACTGGCATATAAAATGTCAATTGGAGGAAGAAAATCACAGGTATTTCACATGAGCCAGATTCATACTTCTGAATTTTCTTTGCTTTCCTCTTGATTATAAGGTAAATGACGAATGCAAAAAGAAAGTGCAATGTGCAAAGATAAAAGGGACTTTCCTATGGTATTAGCAAGAAGTTATAAAGTATGTCTTCTTAGAGAAAATAGCAAAGACAGGAGAGAAACTGCATTGAAGACTTGATGATCAATTTTTTAAAATACCCCTATAAATATTCACATACATCTTAACATTTTTATTCAGAGTAGCAATTCTCTTCATGCCTGAAGTAAAATCATAGTTATATTCATTAGACTGATAAGTAGTTAATGATAATTAAGAAAAGTGACTAAGTATACTTAAGTATTAGTAGCTCATTAAGTATTGCAATGCATATATGGACATGTTTCTTCAACATTCAAGGAGTTCCAATATTTTAAAATTTTTAATTAGTCTCTTTAAAAAAATAATTTTAATTTTGGAATAACTTTATCCCTCTCCCCTAACCAGCAAGCTATCATTTACTTAAAAACATAGTGGGTGGGGAGCAGAGCTAAACAAAAGTAACCAATATATTGAATGATCCTGACAGAATGTGCAATATGCCACACACATAGTTCTCCACCTCACCACTGAAAGAAAAATGTTGGTGCAGTGGATAGAGTTCTGGGCCTAGAGTTAGAAAACTTGAGTTCCAATCTGTACTCAGACACTTAATAGGCATGTGATCTTATGTAGTTCACTTAACCTATGACTGACTTAGTTTCCTCAACTGTAAAATGGGGATAAATAATATTAATTCCCAGGTTTGCTTAGAAATCAAATGAGATAATATTTATAAAATTCTTAGCACAGTGACTATACGTGGTACATGGTAGGTGCCATATAAATGCTTATCCCCTTTCCCATTTTTCTTAACTCTTCTTAATGGCCAAGTTCAGTCATTATAATCAGGTAGAATTCAGCTTCATTTTGTTATTCTTTCCATTTAATTGCTATAATTATTTTATCATTTTCCAGGTTTCATTCCCTTTATACTTTATCAATTTATCTTCATTTTCTCACAAGCGGCAGGCTGGAACTAGGTCAGGTCATAATACAGATGCAGGCAACTTACTTCAGATGGATAATCTCAGAAAAAAGATACTTGTGCAAACAACCACCTACCAGGAAGTGACCTCCCTCAAAGAATATGCCAGGATAATCTTACTTCTGGGGGTTTCCCATATCTACTGAACAGGAATTCTTATATTGATTGGCTCGAAAGATATGGATGGTCTTCTCACGCAGGTTTATTTTTTCCATAAAAATATTTTATTATTTCCAGTTACATGTAGAGATAGTTTACATTTGTTTTTATAAGATTTCTAGTTTTAATTTTTTTCTTCCCCCTCCCCTCCCTCCCCAAGAGCTAGAAATCTGATATAGGTTATTTATGTACAATCACATTAAACATATTTCTGAATTAGTCATGCTGTGCAAGAAGAATCAGAGCAAAAAGGAAAACCTCAAAAAAGAAAAACAAAAATATAGAGATAGCATGCTTCAATCTGCATCTAGATTCCATAATTCTTTTTCTTTCTTGATTTGGGGAGCATTTTCCATCATGAGTCTGTTGGAACTATCTTGGACCATTGTATTTCTGGGAAGAGTCAAGTCCATCCCAGTTGATCAGCATATAATGTTCTTGATACTGTGTACAATGTTCTCATGGTTTTGCTCACTTCACTCAGCATCAGTTCACGTAAGTCCTTCTAGGTTTCTCTGAAATGTGCCTGTTCATCATTTCTTACAGCACAATCGTATTCCATTACATTCATATACCACAGTTTGTTCAGCAATATTTGAATTGAATCTTGACAGAACTCAGAGAAACTGGGGTGGAGTTGGGGAGGAAGAAGGGGAGTGAGAAGGCAGAGCATTTCAGGCTTTGGGGTCAGCCAGTGAAAGAGTACAAAAGAATATTAAGATAAGATACTTCTGGATCATGGAAGAGAGTAGTTAGAAAGGAGTCAGGTTGTGATCCTAGAAATAATTGGGAGTCACTGAAGTTTACTTAGTAGTAGGGTGATATAATCTGAACTGTATTTTAGGAACAGAACTCTGATTGTTGAGTGAAGTATGGATTAGAATGGGGAGAGACTTGAGGCAGAGAAACCAAAGAGCAGTCTATTACAATAGTCCAGGCAAGAGGGAATAGGGGACTATACAATGGTATCAGATTTGAGGGGAAATAAAGGGTTTGGATGTTGTGAAGGTAAATTAACAAGACTTGAAAACAGATTGACTATGTGGGTAGAGTGAGAGCAAGGAGGAGAAGATGACAGTAAAGTTGTAAGCCTAGCTAGCTGAGAGATTGTTGGTTTCCTCAAAAATAATAGGGAATTTTGGAAGAGAAGAAGGTTTGTGGGAGATAACAAGCTCTATTTTGGATAGGTGGGTTCTAAGAGGTCTATGGAATATCCAGTTCCAAATGCCCAAAAGGCAATGGATGATGTGAGAGTCAAACTCAGAAGAAAGTTTAGGGATGGAAAATAAATGGTTCTGAGAATGATTTACATGACGAATATCTTCAAACCAAAAAGTTATAATAAGATCATCAAGCAAGATAGCATAATGGGACAAAAGAAGAATCCCAATATGGAGTCTTGTGGTACACTCATGGTTAGAGGGTTTGACTTGCAGGAAGATCCAGGGGCATACTGAAAAGAACTGGTCAAAGAACCAAGAGATAACACTTTCTGTTGTGGAATGTTAGAGAGGAAAGAATATTGAGGACAAAGGTTTCAACAGTGTCAAAGGTCACCTGAAAAAAGGTCAGGATGGAGGAAGATTGAAGAAAAAAAAACAAACACCAAATTTAGCAATTAAGAGATCGTTCATAACTTTAAGGAGTACAATTTCACATGAATGATGTGGATTGAAGTCAACAAGCAAAGAGTTCTGAATAGAGAGAGAATAGGTAGTTGAGTCACTAAGGATAGACACTTTTCTCAGGTTTAGTAAAAAAAAAAAATGAGTGACTCGAGACAATAGTGGGTACGGTTGAATCAATTTATAGATTTTGTTTTGTTTCATTTTTAGGAGTATGAAGATATGAAAATTTTTGTATATATTAGGGAAGTAGCCACTCCACAGGAAAGGAAAGATTGAAAATTAGTGAGAGACTGGGAGTGATGGAGAAGACAGATACTCTGCTGAAGAAAACCAGATGATTTGGCATAAGGCATTTGCTTTGGGAAAGAGTAATACAAAAGGAGATAGTAAAGGAAATATATCTGAGCAATGTGCACTGAGGAGGTGGGAAGCAGAGGTAAGCTAATGGACTAAATGAAGTATGAGGAAAAGTCCTTAGTCTTGAGAATGGGAGAGGGACATCGTGTCAGAACTGAAAGAGATAAAAATTATTTGGAATAAACACTGTCATTATTGGAATAACAAAATGATTATGGAGGTATACAAAAATTATACTGATGCAGTGAGGACTCAGTTGACAATTTTTTGTATGTAAGGCAAAATCACAAAGTTCTTTTGAATTGCTTTTCTATTATTAGCAACCTGAAGCAATATTTCATATGTTTATTAATTTTGAATTTCTAATTTTTTGGAGAACTGTTAAGTTATAACCTTTGATTTATCTATGGGGTAAATAACTATTGTTCTTTTTATATATTCATATGAATTTGATATTAATTATTTTATACCTAATTTTTATTTAAACTACTTAATAAAAAGAAATGTTTCTTTTCCCATTCAATAATTTTCTCAGTGATTTAAAAGACTAATTTTATTGGCAAAAGTTTTTCTATTTAATATAATCATAATTATCCATTTTTTATGTTATTATTTTCTCTATCACTTACTTAAGAACATTTTCCAACCATTGCTGAGAAATATTTCTCCTTTCATATTTTTCCATTTTAAAAATGTTTCATATCCTTTTGTAAAATATGTTCTATCATGTAAGATGATTGTCTAAATCTAATTATCTATCTTTTCATTCATCTATCAATGTATTTATTTATCTGTTTATGTGTCTCTGTTACATTCATTTGTTTGCTTATTTTCTTGGTTATTTATTTAGACAAAATGGTTTTAAGTTTTCCTGGAAGTTCATATCAAATAGGGGATCTTTCCTAAGAAATTTATGTCTGCAATTTTATCAAAAATAAAGCCTTTGAGTATGGTTGTTTCTGATTCAACATTTTCTTTTCATTTTCAGTTATCTACTTTTTCTATTTTTAACCAATATCAAAGCATTTGAAAAATTATGGCTGTATAAAAAATCAATTCTCCCAAAACTGAATTCTCCTTTATTCATACTATTATCATTTTTTCCCTTAAATTCAAATAAATGTAATTGTTATTTTGTCTAGGTCTATAAAGTAATCACTTGGTTTATTTTGTTTGTTTGCTTTTCATTTCTTAATGAGGCAATTGGGGTTAAGTGACTTGCCCAGGGTCACACAGCTAGTAAGTGTCAATTGTCTGAGGCCAGATTTGAACTCAGGTCATCCTGTATACACGGCCAGTGCTTTATCCACTGCGCCACCTAGCTGCCCCTATCACTTGTTTTTTTCAATGGCACAGCATTAAATCTTTAAATTTATTATGTAGCATATATATTTTTTTAATTTAGCTTTGAGGGAAGCTAGGTGGCACAATGGATAAAGCACTGGCCCTGGATTCAGGAGGACCTGAGTCCAAATCCAATGTCAGAAATTTGACACTTACTAGCTGTGTGACTCTGGGCAAGTCACTTAACCCTCATTGCTCTGAAAAAAAATAGACAAAAAAATTTAGCTTTATCTTTTTATTATACAAAGTATTCCAAAATTCTTAGTGTATAAAACACCATATTTTGATGTGGAATAATCATGAACAACAACTAGACCACTAAATGCTTGTTGTACTTCATTTCTATAATGAATAATGTTTTAATGTATTCATATGAATCTTGAGTATCTTGTTAAATTGATTTTAATATACAAAGATGTTTTAGTTCATTCAAATTAAAAGTGATTTCCATGATTTTTTCCTGGGTTTTGTTATTGATGTTTTAAAATGATAAAAAATTTTGTGAATTTATTTTGTATATCCCACTTCAATGAAACTATTATTTCAATAAGCTTTGTTGTTGGTTCTTAGGGTTTTCTAAATAAATCATAATACTTTCTATAAAGAGAGGAAATTTAATATTCTCTTTGTCAATATCTGTAACTTTTTTTCCTCTTACTGCTTTTGCTAGTAGTCCAGAACTATATCAAAAAATGTAGAGGAAAAGATGCATTTTTACTTTACTCTATTTATGGATAAAGATTCAAATATTTTCCCCAATGAAAATGGTGTTAGCATTTAGTTTTATTTATATATATATATAGTTAAAAAGGCCTTTCCATGCATATGTTTAGTAGGTATTTTTAGTTAATATGAGTTTTCTACTTGACCAAAGCTTCTTTCTTCATCTATTGATGTTATGCATAAATGAATAAAATATGTTTATTTAACATTTGTTATGTTCCAAGTATTGTGTTAATTTATAGAAAATAATTTTGGGGGTTACAAAGTGGCACAGTGGATAAAGCACTGGCCCTGGATTCAGGAAGAACTGAGTTCAGATGCTATTTCAGACACTTGACACTTACTAGCTGTGTGACCCTGGGCAAGTCACTTAACCCTCATTGCCCTGCCAAAAAAAATATAGTTCTTTCCTTCTGGAGGTTGAATTTTAACAGGGTAAGGCAAGACATAAACAGAAGTGAGTCTCAGAGAGTTATTTTGGTTTCAGAAATTAAAAGGATATTGCAAAAAAAACCCAGGAAAATGGAATTGAGAGATTTTCCTCTATGATATTATTTATTTGGTTATAATCGTAGAATTGAAAGATCCAATCAGCACATAGTGGCGGGAAGCAGGCAAGGTCCAGCAAGGTTACTCATGAGAAGAAGACCAAGGAATAAAATGAATCATGATTGAGGCCATCTAGATATGGGGGGATTATGCGAGGCATTTGCCTACCAGGACATGGGGGTAACCACTTATTTATTGATGAATATATATATACATATATGTACACAATATTTTTTATTTCATGTTCTATTAACTTACGAATATTATATTTTATATATCTAATTTCTCTTAAATTTTCATTTAGAATATGACAATATAGATTCTGATATTCTTTTTATTTTGAAATATACAGGTTTGTTGAAATTTCATTTTATTAATTTTTAAATGGCATTTTTATCATTTCCCCTCTGTGATTAGCCTAAAGGTTTTTAATTAATTATTTTTTTCCATAGGACTCAGTTTCAGTTTTGTCTTGTTATTTCTGTAATCTTTCTGTTTCCCATTTTTAAAATGTCTTCCTTAATTCTGAAATTTTCCCTTTTGTAATGAGCTTAGGTTTCTTGTATTCATTGATTTTTAAATTTTTAATTCTATACACAGTTCATTATTCCCCTCTTTCTCTATTTTTGCTAATAAATGTTTTCACATATTATTTTTACTCCAAGGACGGTTTTATTTGCATCTCAAATACATCCGTATGTCATCCCATTGTTATCATCCCTTCACATAGCTATTAATTGGTACTGTTCTTTGTTCTTTGACTCATTCAGGATGTCATTGCTAAGTTTATATTTAGACTTATCTATTTTTTATGTTCTGTATACCAAATACTATTTTTATTGCATTATGTTCTATAAAGACGTGCTTAGCATTTGTTTTGTTTATTTTAACATTTATTTATATCATTGTGCCATAGTGCATTTCTTTTTTTCTAAAGATAACATCTAGTACTAAGAAATAAATATATTCTTTGATGTTTGAAAATATTTATATATATATATATACATATATATTGAAACAGCAAAGATGCATATAAATATACATACATACATACACATGCATCTACACAACACACATATATATGTGTGTGTGTGTATATATATATAAATATACATATATATACACACACACATATATGTGAATGCATTTTTAAAAATTACCTACCTTTTCCTTTATGAATTTAGATGCTATATGTTTGTTCAAATATATGTGTAATATTAATATTCGATCATTATGTTCCTATTTTTCTTGCTATTGTGAATTATCATTAGGATAATATTTGATGAGATGGAAAGGGCAACTGAATTCATTATAGGGGAGATCTCAGTATGTTGAGATGAAGCAGGAAAGGAGATAATCTTTTTTTTTTTTTTAATTAGAGAGAGAAGAAACACAATCAATGGAGATGCCCCTCAATGAAATAGAAGGGAAAATATCCTGGAGATAAAGGAGTTAGCCTTCACATGAAGCAAAAGAAAAGAGAATGGGAGGGCATGCTATCAATGATATGGGAGTACTAACATTTGATAGAAATGGGAGGGTGAATGGCCTCAATTATTTTCAGTAAAGTACTGTAACGATTGGAATGATGCCACCTGCTGAAGACTTACTGTAAAAAAGCTCCACCATGAGGTGAAGGTCTCTGAGGGCAAGGCCATGCATCTTTTCTTTGGCGTCAGGAAGTGACGTTTACTTCTGGGAGGAAGAAGGGGGAGCCTGGTGCTCTGACTCACTCTCTTTCATGTGGACTCTGGCAGAGAGTGGAGCTAGGAATGCTCTCTCCCTTTAATAGGTACATGAAGCTAGGCCTTTCTTTCTCTTTCTCTTCACCAAATTCTTGTTCTCCTTAATAACTGTTTAAAAGTCTAACTCTTGTTAAAGCTTATGATTTATTGGCAACCACTCATTAGGTATTTTAGACAGACTAGGTAGAATTTTAGCCCCTTACAGATGGCTGACCTTACAGAGGAAAGCTCAACTTCAGTCTTCTGATCTTCAGGTTGGGTAAGAAATTTTCACTACCCTGTCCCTTTAAATCTGAAGTACTGCGGAATTCCCAGGTGTTTTCTATTTAAATTTCCAAATGGACCTGTTAAACTCCCTAATTACCCTATTTCTGATCTTAGTCTGTTTAAGCAGACAAATGGGGGATAAGATCATGTTAATTCTTTGTTTTTGTGGATTTTCTATTTTTATTTTTATTTTTGTTTGAAGAGCCAGCAAGGTGCTCACACAAAGGAATATCTCCCCTTCGCCCAGCCATGCTTTTTCAGAGAAACCTCTGATTCCTGCAGCTTTTCCAAGTTCTAACACTAATTGTTGCTCTAATTTTGCATGCCTGGAGGTGATTACCCAACTTCTAGAAGCCTTTAATCCCCTGGCAGTAGGGGAAGGGAAAACCAGGCCTGAGTTCAAAATCAAGTCTGATTCAAATTGCCCTGGTCCCTCCCCTCCTCTCCAGACCCCACCTTCTACCCCTCCCTTGGCCAAGCCCCTTAATCCTTCTGCTGGGGAGGTTATGAGATCTAAGCCACCTTTCTCAGGTCCTGATCCTGCACATGAACAGCTTTCTCTACCTGCATTTTCAGCCCTACCCCAGCTGAACTGTGATTCTGAGACAACTTTAGAAAAGCCTTTAAATTCCAGATATGCTCGCTTTCTTCTTAATTTTGCTAATCTGCTTTTGTCTTTAATTAGTAACCTTATAAAGCATTTATATTATGAAAGGACCAACAGACAATATAGAAGGGTTAAAGAAGAAAAACTTACGCTGAATAAAAATGACAATCATCATCACAATTTAAGACTCTGCTTCTTTTGCCATTGAAGGCTACATGTTTTACAGAAATGTAGAAGTAAGCAGCAAGGTATTGATATGAGCATTGGGGATTTTAGATATCAGAATCAAAAGTGTTCTAAATTCACTTAGAGTAATAATGTCAGTTCAGAGGTTACATAGGATTTCTATGCTATTACATCTACATTTTGAAATTAATGGTATGGGTTTATTTTCATAGAGATTTTCATGCTTTTGAGATTGTATTTTATACTTAGCTTTTTTAAAAAAGAGAATATTTGTAAAAGCTTTTTATAGTCATGTGATCAAGTTTATATTTTGTAATACTCTTATTAATGTTAAGTTCATATTCATTTAGATTTCCCTAGTTTGAATGTCATTGTCTTTTTTTCTTTCATGTGTATTTTCTTCTATTCATTCATCTATTTAATTTTGAAACATTGCAAGACGGTTTTAATTTCATAATACAATGTTAATTCTAGGATTATTGTGCTCCCATATTCTGAGTTGCTTGTTTTTGTTATTTTTTTTCTCTCAACTGATTATTTGATCAAACTCTATAAAGCATTTCCCTGGCAAATTGGTTGCCATGGCAAGTGTAAATTGATTCTAGAAGTATTATTTTTGATAAGCCTATTCAAAAGAAAAAGAGGGGAATATTTGTAAAAGTTTTCTTTTTTCAAAAAAAAATTTTCTTTGAGATTGTGTTGTGTTTTAACTTGTATTTAAACATGTTCCCATTGTTCACAAAAGTAATTGTACACTTAGTAAAAAAAAAAGTTTTATTTGAAATTGTTGAATAATTATATATTACATTTTGAGTCAAGATATATTCACATTTTTTGCGATCATTTATTATCGTCAATTTTAAAATTCATATAAGACTTGGATAATGGGAACTTGTCATTTAAGACATTAATTTCCTTTATTCTGAGTTATCAGATGCCAGCTGGCCAAGATGCCATCCAATCACAAGAGGAATACATGCAAGAGCAGACATTGAACTGTCACATGAGGGGAGACATGCATGAAGTCAAGGTATGGCCGAGGGAACAGCTTTTGACAAATGTTGAGGCAGGATTCTCTTGGTTTAATTTTTCTTTTTTCTCTTTTTCCCCACAATATTGGAAGTTTTGATCCTACCCATCTCATTCTATACCTGGCTTCTATGCCCCACTCCTATATCCCTGATGTCATGGACATCTCAATCCCATGCATGTGATTAACTCTGACTCAGTTTCCTCCAATATGTTTGGCAGCACGGACATATATTCCATCCACCTACTTTAAGTCTGGCATACTGCATGGCTTGAGCCATAGCTCAAGTGTGGGAATGCTCATATCCCATCATTTCTCTGTTCTTTTATGGTAACCCCCATAATTATCTCAGGTTTCATGATAAATACAGTGTTGAATTTGGCCTTGACATGTTACCAATTATATTAGATTCTTAAATTTCTCATAATGGCATGAGGATAATTAGGCGGATGATTCAAAGAGTGATGAAACAAAGATAAAAATTATTTAAAAAAATTAATGATGCAGCAATTATCTTCTCAATTTACCCTCCATAAGGGGGGACTATAGTAATAATAAATTTTAGAGAATGTCTCAATTTTTGTTTTATTATATGTTTCATGTATAACAACTAAGATTCTGAATTCCCTTAGACATGTTTTTGAGAACTGTCATTGTTTGATTTGATTATTGACAAAGCTATTTTAAAGTTGTGTTAAGCTCAATTTTGTAGGAAATTTTCCTGTCTGATTACCAGCATCCACACATCAACCCCTGAAAAGACTTCCATCCCATGACTAGACCCAGAGGAGGTCCCAAGAATCATCTAAGAAAAGACTTTCAAAGACTTTAAATGAACAGTTTGGTTTTGTTGTTTTTCCTTTTCTCTTTCTGTTATAATATACACCATCTGTTACATGTACTCTCTGCAGAGGCCTTCCCTTTGCAAGTCCAGTGTCAAAGTGCCAGGTCATGAGGACAAAAAACTGCCCCTCTGGACAAAACTTTCCTCTCTCCCTTTTCTATATTGTTATTAACATATTGTTAGTTAGCATAGGATATTATATTCTGTTATTTTTTATTGTTTCATCAAGGAAACACCTGGTTTCTTGAAGAAATAAAGAGGGGCTGTACTGACTGGAATGACGCCACGTGCTGGAGACTTACTTTAGAAAAGCTCTGCCATGAGATGAAGGTCTTTGAGGGCAAGACCATGTGTCTTTTCTTTGGAGTCAGGAAGTGATGTTTGCTTCTGGGAGGAAGAAGGGGGAGCCTGGCACTCTGACTCTCTCTCTTTCATGTGGACTCTTGTTAGAGCAGAGCTAGGAATGCTCTCTCCCTTTAATAGATAGATGAAACTAGGCATTTCTTTTTCTCTTCACCAAATTCTTATTCTCCTCAATAAATGCTTAAAAGTCTAGTTAAAGCTTATGATTTATTGGCAACCACTCATTAGGTATTTTAGACAGACTAGCTAGAATTTTAGCCCCTTACGGAGGACTTAAGGTATGGTACTGATTGGGGAGAAAAGTGAAAATTGAGATCATAGATTATCAGATGTAAGATGGAGCATCAATCAGTAAAAAAACTAAAAAGATAACCATGAAGCTGCAAGCACCTAGTTGAGATAAGATGACATAAATATGTAGTATACTCCAGTCAGCACTAATATAATGGCTTCTTTCAATGGCAGTTGCTAAGCATAAGCTAAGAAAGTAGAAGGTGTCAGTAACACATGACTGAGACATAGAAAAGCATGAAAAGTGATGGCTTTTGAGAGATTCAAGGGGGTACAACAGAATGTTACATTTATCTTGATCTGAATTTTGAAAGAAAAAGTGAAGCCTGACCTGTGGTGCTGGCCTTGAGAAACAGGAAGGGTTGTAGTAAATAGAAGTGCTGAGAACAAAGAACAGGGTTCAAAGGGGTGAGGCACATGGAAACACTGAAGGACAAGGGAAGATGTTAACATAAAGGAGTTTCAGAATTACAGACTGAAGATGTGTTATACTTATTGGTCATGAAAATATAAGATAGTTCTATCCAACATTGTATGTGCCTGAAGTAGACTGAAGTTCCATGTCATGGTAGTTTAAGAACTGTAAGGAAAATGTATTTGAGGATACTTTCACATTTAAATTGAAGTACCAAAGTGGAATGGAAATGACTGAGGTAGAAAAAAAGACTGTTACTAAACCCCTTGAGAAAGGAGGAAAAATGATTCTGGGATTGGTAAATACTGCTACCAGAATATATTTATGGTAATATACCAGAAAGAATGAACCTCAAAGCAGGTTGATGAGTGACCAAGTGAGACAAAAATTTGAAAAGTAATTTCCTCCTCCTAGACCTAGAGTGGTGTTTGTGTGTGTGTGTGTGTGTGTGTGTGTGTGTGTGTGTGTGTGAGAGAGAGAGAGAGAGACTGAGAGAGAGAGAGAGAGAGAGAGAGAGAGAGAGAGAGAGAGAGAGAGAGAGAGAAAGGGTAATAAAAACCATTCATCCACTCCTGGTGTCTTTGAGAAACAGAGAGGTAGAGAGTGACTAGAAGTGGTGATGAGGACCAATAATAGGTTTTCAAGGGGTGAGGCACAGGGATTTGTTGAAGTAAAGGAGATTATGTTCAAATAGCTGAGTTTGAGAATTACAGAGTGAAGGATGTGTAATACTTGTGGGTCATGACAAGATCAAAGATAGCATGTATTATTGAATGTATTTTCTTCTTGGGTGATACAGGCTTCTGTTATTTATAAGATGGACAGATTATTAAAAGATGAGGTTTTAAGATGGGGTGATTTGTTAACAATGTAAACAAAGAATACATAGAACATAATGGAAGAGTGATAGCAGAGTGGCATAAGGACATGGATGATTTATGAATGAATGAATGAATGAATGAATGAATGAATGAATGAATGAAGTTTATAGTGAAGCTTTTAAACTTGATATGTGCAAAGCATTGTGCTAAGTGTTATCGCTATAAAGAGAAAAAGTAAGAAAGCCCCTGTTCTGAGGGAGCTTACTTTCTGATGGGGGAAACACATATAGTAGGTTACAGCTGCAAGTCAAATGGAAAAGTCCCATCATCCCAAGTGACAAAGTAGAAGCTACTGTTTTTCCCTTAATGCTATTTCTTTTGACCAAATCATATCTGTTTCTGGTGTAGAGTCATGTGATGGTGCTAAGAACTTTCTTCTCTGAGACTTCAATAGATGTGGCTATAAGAGTTTCAGGAGCAGCTACTGTCCTGCATCCCCACAGATGTTGCTGCCCAGCATGACAGCTACAGTCACTGGGCTGGAAACATTGATACTCCAAAGGCTCTTGAGTTCAAATTCCTGGGCTGTTTTCATCAGGATCTAAGGGAAGACAGTGGTCAAGACGATAGTGATGACTGAACTTATATGGAAGATGCTTCTCCTATCTTTCCTTCAGGGTGCCCCATTGCCTCAGCTGGACTGTCTGCCATATCTGGTGATTGTAAGTTTATTATGATAACTATTACCTTCTCTGTTGGAATTTCTATACCAGATGATAAGCACTTGACTTGAAGGAAGAACTGTAGTCCTTGGGATCCTGCCACTTCCAAGACTTTTGTACTCATCTGTTCTTGGGAGCAATTAGTCAGCATTTATTGCTGGTAGTGATAAGGATGGTGGGCATTATCTCCTAATGACTTCTCCCCTCAATGATGGTTACAGAGACTATGCTAACAGCAGTTCTGGTGGTTTGAGGAATATTACTATTCATAAGGCTTTTGGCATGATGTGAGGGGAGATGGTAGTCAAGGTTTATCATAGAGGAGGTAAGAGTGACACGGATATGGATCAAGATGATAATAGCAGAATAATGGCAGGTTACCTAGGCAATTTATAACTGAGAATCACTAGAACTCTAAGTAGAAAAAAAATGCTTACTAGTTAGAGGACAAAAGATCATCTCACCATTCACAATATCAATGGTAAGCTAACCCCAGGCCTCAGCTCAGATTTGATTTATTATTTCCAGAAAGGGGAGAAAAGAATAAGGGTGGTGAGGAGTCTTCAGTTCTTAATAAGGCCTATAGGTCAAGTAGCTTATTGGCAAAGAACAAGGGTAAGAGTCCAAATGACAGGAGGCTCATATTGAAGTCTCAGTCCTGTTCAAGGTCAAGGTCTTATGGCCCCAAATATGGTGATGAGCTACAGGGATGGGAAGCAGGATAAGGCCAAAGAGAAAAAGTCTAATATCTCTCCCTATTAACAATCATGTATTTTTATGATCATAGCTCTCATGATGCCTCTGGAGGATCTTCTTTTTTAAGGTAAATATCCCTTGCTGTTATTGTTCTTCAGTCATTTCACTTGTGTCCAATACCATGTGACCCATTTGTGATTTTTCTTGGCAAAGATACTGAAGTGGTTTGTCATTTCCTTCTCCAGCTCATTTTACAGATGAGGAAATTGAGACAAAAAAGGTTAAATGACTTGCCCAGGGTCACAATGCTAGGAAGTAACTGAAATTGATTTTTTTTTTTTTGGCGGGGAAATGGGGGTTAAGTGACTTGCCCAGAGTCACACAGCTAGTAAGTGTCAAGTGTCTGAGGCCGGATTTGAACTCAGGTACTCCTGAATCTAGGGCCAGTACTTTATCCACTGCACCACCTAGCTGCCCCTTGAAATTGAATTTTAACTCAGGTTTCCTGATTCCAGACCTGCTGCTCTATCCACCATGCTATCACTTCAAATTTTTTTCTATCCTTTTGGCATCTTGCTCTCCCTGCCCTATCTTATGAAAGTATTTTTCTTTTAAATTTCAAAATTGCGTCAACGCAAGCATAAATTATTTCATGGTCTACTTTGTCTGGTTTTAACTTTATTTTCCTGCTTTTGTCTTTTTTATTGTGTTAAGGGTTAAAATTCTAGCTAAACTGTCTAAAATATCTAATGAGTGGTCGCCAATCAATTACAAGCTTTAGCAAGAGTTAGACTTTTAAGCATTTATTAAGGAGAATAAGAATTTGGTAAAGAGAGAGAGAAAGGCCTAGATTCCTATCTATTAAAGGGAGAGCACATTTCTAGCTCCCTTCTCCGCCAGCGTCCTCAGGAAAGAGCCCAAGACTGAGCGCCAGTCTCTTCCTTCCCCCTCCCACTAGCCCGCGTCACTTCCTGACTCCTGAAGAAAAGACTCCTGGTCTTGCCCTCAAAGACCTTTGCTTCATGGGCAGAAGTCTTCTACAGTAAGTCTCCAGCAGGTGGCGTCATTCCAATCGTTACAGTCCCCCCTGTTGTTCCTCAAGAAACAAAATGTTTCCTTGACGGAACAATTGTCATCTCTATTTCCTGATAAAGCATATTAGAAGCTTATTAATTAGGGTCCAAATATGATATCTCCAGTTTTATGTGATGTCAAGAATAAGTCATCATAGCACCGTAACCAAGTCTGTTTCATTTTCCAAATATTTAGTGTTTTGCTAGCATTATCTATGAATACTTTAGACTGAGTTAGTTGGGTTTCACAATGTTTACAAAGATTTGTTTCTTTTCACCGCTCTTCAAATTTTATGAGAGTATGGCAATATTAATTTTCACTATCTTCCTCTGTAGTGTTTAAGAAAAGAGTTTGTATTCTAAACTAATATAGCTCTTGGCTATTGTGTCCCGCCCACCGCCCCCCCCCTTGGCCAGGAAATCAAGTGATTAGTTGTTATGCAGGTCCCTAAGATATTTTTGAAGCATATTCTTGTTATGCTAATTTCTTTATAGCAGTTAAACATTTGGAGGAAATGTTTATATTCCTGGCTAATATCATTGCCTTTTTCATTTTCATTATATTTCCATTGACTAGTTTGAATATATCAGATTGAAATTGTTAAACTGTATATTTTATCTTCTCTTAATTGTCTTTCCTTTAATTTTATGTTGATTTGAAGATACACTTTAGTTGATATTTCCTTATCATAGCTAGTTATATCCTTTTCTTTAAGATGTAATCAGTTTTAATGTTTAAGGTTTTGGCCAGTGCCAACTATTTGTACCACTTCTGGACTCTCTTCTTGATGATATTTCTGATATGTAAGCATACGTTTTCTTGGTACTACTTAATCGCCTTTGACCTCTTCTATTTCTATTAAACTCAAATCACATTTTGCAACATACTTTGTAAGTCATCCTTCCATTTATTTGCAACTTCCTTTTAGCTTCTGATCTCCTTTATATTTCACTGAAGAAACTGATGAAGATATAGAGAATAAGAGTTTTCACTGTGCTTATTTTTGTTGATTATGAAAAAAATGATCTGATAGGAAAAGATCATTTTTTAACAATTTGTCTTCCATCCATCTACCAATAACTAAATATTTCTTGAATGAGATAGTAACAGAAATGACCGTGGTCACAAACATCAGGCATGGTATAAAATAGGAAGATTTATATTCTCCAAAAGTCTCCAGGACAAGTAACTTAAACCTTTTGCCTCCATACACAATGCCTATATGATAGAAAAGAAAATAGTTCAAGTTGAACATTCCCAGTGAATCATGACATTTCCTAAATGTTTCTGCTTTTGGAAAACATTATTCTGTTTGCTTCAAGGCTCAGAACATTTTAGAACTTCAAAGAACTCCATAAGCTCACAATAGAATTTACAAAGACAATACTTATAAGAAAGATCAAGTTGATAAAGAAAGCTTGTTGCTTATATAACAGCATGAAATATATAGAAAATCTATAGAATTTGCTCATTGTTATGTATAAGTAGGACAAACAGAGCAGTTAGATAGTGAGTTGGGCCCATATTTGAACAGGAAGAGGAGAGTGGGCTGGATAATTTTTTCAGAAATTACACAGTTTCCTGAATGACCTCAAGCTTTTTTATCAAGCCCATGTGAGTCTAGCAAAGGGACCTCAATGATAGATAATTTGTAAATTTACAAACCTTTCTATTTAAAGAGTTCTGCTAATCAGAAAACTCTCTTCTCAAAGCAATTTCCAATTTATATTTTACATTAATCATGAAGCAAACAAAAATAGTTCTATAGCAATGTAAAATATAGTGACAGTTTAAGGTTTTTTTAAATTACCAAATAGAATAATAGTCCTATTAATGCAATTAAGATATGGGGAAAGTCTCTATCTTCCTGGAGAACTGAAGACATTCCCTACTTCTGTTCTGTTGATAGTTAACAAAATTTACCCCTTTCTTGATTAGAGTTTTAATAAACTAAGGGACTTATCATCCTCTGTCAATTAGGTTAACAAAAGGTCAGTTCCTGTATTAATCTAATCACTGATAAACTAGTTACTGGTTTCTGTGTTACTGGGGAATTATGATCCCTTATTGAAATTGTCTTCTATTCAAGAAAAACTTGATTAGATCTTCTCTTCAAGGGAACACTATTATATTACATGACAATGATATATAAAATAATATTTCTTAATTTATATAATACAATGGAAGCCTTAGTGTTCCATGCTTCCACACTAAGTCTCCACACTATTAAGGAGACAGCACAAGCATTATTAACTCTATTTTAGAGATCAAGAAAATTCAGTTCAGAGAATCTAAGATCTCGACTCTGCTTATAAGCAAATATCAGGCATAGAAGAACCCCACTATCTCATCTCCAAGTTCAGTGCTCTTTGTACAATACCAACTCTGCTCCCAAATTCTATTCATTTTACCTCGGCAATTTCTCCTGAACTTAACCCTTCCTTTTATTTCTTGCTGCAATCATTCTAGTGGAGGACTGCATAACCACCAATTGTGATTGACAGGTCTGTCTTTCTCTGCTTTCTTCTCCCTCTCATCCAATTTACTACTGACAAGAAAATTCTTCTATTTTTTTTTTTTGCTCTAAAATCTTCAATGTTTCCCTTTAATTTTCCAAGTTCAAATTCCTTTGTAGTGGTGGGGATGATGATGATATCCATGTCAAAGGCAAAAAAGAAATTAAATATAGGAAAATATACACCAGACAGATTAAAGGAACTATCTCATTGGGAGTAAGATAACTTAGTTCAACCTAGAGAGAAAGAGTCCCAAAGCTTATCCAAGGGGAAAATTTCTCAACATTTCAGTGTAGCAAGCTGGGGAGAGAGACCTAATATAGATGACCAGCTTGTCTAGTCTTCTACCCAGAGTCTTTTTTTCCCATTAAAAAATGAAGGGGGCTCTTATTGTCCATCTTTCCTGAAATCTAGATTACCAGATGGCCACTGATAGCCACTGAGAAAATGCCTGAAGAGACAGAAGAGATATTTCATCTCTCTCCTCTAGCAACTTGTGACTCTCCCATCACCAGGGCATTGATCTCCACCAGTGAAGAGAAAACCCCATGTAACTGGCCGTTTGAGCCAGAGTTATACCTCCAATATCTTTCTTGATACTCCTTTGCCTTCAGAATTCTTGATATTTTCAAACCCATACCAAATCATATCCTCCAATTTTTTTTTCTGATGCCTTGAATAGATTAGAAGTTTCACCTTAGGAATTCCCTGTATTTTGTACCTGTCTGATAAAAATGTCATGTAATATAGCATAGGACCTCCCTTTCTGTTTCTGCCCTATCTCTTAACTAGATTATAAATTCCATGAAGGCAGATACTGTTTTATCTAAACATTTCATCTTTCAATTCAAACACAATAAGTACATAGTAAATATATTAATGAATGAATGAACCAAGTATAAAATAGCTTGTAGTATGACAAAAACATATAGAAAGTGGGAGGGGTTATAGTTCACTGCAGTTCCATTGACCATTAGAGGCAAACCATGCTGGCTTTTCAGATGCAGTTTTCCTGCTTATCCCTTTCCCCAAGTCAATTCATTATTTACAGGATCAAATAAGGTCTTACATAGTAGGTTTGAAAAAGACAGACACTTTTTGTTGTATGATTTTAGTGAATGAAAATGACAATGGATCTTAAAAATCAAATGATGACTATAATTTACAAGCATGAACTTAGTGGCAGTATGTGGGAGATGAAAGCATTTACCCCCTCTTGAAATTTATCAAAAGAAAAATTAAAAATCCCTATTCATAAATGTTCTCAATCAAGATCTGAAATAACTTATTATAAAAACACAAAAGTTCTTTTTTTCTCCCCTAAGCACTGATCATAAGTGAGTTCAATAAAAGGCTTAGCAGTTCTGTTCTTATACTGTACTTGTCTTGCGTGGGCTGCCCTAGTGCTTGTAACGTGGGCAGGATATATAATAGCTCCAAGGCTTTTAAAATAAATGCTGAGTTGAGAGCAGGGAAAGTCCAGGATCTTTCAACCAGCAAAAGGATGAACAAAAATAATCTTCTAGTCACACTGAGCCATCAGCATAATCAGCAGGGATTGAATCATTTTCATGAATGACAACTTACTTTCAAATGTTTTTCTTCTTTCTTGATTTTTTTTTTACAATAGTGGGACCAGGAGAGCAGATGTAATTAAGGTTGAGATGAGATTTCCATTAGGAAACTGATGGCAGAGATTTAATATTTTATCCAGTTTATCAGGTATAAATCTGGATCATCACACATGGTAAATTAGGATTCCTTCATATTTCTTTTTTCTTACCTAGCAACTTGACAAGGTTAGGTCCTCACTTTTGGAGAAGAAAAATATTACTGATATAGGAAAAGGTAATAGATGAAAATATTTTCTTATGAATATGATGACTGTTTGATGTACATGAAAACTGATATTTAACCCAATTTACTTTATCCAATGGTTTAGGATTCCATACCTTCCTAAGATACTAGCTGTGTGACCCTGAAGAAGCAGTTTAACTTCACTTTCATCTATAAAATGAAGTTGAACTCAGCCTCTATTTTTTTCTTCTAGCTCTAAATTAATGATCTTATGAATGAGTAGATGTATTGTTTAGCTGTTTTGAACTACTTGAATCTTTCCAGATAACAAAAATGTTCCTCCTTCTCATCCTTACCCTCCCCCCCCCCACATACATTTTTATCTCTGCTCTCTTTCAGGCTTCTTTTTCACTTACCATATGCCAATGTGAGCTGGAGAAGTGAATGGCAAGGCACTCTGATATCTTTACCAAGAAAATTCCAAATTGGGTAATGAAGAGTTGGACCAAACTGCAAACAATAGAATAACAAAAGTGTGAGTGGTTTAATTGTAAAAGGCCGTTTTTAGAAAGGCAAATGTTCTTTCTAGAGGAGCTGGCACTCTGGGTATTTTCAAAAAATTTCTAACTGCTTCAAGTGAGAAATATAAATAGCATCTGTCCCTTCCCCCTTCCTAAATCAAGTAAGAGGCATATTACAGTGCTCACAACTAAGAAACACATTGTATTTTATGAGTAAAAATTTTATATCATTCCTTTTGTGGGTGACAGGGGAGGATCAAACAAATATCACAGAACCTCCAATGTAATTCTTAATTAATTCTTAATTAATGTAGTTGTTCAGGAGAGAGAAAATTATATCTAATTAATATTAGATACAAAAAAACATGACTAATGGGGTTATTGCAATGTAAGCTCCACTACACGAGTCTCTTTAAATGCTTCCAGCTACCAGCATCATGTAGAGATGAGTACCAGAACCCAATATTTAGTAGCTAGCAGACAGTAGAAAACAGTGGGCAGTCTGACTTCAGAAGATAATTCTTAGCAATCTTTGGTTGGTATAAGGGTGATAACTAAGTATGGACTAGTTAAAGTTAAAAGCTAAAGGCTTTCGCTTTCATAAGGTACTAAGATTATAGAAAATGGGCCATGCCATTATTTAGCTATAAACTGGTTCATTGTTAGGTCAGGAAGGAATTTCTAATAGAAATGAGTCAATACAGTTATAGCAGTCTCAGGGATAGTGAGCTCTTTTCCTTTGTAAATTCTTTGACACTGTTGCTGGATTCCTTTGTTCAGGGTAGAGTATAATCTTTTATGCCTTGTTTCCAGGACAATGAATGCAAAAGAACCATTGTACTAATCAGTCTGGGACTGAAGGCAGAGGAAACACAAGAGGAAAGTCATAGACCAGATGAATATCTGTAGACTCAGTCATTATTTATCTGATAATGTCTACCCATGCCTAAGCAGAGGGATCCCCCAAGGGAACACCTCCTTTATTCATCTTAACCTATAACAACATAATGAAAATGCCCACATTCTGTAATTTATAAGTGAACAGGAGGGAGGGACTGGAGGAGAGATTCCTAATTCAAAGCACTTAAGGATCAAAGATCTTTCTCTCAAATCAGAACAACCAAGAGTGAATGCCTCAAAGCACCTTCTATGTAGATGCAGAGATATTTAAAAGTACATTCTCATTGCAGTTAGAGAGGGATAGAAAATTAATAAATCCCTGGTTCCCTTAAGTATCTAAATTCTACAAAGAGTCAGTCAAAAAACATTTATTAAACACCTATTTTGTGCCAGACACTATACTAAGAAGTGTTGCCATAGGAAAGTACCACAAAAGTTGGGACCATGGCCTCCAGGTTTGTATCTATGATCTTGATAGGCTAATTATGACTTCAGGCACTTACTAGCTCTGTGACCCCACTCAAGTCACTTTAACCTTATTGTCTCCACATGCACAAAAGAGGCTAATGTATTTTTTTTTCTACAGAAACATAAATTGATGAGTCAAATGATTTTCAAGATGGCAGAGTAGTTGTTTACTTTAAGCTAACAGCCTCAAAAGAAGGAAATGTGTGCCAAATCTATCATAATTAAATTTGATAAAAAGAAGAGAATAAGAAACACTAGACAAGATAAACACATAAACAAAAACAACAGAATCCTTCAAGCTCACATTCCTTCCATCACATACCCATGCCTAACACAGCTTCTAAGTTAGGCACAAGTAGAAAAGCAAACACATGTTTTCATTTCAGATTCTCCTGTGATAATCTCCTATTTCAATGACTGTCACTATGAACTTCCCCTCCCTCCATGTTCCATAAGACATGGAAATTACTGATTCTTCCTGTCGACATAAAAGAGAGAGAGTTCATCCATATGAATCCAGGAGTGTGACAGAAGACAGGACAACACAAAATCAGCCAAAAGAAAAGAGGTAGTCCTGACCAAGGAAAAAACAACTAAAAATCTTGCTGTACTCATAAGTCCTCCCCACGGCTTACTCAGAAATTTAATAACTAGCTCCCTTCTCCAACTTGGAGAAACTGAGAATGTTTTACCTCAGTGATTTATTCAGAAGAAAATGTACAGTTCACAGCACTGCATAGAGGGAGGAACCAAAGTGAGGAGGAAAGATGGATTGGTAAAATAGGGAAAAAATGTTAAAAGAGAAAAGGTCAGAGGGCAGCTAGGTGGCACAGTAGATAAAGAACCTGCCCTGAATTCAGGAGGACTTGAGTTCAAATCCAGCCTCAGACACTTGATATTTACTAGCTGTGTGACCCTGTCAAGTCACTTAACACTCATTGCCCTGCAAAATAAATAAATAAATAAATAAACAAACAAACAAATAAATAAATAAATAAATAAATAAATAAATAAAGTCAAAGGGAGAAAAACTAGGTGAAAATCTCTCTCTTCTGATAAGCTATCAGTAAGATATAAAAATAGAAGGAAAAAATATTTTTAAAAGACTATCCCATGTTGAATAAACATTATACTAGTGTAATGGGGGGAGGGGTCGTTCCCCTTGTGGAACATGCATAGAAGTAATCCACATGAAAGTGATAGGGGCCCTGCTTCTAACCATTTGGGAATTATTTTTTATTATGATCACTGAACTTTGAGATGATTCATTTAGAGATGTGGAATTAGTGGTACCAAAATCAGAGAAGCTGATGATTTAGTGAATTCCTATCTACTACCTCTTAATCTCTCTCTCTCTTTGTTTCTATCTGGAGATGTATACTATATATTCAGCTAAAATCAGAAAAGAACAAATATACAAAAAGGAGGCCAACCAAAGCTTGGATCAGGCTGGCATTAATAGGACATACTTTTTTTTTTTTTTTTTTTTTTTTTTTTTTTTTTTTTTTTTTTTGGTGAGGCAACTGGGGTTAAGTGACTTGCCCAGGGTCACACAGCTAGTAAGTGTTAAGTGTCTGAGGCCGGATTTGAACTCAGGTACGCCTGACTCCAGGGCCAGTGCTCTATCCACTGCGCCATCTAGCTGCCCCAATAGGACATACTTTTTATCTACTCTAAGTTGATTAATCTTTGAATGAGATAAGGGATGGGGCCAATCTCCCCTCTCTCACCTAGCTCTTAGGATGCAGATTCTCCTGTAGTAATCTCAAAAAACCAGAAATGGAAATTCTGAGAAGACTCCAACAGGGGTTGGATGGATTTTTGGAGGCCTCTGATACATTAGAACATTACAGGAAAAAAACCTGTCTGTTTTCTCCCTTTTTCTTCCCTCACACATTTTCCAACCTCATCATTCAACCAAAACTGCTCTCTCCAAAGTTACCAAGGACCTCTTAGTTGCCTTTACCCTAGCCCCAAACAGTACTCATGCTGCTAGACATCTCTTCAGCCTTTGATATTATTGAACACTCTCTCCTGATACTTTTCTCTGTCTGGGTTTTTATGACACTACTCTGCCTTCATTTTTCTTCGTACTTATTTAACTGGTTCTTCTAAGTCTCCATTGTTAAATTATCTTCCATATGACATCCCCTAAGTGTGGATGTTTTTCAACCCTCTTTTTGATTACATGGAATAAGATGAAACAGCAAGGAGTTTAAAATTCAATCCCAAAATAACATATCCTGCAAACCTAAGCTTCAATCACTGTGGGAAAGAAAAATGGACTTTCAACAATCTCTTCCTGAATATACTTTTTCTCTATGATTTTTGACACTGTTCATTCCTTTTTATCCTCCTACCTGTCTAAACAATTCTTCTCAATATCTTATTTTGTAACTTCATAAATGTTGTGCCCACTAATCATGGAGGCTTTCAAAGGCATTGCTTCCAGACTTCTCCATCTATATTATTTTATTTTATTATCTCATCAGTTCAAATGGTCTCAGTTGTCATCTTTACGCAAATTATATATATATATATATATATATATATATATATATATATATATATATATATATATATATATATATGTATGTGCATGTGTGTATGTATGTATATATATATATGTATGTGCATGTGTGTATGTATGTATATATATATATATATATATATATTCCTCTCTAATCTAATCTTTCTCTAAAGCTCCCATCTTATACCAACATCTTACTTTTGAACATCTCAAAAGTCCTATAGTTATCTCAAATTCAACATATCTGTAACATAATTAATTCCCTTTCCCTCCAACCTTTCCAACTTCCTCGTGGTTGTCAAGTACACTGCTATCCTCCTAATCACACACGCTTGTAAGCTGTGTCCATCCTTGACTTCTAATGCTTACCCCATATAACTGTTAAAGCTAAAATTCTAGCTAAACTGTCTAAAATATCTAATGAGTGGTTGCCAATAAATTATAAGCTTTAGCAAGAGTTAGACTTTTAAGCATTTATTAAGGAGAATAAGAATTTGGTAAAGAGAGAGAGAAAGGCCTACATTCATCTATCTATTAAAGGGAGAACACATTTCTAGCTCCCCTCTCTGCCAGAGTCCTCAGGAAAGAGCCCCAGTCAGAGCGCCAGACTCCTCCCTTCTTCCTCCCACAAGCAGACATCACTTCCTGACATCAAAGAAAAGACTCCTGGTCTTGCCCTCAAAGACCTTCACTTCATGGCAGAGCTTTTCTACAGTAAGTCTCCAGCAGGTGGCATCATTCCAATCATTATATAACCAATCTATCATCAAAATCTGTCATTTCTATATCCATAGAATTTCTTGCAAATCTACTCACACAGTCACCATCTATCCCAACACAGGTCCATTAGCTCTTTCTAGACTAAGGAAATACCTTCTAACTGATCTCCTTACCTCAAATCTTTCCCAAATCCAATCTATCCTCCCATTAGCTACAAAAGTAACTGTCACCCTCCTCTTACTCAATAAACCCCTTTACCTCTATTATCAAATATAAAGTCTTGACTTTGCAATTTAAAGGCCTTTACAACCTGGCTTCTTCCTATCTTTCCAGTATTCTTATACCTTACTGTCCTACATGCATGATCTAATATCACTGACCTACTTACATTTACTTGATCTCCCAACTGCATGCTTTCATACTAAGCTAACTTTCTAAATCTTCTCCAAGCCAGGAATGTTCTGTTCCTTTTCCTCTGTCTCTTATATACCCTGCCTTCCTTCAGTATTCAGCTCAAATCCCACCTTTTACAGAAAATTATTCCTTGTCTCCCCTTACCTCCAATAGTACATTTCCTCTGAGAATCTTTTATCAATCTATACATATTGTATATATAATTATCTAAATGTTGTCTCCCACTTTAAAATGTGAAGTTCTTAGGGCAGCTATGTGGCACAGTGGATAAAGCACCGGCCCTGGATTCAGGAGGAACTGAGTTCAAATCCAACCTCAGACATTTGACACTTACTAGCTGTGTGACCCTGGGTAAGTCACTTAACCCCCATTGCCCTGGAAAAAATGTAAATTTCTTGAGCACAGAGACCAAGATTTGACTTTCTTTACTTCCCCAGCACTTACTGTTGTATGTGGCACGTAGTAAGCACTTAATAAATACTTATTAACTAACAAAAAAAGAAGCATTTGAAGCATTCTTACAAAAAAAAAAAGAAGAGAAAGAGAAAAACACAACAAAGGTAAATGAGTATAATTATAAAGAAAAGGTTCCAAAAAAAGAAAACGTTAAATAAGTAAATAAATTAGGGGCAGCTAGATGGCACAGTGGTTAAGTACCGGCCCTGGATTCAGAAGTACCTGAGTTCAAATCCGGCCTCAGACACTTGACACTTACTAGCTGTGTGACCGTGGGCAAGTCACTTTGCCCCCGTTGCCTGCAAAAAAATAAAATAAAATAAAATAAAAAAAATAAGTAAATAAATTATCTGATTTCTGACTATTTTTTAAAACAAGGGATAAAAGAAAGGTACGAAGAAGGATAACTAAAAGGGTGTAATGGAATAAAGACTTAAGTTGATTTTTTTTTTTCTTATGAGATATTTTATTTTTTCCGTTACATGTAAAGATAGTTCTCAACTTTTGTTTATACATGCTTTACAATTTCAGATTTTTCTCCCTCCCTCCCCTCCCTCCCCCCTCCCCTAGACAGCAGGTAATCTGATATAGGTTATATCTATATATCTCTATACATATACATATAGATATATATATACACACACATATATATACACATAATAACATTAATCCTATTTCTGCATTAATCCTGTTACAAGAGAAAGAATCAGAGCAGTGATGCAAAACCTCAAAATAGAAAAAAAAAACACAACAGCACCCAAAACAAAAGAAATAATATGGTTCAATCAGCATCTATACTCCACAGTTCTTTCTTTCTTTTTTTTTTCTTGGATTTGGAGATCCCCTTCTATCATGAGTTCCCTGGAACTCTTCTGTACCATTGCATTGGTGAGAAGAATATAGTCCATCACAGTAGGTCAACACTCAATGTTGATGATACTGTGTACAATGTTCTTCTGGTTCTGCTCATCTCACTCATCATCAGCTCACGTAAGACCCTCCAGGTTTCTCTGAACTCTTCCTGCTCATCATTTCTTACAGCACAATAGTATTCCATTGTATTCATATACCACAACTTGTCCAGCCATTCCCCAATTGATGGGCACCCCCTCAACTTCCAATTCCTTGCTACCACGTAAAGAGCAGCTATAAATATGACTTAAGTTGATTTTAAGACTCAAGAGAAGAGAAAAAAATTGAATAGTTCGTGCATCCTACACTCTATTATATGTGATTCATTGTTTTTCTTCTTTTGGAGAAGGGGGTGTAGAGGGTGTGGGTATGGAAAATAAAGAGCAGCTATTCAGCAAAAAAGAAAAGAGAGAAATTACAGATTAAGAAGATTTAGATAAGCAACTTCACTCAATATAGAGGTAAGCAATTTCTTCAGTTTTTCAACTAGGGTTTAGGGTTTTAAGAAAGCCACTTTAAGAGTGAAAAGCAGAAAGCAGAATGTTAAGGAATCTAACATATTTCTAGCCCCAGAAAAGGTACCATTAATTAATATCCCCTTAGGACGTAATGAAAGTTTGAGGACTATACTAAGACACAGATTGTTGCCTCTGGGAATTGGCCACTTCCTGCATTGCACCTCAACAGAGATGTGCAGAGATGTACATGTACATAGAGAAAGTACATAGACCCAGAAATGGGAAAGCCTGGCTTGAGGAATAGTGAGAAATTATGTTAATGTTTGGATAGGACTGGCTGCTACATGACTCGGCTGCATATTGTTATGGTACTATTTCTTCCTAGGGGGCAGCTAGGTGGTACAGCAGATAGAGCATCAGGACTGGTGTAAGCAAGACTCATCTACCCAAGTTCAAATCTGACCTCAGAAACTGACTGGCTGTGTGACCCTGAACAAGTCATTTAATACAGACTGCCTGAGTTTCCTTATCTGTAAAATAAACTGAAGAAGAAAATGGCAAACCACTCCAGTATCTTCACCAAGAAAGTCCCAAGTAGGGTCACAAAGAGTCAGATACTACTAAAAAATTGACTAAACAACAAAAACATCCTGATAATATATCTGCCAACATAAAACATTCTGCCCCTGTAGTCTCCTATCACTATCATGAGAATGAAATACTCTTTGAGACTATCAGTTGTGTTGTTCTTGGTTTTTTCTTTCTTTTAGTTTCTGAGAGCTAGGCTTCCTGTTAGTGATGTTTTTATTTTCTTTATTATGGTTATTGTCTATGTTGTCATTTAAAGATTCTGTACATTTAATACAAATCTATGTTTCTGTAAAATCCTTACATTTATATTTTAGTATTGCATCATGATCAATCAATATACATTTAAGTGCCAACTGTGTGCCAGGCACTGCGCTATCTGCTGGCTATTCCATTAAATTCAAATACCATATTTTAAAAAATCACTCTGATCAATGGGTGCCCTTTTACTAATTCTTTGATACAACACAAGTGTAGCTATTAATATTCCATTTTCAATTACACTTTTGTTTCTTTCTTTGTGATATATTCTGAATAGTGGGATCACTGGGTCAAAAGTCATGGACAGAGTAGTTCCTTTTCTTACACATTTCAAAAGGCTATCCAGAGTGATCAGGCTATACCATTATTCCTCCCACAGCCATAGCTTCTGTGAGTTGAAAACTAGAAGTCATTTTAATTCGAACCTCTCTTACTTTAGTGGTTGAAAGCATGCTCATTTACAATTTGATATTCTTTTTAAAGTATTTTTATTCTTTGACTTTCTATTGAGAAATGAATTTTCTTAGTATAATACCCTATTTATCTTCAAAAGGAATAGGAATGGGGACTGTGGTTTCATTAATATAAGAAATATTCAAATGAAGAAAATCCATCTATCAATTCAGATTCATACATTCTCTGACTAAAGTACTGTAAGATTAATTGACTTGCCCAGCATCACAAATTCAATATGAATAAATAGTGGCACTTGAACTCACGTCTTCCTGACTCTGAGCTGACCACTTTATTCCATACTGTCTTTATATATCTTTGAAATTAAGGTTCAATTTGCAGTACTTCAATGAAAATATTTATTCTATTCAATAGTTTTTCTTATTTATTTTCATTTGTTTTATTGTACAATTAATAACGTGTGATACAAATGATCTATTTTGTCATTTAGGATGTCTCCTAACTTTTGCTTGATTAAGAATTCTCCCCAGCCAAGGTTATGAAATGTACTTATTCTTATTTCTTTCTATTTTTTAATGATGTGTTTTTTATTATTCAAATTATACAATAATTTTGAACTTATTTTGCTCTGTTCTGTAAGATGTTGTTCTTAATATTTAAATTAAATAAAATCTTCCAGTTTTCCCATCAATTCTCAAAAAGAGAATCCTTTAGCTAGGAGTTGATGTCTGGTTTCAAACACTATACTATTGTTTGTAATTGCTTCTCTTAAACATATACTTAGTCTGTTCAAATAATATTGCAATGTTTTTACTTTGCTTTATTGTAAACAATTGTCACCTAACTTTAATGACAACTATTTTACAACATATTTTTGTGGTCTGACAATATTGTATCCTGATAATTCATATTTTATTCATTATTTCCATTGTAATTTTAGATCTTTGATCATCCAAATGACTTTTGCATTTATTTTGTTTAGTTCTATGAGATACCACTTTCAAAATGTGATTGGTATAATCAATAAAATTTTATTAAGAATTTATGTAGGGACAGCTAAGTGGCACAGTGGATAAAGAACCAGCCCTGGAATCAGGAGGACCTGAGTTAAAATCTGACCTCAGACACTTGATACTTACTAGCTGTGTGATGCTAGGCAAGTCACTTAACCATCATTGCCCACAAATAAATAAACAATCGAATGAATGAATAAATAAATAAATAAATAGGTAGGTAAATAAATAGATAAATTATTTAAAAATAATGTATGTGCTTAATCCAAGGAAATTAAGAATCATAGGTGAAGAGAAAGAAAGAGCTTTCCAAGTATGGGAGATAGCTATAACAAAGGAAAAGAGGTAGTAGTTGGAGTATTGTGTGAAAAGAACAACAATTATAACAGTGTGGCTAGATTGTAGAGTGTTTGGTAGGGAAGCAAAAGAAGTTTGGAAATACAGAAGCTAGGGCTTAGGAAAAGCTTTAAAAGAATAAAATTAGATCTAATATTTGATGGTGGAGGTAATAGCAAGCCATTGGAGTTTATTGGGTAAGGGAGTGATAGTGACATTGTCTGATCTACACTTTAGAATAACCACTGACACTAAGTGGAGTGTATTGAAGTAGGGAGAGAAAAGACAGATAGCCCAATTAGCATTTCAAAAAGTGAAAGGTGCTTAGTATCTGATTTAGGATGGTGGCTTTGTGAACTTCTAGATGAAGATAGATGAAAGAGATGTTAGGGAAGGAGGTAGAAATAGCAAGATTTAGCAAGAAAGTGGAGTGAGTGAGATTGAGGAGTTGAAAATGACACTGAGGTTATAAGCCTAGTGACTAGGAGGATCATCGTGTCTTTGACCATAATAGAGAAGTTGGAGAGAGGACAGCAATGTATATGTAGTTTTAGAGTCATATGCATAGAGATTATAAATGAACACATAGAATCTCCAGAAAGCCATCTGGGGTTTCAAATACAAGCTGAAATCAACTCAGAAATTCCCATCTTCTCAGCATTCCCTCTTCTTAGAGCCCCTTTCTCCTTCTGGCTGGAGATTTGGGAGATATTCATCTAAGAAATATATTTTGGTATTCCTCCATTTAAGGAAGATGTTCAAGAAATTCTTTTCATTGTTTCCTTACCAGCTATTTTTTTTCAACTTTGTCATTCCAGAAACTCATAATTCTGTGGATGAAATCAACTAGAAACTCATATCTCCCAAGAATCTGTTCCTATCCTGGCTTCATGACTTCATCATGCTCCAACCTTTGCTAACCTCTATACCCAACCCCTTCAATTTCTTTTTTCTTTCTTTTGTGGGGGGTAAGGCAATTGGGGTTAAGCGACTTGCCCAGGGTCATACAGCTAGTAAGTGTCAAGTGTCTGAGTCTGGATTTGAACTCAGCTCCTCCTGAATCCAGGTCCAGTGCTCTATCCACTGTGCCACATAGCTGTTCCCAGTTTCTTTTTTAATATGCTATTTTTCTGATTAGATTTTGAGCACTCTGTGGGCAAGAACTGTCTTATGCCTTCATTTGTATCTTCAGAGCTTTAGCATGGTGTCAGTCACATAATAGGTATTTAATAAATGCTTAGTGACCCTGACTCTATAGGAGCTGATGAGATAACCAAGTCAGATAATATACAGAGAGTAGAAAAGTGAACCCAGGACAAAGCTTTAGAGGATATAGCCATAGTTAGTGTGTATGACATAAATGAAGACCCAGCAAAGGAAATTGACAAGTAAAAAGTAAGAAAGCAATGTCATGAACAACAAGGGCAGAAATAGTGTTCAGGAGGAGAATATAATCAATAGTGTCAAATGTTTCAGAGAGACCAAAGAGGATGAGGACTTGATCTGGCAATTGAGAAATAGTAAATTGGGAGAAAGCATTTTATTTGAATTGCATAGCAGAAGCCAGGCTAAAAAGCAATTGAGAGGATAGGAAGGGAAGTCTCTATATAGATTGTTTTCTCTAGGAATTGGGTGAAAGAAGGGAAATAAGATATAGAAAATAGCTGGTAGATATGACAGGATCCATGAAAGCAAGGAAGGTCTGCATATTATTTTTAATGCAGCACCTGGCACATAGTAAGCACTTAATAAATGAGGTAGCCAGTGTTGCTGAGATGTGGTGATGCTCAAGGGAGAGACAGAGAAGGACCTACAGATGTGTGTGTCATCTTCACTGTGATGATAATTAAGCATATGGTATTGCATAGGTCACTGAAAGATAATTTAGAGATACAACAGAAGAGGGCCTAGGATATAGCCTCAGTAAAGACCCCTAGATAGAGAATTGAGATGGATGATAAGGTCAAAAAAAGGACAGAGAATGAGATGTCAGGTAGGAGGACAACCAAGTGAAAAGAGTGACATCAAAATCCAGAAAGGAGAGAAAATCTGGGAAATGATGGTGAGTAGTATAACATACCACAGAAAGTTAGTGAAAGATGAGGAGTGTAACAATTGGAATGATGCCACCTGCTGGAGACTTACTGTAGCAAAGCTCCTCCATGAGGGGAAGGCCTCTGAGGGCAAGCCATGTGGTCAAGGTCCTTAGCATCAGGAAGTGACATTTGCTCGTGGGTACTGTCTATCAAGGCTACCAGCCAATCAACTTGAGGAGCCTTCCATTTCTGGGAGGAGGACATGAAGTAGAAAGCGAACACTGGCGGAGGGACTCTGGCTCTTTTGGTTCCTGACCTTGCCATGGTGGATCAGATGATAGGGTCTCTTAGAAATAGTTAGATTTTTACCTTTCTCTCTGATTCTAATGCTCTTTAATAAATACATAAACATTTATATACTCTTGCTAAAGCTTATAATTTATTGGCAACCACTCATTAGATTTTAGATAGTTTAGCTAGAATTTAGCCCCTTACAGATTTATGACCATGAAGAGGAAATCTGAACCTCAGTCTTCTGATCTTCTGGTTGGTTAAGAAATTTCCCCTACCCTATCACTTTAAACTGCTGTTTTCCCTTTAAATATTCAGATGGGTTTTTTCAACTCCCTAAATACCCTATTTCTGATTTTATTCTGTTTAACCAGACAAATAAGGGATAAGATCATGTTAATGCTTTGTTTTTGTGGATTTTCTCTTTTAATTTTTGTTAGAAGAGCCAGCAAGGTGCTCACACAAGGGAATATAAATATGCCCCCCTCTCCCAACCATGCTTTTTCAGAGAAACCTCTGATTCCTGCAGCTTTTCCAAGTTTTAATACTAATTGTTGCTCTAATTTTGCATGCCTAGAGGTGATGACCCAACTTCTAGAAGCCTTTAATCCCCTGGCAGTGGGGGAAGGGAAAACCAGGCCTGAGTTCAAAATCAAGTCAGATTCAGATTGCCTTGGTCCCTCCCCTCCTCTCCAGTCCCCACCTTCTACTCCTCCTATGGCCAAGCCCCTTGATTCCCCTGCCAGGGAAGTCCAGAGATCTAAGGTGCATGTGCAGCTTTCTCTACCTGCATTTGCAGCTTCTACATATGCAGCTTCAGGCTCAGCCTTTCCCCAGCCTGGCTGTGCTTCTGACTCAACCTTAAAAAGCCCTTTAAATTCCAGATATGCTCGTTTTGTTCACAATTTTGCTAATCTGCTTTTGTCTTTAATTAGTAACCTTATAAAGCATTTATATTATGAAAGGACAGACAAACAATATAGAGGGGTTAAAGAAGATAAACTTAAGCTGAATAAAAATGACAATCATCATCACAGTTCAAAACTTCACTTCTTTTGCCATGGAAGGCTACATGTTTTACAGAAATGTAGAAGTAAGCAGCAAGGCACTGGTATGAGTATTGGGGATTTTAGATATCAGAATCAAAAGTGTTCTAAATTCACTCAGAGTAATAATGCCAGTTCAGAGGTTACATAGAATTTCTATGGTATTACATCTACATTTTGAAATTAATGGTATGGGCCTATTTTCATAGAGATTTTCATGCTTTTGAGATTGTGTTTTATACTTAGTTTTTTTTTAAAAAAGGAATATTTGTAAAAGCTTTTTATAGTCATGTGATCAAGTTTATATTTTGCAATGCTCTCATTAATGGTAAGATCATATTCATTTAGATTTCCCTAATTTGAATGTCATTGTCTTTTATTGTTCCATGTGTATTTTCTTCTATTCATTCATCTATCTAATTTTGAAACATTGCAAGATGGTTTTGATTTCATAATACAATGTTAATTCTAGGATTATTGTACTCCCATATTCTGAGTGGTTTGTTTTATGTTATTTTTTTTCTCTCAACTGATTATTTGATCAAACTCTATAAAGCATTTCCCTGGCAAATTGGTTGCCATGGCAAGTGCAAATTGATTCTAGAAGTATTATTTTTAATAAGCATATTCCAAAAAAAGGAGGGGAATGTTTGTAAAAGTTTTCTTTTTTCAAAAAAATATGTTTTTATTAAGATTATGTTCTGTTGGGGGAAGCTAGGTGGTATAGTGGATAAAGCACCAGCCCTGGATTCAGGAGGACCTGAGATCAAATCTGGCCTCAGACACTTGACACTTACTAGCTGTGTGACCCTGGGCAAGTCACTTAATCCTCATTGCCCTGCAAAACCAAAACAAAATGAAATAAACAGCAACAACAACCAAAAGAGATTGTATTGTGCTTTAACTTGTATTTAAATATATTCTGATTTTTCATTAAAGTAATTGTATGCTTAGTTAAAAAAAGTATTATTTGAAATTGTTGCATAATTGTATATTATATTCTGAGTCAAGGTACATTCAAGTTTTTTGTGATCATTTATTATCCTCAATTTTTAAATCCATATGAGACTTCTATTATGAGAACTTACCATTTAAGACACTAATTGCCTTCATTCTGAGTTATCACATGCTAGTTGGACAAGATGCCATCCAATCACAAGAGGAATACATGCAAGAGCAGACATTGAATTGTTCACATGAGGGGAGACATGCATGAAGTCAAGGTATGGCTGAGGGAACGGCTTTTGACAAATGTTGAGGTTGTTTTCTCTTGGTTTAATTGTTTCTCCCCACAATATTGCACAGATGGCTGGAAGTTTTGATCCCACCCATCTCTTTCTACACCTGGCTTCTATGCCACCTCCTATGTGCCTGATGCCATGGACATCTCAATCCCATGCATCTGATTAAGTCTGACTCAGTTTCCTCCAAGATGTTCGGTGGCATGGACATATATTCCATCCACCTATTTTAAGCCTGGCATACTGCATGTGCAGTATATATTGCTCAAGTGTGGGAATGCTCATATCCTATCATTTCTCTGTTCTTTTATGGTAAAACCCATAATTATCTCAGGTGTCGTGATGAATACAGAGTTGGATTTGGCCTTGACATCTGTTATCAATTATATTAGATTTTTAAATTTCTCATAATGGCATGATGATAATTAGGAAAATGATGCAAAAAGTGATGGAAAAAAGATAAAAATTATTTTTTTTAATTAATATCTCAGCAATTGTTTTCTCAACTTACCCTCCATAAGGGGGGACTATAGTAATATTAAGTTTTAGAGAATGTTTCAATTTTTGTTTTAATTATATGTTTCATGTATAACAACTAAGATTCTGAATTGCCTTAGACATGTTTTTTTGAACTGTCATTGTTCGATTTGATTATTGACAAAGCTATTTTAAAGTTGTGTTAAGCTCAATTTTGTAGGAAATTTTCCTGTCTGATTACATGCATCCATACATCAACCCCTGAAAAGACTTCCATTCCATGACTACACCTAGAGTACATCTGAGAAAAGACTTTCAGAGACTTTAAATGAACAGTTTTTTGTAGTTGTTTTTATTCTTTTCTCTTTCTGTTATAATATACACCATCTGTAACATATACTCTCTGCCGAGGCCCTCCATGGCAAGACCAATGTCAAAGCACTGGTTCATGAAGGATCACCCCTCTGGACAAAACTTTCCTCTCTCTATTTTCTATATTGTTATCAACATATTGTTAGTTAGCATAGATTATTATATTCTGTTATTTTTTATTGTTTCCTCAAGGAAACACCCCGTTTCTTGAAGAAACAAAGGGGGGACTGTAACAGTTGGAATGATACCACATGCTGGAGACTTATTGTAGCAAAGCTCCGCCATGAGGTGAAGGCCTCTGAGGGCAAGCCATGTGGTCAAGGTCCTTAGCATCAGGAAGTGATGTTTGCTTTTAGGTACTGTCTATCAAGGCTACCAGCCAATCAACTTGAAGAGCCTCCCATTTCTGGGAGGAGAACACAAAGTAGGAAGCAGATGCTGGAAGAAGGGTTCTGGCTCTTTTGGTTCCTGATCTCGCCATGGTGGGTCAGATGATAGGGCGTCTTAGAAATAGTTAGATTTTTACCTTTCTCTCTGATCCTAATGCTCTTTAATAAATACTTAAACATTTAAATACTCTTGCTAAAGCTTATAATTTATTGGCAACCACTCATTAGATTTTAGATAGTTTAGCTAGAATTTTAGCCCTTTACAGGAGTGAGAAAAGATAATCAAATAACACACTAGGGTATATTATTGGTTAAGTTTAGCTTGTGTGGATTAACCTAGAAATCATATATAATTACATATATGTATATGTACATACATGTATATAGTTATACTTGTATATGCCTCTAATTATTTGTATACATATATGTATACATATGTAATTTATAAATTGTATATATTATATCATTTCGTGTCTATGAGTACATAAGTTGCTGAGTTCCAAACTACTTATAATCAATATTTAAAAAAAAACAACAACCATATTTATAAAGTGGAGATTTTTTGTACTAGTTTAAGAAGGATCAAAGGAAAATGAAATTAATATATCAGGGGTTGTATTGCTATAATCATTTTGGGGGAGGCTGAGGTTGGTGGCTCTCTTAAGACTAAGAAGGGAAAGGCAGTGACCTCTCAAACTCATGACATGATTGCTCCAAAAAACTTCCAAATCATACCATAGGACAATTCCTGGAGCAGCAAAACCCACAGAAAAATGTGCTGAAATCATCTTCCAAAAATGGACAGCTTGGAAGGTCAGAAGGAGGGAGCTGCTATGCAGAGACAGGAGTAGGGCCCAACCCCACAGTCACCCTGACATGGATCCAGTCCCAGGAAGGCCTCACCAGAGCAAGAGATCCCCCAGAGCCTACGAATCAGCTGAAGCACCAGAGGCATCTGGAACTAAGTTTACAGTGTGGTGAGATGGCTGAGCCCTAGGCAAGGGGGAGATTACAAGGGTATCTGCTGGTGTTGAGGAAGAACTATGGTTTTTCACCCCTTTAGGGAACCAGGAGATATGCTTGAGTAGCAGTGGCCCAGGTTGGAGAGGGGCACAGGCTCATTGGAGCTGGCAACCACAATACACAAATCTGGTTGCTTAGCAAGTTGGGCTGGGGTAATCTACAGACCAGGGAACAGGCCAGGGGAATGAAGAACCTGATACTCCTTAAATCATACCACCTGGGACCTCTGAAGCTTGGGATACTGTAACCTGGAAACAGTGCCCCACTTTAAGAAGGTAATAGTCAAGAAAAAGAAAGGCAAGATGAGCAGACAGAGAAAGGTAAGGACCATAGAAAGTTGTTTAGTGACAAGGAAGATCAAGGTGTACCCTCAGAGGAAGATACCAGCACCAGGGCCCTTACATCTAAAGGTTCCAAGAAAAATATGAATTGGTCTCAGGCCATAGAAGCACTCAAAAAGAACTTTGAAGATAAAGTTAGAGAGGTAGAAGAAAAAATGGAAAGAGAAATGAGGGTGATGCAGGAAAAACATGAGAAAAATGTCAACAGCTTGAAAAGCCAAATTGGTCAAATGGAAAAGGAGGTACAAAAGCTCTCTGATGAAAATAATTGACTAAGAATTAGGAATGAACAAATGGAAGCTAGTGACTTTATGAGAAACCAAGACACAATAAAGCAAATCCAGATGAATAAAAACAAACCGAGGTCAATGTGAAATACCTTCTTGGAAAAAATGCTGACCTGGAAAATGGGTTCAGGAGAGATAATTTGAAAATTATTAGTCTACCTGAAAACCATGATCAAGGAAAGAGCTTAGACTTCATCTTCCAAGAAATTGTCAGGAAAAATTGCCCTAATATTCTAGAAGCAGAAGGTAAAATAGATATGGAAAGAATCCACCAATCACCTCCTGAAAGAGATCCCAAAAGGAAAACTACTAGGAAAATTATAACCAAATTCCAGAGCTCTCAGGTCAAGGACAAAATATTGCAAGCTGGCAAAAAGAAAGATTTCAAGTACTGTGGAGCCCCACTCAGGATAGCACAAGATCTAGCAGCTTCTACATTAAAGGACCAGAGGGAATGGAATATGATATTCCAGAGAGCAAAGGAATTGGCATTACAACCAAGAATCATCCAATCAGCAAAACTGATCATAATCTTTCAGAGGAAAAAAACTGGGACTTCAATGAAAAAGAGGATTTTCAGGTATTCATGATGAAAAGACCTGAACTAAATGGAAAATTTGACTTTCAAATACAAGATCCTAGAGAACCATAAAAAAATTAGAGTTGGGGGACATACCTGGGGTCATGCAGTAGGTGACTGTCTTCTGTCTGAGGCCGGGTTTTCGCTGGTATCTCCCCGAGTCTAGGGTGGATGCTTTGTCCACTGTATCACCTATCTGCAGCATGATGATATTTTTAGGGTTAAATTGAGGGGTGAGGGGAATGCACTAGAGAAGGGGGAAGGGCAGAGGTAGCATGGGTGAAATCCCACATGAAAGAAACAGGAGAGGGCTTTTGGAGCAGGGGAAGAGATGGGGGAGGAGCAGGGCAGTAAAGGAATTTTACACTCATTAGAATAGGCTCAAAGACCTTAAACTCATCAGAGTTGCCTCAAGGAGGGATTAACACACATACCCAATTGGGTGGAATAATCTATTTAATCTGGGCAGTAATTGAACCAAACACTCATCAGAATTGGCTCAAAGACCTCAATCTCATCAGAATTGGCTCAAGGAGGGAATAACATACACAATCAAATAGGTGGAGTAATCTATCTAACTGCAGGAAAATAGGAGGGGAAGAGGACAAAGAGGGGGTCAAAAGAAGGGAGGACAGATGGGAGGAAAGGCAGAAGCAAATCCCTTTTGAAGAGTGATAGGGTGAAAGAAGATAGATAATAGAGCAAATATCATATGGAAGGGAATAGGATGGAGGGAAGCAGTTAACAATAGTAATCATGAAAAACAGAAAAGAGGGAAAAATTGTTCAAAAATATTTATAGCAACTCCCCTTGTGGTGGCTAAGAACTGGGAATCAAGGGAATGTCCATCAATTGAGGAATGGCTGAAGAAGCTGTTTTATATGATTATAGTGAAATGGTCTTGTGGTATAGGAAATGACAAACAAGATGATACCAGAAAAACCTGGAAAGACTCATATGAACTGATATATAGTGAAGTGAGCTGAACTGGGAGGACATTGTGCATAGTGACAGCAGTATTGCTCAATGAGCAATTGTGAATGCTTAACTACTCTCAGCAATACAATGATCCAAGACAATCCCAAGGGACTGATGATGAAGCACACTATCCATCCCCATAGAAAAACTGTAAAAAAGAGCACTTGTTGATTCTACATATAACCTATATCAGATTGGTTGATGTCTTGTGGAGGGGTGAGGAAAGGGAGGCAGGGAGAAAATTTTGGAAATCTAAATCTTATGAAAATGAATGTTGAAAACTACCTAACTATGTATAAAATAAATGTTTGTTTCAAAAAATGTTTGTTTCAAGAAAAAAAGACTGAAAAGTACATGTTAGGCTCCAATAAGGATAAAGCTGATTGCAGGTCTGCACTGAATCTGATATGAACATGTTGAACCCCAAGGAATGGAAGACCACTAGGCTGGGTACAAAAGTAAGGACTGGCCCAGCTCAGAAAAATAAGGTAGCTTCTACAGTGATCACTATTAGCACTGAGCTTATGAGTAGCTTCTGAACTTATAGTCTATGCAAGGATACTCCATCTCAAAAAAAACCCCACAGTAATAATGACAACAACAACAACAATCACATACACACAAATGCAAACTAGAAATTTGTCTCATGCTAAAACATATTGAAAAAAATAGACCTTTGGCCTAACTTTTTGAATTTTATGCTTGCATTAAATTATATGATGCCTGTGTTTTCTAGTAGTTCTTTCAGTCATTTTTACACTCTCCATTTGTAACATACATGTTTAATAGCTATATATAAGCAATATCCAGCTGCATTTTTCCCTAGGATACAATCATCACAATCATTTTGCTTACTTTCCCCTGATTGCCTAATTATTGTTTTTTCTTATTTAATTATACAAGGATATTCTCTTGTCTGGGTCTACCTTGGTGTTATCATTTTAAAGATCAAGAGTAGTACTATTGAATGGCAGGGCTGAAAGCAGCCCTAGGAACACAACTAAACAATTCATCATTTTAAAGATGAAGAAGTTGAGAGATAGTCAAATCAAGTTAAAGAGCATTTATTAACAGAAGTCAAATGATTTATTCAAGGACCTATGACACATTAATGGCAGAACTGAAACTAGAATCTGGGTTTTCTAACTCTTGTTCAGGGTATAATAGATGTAGGGAATTCAGCCTGGCTATTGAGCAATGTTTCCTTGGACTATAAATTAGCAAGGTGAGGCAATGAGCATATGACTTGAAAGCTTGGCTTGTTTTCGGCACATTTATGGATGGCAGGTCTAACTGTAAGGGCTGATAAAAGAGTATTTCAACATTTCTGCCTCTGGTCTTAGATGAAAGAGGTTTCAGAAACCCACGCACACAAAACACTCAGAGAAATCCTTTAGAAATATTTTAGCTGATCCCTGTGTAAGTTTCTCAAGAGATTTTCTTTGTTAAGTTTTAATAATGTTTAGGAATTCAGCAGGTACATTTGTCTTTTTTTTTTTATCAGAATCTTACTCCCTATATAAGTAGGCCAAGAAGGAGCAAAAATCTCTTTTGACTTAGACTATTGACTGCTGGGCCATCTAGAATGAATAGGGGCAGATGGAAGTATTATGAAAAGAATTTCTGCCTTTAATATTCCTTAAAATATTTGATCCAGTAAAAAGGTAAGTTCTTTGAGATAAGGGATTGTCAATGTATTCCCTTGACCTAGTATTATACCAGGTAGGCTATCCTAACTTAAGGTCTGTTGAATGGCTGTTGACATGCAAGCCATAAACAAAAAGCTCCTATTTATGTGTTGACAAAAATCAAAGAATATTTTTCGAGTCATCAATATGATTTATGGCATCATAGTGCTTTGCACTTTATATCTTATTTGATCATCAATGGTATTTAGAGATAATTAATGCAGGAAGTATTTCTTTTTCTATTTGACAGATGAGGAAAGTGGTTCCAAGAGATGTGAAATAACTTGGCTAAGGCCATATATTGAATGAGTTGTGGAGTTAGGACTTAGATTCCAGGTCTGTATATTAGAGCTCTTACTACTACACAATTCTAGTATGATACTGGTGTTTGCCAGATGATTGGATGAAAAATGAGATTACTGGATTCCTTTCCATGTTGATTATGGCAACACAATGGATGTAAGATTTGAAGTCAAAAGACTTGAGTTGTCCCACAGGGCTCTCTCTCCTAGAAGCTTCCTCTTCTCCTTCTATACTGTTTCAATTGTTGATCTCATCAGCTCATTTGTACTCAGTGATCATTTATATTCAAATGATTCTGAGATCCATTTATCTAACCCTAATCTACCTCTTGACATCTGATTTCACATTTCCAAATCCCTATTGAACATCTTAAACTAGATATCCCATAGATATCATAAATTTATTATGTCTAAAACTGGACTCATTATTTTTTTCCTTCAACCATTCCCCTATGAGCACTGAGGGATCCACCAAACACTGGTTACCCAAATTGGTAACTTAAGTATCATCCTCAACTCCTCATTCTCTGTCATCTCTCATATCCAATGATTCAACACATTGTCATTTCTATGTGTATAGCATCTCTCATATATCTCCCCTTCTCTACTCAGATGCTGTCACCACCCTGGTAGAGGCCCTTATCATCTCTCTCCTGGACTATTTGAATTACCTTCTGGTTGGGTTACTTGCCATAAGTTTGTTTTTTTCTTACTCCAGTCATCATCTGCTCAACTCTCAAAGTAATGCTTCTAAAGTCAGGGTTTGACCATGTTGTCTCCCTACTCAGTAAACTCCGTTGGCTCCCTATCAACTCTAGGATCAAATATTAAATCCTCTGTTTTGCATTCAAAACCTTTCAAAACCTGTCCCCTGTCCAGTCTTCTTATATCATACATATACCCCCACCCTCTACATTATATGTGATGCAGTAATATTGACTTCCTTGCTATTCTTCAAACAAGATACTCTAACTCTTAACTCTGGGCATTTTTGCTGGTTGTCCTCCATATCTCTTCTTTTTGACACCCCAGGATTCTTTCAAGTCCCAGCTAAGATCTTACCTTTTACAAGAAGGTTTTTTCTCCTTATCTCCTCAATTCCATTTCTTTATTAATTCTAATTCTTAATTCTGATTATTTCAAATTTATCCTTTATGCAGTTTGCTTGTATGTAGTTGTTGGAATGTTCTCCCTCTCATTAGACTATAAATTCTTTGAGAGATCTTTTGCTTTTTTTTTTTTTGTAAAAACAAACAAACAAACAAAGCACCCACTTCATCTTCCTGAATTCAAATCAGGCCATAAACACTTATATTGTGACCCTGGTCAAGTCACTTAACCCTGTCTTCCTCAGTTTCCTCATCTGTAAAATGAGCTGTAAAATGAAGATATTGAGAGTCAGACATGAATGAAAAATGACTAAACAAAAACAACCATTATCTATCTATCTATCTATCTATCTATCTATCTATCTATCTATCTATCTATCTATCTCTATCCACATATACACATACACATATGCATATGCATATGCAAACACACACACACACCCATATATATGATAAGTTGATGAGCTTCAGGTAAAAATATTTGTGTCTTGGTTATCAAACTGAGGGAGTAGAATAATCAGGGATAATTTTTCAGCCTAGTTAGAAAAGGGAAAGGGGCCTAAAGTGACTCTTTCTTCTGAATGACCTTGCTGCTAAAAACTTGCCAATAGGTTTGTGCATAGAGTGGCTCTGCTGCTGGTGCTGATTTCAGTGGCAATTTACGCAAAAAGTTTTTTAATGAGATATATTTTCTTCTTTTTTTTAATCTTAGAATTAACATAAATGGAGGGCAGGGACAATCATTCTTGAAGAGATCTTGTATGACTCTTTGATCTCATGTTTTCTCATCAGGTCCCTGAAGTACCAAACAATAAAAATCATAAATAACAATCATTGTGCATCCTTATATTATGTATTCCATTAAGCTTACTTGAAGCTTGTAGCAATCCTTTGAGGAAACCAACTTCAACTGTATTTATCTCTTTATATATTATTGATAGCTAATATCCTCTTTAGGAAAAAAAAAAAAGATCTGAATCCTTGGAAGTCCCAAGCTCACTCTCAGGATTTGTGCATGATCCACTCCAATTAATTGCTGAGTAGGCACCATCCTGTCTATTTTTTTATTTTTATTTTTATTTTTTAGTGAGGCGATTGGGGTTAAGTGACTTGCCCAGGGTCACACAGCTAGTAAGTGTTAAGTGTCTGAGGCCGGATTTGAACTCAGGTACTCTTGACTCCAGGGCCGGTGCTCTATTCACTGCGCCACCTAGCTGCCCCTACCATCCCCTCTATATTCTTCATGGAGTCATTTATCTTCTGTCCGTAATTTCTGCTTACCTCTATTGCAAACTGACCATTTGAGGTCAAGGATTATGAAGATTTACCCAATCAGCAATTCCCTTTCAAGCTCCCACCCACTGGTAAATCTTGAATACTGAATGGGCTTACTATACTTCAGTGATCCTTGACCATGTAACTTTGGCATAATAAAATTGGCTCTCCACTGAAGCACATAGAAATGCTTGTAGCTTGTGTTCATTTGCTTTTCTCAGCATTGAATCAATAAGCAAATAAACAAGACATAAAAACAATAATAAAACCATAATTGATAAAATATCTACAAAGTAGTTAGGAGTCACTCTTCTAGGCCCACTAAATTCCCCAGACATTAATGCAGTCTCTCCAAGCAGGCAATATATTATAAGCAAGACATTTTCCACATGATGTTGTTTAATTCATTTTTTTCAGTATTACTAGTCATCCAATGATGACACAGACACTCAAGATGTCAGCCCATTCTGTTATGTGGAACGGGGTACAGCAATCATGGGGGTTCTTGTTCTTCTCGCTTTGGATGTTTAGGTCTTTACAAAGACCCCTGATCTTTTTTTGGCCTTGGCTAACCCATCACAGAACAGGGTGCATGGATCTAGCAGCTGGCCCCAGCAAGGAGATGCTTGCATCTGCCACTAAGCCACCCTAGTGTCCTTCCCTCCAACAGAACTCTCTATCCCTGCAGCTCTGGGAGTGATATCCCCTGTAGTGTCATTTCCTCTCTGTCTAATCAGTATAGGAGCACCAGATGCTCCACACAGTAAGGAGGAAGGGGAGCTATAAGGGAAGTCAGATGAAAAGTCAGTGTCTAAGAAATAAAGTGGGTTTGCTCAAGGTCACACAGTTAATAATTTCTGGAATCCAGATCTAGATTTCTGATTCAAAACCCAGGCCTCTATGTTACATAACATTTTCTTCCTTATAGCAAAGGACAGAATTGAGAGTAGAAAAGGTTACCTGTGGGAATTTCTTTATGGTGTTAATTGGTATTAGCTGGAAAGGAGTCACAGAGTTCTAGAACTCAGATGAGTTTTATAGAGAATCTTAATTTTAATCCTATCTATGTAATGAGATAGCTGTGTGGCTTTCAACAATTTATGGCACCCCTTATATTCTCAGGCATATGAGGGAATGGAAAGGAATAAGTATTTATATAGCATTTACTATGCATCACAAATTGTGCTAAACATTTATTACAAATTCTATCTCATTCATTTCTTACAACCACACTGCAAGGTAGGTCTTACAGTGATCCTCATTTTACAGATGAATAAATGGAGTTTAAATAACTTGTGAAATATCACAGCTATTGTCTGATGCTGGATTTGAACTCAGGTCTTCCTGATTCTGGGATCAGTCTTCAATTCTCCGAGTCTCCCACTGCCTAATCTCTAAAAGAGTGATAATAATACAATGCAAGGGGTCCTTCAGGAGATGAAATGTGAATGTATATAATCCTTATAAAGGCCTTCACTTTGGAAGCTGGAAAGTTCTACATAAACATGACCTAACAATCTGAGCTATTAGTCCACTGTCCAGTTGGGTCTCATTTTAAGAGAAGAAAACTAAGGCCCAGAAAGATTACTTGTCCAAGGTCATACTAGTTCACATTTTGATGCCATGTGGCAAAGCCCTAGTGACCTGACCCTAGTTATGACTCCATTCCTAACATCTCTTGACTTCCAGTCTAGAGCTTTTTGTACTTTTTTCTACAGTGATTTCTTGGTCTGAAGTTTCCCCCACCCCCCCCACCCTCCCATAGAGTGCTTTCTGGACTCTGCAGCTAAATGAATCAGTAGATAGAATGTTGGATCTGGATACCTGAATTCAAATTCAAATTCTGCCACACCTTTGAAACTTACTAGCTATATGACAACTGCCTCAGTTCCTCATCTGTAAAATAGGGGGAATAATATAGTGTACCTCCAAGGGTGGTTGTAAAGATAGAATGAGATGCTATTTTAAAAACACTTTGCAAACCTTAAAGCACTATATAAATACTAGCTGTGACTATTATTATTGTTATTATTATTATTATTATTAAAATGTGTTATATCTGTTGATTTATTACATTATCAACATCTAATAAACTAAATTAATAAGCAGAGTTATAAATAGGAATTCTGGCTCCCTGTCAAAATAAGTTGGGGATGGGGGATGGAAACCCTAAGATTGCTTCTAAAAAGGCTGCCACTGGGGGAAGGAATAGGATGAGGCAGGATGGGGGACAAAGGAGTTCACCTGTGGTGAAGAAGTGCTCAAGTTGCCACCTCGGCGGATATGCTATTATTTTTGTTAATACTGAGTATCCCACAATTCAAGGGTCCCTATGGCAAATGTTGTACTTCTTGGTTATGGAGAGCCATGCTGGTGCAATAATAGAGGAAAGTAGTTAGCAAAAAAGGAGAGTGGGGTGGGAGTGAGCTAGCAGAAAGAGGCAGCCACATTATGCTGAAATATAGTAAATTCAAGAAGAAGGTAGAGTATGGCAGGATGTGGGGCGAGGGTTGGGGAGTTTGAAAGCTGGTTTTCAATTGGGTCCACACAGTAGAAGACAAAAAAGATTTAGGGTGTTGTTTAGAACTGCTGTGGGAAGAAGCATTTTCCTCCATAACACATTGGTACCATGGGGCAAATCTCTTATTACTCTACATTAGTTCCAATTCTGTTTGTAGGATTGATTTCTCTATGATCACATGACTCTGAATTTCTTCGCAGAGTTCCCATGTGTAAATACTGCTAGTGACATTTCCATTTCCTTTAATTATTATAAAGTAGATCTGAAGTCAGGACAAATCTAGTATGTATATGGTAAGTGGTACAAGTGAAATAAATGAGAATTCACAGAATGTGAGTCTTGCTTCAATATGTGGGGGCCCATGAATATCACAGAGCTTGAGGAAAAGCTTTATAAGCATTGAATGTAGAGAATATAATTGGGTTGCAGGGCAACAATGGAAAATAGAATTGCTGTGATAAGAGGTATAAAAGGTATCTTCTTCCTTTCAACATTGATGGTGAACAGCCCATTAAGTGGGGGAAATGGGCTTGACTCATATGGGTTACCTATAAATAGTCTAATGAAAGGCAGAAATGACTGGCTCCTTCTTTTTTATTTTCCTCCCTTGTGAACATAGATCTACTAAAAGGCCAGAAGCATGAAAGGGATCTTTAAACAGATCCATGATGTTTATTCTTAATCATCATGTTCTTTATTTGGGACTAGGAAGGGGAAAGTCTTTTTAATAAACACACCAGATGACTTTGTTCCATTTCCCAATGAAGCCAAAGCTTTATAGTGGGAGGCTATACTCCCTACTCCCTCTTTCCTACATTGCCAAATAACTGGAGAAATCACTGAGGTTTAAGTGTTACAGTTTTGTATTGTTCTGTTGCTGGAGAGAGTACAAATTGCCTGATGCTAATGTGGGTAAGTGGGATAGGTAATCTAATTTAAAGTACCCTTGTGACTCAAGAAAAAGTCATGAAAATCTAGAAGGACTTTAGATCACCAAAGCAAAGACCCCAAATCACTGAAATAGTCAGAATGAAGCCTGATTAGCGAGGGAGGGGAAGCACTCAGGAAAGCCAAAGGAGTATACTTCCAAGGAAATTGATATTGAAAACACCGAAGGCTGCACATCAAAGAAGCTCTTAATGCTCTGCTCCATTTTCTTAGTCTCAAGGGCAGCAAAGAAGGGAAATAACTCCAGTAGTGGCCAAACTCATTTTGGATCAGAGAACAACACTCTTGCCATCCATGCTTGGAGAGTCTGAGGACCATGTTTTGGCTGCCTGGGAGAATTTTTTGAAAATGACACAATATATAAAGCTCATGCTGTGGTACAGGCATGCTGGCACATCCTGAAGGAACATTCCCATTAGTCTTATAACTTTAAGTTATAGATGAGCTGTCCCCCTGCATCAGTGAAGGGGACATTAAACTCAAGAACTGACAAACTAAAAGACAGGTTTGGACAATTAAACTATAAGGAAGAGGAGGGTTGGAAAAATAAAGTTTTACAGAAATGACTTTGTTATTCTATGATAGACAATATATGAGACTATGACACATTTGATGCAACTTATTTCCTTCCAAAAGTTGGTTGGTATATGTACACAATTCTGCAAAATCACAATCAAGGTACATTAATCAATCAATCAATAAGAATTTATTAATTAAAAAGTTTTTGTACAAACAGAAGCAATGCATCCAAAATTAGAAGGGAGGATGAAAGCTGGGAAACATTTTTATAGCCAGTATTTCTGATAAAGGCCTCATTTCTAAAATATATCAGGAAGTAAATCAAATTTATAAGAAAGCAAGTCATCTCCCAATAGAAAAATAGTCAAAGGATACAAACAAGCAGTTTTCAGATGAAGAAATCAAAGCTATCTATTACCATATGAAAAAATGCTCTAAATCAGTATTGATTAGAGAAATGAAAATTAAAACAACTTTGAGGTACCACCTCACACCTGTCAGATTGGCTAATATGACAAAAAAAGAAAATAATAAATGTTGAAGAATCTGTGGAAAAATTGGTACACTAATGCATTGTTGGTGGTGGAGTTATGAACTGATCCAACCATTCTGGAGAGAGGGGAAACCTAGTCAGTGAGCACTTCTCAAAACTTCCTTCCAAAAGTTGTGAGTACGCACCTTACATGAGGTTGCTAACTGGTGTAGCCTGGTTCTAGACATTTGAAACTCTTACATGATTTTGAAAAAAAAAAATCACCCCACAAAAAAAGAAAAAAATCCCTATTAGAAAAAAAAAATTAAATGGCATTTATTTTGAAGTATCTCTAGCTAAAAATACATACAAAGGTTTGAACAGCTAGTAAGACCAATTTCAAATTAAGATACTAGAATTGGATTCTCTTGGCACAAAGAATTTAGTGGACTCCCATGATAATTTTTTTAGTGTTAATAACAAAAATACTAATGCACCACCCTATTTTTAAAAAAGTTACATCTCTCTAAAATATAATATATTTTTAATTTAAAAGGTACTTCAACATTGATTTTAATTTTAATATAAAAATAAGCTATCAACACATTTTTATTTCTAAAATATAAGAACTTATAAACTTATAAAAGAAAAAATAGATTAACATAAAATTATACAATGATTAAAAATTGAATTAAACTAACAAAATAGAATCAAAGAATAAAAAAAAACCCTAACAATTATTAAATGAACTAAAAATATGGACAAAGTAATGTACTTTCTCCTGGTCTGTTGTACTGTTATTATACAACTCTGTACTCTTCTGCAAAGAGTTGTAACCTCAGACAAACCAGGGGAGGACTCCCTTTAAAGCTCACCCCTACTGATGTTGAGTCCTCCAAGATAGTCATGGTTCTCCTAATAGGAGAAGGAAGATACCTGCAAAAAGGTTCTGTGAACAGCTGGTACAAGATCCCCAACCTGAGATACATGAGAGTTGCTAAAATGATCATTTGGAGAAAACAAAATCAATGAAAAGGACAACAGAAACTGTTTTTGAGAGTATTAGCAGCTTGCCACATAATCTATCAGGATGGTTATTATACTTGTGATTTAATTGGCATAAGGGACTCCTGGATGAGGAAACTTCCTCCTTAAGTGTGCCAGCCTTGTGTCCTGAAATGTATAAGCACTGAGAGGTTCAGTGATTTGCTCAGGGTCACGCAGCCAGTATGTGTCAGAGGGGGGACATGAATCAAAACCTTCCTGACTCAGTGATCAGCTATCTACTATGCCATAGTGCACTTCACAGAAGGGATACTGACAAATATTATTTCTAGGATTTTGTGGATATTCTCCATACTATAATTAATTTTTTTAACCACACTATAATTAATTTTGTAAGTGTTTTTGATATTTCTTGCTCTATTAATAAAATCTTCTTTTTCATATGAAAATAAATATATGTAAACAAAACAGAATTGTTTTGGCCAAAACCCCTGACAGTTTTCCCCTCCCAAATTGTCTCTCTCTTCCTTCCTTCCTTCTTTCTTTCCCTCTTTCTTTCCTTCTTTCCTTCTTTCCTTCCTTCCTTCTTTCCTTCTTTCCTTCTTTCCTTTTCTCCTTCCCTCCTTCTTCCCTCCCTCCCTTTCTTTCTCCATTTATTTGTTTGTTTTGACTAAGTAAAGGGAACCATTCTTTGCCTCCTTTCTTACCTAGCCTTAATCACTGAATAGACGTTGCCTCAGGCAGACTGAGACCTGGAAAAGGACCTTAGCTTAAAAACATCAAAGTCTCCATACTTGGGACCATGAGGCCATCTCTAGTCATCCTGATGTATATCTTTCCAATAGACCCAAATGACTCTGGAGAAGATAGAGTAAGGCTGATGACTTTGCACAGCCCTCCCTCATTTGAATCCAATTCACTGCAGGTCATGACATCACCTTCTGATGTCATGGTCATCTTCCAGAATGAAGAAACAAACAAACAACAAGAGTTTATACTTGGCATGAATTTCCATGGTGAAAAGGCTTCTGTGGCATGTTAGAGAAAGTCTGTAGAGTTCAGTACAGAATGGAAAGGGATGAAAACCTCAAACTCATAGAGATCGAGTGTTTTGTCCATAAATTGAGGATTTAATTTAAGGTAACCCCATAGTTATAAGTTGATAATTACTACTGCTATACATAGCATACAAGTGTAAAAAAAAATGTTGTTTTTGTACACCTGTTATAGAGTTATAAGTTAGCAGTTTACTGCTTTCTGTTTTTGTTTTGTTTCTGTCATTAATTTTTAATCCACAGACAAATATTTGAATTTTAATCTTTTTCGATGTTTAATTACAAGCAGTAGCCAAGATTGTTTAATTTTTCTGCCATCATGGGAGGAAAAAAGAAAGGTGAGATGCTAAGGAAGAGAAATAAGAAAATAATATTACAGTGATTTCCCTCCTGCCTTTAGTGAATGCATGTCTTTCCTTTTCAAAGCACTTCAATTTCATACATTGTGGCTTTCTGTTGCACTTCTGGGGAAATCACAAGAATCCTAGGTCTATTTTTTCCAATGTTGAAATCACTAGGGAAATTGAAATGTGTGAATAAGATCATATTTTAAATTTAATACCGATCAAGTTTAAGCCTCTGGTAATTGAATGACCTTTATTTCTTCTAAATGTATGTTCTAAGCATAGTAGAAATAGTCATTATCTCCTTAAAATTAAGATATTCCTTCAAAAGAAAGTTTCTGATGTACAGATCTTAAAGTTGAATTTTAGAAAACAGGGTGTTTGAGTTATTCAGAATATTCTAAACATAATGTTTTATTGCACACGTTTATATGCATGTATCTATGTATATATGAAAGTGCATATGCATATATACATGTGTATTTATACATATATACACATATACATACATATACATAAACACACACATATATACAGATAGATAGATAGATAGATAGATAGATAGATAGATAGATAGATAGATAGATAGATAGATAGAGATAGATAGATATGACATATATATACAGGGGGGGGAGAGAAAGCGAGAGAGAGAACACATACTATAACACAATCTAATGAAAACCATGTATGTCCTTGTCAAGGAAGAAATTGGTGGGAGTGGGGGTCCTTAGGTATTCTTCTTTAAAGCATTACATCTTCTAGCACACACATACAATTAGAATAAAATAATCTTTTATTTAGGTGCTAGAAAAAAGGAGACCAAGAGAGAAGTCAAGGACTATCTCTCGAGGGGAGATGCTTTCCGAGACATGGTTCTCTGAGATACCTATCTCCTCAAACAGGAGAAAGGCAAAGCTTTTATAAATGGTAGATGGGGGTAATCACCGGAGAAGGAAATGACCCTTATTGGGGATGGGTTGGGAGAAGTTGGGTGAGGTGGGTTGTTCTGATTTCTGAAGTTATCTCTGTCCCCTGGAGCTGAGCAGGATATATCCACACCAATGGTCTTATCTCCCTTACTTCTCAAGGTGTGTCTGTATCCCTTACCCTCTCTAAGTTTCTGTTTTCTCATCTGTATAATAAGGAAGTTGAACTACATATTCTCTAAGACTCCTTAGAAATTACTGATAGCTTAAACAAACCATCTTATTTATTTGAAATCAATATAGCAAATATGTATAATTCTTAAATGTTACAAAAATGTAAGCTCTTTGAGGGCAAAAACTATTTTTATTTTTTGTTTTATCTTCATGACCAAGTTCACTGACAAGCATTTTTAATTGATTAAAATGAATGAATGAGAGACTTATCAATTATTATGCTATACACTTGTCATGTACAAAATACAGAGAATATAAACAGAAAAGCAATTATTTAATACAAGGAAGGCCAAAGGTCACAACCCAGCTGAAAGTGAGATGAAAAAGCCTTGGTGCCCTTAAGGTGAATCAGCAAAACAGATGCATCTGTATTATAATTTTGCATAATTTCATCTATTTATCAGCCATCTTTTGGAGGCAAACAAATTGGATCAAATGTGTTATTATATTTATGTCACTGATTATAGTCTAATCAAACAATTCCTTTATACAATATGCTATTTCCTTTCCCTCTTTCCTTAGTATTAATTTATTCATTGATTTGAATTCTGATCTCTTTGTTTTTGATAGCTCATGGCTTGGAGCTTTCATTGATCACCAATTTATTAGCATTCAGAGAGTTGCCTAGGATACCTAGAGGTCATGTGACTTGCTGACCACATAGGTCCACATTTCCAATGAACTTTTCCCTAATGTTTTACTGTCCTCTCTTGGCTTATGCAACAACACAGAACCATTTGTAGAAGGAAAGTTCCTAGAGAACAGGCCATGTCTTGCTTTTCTGTTTGTATCTCCAGTGTCTAAGACAGTGTTTTGTACACAGTCAAGTCTTAATAAACCTTTTGTAGTCATTCATTTCAATCTACATCAGTCCAAATATAGAACAGTTTTGAAATATGAATCTCTATACAATACCATAGCTTGTCACATTCAAGTCTGAGTAACAGATCTCTGAGTCAGTTTCTAACTTAGAACTCTGAGAAGTATTAACTAAACAACAAATAATTACTTATGAAAGGGCGCTTAAAAGGACTAAACATGGGTGTGCTTGTAAATGTTTAACAATCAACTCTATTAATTGAAACCGTATGCATGAGACACTTCTAAATTTAATCTGTATTATTAATATTTTCTCTATTGCTTATTTAATTATGATTTCTTAAGATAATCAACAAAACAATAGATCAAATTCTGATTTGTAGCATTTGCCTTTTGCTGAGATGAAAATATATAAGCTCTATTATGCCACTGGGAACATACCTTATATAGAGAACACTTGAAAGCAAGCATCAACAGACACAGGCATGAAACAATAACTTTCAACTTTTAATGAACTCTCTCTGGTAGTTAATACTAGAAACATTAAGACATGGCATATGTTGTGAGACTGATGAATCAGCATTTCAACTTCCCTTTATTGCTCTACTCTTTGAACAGCTCCCTCAAGGTAAATAAGTAACTAGGTGGTGTAATGGACAGAGAGTAGAACTTGAGGTCATGAAGATCTGAGTTTGAATCTTGTGAGACCTTGAGCATGTCACTTAACCTCTGTGCCTCAGTATCCTCATCTATGAAAATGGAGATAATAGTAGCACCTACCTCACTCTCAGGGATCAAATCAGTTAACATAAATAACTTGATTTGTGAATATTAACAGTTCCATATAAATGCTAGTTGTTGTTGTCTTCTAGAAAGTCAGGATAGGGTTATTTTTTTAAGGGACATCTCTAAAAAATGCTGCAGTGTTGTAATAGGATTAAAGGGCTTCTCCCATAGTGCAGCAAGCATAGACTGTGGAACCCAGGCGTTCCTAATCTTAAATTCACAAGGATAGTATTTTTTTCCTCCTCTTCCTCCTCCCCTTGTCTACCCTTCTCCCTTCCCCTCCTCCTCCTCTTTCTCCTCCTCATACTCATCCTCCCCCTTCTCCTCTTCCTCCATTGTCTGAAGCTGATTCTGAACTCAGGTTCTCCTGATTCCAGGGCTGGTGCTCTCCTTACTGTATCACCTACCAGCCCCACAAGGTTAATTCTAAGACTAAAAATATTTATTTCTTCCTCTCTGATCATTAAGTAAAAAAAAAAAAACCACACAAAACAGAAGAGACAGCCACAGACCTGAAATCCTGCCTAGCCTCACCTGGAGGAATAACTACTCCAAAAGATATATGTAAAACATTAAATATTTCTTTCAGGATCCTATCCTCTATATTCAAGAGCTTGTCTTATAAGTGAGAGGGGTTTTCTTTTTAATTCATGAATTCATAAAACCATAGCATCAGATATTTGTAACCGAAAGTGATTTGAGAGGTCTTAATGACTCCTTTATGTTACAGATATGGAAACTAAAACAGAGAAAGTCAGTTTTTCAATCATTACAGTGAGTGAGTGTCTGAATTAGGGTTTGAACCCAGGTTTTTCATCTTCCAATTCCAGTGTTCTCTACCCTCCACTCTGCTAGAGTGGAGGTCATAGAGGGCGAGAAGGGAACTCCATTTCCAAATTGTTGGGAAAGGGAAGTCCATGACTGGGCGTGCCAAGTTAAACCAAAATGATATTACTGATTCTCAATGATTTAGTTCCCACAAAGTCAAGAAGCCCGAATGAATCTAGACCTAGAAGCTTAATGAGCTAAGCCATGGTTCTCTGGAAGGAAGGATGCATGGTAAGGAGAAGCTTCCATTCTCTCTCAATTGTTTTCTTTCTGCAGTAATTTCTTTCAAGCAAATATCTTTTGCTATTGTGCTCTCTCTGGCCATTTGAATGAGCCTCATCCTTCTCAGACTATGATTAAGGGAAAAGTCATGCCCATGGAGACAACAGAAGGTAGTAGTTATGGGAAGCCCATTCCAATCCATTCTAATGAGGCCAGGAAGGAATAGACAACTTTCCTCCTAAACCAAACAACTTCAACTTCAGACACTTTTGAGCAATGAAAAATTTCCTAATAATCAGAGCTATCCAAAAGCAGAATGTACCACCTCGTGAGGTCCTGAGTGAAAAAGTCATCCCCTCAGTGAAAGTCATCAAGCAAGTGTTATCAAGGACATTTGTCATTCGGTTTTAGATTGGACTTTATGGCCTCTGAGGTCCCTTCTAGCTCTGAGACTTGGTGATTTGTGATTCTAAGTTATAGGAGGTAACATTTTTTCTGATTTCTGATAAATCTAAAGAAAATCAGTAGCTTAATATAGTACCCATCTTTGGGTACTTGCATCTTAAAGGAACCTTTAAAGAGCCTGAAATGATAGATCAAAGGAATAATGGTGAGAACCTTAGCATTATTTCAGTAAAGCAGGGGCTAATGCTTAGGAACAGGTTTCTAGCAATGCATCTCAGATGTAGTGATTTCATCAATAGCTAGGATTGACTTCTTTTTATCTGGTCACCTTTGAATAGAGCATAGAAACATATCATTTATATTTTAAGGTACAGAGAAAAGATATGTTATACTAAAAACACATGCCTCTAAAATTTGCCATAGTCCGTGTGTTAAGCATTATTATTTCTGGTGAACCTTGAATTCTCAGAGCCTGATTCAATACTATGACATTAATGACACATGAAAAATCCTTAGGTATAAAGACCTAGATTGAGAATAAGCCCACTCTGGGGTGAATCATTTAGACTCCTTTATATCAAGAAAGGAGGCTAGCTCTTTGGTATTCTGTACTTTTTATTCCTGAGAGCTATGGCTCTTATAGGTTGTTTTGAGAACTATACCTGCATATCCTTTCTATTTATTTCTATTTAGTAAAAAAGTATTTTTCTTATTTCACTAATTTATTCAGTCTAGCCAGGTGATGCCCTTGCAATTAGAGCCAGTGAGCATCAGGCCTGACACATGGGTCTTGGAGAATGAAGCTTTGTCCAAGTGGGATTCCCATTTGCAATATTCTTCAGAGTAGTTCCACACTAACTATTCATTCACCCCTTGTTTAGATTTGTAACTGAAAGGGGTTTTTTTTAGTAAAAAAATCTAGAATAAGGTCAAATATGTATGGGGCAAAAAAGCAGAGAACTTGAGCTTTATGTCTAAATACTTTCATTTCAAATTATTTAGAAAAATGACTCTAAAATATTCACCACAAATGAAAATGCTAGGAACCTATTTTGGCACAGCTTACCAGTTTTTGAAAAAGTTCCAGGCTATTAACTTAATTGTAGAAAAGATGTTTGTCTGTTCTTGGTTGTCATTAAAGAGGAACATAGTAAAAATATTGAAATAGCTTCACTTGGAAGTGAACTTCATGGAAAACTATAATCCAACTTCAACTTAGAGAATCAATGATCTTGGGTGATACAATCTAGATCCAAAATGTGTCATTTCATTTTCCCAATTTTTACTGTTGAGCAAAGTAATGAGCAAATGAGGCATTAGGAATGACATTCAAAATGATCAAAAAACTTGGTTAGGAAACCAGATGTAATTCAGAAGGGATGAGTACTTTGGAGTCAATATAGGAGGAAAAACAAATTACAAGTTTTTGATTCTCTATATTAGGATTTGTGTGTGTGTATGTGTATGTTGGCTATATCTTACTTCAGTGAACTCCTGTTCCAACTTTTCCCCACTGGAACCATAACCCAGTAGTGAGTTTCCCCACTGGAACCCACTATAACCATAGCCATCTACAAAACATTGGCCTCAACTGACTACTGATTTCTTCCTGCTTACTGCTGAAAATAATTAAGGCCTGGGAAAGAGTATGAAATATTCTTTAACATGGTATGTGGAAATAAAATGAAGTCCTGAACATGTTAAGCCATGCATTCCTCAACATTTAAAACTCTTCTCTGGTTTCAAAGTCCAAACATATATAGATATGTTATTTCTGACAAAACCCCCAGCATGGATTGATTTATTTCTCAAACTATGCCAGCTGAAAAATTAGCACAGAATTAGGTACCTGAAATTCTGAAAGGTTAAATCATTTACTTGCTTCCTGTTATGCAATCTATTGCTGCCTGCAATTCCTTTGCTCTTTCTAACTACCTTACTAATTCTGAATTCCTTTTCTTACTTAAGAAAGTTTTTGATCAGTTAGTATGTGCAATAAAATGCTACATGAATAATGTCCACATTCATAAGTCATGACTGATAAGATGTAGTTAATTTCAAGTTCTATACAGAATTGAATCAACTTAACTATGGGTTTTGTGATGCCTTCCTTCTGACTTCTGATTCATTTGTAACTGTGGCTAACTAAATGTGGAAGTAGTAAGAGGGACAACTCAAAGTATAGACTATGTAGATTTAATTATCCCCAAAGCACTGGTAAATATTTTCTCAGGCCAGTTCAGTTCAGAACATATTGATTCTGTGACATCAACTTAGCAGGATAGTGATCTTGTCCATTTGACTGACATCAAATTGTGTGTTTTATTCGTGTTCTCTATTCCTTAAGGAATTATTGCCCTTTAAATTGCAGTAAATTATGTGAATTAATAACTAGCCTTTTAATATTTAACTCAAAAGCCATAGGAAAGGTATTGTGTGCACCCTTACTGGGCTACTATCATATATTTGCAATATCAAGTTCAGACTTTACTGTTGTTTATCCTTTGTTCTCAAAGAGTACCAATGACATCATATTGTGACTTGCAAGTGACTTGCATGTTAGGCAGAGCTGCACAGTCATCAGACCCACTATCTCCTCCACAATAATTTAAGTACAGTGGCAAGACAAAAGTCAAGATGACTGGAGATGGCCCAAGATGCATGGGTGTTCCTGTCTTTTCTAAATTTTCTTTCCCAGTTTTCAGGTTGTCTGAGGCCATGCCATTTCAATGACTAAGGACCAGGTGAAAATTGAGACAAAAAGATGACTCATCTGCCTGCAAAATGCCTTGTTGATAGTTTTCATTTTCATAATAGGGAAGTGAGGGCCCAATGTCACATTGATGTAAAACTCCAGATGAAAGACAACCAGGTTAATTACTGGTTCTCTCTGGACTTGGTCCTACAATATCTTTTTTTGTATACTAATATATTTTTAATCATAAAAGTATTTTATTATTTTCCAGTAATATGTAAAGATAGTTTTCAGCATCTGGTTTAATAAGAATTTGAGTTCCAAATTTTTTTTCTCCTCCCCATTCCCTCACTCCTCCCCAAGACAGAAAGCAATCTGATATAGGTTATATATGTATAATCACATCAAACATATTTCTACATTAGTCATGTTGTGAAAGAAGAATCAGAACAAAAGGGAAAAACTTCCCAAAAAATATATCTTTTAGGCGAGAAGATGTCTAAGATCAATGGGCAAGATTGGATATTATCTGGAATATTTGGCTAGGATTGAACTACATGCCATTCTTCCTATGACAACGGTTGGAAGAGCAAGGTATTTAGCTGCTTTTATACATTGATTAAAGTAAACTATTTTATAATAACAATAAGGAGCACTTATTAAGCCTTTACTATGAGCCAATTACTATACTAAGTTCTGGGAATACAAATAAAAGCAAAAAGAAAATTGTTGCCCTCAAGGTGCTTATATATATATTTTTTTTATTTTATTTTTTATTTTTATTTTTGAGGCAATTGGGGTTAAGTGAATTGCCCAGAGTCACACACCTAGTTAAGTGTTACGTGTCTCAGGACGGATTTGAACTCAGGTCCTCCTGAATCCAGGGCTGGTGCTCTATCCACTGTACCACCTAGCTGCCCGAAGGTGCTTATATTTTAATGTAAGAAGAGGATGGATAAAAGAAAGCAGAAGAGCGAGGGCTAAGTGAAGAATGAAGTCTGGATAGGTGTATATAGAAATATACATATATATACATATATGTATATATACATATATCTGTATACTTATGTATATATATACAACATATATACATATACATGTATATAATTGTGTATAAATTTGCTTAATATAGAAATTAGTTCAGTTTAGTCATTTTTCAGTTATATATGACTCTTTGTGACCCCATTTGCAGGTTTTCTTGGCAAAGACACTGGAGTATTTTGCCATTTATTTTTCCAGCTCATTTTATAGCTAAAGAACTAAAGGAAATAGGGTTAAGTGATTTGCTCAGGATTAATTATAGCTAATAAGTGTCTGAGGTCAAATTTGAACTCACAAAGATGAGTCTTCCTGACTCCAGGACTAGCACTCTATCCACTGTACTACCTTGCTGCCCTATAATATCTAAATAAGCATTAGAAAATGCTTTTCTCACAGGTTCTCTTTAGAAGTTCTCATTCTTTTTTAGCTGTTATTTTCCTTGACAATACTTTACTTTTAAGAACATTCCCTGCATGAGCCCAATGTCCTTTCTAATTCTAGGGAAGCTGAGTTATTTCTGCCTTTTGGTGATTATTCAGATCTTTTCCTTGGTGACAGTCATTTTCATCAATTTCCAACATGTTTAGTATGTACTTATATTCTAACAGATCTAATTTTCTGTTTCATGATTTGGACATTCTCCAACTTCCTTAGCTAGCTGTATGCTATTCTTGAAATTGTAAATAAATGAGGATTTCAATATTTTACTTTAGATTTATTTTCCATATGTTGTTTGGATTGAGCCTCATTTTAAGGGAGTGACCTTGATTCCCACTATATTTTCATATAAACACACACACACATATACATATGTGTGTGAGTGAGTATGTGTTAACTTCAAGGAAAAAAAAATAGTCTTTGAAGTCCCAGTTGTTACAGATGTTGCTTGCTTTGATTTCCCAGTTGAATAGTCCAAAGTTGGCCAGCTTTTACTGTTGTAATTTTTTGATGCTATTGATTTCAAGTAGAATATTTGGGAAATATGATTAGAATGAATTTTATGGAGCCTAAAGCATCACCTTGAATTAGGAATTTCTCTCACTTGTATAAGAGAATATTACTCCTTGGGGGATCTTGTACAGCTGGGCAAAAAGCATGTGCAGGTTTATTTTTCTTTTCTTTTTGTTTTTCTTCTCCCACTACTTTCCTCATTTCTTCTCTCCATTTATATTTGCAGGCAAAAAAATCAAATACATTATTACACAGATAAATGTAACCCCTTAGTGGTACCTTAGGTTTACCAAGGAAGGGGTAATTTCTAGCCACTTGAAATGGTGGAGTTACTAACACATAGTCTGATTTGTATAGTGTCTTATCATTGGATGGTTATTAGTTAATACTAGGAGACTTAGCAACAATAATACAACCATATATTACTAGTTGTCACTAATGACCAATAATATTGATTGGAAAAAAGTATACTATAACTATTTTTGCCTTGAACAAATGCAAAATACCTACATATATCAAAACCAAATCCAATGTATTAGAGATGTTAAACACGTTTGTAGCCTGCAAAATGCACAAAACCAGGTTAAAATATAATTCTGAGCATCCTCTCCAATTTCAGCACCAATTTTCTGAGCCACTGAGAACAGAGGCCCTCCTGACTAACTAAGAAGAGGAAAACTGGCCCAAATTGGAAAACTGAAACAAGTTAAATCTTCCTTGCTGATTAGAATATTGGGGTATTGGTATTAATCCTGCGAATGATTACTACACTCATAGACTGGGCTAGAGACCTGGAGAAAGAAAAGTAAGAATGAAAGAAGGGAGGAAGGAAGGAAAGAAAGAAGGAAGGAAAGAAGGAAGGAAGGAAGGAAGGAAGGAAAGAAGGAAGGAAGGAAGGAAGGAAGGAAGGAAGGAAGGAAGGAAGGAAGGAAGGAAGGAAGGAAGGAAGGAAGGAAGGAAGGAAGGAAGGAAGGAAGGAAGGAAAGAAGGAAGGAAAGAAAGAAGACCAAATCTTTGCTGAATATTCTTTCCAAGACATTATTAACAGAAATACATTTGTTAAATATTATGTAGTCTGTGAGTATCTCATTTTGTTACAATGTCAAGGCATTCTATTGTATCAGCTTGGGTCATTGCTGGCCCAGAACAAGAAATAATGGTTGGAAGCTTCGGAGGCAAATTTAGGTTTGTTGTGGTGAGGTATGTGTGTGTGTGTGTGTGTGTGTGTGTGTGTGTGTGTGTGTGTGTGTGTATGGGGGTACAACTTCCCAAGAATTAGAGCTATCTGAAAAGAGAATGGCCTGCCTCAAGAAAGTATGTCCTTTGCATCCTATTTAAAGCCTTTGAACAAAGATTAGATGATCGCATGTTGAGTATTTTGTCCAGGGAAATTTTTTTTTCAAGTATGAATAGGACTAAATGGCTACTGAGGCTTCTTCCAACTCTGAGGCTGTGTGATTTTATCATTGTTTCAAGGTGAATAATAATGATGAATCATTCCACATCCTTTCCTCTTCCTAAGATACAACTGAGTAAAAGGAGATGCCACAGAACCCAATTGACAGTGTACAATGAAAATTTATACTATTTAGCCTCATTTGGAACCTCACAGCAGCAATATGATGCTTCTCATTTTTTCCTAATTGATTCTCTAACTCATTTATTTTTCAATCACAAAAGTATTTTATTATTTTCTAGTCATATGTAAAGATAATTTTCAATGTTTGTTTATATAAGATTTAAAGTTCCAAATTTTTCTCCCTCGCTCCCTTCCCTCCACCTAAGACAGAAAGCACTGTGCTATGGGTTATATATGTACAATCACATTAAACATATTTCTGTATTAGCCATGTTGTGAAAGAAGAATCAGAACAAAAGGTAAAAGAACCTCAAAAAAAGTAGAAACAGTATGGTTCAATCTGCATTCAGATTACACAGTTCTTTTTTCTAGATGTGGAGAGCATTTTCTATCATGAGTCCCTTGGAATTCTCTTGGATCATAGCACTGCTGAGAAGAGCTAAGTCAATCACAGTTGATCATAACACAATGTTGCTGTTACTGTATACAATGTTCTCCTGGTTCTGCACAAGTCACTCAGCATCAGCCCACATAAGTCTTTCCAGGTTTTTCTGAAATCTGCCTCCTCATCCTTTCTTGTAGCAGAATAGTATTCCATTACATTCATATACCACAACTTGTTCAGCCATTCCCCAATTGATTTCTAATTCGTTGACAACACAAAGAAAGCTGTTCGAAATATAGATTTTATCTACATAAGAGTCCTTTTCCCTTTTTAAAAAATCTCTTTGGGATACAGACCTAATGGTGGTACATTCCCATAGCCCTTTGGGCATAGTTCTAAATTGCTTTCCGGAATAATTGAAGCAGTTCACAATTCCTCTAACAATGCATTAGTGTTCCAATTTTTCCACAACTTCTCCAACATTTAATATTTTCCTTTTTGGTTATATTAGCCAATCTGGTAGGTGAGAGGTGGTATCTAAGAGTTAATTTAGTTTACATTTCTCTAATCAATAGTGGTATAGAAAACTTTTTTTTTTCATATAGCAATAGATAATTTTGGTTTCTTCATCTGGAAACTGCATGTTCATATCTTTTTACCATTTCTCAATTGGGGAATGACTTGTATACTTTTTTTTTTTTTTTTTGCGGGGCAATTGGGGTTAAGTGACTTGCCCAGGGTCACACAGCTAGTAAGTGTTAAGTGTCTGAGGCCGGATTTGAACTCAGGTACTCCTGACTCCAGGGCCGGTGCTCTATCCACTGCGCCATCTAGCTGCCCCCACTTGTATACTTTTACATTTGATTCAATTCTCTCTATATATTAGAAATGAGGCTTTTATCAGAAACACTGGTGGTTAATTTTTTTCCCCCACTTTCTACTTTTCTTTCTAATCTTGGCTACATTGCTTCTGTTTGTAGAAACCCTTTTTAATTTAATGTAATCAAAATGATCCTGAATTTTGCATTTCACAATATTCTCTATCTCTTGTTTGGTCATAAATTCTTCTCCTCTCCATAGATGTGAAAGGTAAACTATTCCTCACCTTTTATGTTTAAATCATGTACCCATTTTGACCTTATTTTGTTATATTGCAAAAGATGTTGCTCTGTGCCCAGTTTCTGCCAAACTATCTTCCAGTTTTCCTAGCAATTTTTGTTAAATAGTGACTTCTTATCCCAGAAGTTGGAATCTTTGGGTTTATCAAATGGTAGATTACTACGGTCATTTACTACTATGTCTCCTGTGCCTAACCTATTTCACTTCTCCGCCACTCTATTTCTTAGCCAGTACAAAATAGTTTTGATGACTTCCACTTTATAGTACTGTTTTATATTTGTTATTACTATCACATGTTCCTGTATATTTTTATTAGTTGCCTTGATATTCTTGACTTTTTGTTCTTTCAGATGAATATTATTATTTTTTCTAATGCTATAACTTAAGTTTTAGTTAGTCAGATTGGTATGGCACTGAATAAGCAAATTAATTTGGGTAGAATTGTCATTTTATTATATTAACTTGGCCTATTCATGAGCAATTGACAGCTTTCCAATTTTTTAGATCTAATTTGATTTGTGTGAAAAGTGTTTTGCAATTGTGTTCATAGAGTTCCTGGGTTTGTCTTGGCAGGTATTTCATATTGTCTACAATTATATTAAATGGAATTTCCCTTTCTATCTCTTGCTACTGGTCTTTGTTGGTCATATATAGATATGCTGATGATTTATGTGTACTTATTTTATATCCTGAAATTTTTATAAAATTGTTAATTTATTCAAGTACATTATTATTATTATTATTATTATTATTATTATTATTATTATTATATTCTCTAGGACTCTCTAAGTATACCATCATATCATCTGCAAAGAGTAATACTTTTGTGTCCTACTTGCCTGAGTGATAGTTTGGGTTCCTCCTTGCCTATTCTAATTCCTTCAATTCCTTTTTCTTTTCTCATTGCAAAGCTAACATTGAAAGTACAATATTGAATAAAACAGGTGATAAAGGACATCCCTGTTTCACCGCTGATCTTATTGGAAATGCCTCTAACTCATGCACATTATATATAATGATGGCTGACAGTTTTTAGGTAGATATTGCTTATCATTTTAAGAAAATTCCAATTATTCCAATGCTCTCTAGTGTTCTTAATAGGAAGGAGTGCTGTATATTGGTCAATGCTTTTTTGGCATCTGTTGAGATAATTATATGATTTTGGTTAGTTTTGTTATTGATGTAGTCAATTATGTTGATTTCACAATGTTGAACCAGCCCTACATTTCTGATATAAATCCCACCTGGTCATTGTGTATTATTCTGGTGATAAACTGCTGTAACTTCCTTGCTAGCATTTTATTTAAATTTTTTGCACCAATATTCTTTAGGGAAATTGATCTATAATTTTCTTTCTTTGTTTTGTCTTTTCCTAGCCTAGGTATCAACACCATTTTTGTTTCATAGAAAGAATTTGAAAAAGGTCCTTCACTTATTTTCCAAAATGATTTATATAGTATTGGAATTAATAATTCTTTAAATGTTTGGTAGAAATCACTTGTAAACCCACCTAGCCCTCCAGGGCTAGATATTTTCTTAGGGAGTTCATTGATGTCTTGTTCAAATTATTTTTCTCAAATGGGATTATTTAAGGATTTTATTTCCTCTTCTGTTTATCTGAGCAGTTTATATTTTTGTAAATATTCATCCATTTAATTTAGATTGTCAAATTTATTGGCATACAGTTGAGCAAATTAGCTCCCAATTATTGCTTTAATTTCCACTTCATTGGTGCTGAATTTACCTCTTTCATTTTTGATACTGGTAAGTTGGTTTTCTTCTTTTTTTAAACAAATTAGCCAAATGTTTATCTATTTTATTAATTTTTAATAAAGCCATCTCTCAGTTTTATAAATTCTATAGTAAGGATACTTTCAATTTTATTATTTTCTCCTTTGATTTTCAGAATTTCTAATTTAGTATTTAATTGGGGATTTGTAATTTATTCTTACTCTAGCTTTTTTAGTTGCATGCCCAATTCAGTGATCTCCTCTTTCTCTATTTTCTTCATGTAAGCATTTAGAGATATAAAATTTTTGCCTAAGAAGTGCTTTGGCTGCATACCATATGTTTTGGTATGTTGTCTTGTTGTAGTTCTCTTGGATGACGTTAGGGTTTGTTTCTATGATTTGTTGCTTGACCCACTCATTCTTTAGGATGAGATTGTTTTTTTCCAATTAATTTTCAGTCTATCTTTCTATGGCTCTTTATTGCATATAATTTTGATTGCATCATGATCTGAAAAGTATGCATTTACTATTTCTGCCTTTCTACATTGGACTATGAGGTTTTTGTGCTCTAATGCATGGACAATTTTGTTGTATTGCCATTGTGAGATTCAAAATTGGATATTAGATCATAAATCTCCCCTACTTAACCTTTCCCTTAATTTATCTCCCAGACTAGTAAATGGAAGAAGCTTTTGGTTTTCTAGATAGACCTTTTATTGTTATTGTAGTCACAAGGTGATGTTGATTAGAAGGATAGGAAAGTAGAAACACAATACAAATCGTCTTAAGTCTAAGCTTAGTCTATATTCCTTATAAAAACTCACCAAAACCGAAGGCCACCTTTGGAGAGAGAGAGACCGTCTGTGCCGCGCAGTCAGGAGACCAGCAGAGCAGGAAAAAAGCCACTTCCGTTCTCTCCTTGCCTTTTAAGCTCGCACCCCGGAAGTAAAGTGCATAGCAGGCAGTCTGACATGTGCAGCAGGGGCACTGGCATGCGTAGCTTATGCCATTGGTCTCCTCCCCGAAAGGGTGGTCCTTCAAAAAACTGGCGTCTTTCAGTTATCCTAACCGACTGTTAAAAAACTTTCATATTTTTTTACCACACCATATACTACTGAGAAAATGTATATTCCTTACTATACCCATTCAGTTTTCTCCAGAGGTCTAGCATATCTAATAAAAAAAAACAAAAACAACAACAACAACAACAACAAAACTATTCACCTCTTCAACTTCTTTCATATTTATCTTGTGGTTAGATTTATGTAGTTCTGACAGGGGAAGATTACAATTTCCCACTAGTATAGTTTTGCTACCTATTTTGTAACTCACTTTTCTCCTTTAAGAATTTGGATGCTATAGCACTTGATGCATACATGTTTATTATTGATATTATTTCATTGTCTTTTGTAACTTTTAGCAAGATGTAGTTTCCTTACTTATCTCTTTTAATTAGATCTATTTTTCTTTTGATTGTCTGAGATAAGAATTGCTACCTCTGCTTTTTTTTTTTACTTCAACTGAAGTATAATATATTCTGATCCAACCTTTTACCTTTACTCCATATGTATTTCTCTGCTTCAAATGTGTTTCTTGTAAACAATATATTATAGGATTCTGGTTGTTAATCCACTCTGCTATTCACTTACATTTTATGGAAGACTTCATCCCATTTACATTCACAGTTTTGATTACTAACTGTTTATTTTCCTCTATCCTATCCCCCCCCTTTTTTTTGTACTTTTTTTCTTCTTTCAACCTATTCCTCCTCATAAGCATTTTGCTTCTGACCACTGTCTCCCTCAATCTGCCTTCCCTTTTATCAGACCCCTTCCCTTTTCTTTCCCCTTTCCTTACCTGCTTCTGCCCTCCCTTCTATCAGTGGTCCCCTTTCTCCTTACCCACTTACTTCCCTAAAAGGTAAGCTAAATTTCTTTATCCAAATGAGTGTATATGTTGTTCCCTCTTTGAACCAAATGTTCACCCCTCACTTCTTTCCTTCTATTGTAATAGGTCCCTCTTCGTATGATATAATTAACCCAATTTTACCTCTGTTTTCATCTTCTTCCAATACACTCCTGTTTTTCATCCCTTAATTTTCTTTATATCATCCTATCAAATTCAATTTATTTACCCTCTATGTATACTCCTTCCATCTGCCCAAATAGAGATACAGTTCTCAAGATTTATAAGTATTATCTTCCCATATAGGGATGTAAACAGTTTAACCTTTTTTAATATATATATATATATATATATATATATACATACACACACACACATATGCTGTTTACCTTTGTATACTTCTCTTGAATCTTGTATTTGAAAATCAAATTTTCTGTTCACTTCTGGTCTTTTCATCAGGAAACTTTGAAAGTCCCTTATTTCTTTGAATGTCCATCTTTTCCGCTAAAAAATAATGCTTAATTTTGCTGGGTAGTTCTTTCTTGGTTGCACTCCAAGTTCCTTTGCATTCCAGAATATTATATTCCAAGCCTTCTAATCTTTTAATGTTGAAGCTGCCAGGCTCTGTGTAACACTGACTGTGACTCCATGATATTTAAATTGTTCCTTTCTGGTTGCTTGCAGCATTTTTTCTTTCACCTGGTAATTCTTGATTTTGGCTACAGTATTCCTTGGAGTTTTCCTTTTGGGGTTTCTTTAAGGTGATCAGTGGATTCTTTCAATGACAATTTAATCTTCTGATTCTAAAATACCAGGGCAGTTCTAGATAATTTCTTAGTATATGTTGTCCAGATTTTTTTTTATCATGGATTTCAATTAGTCCAATAATTCTTAAATTATCCCCTAGGAACCATTTTCCAGGTCAGTTATCTTTCCGATGAGGTATTTCACATTTTCTTGTATTTTTTCATTCTTTTGATTTTGTTTGTTTGATTCTTGGTAACTCATGGAGTCATTAGCTTTTATCTGCCCAATTACAATTTTTAAGGCATTATTTTTTGCCTTTTGCACCTCCTTTATTATTTGACCAATTATATTATTTAAGGAGTTGTTTTCTTCAGTCAATTTTCATTCTTCCTTTTCCAAGCTATTCTTTTTTCATGATTTTCTGAGTAACTCTCATTTCTCTCATTTCCCCCCATTTTTTCTTCTAACTCTCTTCTTTGATTTTAAAAATCCTTTTTGAGCTCTTCCAAGGAGGCTTTTTGGTCTTGAGACCCAATCATCTACCCACTTGAGGCTTCACATGTAGGCATTTTGACAGTATTGTCCTCATCTGAATTTGTGTTGTGCTTTTCCCTATTGCCATAGAAGCTCTCAATGGTGTGATGTTTGAAATCTAATGTGGGTCCTTGCCTGCCTCCCCCTCCGGTTTTTTTTTTTTGGGGGGGGTGGTAAACTGGCTAAGATTACTGATAAATTCAGCAAGAGTTTAGGCTGATTGGTTGAGGGTGGTCTCCTGTTGATGTTGTATTCCACAACCTCTGAGAACACCCCACTCAGGGTTGGCCAGGTGTGCTCTTCATTTAATCAACCTTAAGTAGGTTCAGCTTCTGAGAACAACACCCCACTCAGAGCTGGTCAGGCATGGTCTCAATTTTATCAATCTTTTTTTTTTTTTTTTTTTTTTTTTTTTTGCGGGGCAACGGGGGTTAAGTGACTTGCCCAGGGTCACGCAGCTAGTAAGTGTCAAGTGTCTGAGGCTAGATTTGAACTCAGGTAGTCCTGAATCCAGGGCCAGCACTTTAACCACTATGCCATCTAGCTGCCCCCAATTTTATCGATCTTAAGCAGGCTCTCAGTCAGTTTCTCAGTCTCACCCAATTCAATCAATTCCAAATCATTCTTCAGGTGGGGACCCTAGTCATCTGCCAAATCCCATTATTTTATCACATTGGTAAGGATCCTTTTCTGTTTCTTATTTATATTGTAGCATATTTTTTACTTTTAAAATTGAGGTCTTCCCCTGGGGCACAGGGGCCACTAATGTAAGCTTTTTAAGATGGGTGATAGGGGCCTGGTCACTGGCTTTCTTCTCTGAGGCTTCTGTGTGTTGAAGATTCTTCACTGTCCTAGGATGGCATCTCTGCTTGGTTGACTTGGGCTAGTCAGTTCTATCCTGTAGATGGTTTTCTAGCTGGCAATTTTCCCTCTCAGCTGGGGCTGATGGGTCTCACCACAGTCTTGCTGCACCATCAACCTGCTGAGTCAGGACCAAGGGACCTCAGTTGCTGATCTGTGCTGTGGCCAAGTACCTCCTGCTGACATGCACAGACCTCCTCTGGGGTACCCTGAGATGTGCTGTATTCCTCTTTCACCCAAGTGAGACAGACCTTTCTTGAAGTCTTCTAAATTACCGCAAGTAGGAAGATTGTGTCTTTTTGTAGGTTCTGTTAGAGGCTTGATTTAATATTATTTCTGGGGGAAACTAGGGAAAGCTCAGGCAACTTCCTGGTTTATCTATGCCATTTTGACTCCTCTATCTCATTCTTTACTCACATATTCCAAACCTTCTCTTCTCTGCTTAAGCCTCCCACTCTTCCCTCTGCCCTCATTCCTTAAACTAAGTTTTCTATACTATGACCATCATCCACTGTGCAAAGTATTACCATACTTTCCTGAGATCATTAGCCATAAGCTCCCTCTTCTCCCATTTTCTTCTTCTCAAAATCCTTTAACATCATTCTCTATTCTCTACTCCTTTTCCTTCACTTTCTGATACTGAGGTATCCCTTTTCCTTGTCAAGGCCAACCTTTCTATATGTGCCTTTGAACGCATTTCCTTCCCTCTTTTACTCATTAACATGTCTCCTCTCTCTCATCTTTAATCTTGAAAAGTTTCTATTTAATTTCTCTATTAGTCCCTTATCTGTTTACATCAGACATGCCCAAGACTCCCTGCTATATAAAAAAGCTTCACTAACTTTTCTATCTACTAAAGCTTTTATCCTTTATCTCTCCTCCTTTTGTCTTGTTAAGGGCTAAAATTCTAGCTATATTGTCTAAAATATCTAATAAGTGGTCGCCAATAAATTATAAGCTTTAGCAAGAGTTAGGCTTTTAAGCATTTATTAAGGATAATAAGAATTTGGTAAAGAGAAAGGGAAAGGCCTACATTCATCTATCTATTAAAGGGAGAGCGCATTTCTAGCTCCCGTCTCCACTAGAGTCCTTAGGAAAGAGAGAGAGTCAGAGCGCCAGGCTCCCCCTTCTTCCTCCCACCAGCAAACATCACTTCCTGATGCCAAAGAAAAGACGCATGGTCTTGCCCTCAAAGACCTTCACCTCATGGTGGAGCTTTTCTATAATAAGTCTCCAGCAGGTGACGTCATTCCAATCCTTACGGTCCCTGCTTTGTTTCTTCAAGAAAGGGGGTGTTTCCTTGATGAAACATTCAAAAATAACAGAATATAATAACCTATGCGAACTAACAATATGTTAATAACAATATAGAAAAGGGAAAGAGGAAAGTTTTGTCCAGAGGGGTGGTTATTTTTGTCCTTATGAACCAGTGCTTTGACATTGGTCTTGCAAATGGAGGGCCTTTGCAGAGAGTACATGTTACAGATGGTATATATAATAACAGAAGGAAAAACAAAACAAAACAAAAAACCTGTTCATTTAAAGTCTCTGAAAGTCTTTTCTCAGATGTCCTCTGGGTGTAGTCATGGAATGGAAGTCTTTTCAGGGGTTGATGTATGGATGCTGGTAATCAGACAGGAAAATTTCCTACAAAATTGAGCTTAACACAACTTTAAAATAGCTTTGTCAATAATTAAATCAAACAATGAAAGTTCTCAAAAACATGTCTAAGGGAATTCAGAATCTTAGTTGTTACACATGAAACATATAATAAAACAAAAATTGAAACATTCTTTAAAATTAATATTACTATAGTCCCCTCTTATGGAGGGTAAATTGAGAAGACAATTGCTGCGATATTAATTTTTAAAAAATAATTTTTATCTTTGTTTCATCCCTTTTTGCATCATATTCCTAATTATCATCATGCCATTATGAGAAATTTAAAAATCTAATATAATTGGTAACAGATGTCAAGGCCAAATCCAACTCTGTATTTATCATGACACCTGAGGTAATTATGGGGGTTACCATAAAAGAACAGAGAAATGATGGGATATGAGCATTCCCACACTTGAGCAATATATGCTGCCCATGCAGTATGCCAGGCTTAAAATAGGTGGATGGAATATATGTAAATGCCACTGAACATTTTGGAGGAAACTGAGTCAGACTTAATCAGATGAATGGGATTGAGATGTCCATGGCATCAGGCACATAGGAGGCGGCATAGAAGCCAGGTGAAGAATGAGATGGGTGGGATCAAAACTTCCAGCCATCTGTACAGTATTGTGGGGAAAAAGAAAATAAAAACTTAAACCAAGAGAATCCAGCCTCAACATTTTTCAAAAGCTGTTCCCTCGGCATAGAAGCCAGGTGTAGAATGAGATGGGTGGGATCAAAACTTCCAGCCATCTGTGCAATATTGTGGGGAGAAACAATTAAACCAAGAGAAACCAACCTCAACGTTTGCCAAAAGCCGTTCCCTCAGCCGTACCTTGACTTCATGCATGCCTCCCATCATGTGACAATTCAATGTCTGGTCTTGCATGTATTCCTCTTGTGATTGGATGGCATCTTGGCCAACTGGCATCTGATAACTCAGAATAAAGGAAATTAATGTCTTAAATGATAAATTCCCATAATCCAAGTCTCATTTAAAAATTGAGGATAATAAATGATCGCAAAAAATGTGAATGTACCTTGACTCAGGATATAATATACAATTATGCAACAATTTCAAATAATACCCCTTTTTGTTCACTCAGTATACAATTAGTTTTGTGAAAAATCAGAACATGTTTAAATACAAGTTAAATCACAACACAATCTCAAAGAAAACTTTTTTTTTTTGAAAAAAGAAAACTTTGGCAGGGAAATGCTCTATAGAGTTTGATCAAATAATCAGTTGAGAGAAAAAAAATAACAAAAACAAACAACTCAAAATATGGGAGCACAATACTCCTAGAATTAACATTGTATTTTGAAATCAAAACCATCTTGCACTGTTTCAGGGAGCTAGGACCTGGGCCGCCGCCATTGCTGTCTCCCGCCAGCCCCGCATCATGGCTGAGACGCTCTCCACCACCATGTCCTACACTGAAGACGACTTCTACTGCCCAGTCTGTCAGGAAGTGTTCAAGACCCTGGTGTGGATTGTGGCCTGTCAGCACATTTTTTGTAGAAAGTGTTTCCTGACTGCTATGAGAGAAAGTGGAATACACTGTCCCCTATGTCATGGAAATGTGACTAGACGAGAGCAAGCATGTCCTGAACGGGCCTTAGATATTGAAAATGTCATGAAGAAATTCTCTGGTAGCTGCAGATGCTGTGCAAAACAGATCAAATTTTATCACATGAGACATCATTACGAATCTTGTAAGAAGTATCAGGATGAGTATGGTGTGTCTTCCATCATTCCAAACTTTCAGATCTCTCAAAATTCAGTAGGGAATAGTAACAGGAGCGAGACATCTACGTCTGATAACACAGAGACCTATCAAGGAGATCCAAGTTCTACTGGGCATCCCACATTTAAGTGTCCCTTTGTGGTCGCCATCTGTTAAGGGCTAAAATTCTAGCTATATTGTCTAAAATATCTAATGAGTGGTCGCCAATAAACTATAAGCTTTAGCAAGAGTTATTAGGTTTTTAAGCATTTATTAAGGAGAATAAGAATTTGGTAAAGAGAAAGGGAAAGGCATACATTTATCTATCTATTAAAGGGAGAGTGCATTTCTAGCTCCCTTCTCCAATGGAGTCCTCAGGAAAGAGAGCAAGTCAGAGCACCAAGCAACCCCTTCTTCCTTCCTGATGCCAAAGAAAAGAAGCATGGCCTTGCCCTCAAAGACCTTCACCTCATGGCAGAGCTTTTCTACAGTAAGTCTCCAGCAGGTGGCGCCATTCCAATCGTTACACTCTACTAAAATCATAGGAAAAGTTGTTTCCACTGCTCTCCTCTACTTCCTCCTCTCTCACTCTTCAACTCTTTTCAATACAGACTATAAATGAAGGACTGAAACAAATTTTCCTTTGGGACAGGTAGATACAAAGAGTATGAATTACAATCATGCCATCAGACAAAGCAAAAATAAAAACTCACAATATAAAATAGAAACAAGGAAATTATTGTATGCTGAAAGGAATTAAAGACAACAAAATAATATAAATATTATATAATATTTAAATTGAATGCCATATAATATTTAAATTATAATATATAAATATCAAATTTACATGTTCCAAATGGGTTGGCCTCTAAATTCACAACGAAAAAAGAAATAACAGAATTAGAAGATGTAAATGGTAATACACTAATATTAGGAAGCTTTTATATTCCTATTTGTTTTGCATAAATATAACCAAAAGAGAAAATACAAAGTTGTACAAATTTCTGAAGAACTTAAAGCTAAAAGACATACATCATCTTGTAAATGGGACTGGATAAAAAATATAATCATTTCTTTGGCACCATACGTAAGTTACACAAAGTACTAACAGTACATTAGAGATAAGAGATATTACAAATAAATCTAAAAAGGAAGAAACAGTAAAGACATTTCTATAGAATATAACTCAAAAAAACAGCCATTTATTCAGTGAATATAAACTAAAGATACAAACCCAAATGGAGACTTAACAATGAAAATACAAGTAATGAGCAGATTAGAAAAAAACAATTACAAAAATAATTAATAATTATGTGAAAGGAATTTTATAAATGAAACAGTATACTAGAATTTCTGTGATGCCAATAATGCAGTCCCCCAAGGGAAAGTCATATCCCTAAAGCATTCATTAACAAATAATAAAATGGAAGGTTAATAAATTGATTATGCATTTAAGAAAGAAGTAAAACTAAGCTCAAATTAAACATGAAATGAAATACTAAAAATTTAAGAAGGAATAGACATGTTAGAAACTGAAAAAAATCCAATCAACAAAATAATAAATTTGAGGTGAAATAACCAAAATAACTAAAAAAATAATTATAAGAACCTTCTATGCTCTTTCTCTCTTTCTCCACACATATTTATATACAAATATATAAATGTGGATATGAATTGCAAAATTAAAAATAAAAAGGCATAAATATTAAACCCCTTGTTTATAACTCAATAAAAGCAGTATTACTTTCTGAGAACATGGACAAAATACACAATACTGAATTAATAATGGAATCCTACATAACATGTAAGTCAAAGAACAAATCATAGTAATAAATCATTACTATGTAAAAGACAATCAATGATGAGAAAACATTTCTGCAATACAGCTAAAGCATTTCTCAGAGAATGTTATATCCCTTAAAACATACACTAACATAAGAAAGATAGAATTAAAGAGCCAATGTAATTAAATATTCAATACTCAACAAATGATGCAAAAATGAGCACAAAAAAAGGAATCTTGGAAATTAAAAAGAAAAGTCAAGGATTGATTGGAATTCAACATAAGATAAAAAAAATGCATTCTTAAAAAAAACAACGACCTAATCTTTTTTTTTGTTTGTTTAAAAATAAATATTTATAAACAAAGGGAAGGAAATCTGAAGAACTACAATGTTTTAAAGCTTCCCTTGTGACAACAAAAGTGTCCTGGGTAGGTCGAGCCTCAAGAAGGTGGTCCCATGCATCAGTGGCAGGCCAGGTGCCGCCTAGGTCTCCCTGGCCATTGGCACCCGGCTCAGTCTCCCTTGGTGATCAGGTCCTCGATGTAGGCGTCCAGCTCCTCCTCAGTGTTGATGTCGATGTCCTCTTGCACTTTCTGGAGCAGGGCCACAATGTTTGTCCTCAGCTTCTGCAGCTTTTCCTCGGTCTCTCGCAGCTTCCTCTCTGAGGCGTGGAGGTTCTCCTCAGAGGCCTTGGCGCGGGCATCGGCACGGGTCTGATAGGAGTTGCACAGATTCTGTAGGTCCACCTCATACCGTTTGAAATACTCTTTCAGAGGAAAGGTCATCAGCTCATCTGGGCTCATAGAACTCAGTTCCTTTTTTGAGATGGGGAAGTTGGGAGGCAGGAAATACTGGAGACAACTCCGAAGGGTATGGACCAGCAGATCCACGGTCTCGTGGCGGCTGCTGGGGGCCGTCGTGTCCGGCTCAATGCGGCTGCAGTCCAAGGTGGAAGGCTCAGTGGCGATCACATCTTCGTCCTCCTGCTGCTGGGTGTCAGGGCTTTGGTACTCGGGGGAAGGGGGCTTCATCAACCTTACATCATCACTGCCTTTCTCAACACAGCGGTCTCTTGGCGTGGTGTCTGTGGGCACGTAATCAAACTTCACCTTCCAGCGCACCACGTCCATGGCGGTCACGCGGCCCGTGTACCACTTCTTGTTCACCCGCACCTCCACGTGCAGCCCTTTGTCTTTCTGGGCTCCTTCGAGCTCTGCCAGGTCTTCTTCACTGACTGAGAGCTCAACGATGACTTCACTCCACTCCTCGTTTTTCACAAGGATTTTGCCCTGACTGGATTTCTCCTTCCGGTCCACATCTTCTTAGGCCTCATCTGGTGTCAGAAGAAAGCTTCTCTTCCGGGCACTGACGATCTGAGGTTTACTGGACGGGTCTGGCTTCTTGAGCACTGGGGTCTTCACGGGTTTGGGGATGAGCACGTCACGGGGGTGGGGTGGGGTGGGGCTGGAATTCGGCACTAGCTATGTGGGGGACCTCACCACAGAGACCACTCTGGGAGCCGGTTTGACAATGGCGCCGCTGGACTTCCGGGGAGCCAGACCTGGGTGGGACATCCTGGACGTCCTGGCTTCCTCCTGGGCCGGCGAGTGGGCTGGTCTCGGGGAGATGGACGGAGGGCCCCTTCTGGCCTGGAAGACTTGTCTGGGAGTTGGTGGGGGTGGGAGTCGGCTTGGAGCGTTCTTAATCACAGCTGGCAGTCGGGGGGACCTGGGACGCGGAAGTCGACGATGTATGGTGTGGGACTGCTTCCCGAAGGCCTGTTGCTCACCTCCAGAGGTAGCTTTTTCAAGTCAGCCTGGGATCTGATAGGGATCATTTTCTGCAGGGCTTCCAGCTTCTCCTGCTTTTGCCCCATACTCCTTGGCATCAGCAAAGTCCTGTTTGTTGTGGGTGGGCTCCAGGGCCAGATAGGGCACATCTACCACTCCAACGACTCCACCATAGGCCATGCCTCTCTCGAGCTGTGGGCCCACCTTCTCGTACATCTTAATCAAACTACTGCAATTGTGTACGAACATGCTGTCCAGATCCCGCCGCTCAATGTTTACCCCAAAGACAAAGTTAAGCTCTTTAGGTTCTTGAGGGCCCGTTGTTTGGCCTCTTTGATGCGCTTCTTAATGTCACCTTCCTGGCGCAGGTTAATGGCTGTGCCTTGGACCCACAGCAGGGCCGCCCTGGATTCCCGGGTGAGGTCTCCGCCAAGCCTCAGCTCCAAGGCTCGGGCTTTGTTCTCAGCCTCTTGAGCCTTTTCTCCTGCTATGCTATGTGAGCCACATGCTCCGCCTTCTTCACCTCCCCTTCAACTCTCTTGAATTGGTTGGAGGTGTATTTGTACATCCTGGGCTTATACAAACAGCACGAAAGTAGCTTGGTCTGCACTTTGTGGCCCTGGATGAAGATCCTCATTCTGGGGTCAATGTAGAGGAGAGCGGCATAGGCTGAAGGAGCAGCTTGGGCTTCGTGCCCTCAGGGGACGTTTCAGCCATCTGGATATCCCAGGGTCCAGACAACAACCAGTTCAGGTTCAACATTGTCCGTGAGTTTGAGGTTAAAGATGATAACCAGAGTTCCTGTCTCCCCAGATATCTTCTTAAATTGATTCATTACTTGCTGCTCTGATTTGAAAGGCAAATATTTATAAATGAGGTCAGTCTCAGTGGAAAACTTGTCCATGTTCTCTGTAATGGGCTGTTGAGTACCGGCATTCCAGGTGGGCAGTGGTACAATCTCCTCATCAATACCTTCTTCCTACGACCTAAGGTGCCAAGATGGAGAAGTAAGGAAACAACCCTTTGAAGCCCTCCCAAAGTTCCCCTCCAAACAACTAGAACACCTCCTCTGAATTGTTCCAGGAGCAGGGAAACAGCTTACTAGCCCAGCAGCAAAGGTCTATCTTACCTGGGTGGGAAGGGATCAAAGTCCAAGGGCAGGGGGCGGCTAGGTGGCACAGTGGATAAAGCACCGACCCTGGATTCAGGAGGACCTGAGTTCAAATAGGCCTCAGACACTTGATACTTACTAGCTGTGTGACCCTGGGCAAGTCACTTAACCCCATTGTCCTGCAAAAAAAAAAAAAGTCCAAGGGCAGGAGCAACAGCTGCAGTGAGGCTTAGGGAGCTTACAGTGGGGCTCTAATCCTGAGGAAATCTATGAACAAGGCCCCATCCTCCTGTAAACCAGCATTCTTTAGACAAGAGAGCAATCTGAATTGGACCAAAATGCCTTATCCCAGAGACCCCATTCCCAGCATAAGCCACCAGGGAGGCCTTGACTCCACTGCTGACCAGTAATATAGCCCCACCCTCAACCGTGGCCAACAGCAAGATCCCGCCCATGGGGCCTACCAGCAGAAGGACTCTATTTCCATAACAACCCAGAAGCAGGGGGTCCCTACCCTTTATCCTAGCTATTTTAATTTGAGTCAAATGTCTCAAGATGACCATTGATGAAAAACAAAGGAGATACCTAGAGAGATAGAAAAATAGATGGATGGATGGAGATAGATATAGATATAAACACAATATACATATATGCACAAGTGTGTATATAGATACATGCATATGTGTATGTATATATGTATATATCTGTGTATGGACACATATATCTGTGTATGCCAGGACAGTATCTGGCACATGAGAAGTACTTAATAACTGCTTGTTCATTGACATAGTCTGTTTCTTACAGTAATATTTGATTATACTAATATATTCCAATTTGTTATGCACAGATACATACATGTATATATGTGTATATATACATATAATTTCTATTATGTTATGTTACTTTATGTTCTTATATTACATTGTGTCATGTTGTGTCTGTGTATATGTGTATACAAATGAATAGAACAGATTAGACAAAGGAGAATCAGAAATAATGCAACTCAATAACACGGTGTTTGGAAAACTTTAAAATTTGAATTGTTTAGGAGAAAACTCTCAAAACAGCATTTTAGTGTTTTCATCAGTTTTGCACATTTTTTCTTTCTCTTTAGAAAAAAGTATACTCTTTTCTATAAGGTCTATGCCTCTTGGAAAAAGGGGAGAGAGAGAATACAGTGCAAAAATTGGGATGATATAAAAACCAAAAGAAAATCAATTAAATACTAACCTTGATTAGTTTATTAACATTGAGAATTAGCTTCAGAAAAAGAACCATGAAAAGTTGCAAACACAGGGCAAGTTTTGATGTGTAAAGGGGTGAAATAAAAAGTCAAATGGAAGGCTGAAAGCACTAAGTGCTGTTGGTAGGGGAAACCAGCATCTAGAGAAAGAAATATGAGACAGAAAGCAGAGGTATAAAACCAATACAGGGTTTGACATCATCGATTTTCCACAACTACTTCTGTCCTATGGTGATTAAAAATTTGAGAGATATAGTTTCTGGATAATTTAATCATTATGTTATTAATACAAGTAAGTTATTAATACCAGTAAGTTATTAATAAAAGGACTGCCATTTGACCATCTCCCTTAGACCAAAGACCCCTAATGGCAGTGGAGTCATAGTTTATATGCTCTTAGAAGAGGAGGTATTACTGAAGGTTACCTAATAACTTCTGATTGGTTAATCAAATGACAGATGAGCTATCTTGGGTTAAGTGACTTAAGTCACTCAAAGCTTGGTCAAAGAGAAATAAATTTTCATATGACCTGTCTTGATAAAAGGGAGAATCAATATTTTCCCAGTATCTGTCTGAGAAAACACAATGAAAAGTCATTCACCCATTAGCCAAAACTTAGAATTACTTTTACTATCAGATTAGATCTTTGCCTGGGTAAATTTTTAAGAGAAATTGCTAATACTGGTTGATTTCTGGATGACGAAGCAGAAAATGGGGAAAATCTTGGTTATTATACTTAGTTATTAAATATAACAGAAATATGCATTTTTCACAGTCCTAACATGAATTTTGATACTATCAAAGAAAAGAGTATTTGAATGACCACAGGGAGAAAATAAAATATTTAACATTTGATTCTATTCATCTAATCTCCTAAGCCTTACAGTAGCCTGTTAAACTAAAGGCAATTTACTACATTTCCTCTTTTTTATGATTTTTCTTACTATTATTTTCTGAAAAATTGCCTTATTGTACTCCACCAAAAGGAGATGCCAACACTATCCATCTGAGCTAATCACTGCCTGCTAGAGAGGGTCATGGAGGTAAAAACAAATGGTTGAGGCAACATATGGCCAATGAGGTTATTTTAATACTTCCCCAAGTTATAGTAATTAACTGTTTTGTTTTGTTTTTTTATTAGAATGTACTTCAGCTTTGATAGCCTGCATATTGGAAGGTCTTCTATTTAAATAATTGCTTCAAACTGAGCTATTCTCCCCATCAAAACTGAATCTTATCCCAGAAGATAAAGGAGATCAGAGATCTGAGTTAACCCATTGTAACTGATGGAATTGGTACAATACTTTCCCTCAATTTAAGCAGTCAGAATGGAGAAAGAAAAGAGAGGCAAGTTAGAGTGGAAGAACAATACAAATAGTGTGAATAGGTAAAAGAAATATATGTCTAGTTAGGTAAGTGTTTCAGGTATTGTTAGCATATTAACAACTTATTCATAGACTCTAACTAGGATTTTCTGAGGGCTAAAGTACCTAAAAAGTATCTATATCTATATCATCTATCTCTATCTCTATCATCTCTATCATCTATCATCTATCTATCTATCTATCTATCTATCTATCTATCTATCTATCTATCTATCTATCTATCTATCTATCTACCTATCTATCCATCTATCTACCTATCTATTGATCTATCTACCTATCTATCGATCTATATATATGTGTGTGTACACACATATACATATACATACACATACATATATACATATATACATACATGCATACATATATACATCTATCTATCTATCTATCTATCTATCTATCTATCTATCCCTTTGTGAGTGTACTTTTTCAAATGCTCCATCCATCTGATACTTTAAGGCTGATAAAAAAAAGAATATTTAGACAGAAAATGGAAAAAAAATCATAGTTTAATCCTGGCTGTGTCAGGGTCTATAACTCATTTTACTTATTACTTTTATCTTCTTCTGTAACTCCAATTAGAGAGCAACATGTGCACAGCAGTATGCTCAGTGTGCTTGATAAAAGAAGAGATATTTTAAGTGCACTACTTGGGGGGGGGGCGTTATCTATTACTTCATGATCTTACTAAAATAACTCCCCTTCCTCTTTTTTGCAAGATATAAAGATTAAATAAGACATCTTTAAACCCATAGAACTTTTGATCTGTAAGATAATAACAATAATAAAATCAGCCCTCATATAATACTTTGTAAATATTACCTTATTTTATCTTCACAACAATCATAAGAGATTAAACTCCATTATTATCCTCATTTTACAGATGAGGTAACAGAGGCAGACAGAGGATAAGTGAGTTGCCTAGGTTCACAAAAGTAGTAAGTGCTTGAGGCCAGATTGGGACTCAGGTCCTTACTCCAAGCTCAGTACTCTAGCCATTGTATCACTTGGCTGCCTCTCATATACCACATATACCCTTAACTATGCAGAGATTAAATTTTGAGCAAAGTCTTTGGAATATATTATACATCCCAATATAAATAAAAATGAAGGTGTATGCTATTTTGGAAGGAATACTGTCATACAGACTGAAAAGGAGATTTAATAATTAATTCCTGAATGAATGGTAAGTCAAAGGATATCATAAAAAACAATTAGTAACTATGAAGAAGAAAATGATAATGTTGACACGATATATGAAAATTCCTGGGATAAAGCTAAATCAATCCTTGAAGTACATGAAATTCAAAGTTTCTATAGGGATGAAATTAGTTAACTGGGGCAGCTAGGTGGCACAGTGGATAGAGCACCGGCCCTGGAATCAGGAGGACCTGAGTTGAAATCCGGGCCTCAGACACTTGACAATTACTAACTGTGTGATCCTGCGCAAGTCACTTAACCCCCAATTGCCTCAGCAAAAAAAAAAAATAAAATAAAATAATTAAAGAAATTAGTTAACTTAAGAAAAGTAAGTAGTTGGAAGGGGGAAAAAGCCTTTGTGCCAAATTTCTCTCATAAAGATTTGGCATCCAAGAGAGATAAACAATTAATAAATGTATTAAACTAATAGCTATTCCTTAACAGATAAATGGTCAAAGGATATGTACAAACAGTTCTTTGAAGAATTAAAAATTATTCACAACAACATGAATTTTCTGAATCACTAATAATAAAAATAATGCAAATGAAAACAACCATAAAGTTTCCCCATATATATCATAAATTGGTAAACATGACAAAAAAAGTTGGAGTGGTTGTGGAAGGATAGGCACACAACAACATTGATGATGGAACTGTGAAATAGTGCAAGCATTTTGAAAAATAATTAGGAACAATACAAATAAACTGACAAAAATTTCTATACCCCTTGACCCAGAAATTCCATTACTCATTCCCAGAGAACCATGGGATATGATTCGCCCACAGTCATATAGCTATTAAGTGTCTGAGGCCAGATATTAATTCAGGTCTTCCTGACTACAGGCACAGCACTCTGTTCACTATGTTACCTAGCTGTGTCTAGTTTCTTTTACCAATTTAAAATGTTTTTTTTTTCTCTTGTTCTTCTATTTGTGTATTGTGGAAATTTATTTTGATTTGGGGACCCTACCTTTAGGCTGAGATTAGAAAGGCTTAGGCCCTCAGGGTCTCTTCTGTGTGGGAGGTGCTGGTACCCCTCCTCCTCAGCTTCAGCTGAGTCAAAAAGCCCCATGGGCTGTACAAGATGCCAGGTCAGACAGCTGGGGGGGAAAAAAGCCCCCAGCTCCCTCCGACCTGAGCGGAGCTATCCGAAAGATCCCTGATAGCCTATGCTGAGGCTCGAGCTGCTTGAGCACACCACCCCCACCCCAGCCACAGCCCTGGCTAGCGGATTAGCTTGGTCTGTGGGGGTGCAGGAAGCCCTGAGATTTGAGTGGAGAGAAGAAAAGGTATATATAGACCTAGGGGTTAGACTCAGGCAGGGCTGACAAGTTATGGGGGCTGACAGGAGGACTGGAGGCCTGTGGACAAGACTCAGGAGACGAAGTGGAGAAGAGGTCAAGTGATGGCTGATGAGATTAGAAAGGTTGGAGCGCAGCAGACTAGAGACCGGGCTACAAGGACACAGGAGAAGACGAGAAGGACTAGGAACAGGGAAAAGAAAGGCCAAAGGGCAGACTGACAGAGCAGACAGACAGAAGGTTCAGTGAGAGAGAAACACAGGGGTTCAGCAGTGGTGATAAGGAGAGAAAAGTTAGAAGCAGGGGGATTTACAAAGTCAAAGGGGCTCGGAGTTAGAATAAAGGACCTGAATACCCTGAGGCGAGAGGTGGCTAAGGCCCTTATTGTATTCAAGAAGTTCAAAGTGCAGCAGGTGGGAAAGAGAAGCAGTGGAAAGAGACCAAAGGATAGCAGTCAGGTTGTACATTTTATTTCCCTGTATTCTTACTTTTAAATATCTCATAAACTCGGCTTTGATTATTTAGTTAAGAGGCTTCTTCATATTTTGCTTATCAATTTGGGAGTGGAGCAGTGTGGTGGAACTTTATAAAAGGCCCACATTAAATTAATAGCAGTCAGATAGCCAAACAGTCAAAAGTCCCCAGATTAGTCCTCCAGTCAGATTAGCCCCCAAATTAGCCCTACTTAACAAAATATTTCTACAGTATATTTATATTGTATACTTCCTGGTCATAATTCCTTACCTAATAGGGATTATGAGATCAACTCTTTACATGTATCAAACAAAAACTGAAAAGATTCAGTAGGCAGTTGGAAAGGAGTGTATTTGAATAATCCTGGAGGATGATAGGTTAATTACTCAATTTGCCTGTTATTTGCCCCTTAAGACACCTAAATATTATGATGAGAGGCTCCAAAATGCTAAACCCTCAGAGATAATGCACAAGATTTTGTACATAGATCCTTTTATTCATGCCTTATCATTTTTTTTCTTTTGTGGGTGCTTAGCATCATGCATAAACTTTAATGAGTTTTTGAAATTTAATTTGAATGAATGTTAAGTAAAAAAAGTATAATTTGCAAATAATGCCTATATAATGTAACATGTAATTGAAGTTCCATTCAGAATTTGTTTGCTTCATATTTCTTTAAAAAAGATGATTTTCTTTAGTCCTATTACATTTGAATGGATAAAATGAATACATATTATTCTTTGATGACAGAAAGATAAATAATGTTTTAGGATAACTTCAGGGAACCCTGTTTCAACACTTAATTTGGCCTTTTTATTTTATAGTCTATCACTTTTTATAAGAGCAGGAATAAATATTCAAAATTGTTTATTTTATAGAACAGGAAACTTAGAGAGGTCAGGTGACTTTTCCAAATAGCTAGATTCTATGAAAGTCAGTTTAATTATCTATCAAACTGGGAAAATTTTTTAGGTATAGCTATTATTATAGTATTAACAGTGAGATTCAAACCTGAAGGGGCAGGATAAGTCATAGGAAAAGTTAGTTATCAATGAGATTTTACTAGTTTTTTCCATTGCCTTGACATCTAAGACTATTCTTTTCAATAACTGAGTTAAAAATGACACACTTTAAAAAAATCAGTTTCTTCCCTCTACTTTGGCCCCTACTTAACTCCTAGCTACATAAGCACAGATTGAGGAATTGTCACCATAACAATTTCCAGAGGGCCTGAGAATAGCTATCCTGTTCCTTAATATGTACATTCACACAACTCCTCCGTAGAATGAAAAAAAAAAAATACCAGAGAGTATGTTCCTCAACCTTATTTCATGATTTCACTCTTGCTTTTAATCACAAATCATCTGTTGAAAATCCAACCTCTGTGTGTGTGTGTGTGTGTGTGTGTGTTTTGGGAGGGGTAGGTATAGGGAAGCTGCAACTGTCACAAGATACCTAGGATTTTTCTCCAGGATGTTGAGATTTAGAAGGTGCTGATAACACATTTCACCAACAACATAGAAATGACTGAGTTTATTACCCAGGTATCAAGACTAATTTAGTGCTTCCTCTCCATTATCATCTGCAAAACTGGTGAGTTCCTCCAAGAACTTGCTTTGCTTGTTTCTCCTGTACCAGAGAAGCAAGACTCCCATGCCTTAGTGGGGCTAGGGGTGATATTCAAGTCTCCTTCAAGTTAATATGTTTTAAAAATTGATTTGTAAGTATAATCAAGAGAAAAATATACATAATTATTGATATCAGCCAAGGAGAATAATTAATTAATAATTAGTTAATGAGTTAATAATTAATTAATTAGTTCATTAATTATTATGGCAGTGTTTAAGATGACAGCTTCCATATCATAAAACAAATACTCTTTAATAATTCCAATGAGATTATCCAAATATATCTGGTTACTTCATATAAATAAAAAGATTACAAGAAAAATGTAAAATTTTAAATAATGGAAAGGCCAGTGAAGGTCCTAGAAAACAGATAATGAAGTATACATCCTCCATAATAGCAGAGAGGTAAGGAACAGCATATTATAATCATTGATATATAAAGTCTATACTGAAATTCTTTGACTAAATATTTTTCTTTGTCAAGAGGGATGATTTAATCTCTCCAGAATGTTAAATTTGCATGAAATAACTATTATGTAAATATGAGAAGCATTAAAAAATATATTATTTAAAACTTTATTTGAGGAGACATCCAGTATTATCTATCCTAGACACATTTGTCCTTCATGCCCAAATTGCTACTTAAGACTTGTGCTTACTCCTTATTGAATGCCAAAGGCCAGAAATACACACTGAAGCCAGCTCATGGTGATAATGTTTATTTGAGCAAAGGTGCAACACTGAGTTTTATATTCTCATTTGTTTTGGGAATTGTTATGTACAGGGTGTTTGTATGTAATGGACTTGTGTTGAAGGTAAACGTGTCTGCAAAGTGTGTTAGTCTTTATTAAATAGTGATAATGCTGTATCCGCATTCATAAGGAAGGAGAGTCTGTTCTCTATGAAGGATTCTAAATCTTTAAATCTCTCTATCCTTAACATGGATATGCTTACTTAGTGTCCCTTATCTGTAGGGTACAGTTGTGCTTCTGACTTAAGGTATAACTTTCATTTCATGAAAAAAAAGGACTATTATACAATTATAAAGTGTAAATTTGATATCCCTTTTTTCAGTCAGGTCAATTTGAATAAAGTATAAGTTTACTAGTTGTCTCAAAAATAAAAAAAGCCTCAGGGGAAAGGGAAAAAAATGAAATAAAGTTATCAAACCATCTCCATTATTGCCAAATGTAAAAAGAAACAAATGGATATATGCATTAAAACAGTCTGGTGTAAAACAATTTCAAAGTACTCATGACAGAAAATGTTCTCCACATCCAGAAAAAAAGAACTGTGGGGGCGGCCAGGTGGTACAGTGGATAAAACACCGGCCCTGGATTCAGGAGTACCTGGGTTCAAATTCGGCCTCAGACACTTGACACTTACTAGCTGTGTGACCCTGAGCAAGTCACTTAACCCCCATTGCCCCGCAAAAACAACAACAACAACAACAACAAAACTGTGGATTCTGAATGCAGATTGACCCATACTGTTTCTATTTTTTGGCTTTTTTTTTCCTTTTTTGAGGTTTTTCCCTTTTGTTCTGATTCTTCTTTCACAACATGAATAATTCAGAAATATGTTTAATGAGATTGTACATATATAACTTATATCAGATTACTTTTCGTATTGGGGAGGGAGAAGGGAAGGGAGGAAGGGAGAAAAATTTGGAACTAAAAATCCTATGAAAACAAATGTTGTGTTAATATGAATCATCTGGATTTGATGGCGGTACCTTACTATCCAAAAGTATTTTTTATGGGACCCTGGATTAATAGGAGCAAAATGCCCTTTGTTCAAAGACTTCAAAGTGAACCAGACAGTCCCTATTTACTTTCCCCAAGAGAATAAATAAACTCAAATGCCCCTGTGAAATTCCCATTCACTATCTTCTTTCCCCAGGAAGACAGATGTCCTTGTCTCTGATAATACCTGTCCCTGTTTCCACCTATCTATTCATTAGCATCTGCTTTAAGTTGAGCTATTAAACTGATTTTTGTTTTTTTTATTTGATTTGTATTTTTTAACTGATTTACATTTGTAATATGTTGATCTGTATCATGCCAATGAAGTTGTTCTGTATCCAGAGCCAAGTAACCTTAAAAATCCTTAGAAAGAAGGAAGCTTTGAGTTTTTCTCTCTTAGGGGGAAGTCTCCACATGATCATGTGTTATGTCTTTCTTCTTGGGACAAAATATTAAATTGATATTATGTTTTTTTCTGTCTGTCTCAGATCTGTTTTTTTCTCATAAGAGATATTAAATTCTGTTATCTGGTTCTTAACCATGTTCTTTGATCTGTTATTATATTTTATAGGAGGAAAGGTATGGGAACAAATTGTAGGAGATATAAGATATTATAACTTTTCTGATTTGTTTATTGATTCTGTTTGAAAGAGACAGGCAGATACAAAAGCTCTATTTTAATATTCAACAGTTGAAAACTATATTTACATGTAACTGTAATATGAAATGCTTTTTAAAATTATGGTGTTCTTAGATGATTTAACTCTCAAAAATAATGAGTTCACAAAACTGAATAAACTCTCTTAGAAAGGAAATCCTGTAAGAGACTGGTCTAAACATGTAACTCTTTTTGTCTTCAAGGGATAATGCCTTCTACACATTAGCCTTGATGTTTATTTAACATCAAGGAAAAGGATAAATAATATTGATTTCACTTTATCTTTTCTCTGCATTTGCCTTTTGCCTACAATAAACCTATGTTTTAATCCACTTTCTCAATTTCTTCACCAAATGCTAAATATTTTTATGCATCTCCCATTTTAATTCTTACTTGTTGCCCAAATTACTGGTTCTTTCCATTTTATCCTTTAAATTGATAAACACATGCTGTCTATTCTCTTTTGAAAAAGAAAATATTTAATTAATTTTGAACTGAAAGGGGCCTTGAGATGATCTGGCTCGACCCCTTAATTTTGTAGAGGAAGTAACTAATGATAAAAAAGAGACGGGGGCAGGTAGGTGGTGCAGTGGATAAACCACTGACCCTGGATTCAGGAGGACCTGAGTTCAAATCCAGCCTCAGACACTTGACACTTCCTAGCTGTGTGACCATGGGCAAGTCACTTAACCACTATTGCCCCACACACACAAAAAAAAAAAAGACAAAAAAAGTTAAGAGACATAGTTCCTGGGTAATTGAATCATTTTATTAATAATACCAGTAGGTTATTAATAAAAATATAATCATTTGGCTGACTCTCTCAAACCAAAGACAATCATAGTGACAGGGCTCATAGTTTTTATATCCTTGAAACAGTAGGTGATCAATGGAATGGAGAGTTGACCACTGCACAGAGAGATTATCTTCACTCAGATCACCTCCAATTTTGGACTATCAATTCAAAGAATGAATTCCCTCTTCAATGAGAGGGGACTCCAGTGACTCCCCCCTGAACCAAGAAGACTTAGACTATATAAACAAAAGGATCCATCTCCACCCAAGTTCTAGAACACAGTGAGATTCCCCACCCTAGATTAAATTCCTTCCGTGGTAGGGTGGGGTCTGACCAAGATCAAGGATAGTCAATATAATCTCATTATCAGTGATCAAGATTCAAGAAAAACTGGACTAAATTAGAACTTCAAAGGAAAGGGAAAACTCTGAGTCTCCCCCAAAATTATTATTTATTAATGATAATTTCTCACAAAACTGAGGGCAAATAAAGTGAAATGACTTGCCTAAGGTTGCAGAAGGAGTGCGGATCTGAGCTGAGATTTGATCCCATGTCATTCTGTATGAGACAAAATATACACATATTCTCTGAAGACTGAGAATTTGCTGTGGACCATATTCCTGCACATAAAGCTAGTGATCTCTAATTGCCAGTCGCTCAGCAGACTAAGAGGTCAAGGTCAATGAAAGTTTCTGGGGAACTGAGACACCGCATTGAGAGAGTATCCTATCCTTAGGGCGGCTGGTTATAGAAATGGGCACAATTGGTTTCACCTTTATCAGAGCTGTGCAGGTAGGGAGGGGGGAATGAAGACTACATTTTCCATTTTGGGGGGTATGAGTAATGTCTTACATTTAATAAGTACATTAAGTGTATATTTCAAGTGTAAACAGTCATATTCAATCCCTATATTTTGTTACCAGTGATCAATTAAATGCCAAATCTGCTAATCATTTTTAGTAGTTTTTCTTATTAGCCTATCTGCTCAGTTTTACATTGTTGACCATCCTTTTTACCTGGATACTCTCCTCTCTGTGTTTTGGTGACACTACTTTCCCTATTCTGTGACTTGATTAATTTTTTCATTTCATCTTTTTCGTGTGTTCATCACCCATATCTTGTTCCTCAGATTTGGACATCCTCCAAGGCTCTGAGCTAGACTTCCTGTTCTCCTCTCTTTATACTCTCAATCTCTCTTGGTGCCTTCATCAGCTCCTCATCATCAGAGCTTATCTTTTTTTTTTTTTTTTCAGGGCAATGAGTGTTAAGTGACTTGCCCAGGGTCACACAGCTAGTAAGTGTCAAGTGTCTTTGCTGGATTTGAACTCAGGTCCTCCTGAATCCAGGGCCAGTGCTTTATCCACTGCACCACCTAGCTGCCCCTGGCTTATCATTTTTAAAGTGAAAACTCACAGATTTAAATATCCATTTCCAATGTCTCCCCAGAGCTACAATTCTACATCAACACTTGTCCATTGTGTATTTCATATTAGAACTCCTGGGGATATCTCATCATACTAAACTTATCTAAAACAACAAGAACAAAAATAATATATTTTCCTATTTATATCAAATGTACTACCATTGTTCTATCTCCCAAGTTTGTACCCTTGTCTCCTTATTCTCCTTCACTTAATGTGTAAAAATAGTTGCCTAATCTTGACATTTTTACATATACAATATCTCATATACATCCCCTTCTATTTACATGTGCAGAGGAAATCAGTAAGTATTGATTACTTCATTTTTATTTTAATTATAATATTAAGCTCTCTTCTTTAGGGAAATGTAGCCCTTACAGCTAAGCTATATTAACATATATATTCTCTTAAGTCTAGGGTACCTATAGGTTTAGTGAATAGACAGATTGATAAAACTTTATCATTTAGTAACAGATAACTTAGAGTAAGAAATATCTGTATAGAAATAAAATAATGACACTAAGTTCCTTTTATAAGGCTAAATTCCTTATTCTAGCAGCTGGAGGAAATGGAATTGCTTAAAGGTTAAGTTCCTCTTTCCAATCTTACTTTTCTTGAGTTAGAGTCTAAGTTGACTAAGAGAATCTTGTATGGTTGGCAGCTGGAAGATTGGGGGTGACTTTTATCTACAAACCACAAGTTTTTCTTTCCCAATAAGCTTTTTGGTTACAAAAGGCATCACATGTAGGGCAAGGACTTTTGAGCTAATCTCGCTTTGACAAATTTGGGTTAAGAAAGCCTGAGAGAAGTGAACCAGTCAGATGACTTGTCTTGTCCATTTGAATTATGTTCAAAACTAGTTTTCTACTTTTTTATTTTTCTTTTATGTTATAAAAATAAACTTTGTAAATCACTCTTTGGTCAATAATTACTAAAGAATTAGTTAAACTGATTTAATAGTAACGTGCTAGCCTTACTATTAAGTCATTTTCACCCAAAAATAATAAGCCTCAGAATTTTTTTTTTAATTTTAGATAATTTTAACATGGTTGTCTACTTACTTCAGACATTTATCACCTCTCAAATTATTTAAACAGCCTTGTAATTAGTCTCCTTGCCTCAGCATTTTCTGCTTCAGTCTACCCACACACCACTGCCAAGATGATTTTCCTTAATCACCATTTTACTCTCCTATTCAACAAATTCCAGTGGCTCTCTCTTATCTCTTAGGTAAAATATGACCTCCACTATTTACCTTTTAAAGCCATTTACAACTATGTCCCAATTTATCTTTCAACTTCATTGTGTGTTAGCCTCCCTACACCACATCCACACATAAATTGATCCAACCAAACTGACCTTCTCTCCATTACTCATACATAGCACTCCAACTCCTCTTTCTGCAGAATTTTTCTGGATGTATCCATGTATGGGATGTACTTCCTTTTTACTCCTGTCTAAAATAATCCTTCCTTCAAGATTTTGTTTATGTACCACCTGACTCTTAACTCCCGGTATCCTCCCCTTCATACTACTTTACTTTGTATTTATTCTATTAATACATATTCTGTTTATACTTGTATATGTACTATCTCCAAGTTGAATAAAAACTCCCTCTAAGCAGGGATTGTTTTACTCATTATGCCTGTATCTTAACTTCCTCATATAGTGCACGAAGTAGGCAGTTAATAATTTTTTTATTGATTTGTTCCTTTATCTTTGTTCTTATACAAGCCAACAAAAAGACAGAGTATGACCTGTCTCAAACCCCTGTGGCAAATGATAGACTAGAAAATTTGGGAGTTACTATCCCCTCCCCTGACAGATAACAAATTATCTTCATGGCCATTGATTAATAGCTTGAAAACCCAACGTGACTATATGTTTTCTGTATGCTGTTAGTACCTAAGGGAAATGGCTTGTAGAAAGAACATTACTTGGCCCTGAGAAATATATTCCTTTCTATGCCAACTGATGCTTCTCCCTGCCTTGGCTTGTAACAACATATGGAATAAAATATTTCATTAATTTCTATTCTAAATTATAACAAAATGTCTCTTCTTTTCACAACACTTTTACTTGTTTTATTTTTCTTTTTAGGCCAGTCTTGTGATTCATTGGTAAAAGGAACTATTGATTAAAAGAAAAAAAATCTTTTGGGGGCAGCTATGTGGCAGTAGATAAAGCAGTGGACCTGGATTCAGGAGGACCTGAATTCAAATCTGGCCTAAGACACTTCACACTTACTAGCTGTGTGAACTTGGGCAAGTTACTTAACCCTCATTGCCCTGCCACAAAATTAAAAAAAACAATTCTTCTTCTACCACAGTAGGTCATCAGGTCATCACCTACTCTGCAACTTATGGTCTTAAAAAATTTGGAGCCCTGAGATATAAAGTGAGTTGTCCAAGGTCATTCAGACAAGGTGTTAGAGGAGGTACTCATATTTCCCTGAATTTGAAGCCAGTTATTTATTCAGTATGCCATGTTGTCTTTTATGTGACATATGTAAGATTATAATGACAGTAATTCTTTATACATATATCATAAGAGGAATCACCAAGGGAATGGGAGAGAAGAACTCAGTCACCTTGATTTCCATTGCCATATTTTCTTAAACTAAACTTAAACTAAAGCAGGCTAATAGTCCAGAAGCTAGTATTTCCTGATTTGCAAACATTAACATAACCAAGCTTCCTTGGTTGAACTCTGATGGTTATGGTGATTATTTTAAAATAATGATTTGTTATTACTGTCACTATGACTCAATTATATGGCCTTATGAATCCCATTTCATTCAGCAAGGAGAGTTTAATAATATTTGTTTCCACCACCAATTTAATTTTCTCCTCACATTTACAATACACTTATATCATATCGCTCTGACCAAGATTTTAAGGTTCATCTGTCATTAAATACATATGACCTTCAGTCTTTGAGAATTTACATGTTAATATGAGAACATTTTTCAACCTTGACATTTGGAGTGTTTTCTTATTCCCATATAACAGAAGTATCTAATGAATAGTCTCAAAAAGCTTCAGCTGGTTCAGCTTATATTTACATTGTAAGTAGGTCAAAATGTCCCCATGTGGTTAGGATCATATTATCAAACCAATTTTTACTTGTGTATCTCATCTGCTATTTAAGTTAAGTTGCCCAATTCTGAATATCTGGTATATAAACTATAGCACTACATAATAGAGCTTTTGAGTGGAATGATTCTTACTGGTCACTAAAGAAGCCAGTAGCTTAATTTCCTTTATAATGTACCCATGATGAGTTCTATAAACTGGTTGTTTTTCTAATCCATGATTTTCACTTCATGAACTAGAAGAATTCAAAGTAAATTTGTGGCAAAGAAGTTTAAAAAATATAATTTATATTATGAATCTAATATCCAATAAGTTTCTGAAGTAATTCCTGTCTATTCATTAAATAAGTATTCATAGATTTTTACTAATAGCGTAGATATTTACTCCATTTCCTAGTCTACCTAGGAAATGTGTACTTAGGGTGACATGAGCAAACCACATGCAAATTGAATATCTTTATAGAAATGTAAGAATATTTTAGCTAATTTGGGCCTAATCTAACTGGAGGACTAATCTGGGGACTTTTGACTGACTGGCTATCTGACTGCTATTAATTTAGTATGGGCCGTTTAAAAATTTCCCCATACTGCTCCTCTCCCAAATTGATAAGCAAATGATTAAGAAGCCTCTTAATTAAATAATCAAAGCAGGGTTTATTTAGGTGAATAAATGTAAGAGATAAGGGTAAAGAAATGCAGTTATACAACCTTCCTGCATGTCTCCCTTGCCCCTGCATCTCTTTAGAGTTCTCTCTCTCACAGACCTCTCAGTGTCTCTTACTCTGTCCTCTCCTGCCCTGTTTTGTAGCTTTTTCTCCGTCCCCTTTACAGTCTCCTTAGTGTCCATGTAGCAGCCTCCCTTCTGTCCATCCTCCAACTTCCCTTACTGTCTAACTTCATTTTCTGCCCCCCCCATCCCACCTGTACTGACCACCCCCTTGGTATATATCTTCCTTCACTCCCCTCAAACCTCAGTCTCCCTGCACCCCTACACATGCCAAGGGGGAGAGGGGAGAGAAGGGGGGAGACCAGGGGCCTGTGCCCCCTGCTGCGAGCCTGGGACCTCTGCACAGGCTGCACTAGGGCCTAGCCTTCAGGAGCCTGGGATCTCTGGGGTAGATCCCCTCAGGGCAGAGGGAGCTGGGGCTTTTTCCCCAGCTGTCTTGGTTCAGCTGAAGCAGAGGGGGAGGGGTACTAGCCCCTCTTACACAGAAAAAAACCCCTGAGGGCCTAAGGCTTTTTAATCTCAGCCCAAAGTCAGGGTCCGCAAATCAAAATAAATTTCCACAGAAAGTTTATGGGAGAAAATAGAGCATCCTCTATATTCTTTAGCCAAATTTGCCAATCTAAAGAACGACAGCGAAATAATTAAGTCAACAACTTTAAGACACTTTATTATAAAGAATAAAAGAAAATCAAAACAATATTTAGGGGTTGTCAACCATATGCACGCAAGTTTTAAGCAAACATTAACACATCCACAGATACATATATTCAGTTTTACTCCCCTGAAAATTCTAAAACTGATTTGATTCACATCCCTTCTCTTGCTTTGTTGTTTGTATAGAACTTGAAAAAAAATTCTGATAACCTTCCCTTCTTTCCCTGTGTTCTCCTATAATAATGATTTAAGTAGGTTCAGGGAGATTTCTGGATCCACCTAACCCAAAAGATTTCTTGATCCCATGGACAGAGCCTCAAAAGGTCAACTGATATTTTTTCCTTGTATGGAAGAGCTATGCTCTGATTCACTGTGAACAGCAACCTGCTGTGCTGACCTATTTCTATTGTGAGGATAAACTGTGACTGGGAAACTTCACAATACTGTTTGCTGATTGTCTGAGACTTTCCTGCCTGACACATCCATGAACAAAAAGAGTAATCAACTTTGGAACGGGCTTAATGCCATTTAGACAGATGGCCATTGAGGCTTAGGGATATGTGACTAGGGAAATGTTCTAGCTGAGTATTTAACAAGACTGAGGTCTTTATGCTTACATTAGAAGAGCACATCCTCACAGATGGGCATCATTAGTTTTTATGTGCAGAGGGGCCAACTAAAATGGAGGCAAAGACACATCCCCAGAGCTCATAAGCATTTTTAGGTAGAAGAAAAGAAGTACTAGAACCTTCATGTTATATGCGGGATTTATTATCTGAGAGAAATTTTACTGTTTATTATTGTATTTTGTTGCAATTGTTGTTGTTTTTTTAACAGAACTATTCTAGCATTCACTCTAGCAACAACACCATGGGAAAGTCAAAACAGAGAAGTGGAGTTCTTTCTTTAAAATTCCAAAAAAATCAATGCTAGATTCTGCATTAAGTGCAGTTCTTCTTAGCTCTCATCAGTGGTTCCACATTTCTTTCACCATTGATTTTTTTTCTGATAATATTCTCTATTCCAAATTAACTTTTAACTCAGTACATGTAAACATAGAGTTGGAAGAGGCCTTGAGAAAGCACTTAGTCCACCATTACCAAAATGTCCTGAGATCATAGATTTAGAGTTGGAAGCAGTCTTAAAGATCAAATAATTCACCCTTTCATTTTACAGGTGACAAAACCAATGCACAAAGATGTGAAGAGATTTGCCCAAGGTCACACAGGATTCCTCTCCAAAGAAGAAACTGAAAAAAAAATTAATAATCTGTTAGTCTTCTTTTTCTCAGATTAAAAAAAGTTATTTTCTAAGTCCCCAATATAGTTTTATTCTTATCACTCTTGATTTGAGGGGTAACAGAATAAATCAGTATATTAGTGAAGGCTTGACTATCACTGAATATAGAAGGGGACCACCCCATGTCAGACCCTTTTTAAAATCTGTTCCCCCTTTTAAAATGCATAACTTTATAAGAACTTTAGTATTCTCTTATCTCAACAAAAAGCTGTCTTAACCTATTCCTTTTACATAGATTATTTTTCTTTAGTGCTCATCTCCTTTTCTTCTGATCCTACTAGTTGGCTTCTCCCTTTTTGAAATATTCTAATCATAAATTCCTTGATTTAGAGTTAGAAATGACCTTAATAGTCATCAAATCATACTGCCTCATATTACAGATAAGGAAACTTAGACCCAGAGAAGTTCAATGACTTGCTCAGAGTCACAGACCTAATAAGCAATTGAAACAGGAATGAAGTTTAGATTTTACTGACTCTAAGTCTAGAGCTTTATCTCCACCACACTAAACTTTTCTCTAATCCTAATATCTATCAAACAAGGGAGAAAATTGCCTTCCCCTTCCCCATATAATCTAAGAATTTATTCTCTGTATGACCAAAGAACTAAGAAAAAAAATATTCTCCATATGGCATGGCTGGGTTATGCAAATGTATAGCCTCAAAAATAATCCCCATGAATCCATTCCATTTTCTCTATGTTACATGCTTGCTTGGCATCATGCTAAAGCATATATAGACATTATCCTGAGCTGAGAAGTAACACATGTACTTAGGTTGAAACTTATCAAAAGAGCAGTTTCAAATTGTTTTACTTCCTCAAGAGAACTCCAGCATACCTATCTCAGCAAAGCAAGATTGCTGAGGGAATCCCATCCCTTTCCAAGCTCCTTGCATTGCTTGGTCCACAAATTAGCTCAACTCATACTATGATTTTTGTGACAGTTGCTGGATTGGTTGAATCATGAAGTTTTACCTAATTCTAATGTATTCTGGGCTTACAGAGCCCATCAAGTTAGTCAGCTGACATTTAAGAGTCATTCACTAACATGAGAGTTATTGATATAACAGGTACTTAAAAATGGGTCCGCTAACTAGTTCAGTACCCCATTCAAAACTAAAAAAAACTGCTAGTCCTATAGGAGTAAGGAACCTTAGCATAACACAAAAGTCAGCAACATGAGTTCCTCACAACATTCCTTACCTTCAGCTGATTTGGGATCTGAATGTTCTTTTGTTCAGAGGCCTGGTAAAAAGCCAGACTTTCAAAAGAGTCTATGAAGATTGCTGCCCTGAATAAGGCCTTTTATGGTTGAGAATTTTACTTACATGCTTCTCTCTGGACTCCCGGTGTGAGGCAGTGCCTAGAACACAGGTAAGTAGCCATGAAGGTCAGGTAGAAGCTTACCTCTGGTTTTTATTCCGTTTGGTTTCACAGCAGGTGACTTCAGCTATGAGAAACAAAAATGTTGCCTAAAGATAAAGTTCCTGAGAAACAAGTAGACAAGTATAGAAAGCATATGGCAAAGTTGGTACTTGTTTTGAAGCACCATCCAAAAATCAGTTCTTTTTAATTACTATATACTTTCACTGTACCTATAGCAAAATAAAACATCCAAAAAATTCAACTTTTAAAATTTAGTAAGACAAAAAAATCTAACTTCTTAGTATCATTTAACAACAAAAAAAGATCTATTAAATTATTTTTCTACCTTGCAACTAATTGTTTGGGCATTATTTAGAAAGAGAAAAATAGATATTTTAAATGGATCACTATGCTAGGTTTATTCATAAATACATATGTATTAAAGTTATTGTATACTTCATAAAAGGAAGGAAGGAAGGAGGGAAGGAAGGAAGAAGGAATTTCTTAAATGCTTATTATCTGCAAAGCACTTCTAAGGAGTAGGTCATTAAAGGGCTCAAATATTTGGTTTATTTATTTTTCAGATGAGCTTTCTAGTCACACATCAACTATCTTGTACTTGGAAGCTGATTCTTAAAATACAAATATAAGATTTTACATTTATTCACATTTAATTTCATTTTAGATCAAACCAAGGGTTCTTACTTATCAAGATCTTTTTGAATTCCAATTCTCTTCCAGTATTTTAATTATACCTTTCACAGACATGGAACCACTAGGTCTAGCCATTCATGTGGTTCTGAATAAACCTTTTTTACTCTGGTTTAGCCCATCTCTGTCTTAATAAGAAAAAATAATAAAATAAGTACTATGTTAAATGCTTTGGGAAAATACAGATAAATTGTATCTATAGCAGAAACCCTGACACTTACCCTATCAACAAAAGAAAGAATAGTTTGACATCACCTGAACTTGGTGAAGTTATATTGACTCTTTGTTATCACATCTTCCTTTGTGTAGGTATTAAGCCTCTGATGTTTTGTTTTGTTTTGTCATTTCTATTACAAAGAATATTTTCTGTGGTGGAGAAAATAGAAAGGAAAATTAGATTTGAGCAGGTATGCATTATCTTAGTTATTAATTAAACCATCAAGTAGCATTGATACCTGGTCACCCCATACTGTTCAGTAAAATGCATGGTCTAGATTAACCATAGGAGAATGACCTGAAGACATTGCCATCTACCATTTCAAGAAGGGCACTTCTAAGATACAGGGCCTGAAATAATAGACCTCCTATTGTTAACTTCCCAAGAAATAGGCAAAGTCAGTGTGACCATGATAGCAATGCTTATCCATAGCTATGAGGAAACTCATGGCCTGGATTCAGGCAGGATAAAGGACACATCCCTACCCAGGAATTATTGTATTCAAGATTGAGGGAAGGCAATGGCTGCTGGACTGGGCAACTGGAGAAGGAACCTATCCAGTAGTATACTAGAGCCAGTACAAACCAGCTCTCAGAGTAGATTTTTAAATTTATAGTATGAATATTTACATTTCAGAAGTCAGCAAATTCTACAAATGAAGGCTTGGTTTATTATTTTACTGATTGCCTAGACTTTAGAACATGATGGGGAAAATATCATAAGGCAGATTATATTTAAAAGTATGTAATGTGCATTTTTTGAAAAAGAGAGCCGATTGTTAAATATTTGTTAACATGGATTTATGATGAACCCAATCCAGGTAAAACATCATCTCATTCAAAGGCTGTAGGAATAGGTAGGACTTAGACCTATCCATTCCATTCAATACTATGAGAGAGCAGATACCAGTCTAGCATAAAGTCCTAATAAAAAAATTAAAGCTATGAATACAAGAAAACAGAAGAAAACTCCTACCACACTGAAGAAATATCATGGATTAAAAAAATTCCTACATATAATCCTAAAGAAAATATACCTTATACAATTACAGCTGGAATCTTGGAAAATGGATGAACTGACTACAACTAATCCAAGAATGGATGGAAGAAATGAATAATGACCTGAAACAAGAGATTTTTTAAAATGACATTAGATGCCTTGGAAAGAGAATGAAGAGCTTAGAGTATAAACTGAACAATCTTACCTGAGTAGTTGTCACCTGTAAAAATGGTATGGAACAATGAGAACCCAATGCCTCCTTGAAGCAACAAAAAGTATTAGGACAATTTAGAAAAACTGAAAAATTAGAAGATAATATTAACTATCTATTTTCATAAACAACTGACCTAGAAAATAGGACAAGAAAAGAGAATGTAAGAATTGTAAGAACCTTGGCAATCATGACCAAAAACCAAAAATTATAGATCACATTTTATTAAGTCATAAAACAAAACTACATAGAAGTATTGGGGTCAGAGGGAAAAGTTAAGACAGAAAAAAATCTATTGTCTTCCTCCTAAAAGAAACCCTAAATTGACATGATTTGGTGTCTAAAATTAATAACACGCTTTTAAATTTATTCTGAATTATTAATATTTTGTAAGTTTAAGTGATCAATGAAATAACAAGGAAAGCCCTGTTGTTGTTTAGCATTTTCCCATTTCTAGTTGTAAAAGTTCACACTGAAATTTTAACAATTAGCTCTTTTCTTTTCATTTTCTTTTTTCTTTTGGTGAGGCAATTGGGGTTAAGTGACTTGCCCAGGGTTACACAGCTAGTAAGTGTCAAGTATCTGAGACCTGATATGAACTCTGGTCCTCCTGAATCCAAGGCCAGTGCTTTATCCACTGAGTGATAGACATGAAAAGATATGCATCAGCAATTTTATTAACATGCAGAAGAAAAAAGTATAAAATTGGGGGCAGCTAGATGGCATAGTGGATAAAGCACAGGCCTTGGATTCAGGAGTCCCAGAGTTCAAATCCAGCCTCAGACACTTGACACTAGCTGTGTGACCCTGGGCAAGTCACTTAACCCTCATTGCCCTGTTAATAAAAAACAAAAAAATAAAGTATAAAATCATTTTCTTCCTTATTAAATTTTAATGACAGTACATATGTCATAAAAACAAACCATGAGACAGAAGTTGATAGTTTCTCATTGAATCTGTCCCTCAACTATTGAAGTATCTGTGTTTATCACACACAAAGTTCAGAATTATTGTTCTTTTTGAGAGGTTTCAGTAATTTCTGACTCTTTATGATCCCATTTACAGTTTTCTTGGCAAAGATACTGGAATAGTTCACCTTTTCCTTCTCCAGCTCCTTTTACATATGAGGAACTGAAGCAAACAGGGTTAAGTGGATTGCCCAGGTTCACACAGCTAGTAAGGAGATGAGAGATAATAGTCCTTATATGCTCTGCTCAGCTTAAACTTAATATATGATCATAAATTAGAAAGGAGATTAATAAGCTGGAAGCATCTGTAAGAAAGCAATGAGTATGATGAAATACTTTGAGTGTGTACCATTGATCAAATGCAGGAACTGGAGATATTTAACTTGGAGAAGAGAGGAGAATAAGAGAAGTGCTGATAGCTGTCTCCTAATATTTTAAAGGCTATCATATGGAAGATATTCCATTTGGCATAGAGACAGAACCAGCAATTATGGGGCAAGTAACAAAGAGAATAATTTAAGCTTGATGTTTCAAGGTAGAGAGGTAGGAGATTGAATGCTATGAAGAGTGAAGAGCAAGTAACCTACTTTGGCTGGAATCTGAAGGACTTTAGATGACAAATAAATAATTGTCAGAAAGAGAACCATAGGATTTTCCCTATTTTGGATGAGTTGCTTTGGGAGATAGAGGGCATAAAGACTCACTTGTTGGCTATGTTAGAGTAGGGAATCTTGATTTGGCACAAGTTGAAGTAGATGGCCTCCCGGATACCTTCTAACTCTGAAATTTTACAAAACTGAGACACAGAAAACTTAAATTACTTGCCCAAGGTCACATAGCTAATTAATGGCAGAGAAGATTAGAATCTAGGTCCTCTTGCTTATAGTCCAGCATGAGATGAATTATGTTTGTTTTCCTCCCCTATTGACCAAGCTGAACACACATATGAGGCAATGCACTGATATCAAATTAAACATGAGAAGGTAACTAATAAAACACTCTCATTTATTGCAAAAATGAGCTTCTATTATCACTGAATTTTTGTTAATGCAATGCCAATACATTTACAATATAATAACAGAAGTATCTGGCATCCCAGTGGATAAAACACTAGTCCTCAAGTCAGAAAGATCTGAGTTCAAATTTGATGTCAGACACTGTATGATGCTAGTCATGTTTTCCTCAGTTTCCTCAGCTTAAAATATAGATAATAAAAGGAAGCACTATATCTCAGGGTCTTTTGAGGATAAAGTGAAATCATATCTGTTTTTAAAAAGTGTTTAGTACAGTACCTGGCCTGTAGTAGGATATATATAAATGCTTATTCTCCTTTCTTTCATATAATACATAAAGATATAAGTGTTGCATGTATTTTTTGATTATAGCTAAAAGGGCATTTTCATTAAAACATTTTCTTTTCTATTACATGTGGAAATTCACCTTACTTTGACCTTCATCTAGCTATATGTCCCAGATTGAAATAGTTAAAAATAATGAACCAATTACCTTTATGACACAAGACCTCATCCTGTTTCTTAAAATTGATTAAGATGCCACCTGGAAGCTTGTAGCTCTTTGGTATTCTGAGTTTATCATTTAATTGTGGTGGATGAATTGTACTAAAGGGTAAATGACATCTTCTTTTCCCAGCCCCCTCCCACATTGAATAATTTCCATATTGAATTTTCTTAGGTGAGAAGTCTTCATTAGAAAGCCACAACATTTAGCCTTTATATCAGATTGCAACTACATTGCAATCTATGGGAAATGAATACAGTACATTTTCAAATAGGTTCCTTTCAAGAACTTTGTTCCTTTATTTGTTCACAGGCTCCTGTTAATACTTAATATTTTATATAATAGCTGTCAAGTAAGTAAGATAAATATTGGCTCCATATCCAATGATTATATTAAATGTTGACTGCCTTGGATCAATGACCCAGCAACCCACTGTTGGGATGCTCTGGACACAACTTGTACCCAGGATCACACAGTTATAATATCAGAGGTTGAGACTAGAATCAAATTCATTCTGATTTCAAAAGGAGCTCTATATGTGCAGAGAGGGAGAAGAATAAGAACAGGGATTAAGAAGGGGAAAGGGAGAAAAGAGATAAAAAGAAAGAAAGTGTTATCTAGACACAGTTTTACAAAAAGTAAGACTGTAAATGCTAGCAAATTGGGGGTAGGGAGCTTATCTTTGACCATTTCCCTTGCCCCCAAGTCAGGATCAATGAGAATACTCTTTCAAGGTATGTTAATATACCTTGCTGATGCTCTAGGGATAACTCTGGCTATATTTAAGTTTTATCTGGGATTCTTTCCTATATTGATACAAGGGGAGGAAATGAGGCCAAGAAAGATGGAATGATCCATTGATTCAGGATATGGTTTGTTTGAATCCAGAATCTTTGGAATGGTGAGTACAAGCACCAAATTTGATGTTGTAGAACATGATAAAGGGGATCATCAAGAGAGAGAATGGGTAGTGGGCTAGACTTATGATTTCATTCCTAAAGGGATCTTTTTTATTGTTATTATTATTATTATTAATTTATTTTTATTTCTTGTTAGTTTTCAACATTTGTTTTTATAACATTTTGGATTCCATATTTGGTTCCCTCCCTTCCTTTGTTTCCCCCTTTCAAGACAAATTTGATATAGGTTATATATGTACAATCATATCAAACATATTTCCTCAGTTGTATCATGAAAGAAGAATCAGAACAAAAAAGGAAAATCTCAAAAAAACTTTTAAAAATAGAAATAGTATGGTTAAATCTGCATTCAGATTTCACTGTTCTCTTTTCTAGATGTGGAGAGCATATTCCTTTGGAATTCCATCAGTCATTTGGAATTGTCTTGGGTCATTGTAGTCTGAGAAAAGCTAAGTCTATCATAATTGATCATCACACAATGTAGCTGTTACTGTGTGCAATGTTCTCCTGGTTTTCTGCTCACTTCACTCAACATGAATCCACTTAAGTCATTCCAGGTTTTTCTGAAATCTGCCTGCTCATCAAATCTTATAGCACAATAGTATTCTATTACATTCATATACCACATCTGGTTCAGCCATTCCCTACTTGATGGGCATCCCCTTGATTTATAATTTTTTGCCACCACAAAGAGAGTTGCTAGAAATATTTTTGAACATATGGGTCCTTTTCCCCTAATGGGAATCCTTGTAAGAGAAAACTTCTTTAACCTATCAAGATCTACGCATACCACTTAAAATCTTGGGAAATTGCCCAAGATCACACGTCTATTATATAAGAGATAGGATAATTTATTCTAATTTCAAAATCTGCTCTTTGGGAAGAGAAGGAGAGGAAAAAGGGTAGGGGAAAAGACAGGGAAATGGAGAAAAGAACTCTAACAGAAAGTATTATCTGATGGGGGAATAGAGAAATGCCACCAAAATTGTTCTCAATTAGGTTGTTCAGTGACATTAAGGTTGTTGACTGCTTAGCCCTTACCTAGGTAGATTTTTCCCATTAAGTTTTCTTTTTAGACATCTTATACCTATAAAACCTTCCCTCATAAACTACATTGATTTTAATTCATGACCTTTTTCCTGGGTAGCAAGTTAAGTAGAATGTTGGTAAGAGAATTTGGTATAGGAGAAATGCCATATTTATAACTCTATATCCTCATTTCCTAGATCTCTTGAATACCATCTCCCTTTAAAAAAGATGCACATGCAAAAAATTAGAATTCAGTAAGAACATATAATTTTTAAATCTCTATGCAAATGTCCTGAAACTATTGTCAGAAACTCTAATGTTCCTATGCTGCTTTCATTGAAGACTGACCTCAATTAACTGAATTTAATTATCTGAATTCATATTTTAATTTATTCATTTATGCCAATTACTGAAGCCTTCGAGTAGAATTACAAATTCACAAAAACTAGGGTAATAAAAATATTTAGGGGATTAAATATATACTCAGCTTAGTCTCAAGAAGATTTCTCTTTTCCTCCCAAAAAGTGTTAATAAATTGAAGGGCCTTAAAAAATCAACATAGTAGGACTGCTCAGGATTTACCAAGTCATAAGATTAAGAACCCTTATTATACACACACACACACAAGCACACACACACACATAGATATATATATACTGTAAGGGGCTAAACTTCTAGCTATGAATGTCTAAAATCTAATGAATGGTTGCCTTAAATTAGAAGCTTTAACAAGAGTTTAGACTTTTAAGCATTTATTAAGGTGCATTAGAATCTAGTGATCAGAGAGAAAGAGGCCAAGATTCCTTCATCTATCTATCTATCTATCTATCTATCTATCTATCTATCTATCTATCTATCTATCTATCTATCTATCTATCTAAGAGAGCCAGAATCTCCTCTCTACCCAAGCCGAGGTCTGGGCCAAAAAAGACCTCACTTGCTCCTTCCTTCTCCCAGAAGCATCCTCTCCAACAGGAAACAGGGTCATCCACACACACAGCTCCAAGCTAATTGGCTGGTAGCTCTTACTGACAATTCCCACAGGTGGTTCTATAGATGTAACTTGGATGCTCGGAAACTTCTAGACACTGGTTAACTTCCGGATGCTAAAGTCACATGGTCTCTAAATCACATGCTTTCTCCTCATGGTGGAGCTTCCCTGCAATCTCTTCCCCAGCAGGGAGTGCCATTCCAATTCTCACAATACATACATACATACATACATACGTGTGTGTGTGCGTATGTATGTGTATAAGAGACAAAGAGAGTGAAACAGAGAGAAAGGGATTTCAGCCTATAAAACTCTCAGTAGTTGGGAGTGTACAGAAAGGGGAGAATAATTTTGTATTTAGGACTCCAAAGGACTTTAGATAAATGAATCGCTCTCCAAATCTAGCCATAATCTCATGAGAACAGTCATAGATATCCTAGATAAAATGCAATAAAAACAATTTGGGATCCACAGTTCATGGAAACAACCACATAGGCAGGAGTACTTCAAAAGGTCCCATTTTGGAATTTTTAGTAATTAATCCATTATTTCCTCTCAATATGGACTGTGTTGCTAGTTTACTAGACAAAAATATTCATTTTTCAAAAAGCTATATGCAAAACTAGACATAGTTAAAAGTTAATTTAAGTTTCTATTCTAGTAAAGAGCTGAAGATATTTATTTCTTTTCATGTTATTTTTAGGTGTCAGGAATTATCAGATTAAAATCTTTAAAGAGAAATATACTTTGTGAGGACAAGTCAATGCTATCTAATTAGTTTACTTTAACTGCTACTTAATATACAATTGACATCTGAGAAAACAAACAAACAAAAAAGCTGATCTATAAGCAGAAACCTTGAGTTAGAGAGTTAAGTGACCAGGGAAATATAAGAAGACAAATGAAACAGCCAGAAGTAGAAACAAAGTAAGTAATTTGATCTAATTACATAATTATGAATGTATATATATATATATATATATATATATATATATATATATATATATATGTGTGTGTGTGTGTGTGTGTGTGTATGTATATATGTATGTGTGTATACACACACACTGAATATACTAATTCATTTTATAACAGTATGATGTTATATGAGTAGCCTCAGAGTATTTAATTGGAATGTCATGTATAGATTTTTAATTCAAATTTAAAATTTTATGATTAAGATTTTTTAAAATTTATGTGTAGAATTTCTCCCCAAAAAAGTCTTTCAAAGGCATTTTGGCAAAATTAAATGATGCCACATAAGAGATCTGATCTGACATGCTGGAGGGTTTTTTTTACATCTTCTCGGCCCTCTATAAAAGCATTGTACTAGTTAGAATGGGAGGCTATTCCAAAAATTGTAGTGTGTGGAATTCAAAATGGATATTTTAAGAAGGAACAATTTGAGGGAAGGGAGGAAGGAGAATGCTCAGCTTTATCTTTAACCAGGTCTTCTATCCACACAGACATACTTTTTAAATGAGGAGGACCTTGTGAGCTTCAATGGATCAGAAGTTTCTATCTTCCCATCTGTATCTTAGTGGTGTCCTTAGCAAAGATTAGCTATATGTTTTCCAGATCATCTGGTGACAGTGTCTGCATCAGGAACCAAGAATAAAAAAGTGAACAACACAAACAGAATGATCTCAGAAAGTTATGGAAAGACTTGCCTGAAATGGTGGAGACTAAAGTGAGCAGAACTAAGGGAACATTGTATATAGGAACATTAATATCATTTTAAGAATGACTTTGAGTAACAGGCATTTGACTAATATAAATACACAAATTAAAAATAAAGGACATATGAAGAAAGACATTATCTATATCCAAAGAAAGAATTGATAAATAGAAGTGTATATAAAATAATTTTATATGTGCATACATACATACATACATACATACATACATATATATTTGTTTATGCATGCACTTATTTGTTTCTAATGGTAGACATCACTAGGGTGGGATGGGTGGGGGAGGGAAGAAAAAAAGAAATTTACATGATAACTTTATTATATATGTTAAAGGAATAGCAAGTTGTACATAGTACATTTCAAATTTCATGTGTTATGTTTTTATTATACTATGTTATGGAAATGCTAAATAATATGTACCTTTTTAAAAATTTAAAAATAAAGAATAAATCTCCCAGTAACTAGTAACTGTGACTAAGCCTTTGACATATGGACTTTATAAGCTTATCACCATTTCTACCTATCTTGTTTCCCTGTAGAAAGCTTAATGCATTTCAGTACCAAATCTCCATTTTCATGATAAGAAAATGATGAAGTTCATAAATTTCCATTGCTCCCACCATTTTGTCCATGTTTGTATATTCTTCTTGTCATAAACTCCAAATACACTGAATAGTGAATATCTTATTATTTTTCATTTTCCCCTAATGTATTCCCTTTCCCTGTTCTTTTCTTCTAAACCAAAACAAAACAAAAAAGAACAAAAGCTTTATGCAGGCCTTATGTTTGTCTCTTAACTACTCCTCTGGCCCTTGAAAACAATGAGATTCTCAAGAGACACTTCTCCCACTGTTAGAATTTCAACACTTCATTATTACCTAGATTTTTTACAATGATTCAGAAGCATTTGTCTTTCTAGGTTTCTCTTAAGCATGTTTTTGTATCTCAAAGGATTTTGATGTAACTCTGGACTTTTCAGCAGGAATACTTGTAAGTGTGTTCTCCTATAAGGTCCACCATATGCCATATCCCACATCCCACATCCCACAAACACTTATATAATTATAATCAATTTTCCAGGTTACAGTTCTCTTTCTTCCAACTACTTATCTATCTATCTATCTATCTATCTATCTATCTATCTATCTATCTATCTATCTATCTATCTATCTTTTCCAACCTTTGAATTTGTCTTAATATTTTCTAATGTCTCATGAAGTCATTTAATTCTATTTCTTCCATTCTCTTTTTTAGACTGTTCACTACTTGACTAAAATTTTCAACCTTCTTTTTGAAGGTATTTATTTCCTTTCCTTCCTTCCAGCCCCAACCAAAACTTTTTTAAAAAAAATCAAATTTAACTTTTTACATATCTTCATTTCTTCTAGCCACTCATACTGTGTGTTTGTGTGTGTGTGTGTGTGTTTGTGAGAGAGAGAGAGAGACAGAGAGACAGAGAGACTTATTTCTCTGAGGCTCTGATTTTATCTGTTTTGAAGTTATCTTTATCTCTTGGGCTTCACTTACCCCATAGTATTTCTTCATCATGCAAAGTATTATCTTCAATTTACTTATATCCTCAGTTCCTGCGTTGAGATACTATACCAGGACATTTTATTCATGATGAGGTGACTGTTACTAGGTTTTATCTTCTGCTGCAAACCCTGATTTCAGTCTCAGATTTCTGGTGGTCCAATTTGGTTGCTCACCTCAGCTTCTCCCTTTATGATTCTGCCAGCACAATCCCTGTTAGTTTTGTTCTCTGATACCTCTGACAGCCCCCAGTCAGATATCTGAGATCCTGCTAGTCTCAAGTCCTTTGCAAAGTTCTTAAGAATACATCTAGCACTTGAGTTGGTTCTGTCTCCTGTGGTTCCCTGAGCAAGGTAGCACAGAATAGTGGATTGGGCATTGGGCATAGAGTCAGAAAAGCCTGAGTTCTAATCCTACCTGAGATACTGAGTAACTTTAAGACCTTGGGCAATCATTTAACTTCCGTGCTTCGGTTTCCTTATCTGTAAAAGTAGGTTCTACTCAATGACCTCTCAGGTGTCCTCCAGTTATTAAACTATGATTTAGCTTTCTGAAAAGTACACTGTTAGGTCCTGTCTCCCAGCATGATGACCTAAGGGGATTTTCCTCTCTCCCTTGCTTCTGTTCTGACAATCCTGGTGCAAGATCATCTCAAACTTTATTTATAGGTTTTCACTGTGTACTTGGTACAAACCATTTCCCAGCACCCAGAGATCTCAACTTTTGGTGTTGGTCTGGATTGGATAAAGGTCCTTAATTCTAATTCTGTTTCTCTTTAAGTGTCTTGATCATTTCTCTATCTGCTGCTTCTTTAAGTTTTTTTTTTAATGTATATAATAGAGAGCTAGATTTCTCTACAAGTTTTAATGTATCTTTCTTAACCCATCAAGACTCACTGATGCTACTACAAGCCAAGTACCCAAAGGAGAAAAAAACAGTGGAAGAAAAAAAACTATAAATATATTTATTGGATCACATTTTGTAGTAGAAAAAAACTAGAAATAAAGTGAGTACCCATAATTTAGTTGATAGTTGGGTGAATCATGGTGCATGTATGTGATATGATATTATTGCACTAAAAGGGAAAAAACATATGACAAATTTTGAGAAACCTGGTAAATATCTGAACTGATACTATATGAAATGATAGCAGTAGTGAGAAGAAAAACAACTTTGAAAGACCATAAAAGGATCAAACAAAACTTCAGAAAACTGGTGAAATGTGCTACCCACCCCTTGGTAAAGAAATGATAAATTAGTGATGCAAAATGAGACAGATATTTTCAAACATCACCGACATGCTGATTTGTTTTGTTTGGCCTTACTTATTTCAAAGGGGAACTGCTTTGGGCTAAGGGAAGTAAGATATAGTGGTAGAGATACAAAACAATGGGAGAAAAATAATAATGGACTATCAGTAAAAACATTCTAAATATATAAAGGTAAACAATTCAAAATATGACAAATACAAGAACATTATTGTTACTATTGTGAAGTATTTTATATATTCTCAGGGAGGCAAACTATGTAGCAGGTCATTGTTTTCATATTTGATCTTCTTTCTTCCCTCATGTATTAATATATATTTTATTAATTTCACAATAAAAAGATTTTTAAAAATAAACTGTAATATAGATTGATAAACTCCAAAAAGGGAGGAACTATGCTCCTGTTGTGAGGAGGGCTCATAGTTGTTTTTGACTGCCAATTATCTATCTAATAATGTTAGGGGGTATTGCTTCTGTCATGCTAAGGAGAACTGGTTATTTCTACTTACCCACCCCCAGATTTATGTGAGAAGCCCTTTCTGAACTCTGTCCTTCAGGTTTGACTTTAATGTAAACATGTTCAACTCCACTCATCAGGGGAATAAATGATTTTCCTTCCAAATTTTTGTGTGGGAAAAACAATGGAAATATAAAGCAAGGAGATTACTCCCTCAGAAGAGCTTGCTCAACATCAATGACAAACTTCCCCCACCAGGACAAATGAATAATAGGTATCCAGGACTTCATTTTTGTTCATATATTCTTTCTCTGCTTTGGGAAATCTATAGAAATAATAATCAATTAATAGATATGGCAATAACAACAATCCATTTTCATATCAATGCAAGACTGTCACATTTATCACTACAATTATTATCAATGAATATATATGTATGTATGGCCTATATATGTAAATTTAATATAGGAATGCTATAACAAAACTGGAAACTATGGGTTAAAAGGAATAGGAAGTAAACAAGAAAAAAGGAGGAATTTAAATTATTCTAATTCTCAAAAAGCAGAGAAAAAAATAAAAAAAAATAAGTATAGGAGAAGAAAATTCCCAGTCAAAATTCCCAGAAAAATCCTATTTCTAGCAGGTAGGTGGGATTGTAGTAGCATATATTTGATGAAAGAAGCCAATTACCACTTCTTAACTGTCTTCCTTTACAAATTTTGCCTTCCTTTCCCAGCTCTTTTCAGAATAGCAACTACATCTTTCAGGGTCATGGTTTTCATTTCAAAACTGCAGAGAGAATTGAAAAGAGAAGTCCCTCAGGCAAGTGTCTCAGAAAGACCAATTTCAACTCACTTACAAACCTACTACCAGAAGTACCGAATCATTTGGTTTAGTCATTGGTGCAGATTAACATCTTATTCTTTGCTTTGGGGAAGCTGTAACAATATGAATGAAATTCTTTTTTTTTAAAAACTCTGAGTCTGGAGTATTGTCACAAATGGCTCCAAAAGTAAAACAGTAGTAGTAGTAGTAGTAGTAGTAGTAGTAGTAGCAGCAGCAGCAGTAGCAGCAGCAGTAGTAACAATAACTAAACAAATAATTGAATGAATAAATAAATAAATATACATCATTCTTCTTGTGTGCCTCACCAATAGCCCTCCTTTTCAGTGAATTCACTCCAAGGACACAAACAAATCATTAATGTATTGAAATACAATGTTATTTAACAGAATTCAAATCATGAAACAGCAAACACAACTCTTTAAGAACAAGAAAGTAAGCTTTTTTCTCTTCTCTCAGAATAAGAGAGTGATAGCAGGGTTTAGGAGAATAAAAATCACTAGTTTTATCTTAACAGACCAGTATTCTGTATCTGCTTTGTCTAGTTTCTTTTCAGCCCCCTTCTCTGTATTTCTTTGTATTGATTCCTAACCTCATATTTTCACTCCTAGGTTGGTGCCTCAATTAATATTGTTATGCTCACAGCAATTGTGTCTTCTTGTCTTCCTGGCAGTGGTCCTAGTTCAATTCATGCTGTCAACCTGCTTCTTTGGCCATTTTCCTTCTTGTCATTTTACTCATGGTGGTGCTTCCAGCTTGTGTCTTTTTTGGATGACCTCCACTGATGGTGTCATTTCTCAAATGGTGCTCTCCCCTTTCCCTTTGGATAGGAAAGAGAATAGCTTTTTTTTTTCTAAAAGAATTTCAAACCTTTTGGTCACTGGCTGAAGAAGAGTGGGGACTCATCTCCAACATCTATTCTAATTATTTGGCAACCCTCAGAAGACTCTCCATACTTCAGGCTCTGTGAATAAACATAACTACCAAACTTGTGTAGATTTTGATTGAGTGAAATATAGGTATTGAGATAATGAGGAACATAGTCATAACATATTCATTAGGAAAACAATTTGATACCTCTACAATTAAATCATTAAATAATCTTTCAGACCATGAATGGCAGAAGCCTTATTATCCAACCTCTTCTAAGCTTTATGTTCGTATATATGTTATGTTATGTGTGTGTGTGTGTATGTATGTCTCCCCTGTTACAATGTAAGCGGCTCTGCCAGCATCCGCTTCCTACTTCGTGTCCTCTTCCCATAAATGGGAGGCTCCTCAAGTTGATTGGCTGATAGCCTTGATAGATAGTGCCCACGAGCAAGCGTTACTTCCTGGCACCAAGGACCTTGACCACATGGCTTGCCCTCAGAGGTCTTCTCCTCATGGCAGAGGTTTTCTACAGTAAGTCTCCAGCAGGTGGCATCATTCCAATCATTATACCAAGATGGGGGAGGAAAGGCAGTAAGCTCTCAGAACTCACAAACACAATTGCTCTAAAAAACCTCCAAATAATGACATAGGACAATTCCTGGAGCAGCAGAACCCACAAAAAAAAAAAAAAAGGGTGAGATAATTTTCCAGCCAAAGACAGCTTAGAAGGTAAGCAGGAGGGGACTGCTGTGCTGGGGTGGGAGTGAAGCCCAATCCTATGGTCATGATGACACAGATCCAGTCCCAGTCAGGACTCACCAGAGAACAAGACCCCCAGAACCTCTGAATCAGCTGCAGTGCCAGCATCTTCTGGAACTAAGCTCATGGTCTGGTGAGAGGGCTAAGTGTTTGGCCATGGGGATATTGCAGAGGTCTCTGCTGGTGCTGAGGCAGAACTTGGGTGTTTCACCCCTGCTGAGAACCAAGAAGTAGGCTTGAGTGACATTGGCCCAGGTGTGGGAGGGGTGCAGGGCTGTCAGAGCCAACAACCACAGTACACAAAGTTTTGTTTTCTGGTTAATTAGCAAGTTACCCTGGGTTATCTACAGAGCAAAGAACAGACCAGGCAAGTGAAGCACCTGCCCCTCCTTAAATCATAACACCTGGGACCCTTGGAAGCTTGGGACAGTAGATAGATAAATAATTGAATGAATGAATAAACAAATAAATGAACAAATGAATGAATGAATAAATGAATGAATACATAGATGAATAAACAAATAGATACACAGGTAAATAGATGATTAGATGAATGAATGAATGAATAAACAGGCAAATAAATGATTGAATGAATGAATGGATAGATAGATAAATGAATGAATGAATAAATGTGGGGTGGGGGGAAAGAAGTATTTTTCCAATGTCATCTGTATTGGAAGGCTAGATTCTCAGGGAAAAACTGAATACTTGTCCTTTGCAGGTTCTAAACTTATCCTTGAGGTATTGAAGGTTTTCTTTGTAATTTCATATATAGGTTATGAGACCCCTCTGGAGTACTTCTCTCTCCCTTCACCCCAATGATTATTAGTTGACATCAATTAGTGACTTAGCCTTAATTAGCTTTTGTTGCTCAGTCATTTATTCATATCCTACTCTTCATAACCTGATTTACTATACCATTCCAGTCCTTTCTATCCTCCACAATGCACATGGGTTCCATGACATTATTAATCCATCTTATCTTCTTCCACCATCTTTTCCTTTTCCCTTCAATCTTTTCCAACATCATGGTCTTTTCTAATGCGTTCCATCTTTTCAATATGTGAATAGCCTGAATTAATTTCTTTAAGTATTGACTGATTTGATTTCTTTGCTGTTCAAACAGTCTCAAAAGTTTTCTCTAGAAGCACAATTTGAAATCATCAATTATGTGGCACTTAGTTTTCCTTATAGGCCAGCTTTCCCAGCAATATGCTGCTAATGAAAAAGTGTAGTTTTGTCTATGTAGACATTTGTCAGCAAGGTCTATATCCTTCTTGCCCCAGATCTTTGACACATTCTCCCATGAGTACATGCAAAGTCTGGGGTACATACTCCAGCTTAGTGGGCACATATGGCAAAGGGTTAACTCAAAGTTTCTATTTGCTAGTCTTCCCTTCATGGAATTCTCATAAAGTGCTCCTTACAGGGAGTGAGGTGGCACAGTGGATAAAGCACCAGCCTTGGATTCAGGGGGACCTGAGTTCAAATCTGGCCTCAGACCCTTGACACTTGCTAGCTGTGTGATCCTGGGCAAGTTACTTAACCCTCATTGCCCTGCTCCCCCCCCACCCCCCAAATAAAAACAAAAAAACAAAAGAAGTTCTCCTTAGACATGGTGCAGCTTTCTTCTAATTTTCTTATAATCTTGAAACTTGCTTTACTCAGTGTGTCTGATTTGTTCTGGGCTCTGATACAGACACTGTTAATAGCTTCTACTATCCTGGGGAATGATATTAGGACATGGATGAGTCCAAATCTTCTAACTATCCAAAATTTACAAGGTTATCCCTCAGTCAAAGGACGTAAGGAACCTAGGCTCTATTTTTTCTCCCCACCCATTTTCTCCCAGGACAGTATATGGAACTTTCCTTTTCTTTGTCACTACTAGAATCTCTTGCATTCCAAACTGATCTGCTATTTTATACAAAACCTAGAATGTGCCTGAGTCTTTTCAGCCAACAATAATAATACACCACCTCTTTAGCATCAGAGCATTTAATTCAATTGCTTTCAAGAAATTTTCCCACCTCATGTGACTTTTGATTAATTGATTGATTGATTCAGCAGATATGTCTAGACCTTAGTTCATACCTTTGATTTAATTAAGAAGTTCCTCAGGCCTTTGTAATTACTGAAGTAGGGGTATAAAACATTCCTGTACCTTACATTCACATATTGTCTAGTTCAGAGAAATAGCACTAGCAGATAACACTCAGTAAGTGGCTGTGTAATTGACTGATTGATGAAAACCAATTGATTGATGTCAAACAGGGAAGTCTAGGGCTATCATCTTTCATGCAATTGCTTACAACATAATGGGAGGACTCTGAAATATGTTCCCATAAGGTATAGAAAGCCATTGAATGATAGTCTTAAAACCACAACTATTTAAATAAGCAGCCCAAATGTTGCTAAAAATAAAATAAAGAAAAAGAAAAAGAAAAAGAAAGAAAGAAAAAGGAACCATATGATAAATAGCAACTTTGGTATAAAAGAAGATTTGGGCTCATATCTAGAGGAAGATAGTGAGGTAAAAAAAAAAATCCACTCCTACCCCAAAAGTGACATCAAATGGGTACAAGCCCAAAAAGAGTTCTTGGAAGAAACTTAAAAAAGAATTCAAAAATCAAATAAAGGATATTGAGGAAAAATTAGGAATAAAAAATAAAAGCAATATAAGAAAATTATAAAATGAAAGTTAATCAATTGGAAAAAGAGATCCAAAATCTTAAAGAAGAAAATAACTCTGAAAACTCGAATTGGGTAAGAGGAATCAAATAATATTATAAGAAACTAAGAAATAATAAACTAGAAAAACATAGAAGATAATATTAAACATGTCATTAGATAAACTGACCTGGAGAAGAGATCAAGGAGAGACAATAAAAGACTTGTCAGACTGCCTCAAAGTTATGATTAAAATAAAAGATTTGGGATACAATTTTACAAAAAAATTATTAAGGAAAATTGCACTGAACTTCTGGAACAAGAGGGTCAATAAGAAATCAAAAGAATCCCCCAATCATCACAGGAAAGAGATCCTAAGAAGAAAATGTATAGGAATTTAATAGGCAAGTTTAAAAACTCTCAGGTTAAAAAGGAAAAAAAAATCACAAGCAACAAGAAAAAAATACTGAAAAAAAAAGAAAGAAAAGAAAAAAAATACTGCAGAAATACAGAGAGGATTTCACAAGACCTAGCAACTTCTACTCTAAAAGACCATAGGTCTTGGAACATAGTATTTTCAAGAGCAAAGGAGCTGGGATTGTTAACCAGAATAACCTATCCAGCAAAGTTGAATATAATCCAGAATGAAAAAAAAAAGAATATTCGATGAACTGAAAGATTTTCAAGTATTAGTAACAGAAAAACCAGAACCTATTGGAAAATCCAATGGAAAAGATCCAGAAGAAATATAAAGAAAACATTATAGACTAATTATAAGGCAATCACTAAGGTCAAAATGTTTATTTATTATAAGTCTATCTATATCTATCAATCTATGAAAATGTCATCAGCATTCTTAAAACTATCATCATAACTAATGTAGTTTTAAAAGAAGGTTGGAGCTGAACTGCATATAATAGGGTGATTCTAAAAAGATAAAATTGGTAGAAAAGGGTAAAAGGAAACAATTATATTATAAAAATGGGTTGTGAAAGGAAGAGCTAATACAGAAGAAACAGGTGGGGATGGAGGGCTGGTAATGGTGGAAACTAACTGTCATCTGGGATGAAGAGGAGACAACATATACATGTGGAAGGATGTACAAGTCTTCTGAACATATAGAGGTGAGAAAATTGGCAACTAGCATGGGGAAGGGACTTCTGGAGAGATGTGTGGATTTGGGAATATATGTAGGGAGGATGGGAAACTATTGGAGGGGTTGATAAAGTGGTGGGGAGAGGGGAGAGAAAAGATAATGGATAGGTTAAAAGAGATGTCAAGGAAGAAAATAGTGAGGAAAAATAAGATGGAGGAAAATTCACAAATAGTAATTATAACTTTTAATTTGAATGGGATATTTATGACAGCTGTCTCTATGGTGGCAAAGAACTGGAACTTGCAAGGATCCCCATCCATTGTTCAATGGTTGAAGAAGTTGTGATATATAATTCTGATGAAGTGCTACTGTGCTATAAGAAGTGATGAGCTTCATGATCTTGGAAAGTCATGGAAAGATTTGCATGGAATGTTGAAGAGCAAAGTGATCAGAACCAATAGAACATAGTACACAGTAACAGCAATATTATTTTAAGAATGACATTTTTATGACTAAGTAATTTTGAATATTTTAAATACATAAATTTAAAATAAAGGACATGTGAAGGAAGAGAATATCTGCATCTGGGGCAGAGGGAAAACAACTGACAGAAGTTTCTATGGAATAATTTTACATATATGTGTATGTGTGTACATACACACATATGCACATGTATATACACATATCTGTGTCTGATGGTAGCATCTGTAGGGTAGGGGGAAGAGAAAAAAGAAATTTACATGATAATTTTGTTGTATATTTGGTATAAATAAGAAGTTGTGCATAGTAGATTTGCAGTTTCATGTGCATTCATGTTTTTTATTGTACAGTGTTATGGAAATGCATGTTTTGTTCTGTGAATTGAAAACAAAATCAAAATATTTTTTAAAGTGCTGCTTTATGTTTGTACATCATCATCATTATCATCATCATTATTTTTTTTTTTGTTTAGGATTAATACCTCCCTTAATCTACCTTTCTACTTATTCCCTCCCCTTTTCCATCTCCCTTTTCCTCTGTTTCACTGATTAGGCAAATATATCTATATACTTGATTATTTATATGTATATCCTGCCCTCTTTTGACCAATTCAGATAAGATTGAGGTTTGTGCCACTTGTTCCTCTCATTCTTTCCTGTTTGAAAGCATAGACTTTTACTTGTGCTTCCTGATTATGAAAATAATTTCTTACCTTCTTCTCCACTCCCAGCCTCTTCTCCTTCCTTTTCATTCTTCTAAGATTATCAAGATCTAAGGGAACCATTCCCAAACTTTTCATTTAATTAGACTCCTTCTATGACCCTTGATGATGGTAGAATTCCAATGGAAATTATTTATAATCTGCACATATTAAAATGTCAATTCATGCTTAATCCATTATTCTCCATTATGTTTTCTTTAAAAAATGCTATTGACTTCTGTGTTTGCAATTTAAAGTTTCTATTTAGTTCTGGTCTTTATATCAATAATACTTCAAAGTTCTCTATTTCTTTAAAACTCCATTTTTCCCTATAGGTTTGTCTTCAAGTTTTCATTGTTGTTGTTCTTTCTTGTAGACCTATATCCTTTGTCTTTTGAAACATTATATTCCAAGGCCTCTGTTTGTTTATAATGTTGACTACTAAATTTTTTATGATACTGACTGTGGCTCTTTAGTATCTAATTTTCTTTTTTTCTTTCTGGCTATTCCAGTGGTTTGATGCAGAGAAAAATTTGATTTTTTCTTTGACCTGAAAACTCTGGATTTGGGGTATAATGTAGCTAGATTTTCCAGTTGGAGGTTTCTTTCAGAAGATGATCAGTACATTTTTCATTTTCTCATTACATTTTGCACTATGGTTCAAAGAGCTTTTGGCAAGTTTTTTTTTTTAATGACTGACTTTTTGAACTATAATATTGTCAACAAGTAATAACATCATGAGACTTATATGAAAACAAGGTTTATTACAAAAGAAATGAACATATGTGTGAAACCCAGAGCTCATAGTCTTTACAGAAATCTGCATATTTTTGACAGTACAACAAAAGGAGGATCCATTTGTTTTTCATGGACTCCAGCTACACAAGTATTTTCCCAGCATGGCACAGACCTCCCAAAGGTACAAAAGGAATCCAGCTTGGGGTACAAACAATAAATTATATCATCTGGGAGGGGTTGTCCTTGACACATGCAAGACCTCCTGCATGTAACAGTGTTTATGGAAATTATGGCAACTCAAAGAGACAAGTTTGGGGAACCTTTTGACAACCTTTAGCATAGCCCCTAATTGGTGACCCCTGTATGTATGACCACAGAGAGTACACTGGGAAAAAATAGTGCTGTGGATATCACATGGGACATACTCAATTACAAATTGGGAACAGAATTATTAACCATACACAGTACAAACCATAGTAAAAATAAATAAAATTAGGAATTAATTCAAAGGGAAAAATCAAACAATATTGAAATAATCTAGAAAACTTAGTATATAGATATAGAAAATAAAAGCTAAAGGAGTAGAACAATGGACATCAATAATAACAGAACAAGTCTTTCTGCAACTTTAATATTTCTGTCCAATATCCATTCAATCAACACAATTCATCCTGGATCTCAGACTTTCTATGCAGTCCTCTGGTCCCTGGCACAATTTCCTCAGGAAAGTCTGAGAAAAAATATTGTGTCCTCAAGAGCATCCCTTCATTGGATTTTCCATTCTGGCTTTAGGCTACTTGTGTTATTTTTCTGGTCTTTGCTTTCAAGTAGTCTAGTGATTCTTGAATGATTTATTTTTATCTGTTTTACAAGTCTGTTATTTTTGTTATAATAATTTTCTTCCACTGTTCATACTTTATTTTCATACCTGTTTTGCTTTTTTTTTTCCTAATGGAGTCGTTACCTTCTGTTTTGTCCATTCTAATTTTTAGGTAGTTTATGGCTGGATAAGGTATTATAACTCAAATCAAACTATTCCCTTTCTTATACTTTCTTGTATGTTTCTCATTTATTTTTCCATTTTGTTTCTCTTTAGTCCTCTCACTTCAATTTAAAAAAAGCAATTTTACCTCTTACTTTATTTCTTACAAGAATTCTAGTTCATTTTCTGCACCAGCTATGTTTTATTTTTGTCTTTCTTTTGATTCTGTTTAACTACTTCCTGGTGTCTTATAGAGTCATTATCTTCCACCTGCTGAATTTTAATTTTTAAGGCATTATTTTCTTCAGTAAGCTTTTGCACCTCCTTTCTAATTTGGCCAATTGTGATTCTTAAGTAGCTGTTTTCTTCAGTTAATTTTTGTGCTTCCTTTTCCAAGCTGTTGACTCTTTTTTCATAGTTTTCTTGCATAACTCTCATTTCTCTCATTTCTTTTCCCATTTTTCTTCTACCTCTCTTATTTGAGCTCTTTTTGTGCTCTTCCATGATGGCTTTTTGGTATTGATACCAATTCATCTACCTCACTGAGAGTATTTTGACAGTATTATCTTCATCTGAGTTTGTGTTTTGGGCTTCCTTGTCACTATAGGAGCTCTCTATGGTAAGGGTTCTTTTTGTTTCTTACTCATATTTTAGCCTGTTTTGTGACTTTTATAGTTGACGTCTACTCCTGGAGAATAGGGGACACTGTTGCAAGCTTCTTGTGCTTGGGGCAGGTGCCTGATCACTGGCTTTCTGCCCTGAGCCTTCTATGGCTCACAGATTCCTCATTGCCCTGCGATTGTTCTCTGAGCTGGGATGGCTTCACCTAGTCACAGCTTTTTTATGGGTGGTTCTCTAGCTGGCCCTTTGCCCTCTCAGTCCTGGCTGGGGGATCTCATAACTGGCCTCCTACACCACCAACCTGCTGAGCCAGGACCGAGGGGCTGCAGCTGTTAATCTTTGCTGTGTCCCAAGAACCTCCTGCTGACTTGTCCAGACACTCTAGGCACTGCACTGAGCTGCACTCTGCTTCCCTTTCAACCAAGTGAGACAGACCTTTCCTGAAGTCTTCTAAATTATCTCAAGTTGGAAGAATGTTTCTCTCTGTCTTTTTGTGTAGTTTCTGTAGCTCCAGAATCCATTTAGGGAATCCAGAATCCATTTCTGAAGGAAACTTGGGAGAGCTCAGGCAACTTCCCGGCTTCTCTGTTCCATCTTGGTTGTACCTTCCTGAATTATTTTTTAAGGCTTTGTTTGTAAATATTTTGCAGCCTTTCTCTTCTTCTGGGTTTCTGTCTTGAATCTTTATGACAACATAACTTTTCATGATGATATTTTTGCTTGTTTGTTTAGTAATTCTTCCAGCCTCCTTTCTGAGTTGAGATTTTATATTAGATATGAACTCTAGGCAATCCTGGAGGTAATATCTGGGCTGTTCCTGCTTCTGCTTTCTTTTTATTTCAGAGTCTTAGAAAGAACACAGCCTGGGGATGTATAGGCTTTCATTGCTCCCAAAGTCATTTGAACTCAGGAAAAGCCTGATTACTTCTCCCCTATCGTCTAGGATTCCTACTCTGTTTAATCATCTTCAGGCTTCAGACCGGGATGGAACCTAGAAATGGGACCCTAGTCCACTCCTGGTGTCTAAACTGTACAGCTGCCTTTTGCTTCTGAACTTGATTCTTGCCTGATACACAGACTTGGGCCCAGGACTGCTCCTAAACCTTGATCTCCACAATGAGGCACAGGTCTTTTTCTCAATCTGCCTTGTATCTGTGACCCCAAAAAAGGTAGTGGGTTATAGAACTGACAGAACACCAAGCATGTTTTGGATTCTCAATGCTGGATCTGGGATGGCTTCTTGTTCTGGTACACAGCCTTTCTCTTTGCTGACATACTCTATTATTCATTCCTGGACAGATCTTATCTCCTGTATCTATAGAAAGAGCTCTATAGACCTCTGTCTTTATTTCCCTATGATGACCCATAGTAGGAAAAAAAATGACTCACCATGATTATTTCTTTAATATACCAATCAGGATTTTGTCTGGCACATTTTCTAGATCTGTTTGGAGGAGTTGCACTGGAAGGAAGGAATTTTTTGTAGTTCTTGCTACTGGCACCCTGGCACTATCTTTCACTGCCTTTGATTTTAATTCTAGTTGAAGCACATGGCACAAACTGTCCCTGGGTCCAGCTATACCCCTCAGTACCAGACCACTGGAAGGCACAACAGGAAGAAATTTTCTACAATGAATCAGCAACATGAGTAGTAAAGAAGGGTGGTGACCCAGGCATACAAGAAAGTCTAATTTCTTGCAGAGTTTAAATGGCAATATCATTGTAGCATTGCCCTCAGAAAAAGTATATAGTTAGGATGGTTGGTGACTTAAAAAAAATCCCTTTTAATGTAATTAGTAAAGACTCATTAATAGTTGGTAGCTTCTCAAACATTTTGAAAGGTAGAAATTATTTGATATGCAAGCAATGATGATAGCAAATAGTTTCACTTGACAAAATCTATATAGTCTATAGATTAATATGTAATTAGTTTAATGGCAGGGAATAAGGGGGCAATTTTGTTTGCAGATATTTTATTTGATTGCCCTTGTTGTAGGAATAATATCATATCCCTATAAATAGGATCATCATATCAGAGAATAAGTGATTGCTTTTAAATGTCTTCTATGCAAAAACAATTTGGGTATAAAGTGTATAGATAGTAAAGACCTTGGATAGATAGATAGATAGATAGATAGATAGATAGATAGATAGATAGATAGATAGATAGTTGGCACATATATCTGTATATACACACATATACAATCATACACTTAAAATAAAATTACTTTTAAATAAAATTAATGGACTGACAATTAAGTTTATGTTGAGCAAAAATATATTGTTAAAAACCTTTCAAAGATCATAGGGAACCCTCCCTCTCATTTTCATGCATTAAAATGTGTAATTTTTCCTTCATCAGTCATATAACAAATGCATTAAATTGTCAAGAAACCTAAATATATGCCAACAATATGTTTCCTTTTAAATGTGATTGAATGAGAATGAAAGAGCTGATTATGTTTACTTGAAGGAAGTTCTTTTACTTTACTGATTTCGAGCCTTCTTTATATAAAAGCTTGAGATTTAATATATACATGATTTGTGGTCAGATCTTTGGCTCTGCTTCTGAATTAAACCTATACGCATTTCAATTTTACCACTCCCATCTCTGATCCATTAAAGTCTAATTATATTATTGCATCCCTTAAAAAAATACACTATTTTTTCGAGGAATCTTTCATCTCCTTTTGCCAATTTTGAAACTTCTAGCAGAGGAATATACTTACCTACATTTTTTGCCCCCCAATGCCTTTGCCAGCCAGGATATCTAATGCACTGTTTCAAGAAGTTATGAGCAAATAACTTGCCAGATTTCTTCCTAATCAGCAGGGTAGAAATTATTCAATATGCAAACAATGATGATAGCAAATAATGTTTCATTTGATAGAATCTATATATTCTATAGATTAATATGTAACTACTTTAATGGCAGGGAGTAAAGGGGGGAGTTTTGTTGGCAGATATTTTATTTGATTGCCCTTGTTGTAGGAATATTTCTTCTTTTACATAGTGTGGGCTGGTCACATAAAAGATTGTGAAAACCACTTGGTTTCCTTGTAGCCTAAATGCTCAGCATATGGAAAGAAGATATATAAGTTTTTAGTAAAAAATACCATTTCCCTCTGGGAATACCTTTCTGACCAATGATGGCTGGTTGCCTTGGTGAATATGGGGGCAGAGAAGTATATAATGACACAAAAGGTCCCACCAGGAAAGCTCTCATTCTGCCAGCTTTCCAAAAATACCTTGTATTTTTCACCAGGGTATCCACTAATTTGCTAAGGTCTCTGAACTTAGGTTCTTATTTGCTTACATTGCCCTGCCCCCCCATTTTCACATTTATTTCTATTATTAGGCCTTTCAACAAATCACAAAGTCCTTACATTCTCTTTTCTCATATTCTACCTAGGCTAATGTATATTTGGAGTTTTATCCTGGAATATATCCTAAATCTAGCAATGGCATCATGGGGATATATGTATGTATATGTACTTTAGTGACTCTTAGTATATATCTAAGTTGCTTTCTTTTGAATGTTTAAATTAATTCACATCTCTACCAAGATACCTCTAACAATTGTCATTTTCTTTTTTTTCTTCTTTGCCTATGTGATAGGTGTAAGTTGAAACCTAGGAGGTGTTTTTACATGTCAAGTTCTTATTAACAGTAATTTTAAGCATTCTTTCCTATGAGTGTTAAAAGCAAAGAAGAACATTAAAGGATATATTAAGTTCTTCATGTGAGCAAAAGAATGGGTATACAAATAGAAAAGAAAGGAAATTAATGATAACAAAAAGTTCATATTCTAGTGGGAAAGACAAAACATATGGAGGTGTCAACTGCAAGCTGTATGGGAAAGTTCCATGATCTTTAGTGTATAGAGGCAAAGCTTGTTTTTATTCTTTTGAAAATTACCTATTCATATCCTTTGGAAATATAGTTATTGGTAAATGACTTTTTTGGTATATATTTACATAAATTTCCCATGTATCTTATATATTAGACCTTTACAGATCTAATATTTGCTAATAAATATGCAAAATTTGATTTTACTTGTGCAAAAACTTGCCACTGTTATTTAATCAAAATTGCTGGGTTCTTTTATCCTTCTTTGACTACCTAGATCCTTTTTTTTTTAGTTAATTATTAGCTAAATAAAATCTAGCAACCATTTGTAGAGTTTAGCTAACTATATAATCTCCATCATTTACTGACATTCATGACGTAGAAAGAAATACTCACAAACATGTAGAAGGGATAAAGATACAATAGTACAATAAAGGGGTAGTGACAAGGGATTGGAAATATTAAAGTTATGAAGATATATTTTCAGGATGAATTATGATGAGGACTTTATTTTCTCTATCGGGAAATGGCTTCATTATGCATTTTTCTACAATTCTTCACATATAATCCTTCTTATAAGGCCCTTGAAATTTTGCTTTTGATAAGACCTTTAAGTGCTTATACTTTTGTCTTAAAACCTTATTTTTTCCCCTTATATTTAGTGTCATCAACCACAGAAAATTAGTAAGTTTGTATTTCTTGAATCATTCAAGTTTCATGACTATGTTAATAGCTATAAAAATGTGGAAGAAATACCTAAAATGAATTACCTATCAAGTTCCATGTGTTCCTAATGGGCTATATTTTCTAATAATCTTCAATGATTTGAAGAATATTTATTAATGTCACTGCACTTACACTGACAATATTTATTACAAGGAGCATATAAGGGCATGGAATTTATTGCTACATCACAAATGAGAGACTGGAAATGAATTGGCTGGTAGGTGCTATGGCATGAAAGTGCTCATTTGTTATCCTTTTAATTGAATGTCTAAACCCAGAAGCAATATTTGCATATAGTTATAATTTAGATTTATTTTAAAAATTACTCTATTTGTTATGCTTCATTTTCTATTAGGTACAAATAAAGTTATGAATTATAGATATTATTCTGGAAAAGTGCTGAATATGCTTTAAGCAGCTCTATTTTCAAAGATCTAGCTGTCAATAATGAGATCTGGAAATAGGACACTATAGGACAGAGATTTGAAATTGGAGAATTACAGTCTATATGGGGATCCTGGGCTAAAGTGTAGCATGTGGCAGACTCAGGTATTGGGATTAAGGTCATTTAGACAGTATGGTCTAGGAGAGTTTGAGGAACTCCAGAGACAAAGAAGGCCAGATGAAAGTCTAGGGCCATAAGGTAGAGAAGTTAAGTTCAATGTAATAAAGTTCCAGTAATTAAACAAACAAACAAACAAACAATGCTAGAGAAATCATTTAAAATAATCTAGATGGAAAAGATAAGTCAAATATTAGAGCAAGGATTTATATGGAAGTTTGAAGCTTTCAAATCATGGAATACAAGGGATGAAATGGATATTATTTTTTTTTTTTTGGTGAGGAAGTTGGGGTTAAGTGACTTGCCCAGGGTCACACAGCTAGTAAGTGTCAAATGTCTGAGGCCTGATTTGAACTCAGGTCCTCCTGAATCTAAGGCTAGTGCTTTGTCTACTGCATCACCTAGATGCCTCTTTGGGTATTACATTTTAAGGTAGATGGTCCAAAGCTCAAAAAGTCTTGAGATTATCCTTATCCAAGTAAGAAGATGCCAACACATTATACCTTCTCTGGCTAAAGTCAAAGAGTGGGAATTGTTTGGGTAGGCGTATAGAATATAGTTGAGAGTCATCAAGTCAATAAGTATTTCCTATGTGCTAGTCACTGTGCTAAGCAATGAACACATAAAGACAGATAATACAGTCCCAGCTTTGATGAAACTCACAGTCTAATGGGGGATATGACAAGTAAACAACTATGTGAAAACAAGATAAATTTGACATAATCTCAGGAGGAAGGCCTAACATTAAGAGAAGGAGTGTCAGTCAAGAGAGGCTTCAATATTCAGAGCTAGACTATGGAGTAGTGTTATTTAGAATGGCTGAGTTATAGGGGCAGCTAGGTGGCGCAGTGGATAGAGCACCGGCCCTGGAGTCAGGAGTACCTGAGTTCAAATCCGGCCTCAGACACTTAACACTTACTGGCTGTGTGAACCTGGGCAAGTCACTTAACCCCAATTGCCTCACTAAAAAAAAAAAAAAAAGAATGGCTGAGTTATAGTTTTGCTGAATTTTTCACAAACTGAACATAGTAAAGATCAAAAATTGAGATAGTGTGTAATATAAGCTGTGAGGGAACTGACTCCAGAAAAAAAAAAAAAGAAAATGAAATCAAGGGATATGATAATTGTCCACAACCTATAGTTTTACAGGTTTTATGAATGCTTATATCCTATATTTGGAAGGAGTCTAAGAAGTCATCCATTCCACATCAGACCTGATGTAAGTATTAGCTTTATAATATCCCTGACAAAAAATGTCAGTTATTTCTTATTTGCATTTTGTGATAGGAAATTATTGCACCATGTGGCAGCTAATTATTTTTTAAATGTTTATTTATTATGGAGATCATCCTTATATTGTGTTGAAATTTGACCTCCATATTTTTCACCCATAGATTTGTAAAGAAAATAAAATTTTAAGAGATGACAAAAAAACTCATCATATGAAGGATTTGCATATAGAAACTTTGATCGAATTATCTAATTTGAACAGGGTAATCGACCTAGGAAGCAAAAGTTATTATTTCAAAGTTTGCATGCTCAATAATGAGAGATTAAAAGACTCCTTGGCTATAGACTTGATCTTGAATCCTCAATCTTGTAAATGCATACTTTTGGTGATAAGAAAGCTGGGATGAGTTGCTCAGTATAAAATTAATCACTATTGGTGGGGAAAAGAAAAAGTCCTCAGAGTTGCATCATTTGTATAGATGAAAGTTACAAACCTATTTTAAATTTTTCATGAAAATTTATTGATTTTCAAAAGTGTAGAAAGTGTAGTACACAAGTGGAATTGAATTACAATGGGGGAGTTCTGTTATTAAAGAAAGATTAGTTAGCATCTAGAATACGAAACTTTGATCTTAAAGAGTCATCATGGGTTCTTCAAGAAAAAGCTTTGCCAAAGAAACCTAATTCCTTTTTTTGACATATTTATCAGCCCGTAAGATCAAAGGAATTATCTAGTTACAAACGACCTAGATTTTAGCATTGCTTTTTGACAATTCCTCATGGTATTGTGGATAAGAAAAAGAAGTGGTCATCCAGTCTTTAACCCAAATTTCAAGATAAGGGAAGCAAGTCTCCTCTCAGGAGGCCCATCCCACTTTTGCACTGTGCTCACATGGAGATTAATTCCACTACTTGGAAATCTTTAGCCATTTCTGCTAGTTCTTCCTCATGGACCAAGCAAAACAGGTCAAATCCTTTTTCAACACAAGAGCCCTTCAAATACTTTAAGACATCTATCTTGTTCCTATTTCTCTTGTTCTCTTCATATCACTTGCTTTAAAATAATTCATCTAGTGGCAAATATAGAAAATGGAAAATATTGGATGTTGTAGAGGATGTGGAAAAAATGGGACAGTGATCCATTGTTGGTGAAGTAGTGAAAAGAACCAACAATTCTGGAGAGCAATTTGGAACTGTGCCCAAAGGGCTTTAGAACTGTGCTAGGTTTATATCCCAAAGACATCTCCACAAAAAGAAAAAAGCCCTATTTGTACAAAAATATTTATAGTAGTTCTTTTTGTGGTGAATAAGAATTGGAAATAAAAGGAATGTCCATCAGTTGAATGGCTAAACAAGCTGTGGTATAAGATGGCGATGGAATATTATTATGCTATAAGAAGTGACAAGAAGTATGATTTCAGAAAGGCCTGGAAAGATTTGAATGAACTGATGTAAAGTGAAGTGAGCAGAACCAAGACAGAACATTGTGCAAATTGACAGCAATATTGTTTGATGAAGAACTGTGAACCACTTAAATATTCTCAACAATACAATGATCCAAGACATTCCTAAAGGACTAATGAGTAAGCATACTATCCACCTTCAAAGAAAGGATTGATATTGATTGAACACAGACTGAAGCATGCTATTTTCCACTTTATTTTTTCTTTTATTCAAGTTTTCTTATACAAAATAACCAAAACCACAATGTTTTACATATTTGCACATGTATAATTTATATCTGATTGCTTATTTCCTCAGGGACAAGTGAAAGGAGGGAGGAGAGGAAGGATAAAATTTGGAACTCAAAACTATAAATAAGAAGGTTTATTATTAAATGAAAGCAATAAAAAGGGAAACAACAGTTGTATAACAAATACAAATATAAATAAGAAAAATAACACCTCTAGCAACTTTTATGGCTGACAGTCCATTGTATTGGAGTTAATTTTCCTACCTTAGAGCTTTAGACTTTCATGTGACCTTCCTTGTCTCTGGAAACCCTGAAACTTCCCAAGAAAATGCTGAGTCTAAATAGCAATTATCTCCATTCCTAAATGTGGAAGAGTTCATGTGGCCATCCAGCACAGGTTCCCCTCTCAAACTGTACTTCTTTTCTTATTTGAAATCTCTATTCATTGGTGTCCTTCTCATGAGTGTCCTGTTTCCTTATCTCATTATATTTAGTGTGGTCTCTGAAAATGGATCAGCCTGAGTATAATCAATACTTTTCCAAAATAAAATCTATACTTCTTAACTTTATTTATTTCTTATTTCCAGATGTTAATGGCCTAGAATATTCTTGTGGACAAAATGGAGAGATGTGGCTAGATTGTGCTATACTATTACTATTGTATATTGTGAATTTAGATTGTTTGAATGGCTGCACACAAAGAGATATTTTAAAAGGGTGATGTCAACTTGGAAGATGGTCTTTACTGAAGTGCCCAGCACTCAATCGTTAACTCTGTGTGATTTAATATTTTAATCAAAGATTTTTTTTTGGTGTGGGGTAATGATGGTTAAGTAATTTGCCCAGGGTCACACAGCTAGTTAGTGTCAAGTGTCTGAGGCCGGATTTGAACTGAAGTCCTCTTGAATCCAGGGATGGTTCTTTATCCACTGTGCCACCTAGCTGCCCCCTTAAGGCATAGGTGATAATATTATCCAGTTTGTAGATTATACAAGAAAGAAATGCATACAGAGTAGATAACAGAGTCAATATCCTTAAAGATGTTAATTGATTTAAATTTGAGCCAAATTCAATCAACAAAATATCTTGTCAAATCTAACAACCTTTTTCTCAGTGTTCATTTTTTAATCTCTGTGCTGTATTTGATTTACTCCCATCCCCCTTCAACTAGACATTCAGTGTTCTTTGAGTTTTCATGATACTTATCTCTCATGGTTCTACTATCTGTCTAAATCACTTCTTTCTTAATCTCTTCTACTTGCTCATCTTTTCACTCATATTAACTATTGTTGTACCCTATGGCTTTATCACCGGCCTTCTTTTTTCACTATACTCTGTTAGTTGCTAACATAATTAGCTCCTGTTCAGTTGTTGATTCTGTGCAGATGACTCCCAGATCTACACAAGGTATCCCAAAAAGTCAGTGCAATTTCAAGCTATGGAAACTTAAAATTGCATTGCCTTTTTATATGCTCTATATATTCTGTCTTACTCTCTTTTCTGAACTCCAGTACTCATGAAGAGATATCAATCAGACATTTTAGATTAGACAAATACAACTTTTATACATCTTAAAATGGATGTTGCATATCTCAAACTTTATGTGTATAAAACAGAACTCATTAGATTTTAGCCCAAACTCTCCCCTCTTCTCAAATTTCCTGTCACAGTTGAGGATAGAACCATCTTCCCAGTCACCTAGTTTTGTATCCTTGGTCTCACCCTTGACTCCTAATTCATCCCCTACTTCCAATCTATTGCCAAAGCTTGTCATTTTTCTACTGCCACAGTATCTCTCCTGTATCCCCATCTCTCCACTCATACAAATACCACATAACAGAGGCCATTATTACCCTGTCTGTTGCTATAGCCCTCTAAATAGTCTTAATGTCTAAAGTATCTCTCCTTTGAAATCCCTCCTCCAGTTACCTACCAAAGTGTTTTTCCTAAAGTTTAAGTCTGGTCATGTCACCCTCTGATCTGATAAACTGCAGTGGCATCCTCTTAACTTCCTGAATTAAATATAAATTCCACTGCTTGCCATTTAAATTTCTTTTCAACTTCACCCTCTTCCTCCCTTTTAATGTATAAGGTATTTTATTTTTTCCGTTACATGTAAAGATAGTTCTCAACTTTTGTTTATACAAGCTTTACAATTTCAGATTTATCTCCCTCCCTCCCCTCCCTCCCCCCTCCCCTAGAAAGCAGGTAATCTGAAATAGGTTATATCTATATATCTCTATACATATACATATAGATATAGATATATACACACACATATATATACACATAATAACATTAATCCTATTTCTGCATTAATCCTGTTACAAGAGAAAAAATCAGAGCAGTGATGCAAAATCTCAAAATAGAAAAAAATAACAACAGCACCCAAAACAAAAGAAATAATATGGTTCAATCAGCATCTATACTCCACAGTTCTTTCTTTCTTTTTTTTTCTTGGATTTGGAGGTCCTCTTCTATCATGAGTTCCCTGGAACTCTTCTGTACCATTGCATTGGTGAGAAGAATATAGTCCATCACAGTAGGTCAACACTCAATGTTGATGATACTGTGTACAATGTTCTTCTGGTTCTGCTCATCTCACTCATCATCAGCTCACGTAAGACCCTCCAGGTTTCTCTGAACTCTTCCTGCTCACCATTTCTTACAGCACAATAGTATTCCAATGTATTCATATACCACAACTTGTCCAGCCATTCCCCAATTGATGGGCACCCCCTCAACTTCCAATTCTTTGCTACCACGTAAAGAGCAGCTATAAATATTTTTGTACATGTGGGTCCATTTCCCCCTTCCATGATTTCTTTGGGCAAAAGACCTAAAAGTGGGATTGCTGGGTCAAAGGGTATGCACAGCTTTATTGCCCTTTGGGCATAATCCCAAATTGCTCTCCAGAATGGTTGGATCAGCTCACAGCTCCACCAACAATGCATTAGTGTTCCAATTTTCCCACAGCCTCTCCAACATTTATTATCTTCCTTTTTTGTCATTTTAGCCAATCTGATAGGTGTCAGGTGGTACCTCAGAGTTGTTTTAATTTGCATCTCTCTAATCATTAGAGATTTAGAGCATTTTTTCATATGGGAATAGATAGCTTTGGTTTCTTCATCAGAAAACTGCCTGTTCATATCCTTTGACCATTTCTCAATTGGGGAATGACTTGGATTCTTATAAATTTGATTTAATTCCCTATATATTTTAGAGATGAGGCCTTTATCAGAAGCACTGGCCTCAAAAATTGTTTCCCAGTTTTCTGCCTCCCTTCCAATTTTGGATGCATTGCTTCTGTTTGTACAAAAATTTTTTAATTTAATATAATCAAAATCATCCATTTTGCATTTTATAATATACTCTATCTTTTGTTTGGTCAAAAACTGTTCTCCTTTCCAAAGATCTGAGAGGTACACTATTCCTTTCTCTCCTAATTTACCTATGGTATCACCTCGTATGTCTAAATCATGTATCCATTTTGACCTTATTTTAGTATAAGGTGTAAGATGTTGGTCTATGCCTAATTTCTGCCATACTATCTTCCAGTTTTCCCAGAAGTTTTTGTCAAATACTGAGTTCCTATCCCAGAAGCTGGAGTCTTTGGGTTTATCAAACACTACATTACTAGTGTCATTTACTACTGCATTTCCTGAGCCTAGCCTATTCCATTGATCTACCACTCTATTTTTGAGCCAGTACCAGATAGTTTTGATGACTGCCGCTTTATAGTAAAGCTCCAGGTTTGGTACCGCTAACCCACCTTCCTGTGAATTTTTTGTCATTATTTCCCTGGATATTCTTGATTTTTTGTTTTTCCAGATGAATTTTGTTATTATTTTTTCTAGCTGTATAAAATAATTTTTAGGAAGTCTGATTGGTATGGCACTGAATAAGTAAATTAATTTAGGCAGTATTGGCATTTTTACTATATTAGTTCTGCCTATCCATGAGCAATTGATATCTTTCCAATTATTTAGATCTGATTTGATTTGTGAGAAGAGTGTTTGGTAGTTGTGTTCATAGAGTTCCTGGGTTTGTCTTGCCAAGTAGACTCCCAAGTATTTTATATTATCTACCGTTACTTTAAATGGAATTTCTCTTTCTATCTCTTGCTGCTGGACTTTGTTGGTCATGTATAGAAATGCTGATGATTTATGTGGATTTATTTTATATCCTGCTACTTTGCTGAAGTTGTTAATTATTTCAAGTAATTTTTGACTTGATTCTTGAGGATTCCTTAAGTATACCATCATATCATCTGCAAAGAGTGATAGTTTTGTTTCCTCCTTGCCTATTCTAAATCCTTTAATTCCTTTCTCTTCTCTGATTGCTAAAGCTAACATTTCTAGAACAATATTAAATAATAGGGGTGATAATGGACATCCCTGTTTCACCCCTGATCTTATTGGGAAGGCCTCTAATTTATCTCCATTGCATATAATACTTGCTGATGGCTTTAGGTAGATACTGTTTATTATTCTAAGGAAAGCTCCCCCTATTCCTAAACTCTCTAGTGTTTTTATTAGGAATGGGTGCTGTACTTTGTCAAAAGCTTTCTCTGCATCTATTGAGATAATCATATGATTTTGGTTGGTATTCTTATTGATGTGGTTGATTATGTTAATAGTTTTCCTAATGTTGAACCAGCCCTGCATTCCTGGTATAAATCCCACCTGGTCATAGTGTATTATCCTGGTGATCACTTGCTGTAATCTCCTTGCTAATATCTTATTTAAGATTTTAGCATCAATATTCATTAGGGAAATTGGTCTATAATTTTCTTTCTCTGTTTTTGCTTTGCCTGGTTTTCGTATCACCACCATATTTGTGTCATAAAACGAATTTGGTAGAACTCCTTCTTCACCTATTTTTCCAAATAATTTGTATAATATTGGAATTAATTGTTCTTTAAATGTTTGGTAAAATTCACCTGTAAACCCATCTGGCCCTGGGGATTTTTTCTTAGGGAGTTCATTAATAGCTTGTTCAATTTCTTTTTCTAATATGGGTTTATTTAAGGATTTTATTTCCTCTTCAGTTAACCTGGGCAGTTTGTATTTTTGTAAATATTCATCCATTTCATTTAGATTGTCAAATTTATTGGCATACAGTTGGGCAAAATATTTCCTAATTATTGCTTTAATTTCCACTTCATTGGTGGTAACATCACCCTTTTCATTTTTGATACTGGTAATTTGGTTTTCTTCTTTCTTTTTTTTAATCAAATTAACCAATATTTTATCTATTTTATTGGTTTTTTCATAAAACCAGCTCTTAGTTTTATTGATTAATTCTATAGTTTTTTTTGCTTTCATTCTTATTAATTTCTCCTTTAATTTTCAGGATCTCTAATTTAGTGTCTAATTGGGGATTTCTAATTTGTTCTTTTTCTAGCTTTTTAAGTTGCATGCCCAATTCATTAATCTCCTCTTTTTCTTTTTTATTCATGTAAGCATTTAGAGCTATAAATTTTCCCCTAATCACTGCTTTGGCTGCATCCCATAAATTTTGGTATGTTATCTCATTATTGTCATTCTCTTGGATAAAGTTATTGATTGTTTCTATGATTTCTTGTTTGGCCTATTCATTCTTTAGAATGAAATTATTTAGTTTCCAATTGATTTTCATTCTACTTTTCCCTGGCTCTTTCTTACATGTAATTTTTATTGCATCATGATCTGAGAAGGATGCATTTACTATTTCTGCCTTTCTACATTTGACTATGATGTTTTTGTGCCCTAATACATGGTCAATTTTTGAAAATGTGCCATGTACTGCTGAGAAAAAGGTATATTCCTTTCTATCCCCATTCAATTTTCTCCAGACATCTATCATGTCTAACTTTTCTAGAAATCTATTCACCTCTTTCACTTCTTTCTTATTTATTTTTTGGCTAGATTTATCTAATTCTGAGAGGGGGAGATTCAGATCCCCCACTAGTATAGTATTACTGTCTAATTCCTCTTGTAACTCATTTAACTTCTCCTCTAAGAACTTGGATGCTATACCACTTGGCGCATACATATTTAATATTGATATTACTTCATTATCTATAGTACCTTTAAGTAAGATGTAATTTCCTTCCTTATCTCTTTTAATGAGATCTATTTTTGCCTGCACTTTGTCTGAGATAAGGATTGCTACCCCTGCCTTTTTTACTTTAGCTGAGGCATAATATATTCTGCTCCAGCCTTTTACCTTTACTCTGTGTGTATCTCTCTGCTTCAAATGTATTTCTTGTAAACAGCATATTGTAGGGTTCTGGTTTTTAATCCACTCTGCAATTCGCTTCCGTTTTATAGCAGAGTTCATATCATTCACATTCACAGTTATTATTACTGACTGTCTATTCCCCTCCATTCTATTTACCCCCTTTGTACTTTTCCCCCCTTCTTTCACCCTATTCCTCCTCACCGACGTTTACTTCTTACCCCTGCCTCCCCCTATCTGCCTTCCCTTTTTATCACCCCCCTCTCTTTTCTTTACCCTTTTCTCCCTTGCTTTTGTCCTCCCTTCTATCAGTCCCCCCCTTTCCCTTCCCCTTTTGTTTCCCTAAAGAATGATTTGTTTCTTTATCCCAATGAACGTATATGTTATTCCCTCTTTGAGTCAAATCTAATGAGAATAGGGTTGAAACAATGTTCCCCCCTCCTTTCTTTCCCTCTATTGTAATAGGTTTTTTTCCACCTCCTCATATGATATAATTCATCCCATTCCACCTCCCCTTTCCTCTCCTCCCCATAGACTCCCTTTTTAACCCCTTAATTCTTTTGTATCATCACATCAAAGACAATTTATATTTATACCCTCTATATAAAGTCCTTCTCTCTGCCCAAATACATTTACAGTTCTTAAGAGTTATGAGTATTATCTTCCTGTGTAGGGATATAAACAGTTTTACCTAATAGGGTAACTTTTTTTTTTTTTCCCCTCTGTTTACCTTTTTAAACTTCTCTTGAGTCTTGTATGTTGAGATCAAATTTTCTATTCAGTTCTGGTCTTTTCACCAGGAATGATTGAAAGTCCCCAATGTCATTAAATGTCCATCTTTTCCCCTGAAAGAAAATGCACATTTTTGCTGGGTAATAGATTCTTGGCTTCAATCCAAGCTCCTTTGCCTTCCGGAATATCATATTCCAAGCCTTGCGGTCCTTTAATGTTGAAGCTGCCAGGTCCTGAGCAATCCTGACTGTGGCTCCATGATATTTAAATTGCTTCTTTCTGGCTGCTTGGAGTATTTTCTCCTTCACCTGATAATTCTGGAATTTGGCTACAATATTCCTTGGAGTTTTCCTTTTGGGGTCTCTTTCAGGAGGTGATCAGTGGATTCTTTCAATGATGATTTTATCCTCTGATTCTATGATATCAGGGCAGTTCTCCTTAATAATTTCCTGGAATATGGTGTCTAGATTCTTTTTCTGGTCATGGCTTTCAGGCAGTCCAATGATTCTCAAATTGTCTCTCCTCGATCTGTTTTCCAGATTAGTTGTCTTTCCAATGAGGTATTTCACATTTTCTTCTATTTTTTCATTTTTTTGATTCTGCTTGACTGATTCCTGGTGTCTCATGGATTCCTTATCTTCCAACTGTCCCACTTTAATTTTTAAGGCATTGTTTTCTTCAGTGAGATTATGCACCTTTTTTTCCATTTGGCTAAGTGAATTTTTTAAGGTATTGTTTTCTTCAGTGAGATTATGCAGCTTTTTTTTCCATTTGGCCAAATGAATTTTTTAAGGCTTTGTTTTCTTCAGCTTCCTTTTCCAAGCTGCTGATTCTTTTTTCATAGTTTTCTTGTTTTGCTTTCATTTCTCTCCCCATTTTTACTTCTACCTCTTGCAATTGATTTTTAAAATCCTTTTTGAGCTCTTCCAGGAAGGCTTTTTGTTCTTGCGACCAATTCACCTTCCCTTGTGAGGCTTCAGATGTAGACAATTTGAGGCTATTGTCCTCATCTGAGTTTGTGTTGGCTTCTTCCCTATTGATGCAGAAGCTATCAATGGAGAGGGCTCTTTTTTGCTTCTTACTCATTATTGCAGCTTATTTATTTATTCTTTAAGTTGAGGTCTGCTCTGGGGGCACCAGTGTCCCTGTTTTGGGCTTCTTGTGCAGGGGTATAGGTGCTGTGTGACCGGGCTTTTACTCTGAGGCCTTTATGATGTGTGGAGATACCCTGCCCTGCACTTCCTGTCTGATTGCGCTCAGCCAGCCAGGCGCCAGACCCCGGAGTCTGATGCCGCCTGACCCGTTCGTCTCCCTCCCGGCTGGTGCAGGTAGGTTTTTCCACTGTCCTTCTTGGACACCAGATTTTTGAACCAGGTTCTGGGAGCCTCAGTTGTCCGGCTGTGGCCCGCAGCTCCTGCTGACTTGCCCCGACCCCCTCGGCGCTGGGTTGCTGCCCTGCGCTGGGCCTCCCTTTTGCTCCAGTCAGACCGACCTTTTCCTGAAGTCTTCTAAATTATCTCTGGTTGGAGGACTGTGTCTCTCTGTCTCTTTGCAGGTTCTGTAGTTTCAGAATCCGTCCAGAGGCTTGATTTAATGTTCGTTTTGAGGGAACAGAAGGAGAGCTCAGGCAGCTTGCTGCTTCCTCTCCGCCATCTTGGCTCCGCCCACCCTCTTCCTCCCTTTTAAATTCCAAACTATAGTCCTCTCATATACCCTATTATCTAGCTACATTAACCTACTTCCTTGTTTTCCTAAGTAATGCTCCATCTCTTATCTAATCTTTGTACTAGCTGTCCCCCATCTTAAGGATGCTCTCCTTCATCTCTTCCCCCTTTTATTTTCCTTGGCTTCCTTCAAGACTCAACTCAAACTCCACCTTCTAGAGGGGGCATTTTCCCTCAGCTGCCAGAAACTAAATCATTCCTCTCTGAGATTATCTTCTCTATCCTAGTTTTCAAAAAGTTCCATTATAGGTAAAAACAAATTATGGCTAAAATTTGACTGAGAAAGTCTTTAGCGAAACAGATGGGGCAAGTATAAAGAATTGATCTGGATAACTTAATTGAACAAAGATTTATTAAGTGCTCCCTAAATGCAAGGAACTGTAATAGGTACTGTTTGGTTGTCATAGAATAGAATAGGCCCCTATCTTATACATAGTAGCTACTCTTTTTTTTTTTTTTGACTAGTTATATAGAATTTTATTGAGAAATAGCTAGAGGAAACTTCCTTCAACTTATATTTCCTGGAAACATTGTTCAAATGGTGGACTCCACTTTCATGGCAGTAATAAAATCTGTTCCAGCTAATCACACTACAATATTAGAATAAAAGAATAGCAGAAAGGTTCTGAGAAACTCCTGTTCCATAGTCAAATGAGTGAAGAAAACAACCACTTCTTCAACTTCACCTTCTAATTCCTCACCCACATGTCACCCCTTCAAATCCTTGAAGTCAACTTTCTTGTCTGCACTATGCCTCCAGTTCTAGCAAATAATTCTCCTATGAGGAGGAGAGGCCCTTTGTGGCTGTTTTCTTCACACATAAAATAGTTTATCAAAGACCTTCCTAAAATGTGTCAGCACTAAATACAATCCTTGAGATGTCATCTGATTATGACATAGTATGTTACCACTCTAACCTTTATTGTTACTGGAAGCCATACCTTATTTCCGTTTAAGTAACATTAAGTTTTTCAGCTCATAGATCACACTGTTAACTCATATTAAGCTTGCAGTCCACTAAAACCTCAAGATCATTTTAAAAACAAACAGCCAGGGGCAGCTAGGTGGCGCAGTGGGTAAAGCACTGGCCCTGGATTCAGGAGGACCTGAGTTCAAATCCGGCCTCAGACACTTAACACTTGCTATTTGTGTGACCCTGGGCAAGTCACTTAACCCCAATTGCCTCACCAAAAACAAAAACAACAGCAACAACAACAAAAACAGCCATAGGGGGCAGCTGGGTGGCACAGTAGATAGAATACTGGCCCTGGATTCAGGAGGACCTGAGTTCAAATCCGGATTCAGACACTTGCTATTTGTGTGACCCTGGGCAAGTCACTTAACCCCAATTGCCTCACCAAAAACAAAAACAACAACAACAACAACAAAAACAGCCATAGGGGGCAGCTAGGTGGCACAGTAGATAGAACACTGGCCCTGGATTCAGGAGGACCTGAGTTCAAATCCGGATTCAGACACTTGACACTACTAGCTGTGTGACCATGGGCAAGTTACTTAACTGTCATTGCCCTGTAAAAAAATAAATAAATAAAAAAACGCAGCCATTAACTGTGGCTTCCCTGCAAATAAATGTGGTAGGATGACACTTTTTAATATTAAATGAACTCGGGGCAGCTAGATGGCACAGTGGATAGAGCACCGGCCCTGGAGTCGGGAGTACCTGAGTTCAAATCCGGCCTCAGACACTTAACACTTACTAGCTGTGTGACCCTAGGCAAGTCACTTAACCCCAATTGCCTCACTTAAAAAAAAAAAAATATTAAATGAACTAAAACAATGCCTATCCTGGAGAGTAATTTGAACCATAGGACTATGTAATCTGAATTACAGGATTTGAATCAGAATCGTTGTAAACTAAACACTAATCCAAATCCATTATTTAATCCATCCATGACATACTTTGCAAACCCAATCTATAATTCAAATAAATGATCCAATCATTTGAATAGGATTCTTCCTCAAACTTGATGCCATTATATCCTAAAATAAAACAATCCAAATTCTTTTATGTGCCTGGAAACTGTCACTATGTGAAGAATCCCAAGCATGTACTTGTCTGAATGCTGATCGTAATGGAGAGGGATTTGGAAGGCAGCTAGCCAGTTTTATGGAAATCTTCCCAGGAAGCACAGTCTGCCATTTGATATGCCTTTAAAGAAGCAAGTCCTTCAGCCATGCAAAAATGTGTATGGGTCATTACCAGTAGTACCATAGCTTTCTGAAAGTCATTCCCTAAATGCAATGAGGTCTGCTTTAAAACAAAACAAAAGAAGGCATAGCAAAAGTTCATTTCAATCTCCAAATAAAGGTCAGAGAAGCTTTTAACTGGCTTTCATGCATTGATAGTGATGTTCTACTATATGCTTTAAAAAAAAAGAAAGAAAGAATGGACCTAAACTTTGACTATGGATCTGAATTTTTAACTTGGAGGTTAAAGCCTGAGTTTATTGGTGAGGTATAGGACATAATTTAAAATTAAAGTAAGCATAGATTTCTGAAAGTTGCTTTTTTGTATGCTATAAAGTACAATTATACACTCCTTTCTGGATAACAACAAAAACTGGCTTTTATATAAGGCCTTAAGGTTTTCAAAGCTCATCAAGGTAGGTGCCATTTTAAAGATAAGGAAACTGAGGCAGGCCTAGGGTCACACAACTGGAAAGTGTTTGAGGTTGAATTTAAATTTAGGTTTTCCTGACTAAAGATCTAGCCTTTTATCTATCTATTCATCTATATACACATGTATATTCATATACAAACACATATGCATATACATCTCTGTAAATACACAGATATAGGTATACATTTGTGGAAAGGGAGATAGAACAACAGAGAGAGACAGAGAGAGGATAGAACACCTTTATTGTTATTGTTACAAGTGCACTTGTAGAATATGTAAGAGCCAATCATTCTTTTGGTTTCAAAACTACCAAAAAGTCTTCACCTCCCCCTCCTCATTATCCATTTCCCCTTAGCCTATAGCATTAGTGCTTTTCCCAAAACAAAACAAACAAAAACTATGCTATTGGAATAAACCAGCACCCTATCCAGGAATCACAATTTTGATTCTTCCTTTTCATATCTTTTTTATATCTCATTTATTTAGAGAACAAAAGCCCATTCCTCAGTAATTTCTGTTTTTGATTTTGTTTTTAATAGTAAAAAGTAATCCTTTCAGAATTGAATCTAAATGAAATCAAAGCTGTTGATAGTAAATCAAGCCAAATTGTCTTTTTCAGATCAGAGATTTTCTGAATTTTTATTCTAATTAAATTTTCACTGTCATGAATGACAAAATTCCTCTTTCCTCAACAATGAACTTTACATGCCTTTGGGCCTGAAAAGTAAGTTCTAATGAAACCATCATAACTCTGGCTCCAAACTAGGTGCAGAGATAGAAAAGACCATCTGCTACTGTCAGGGTCCCATTTATAGCCATATTCAAAAGGATCAGCTGCCCCTGTCTTCTTGATGCCACTGTGAGCTGTAGCAAAAGGATTAGAATACAGCCCAGAATACTTGACATTTTGCTAGAAAGAGGGAGTAAATGTGAACAATATCAAAGTAGGATAAAACAGAAAAGCAGGTTAAAGACTTTTTATTTTTAATTTATACCCCCTCTCCACCACAATAATATGTGTACCCTGCCCCACCAGCTTGAGGTAGAATGCCAAAAAACAGGTGCAAACCCTGGAAAAAATGGCATTCATTAAGAGATGAGTGAGACTGATTATTTTTAACATAATTTTTGCCTTGAAATTCACTTGACCTATTGTAACAGGAGGACAGCCTCAATTCAAATCCAGAATCTCTCCAAGTCTGGGGATCTTTCTAATCTGAGGAGAAATTATCCCAAGCACCAGAAAAGATCAACACAAAAGTTTTCTTCCAACCCCCGGCCTTTTTGTAAATGCAGAACTTACTGATTTAAATGAAGAAATTTTATTTAAAAAAATAACAAAGGTTACATAAAAGACATATGCTAAATGCATACCCATTGAAATGTTCAGCATACACTGAGTGTAAATATAGAGACACTTAGATTTTCTAATAATAATGATAATAGCAATAATTGTCATTTTAGAACCTTTTAAGGTTTCTTCTCTTTTGTTTTTGCAAATATCACACTTTTCAAGGTATTTAATGACCACAGAGGACATTTTCATAGTACAAAAAAAAGGGACAGACTGCAAACAAAAATAACATAAAAAGTACTATTCATCATATCTATCTTCCCCCTCAGCACTATCTGTTCCAACTTTTTCATAATCCTTCTCCAGAGCAGCCATATCCTCTTATTCCTCTAAAAATTTTCTAAATCACTTCACCTAAATACGAGTGAACAAAGACAGATTTGGCATGGGATAGCTAGATTGTGAATTGGATAGAGCATCAAGCCTGTAATCAGGAAGACCTGAGTTCAAATCCAGCCTCAGACATTTACTAGCTGTGTGACACTGGGCAAGTCACTTAATCCTGCTTGCCTCACTTTCCTCATCTTTAAAACAAGAAGGAGAAGGAAATGGAAAACCACACTCTTATCTTTACCAAGAGAATTATAAAGAGAGTTACAAAGAGTTATATATGATTGAAAAATGGCTAGCAACATATTTGCCATATATCTGATCAAACAGGTTCAGTTGAACCCAGGCATCAGCCACAACTGTGGAGCTATTCAACATGCATATAGCCCACCGTACCTTGGTTAGGTAACCACAGTAAAAAGGCTAGTAACTGATGACAACTACGAAGCCAATTTGGCACCAATCCAAAAACTGGCAGCTCTGGTGATGATGGCAGGATTGACATCTTTAGGAATCAAGTCACCATAGTACAATAGTCAGCACAGTAAGGGTCACCACTATCTAGTTGTGGGCTCAAAGCAAGCACTGATGATGGATTATAGTCAGCTGCTCATGGTAGACTGTCTCAAGAGATGACATGGGTATGTGTGGCCACTGTACATGGCCTCATTGTCTATATGAAGGCACAATCAAAGTGTTCCAGGGTGGTTTGGGGGTGGGGAGTGGGTCAGAATGGAGTTGTGGATCTCAACTACAGCAATGAAAACCTGAGGATCCAGGTAAATGGAGAAATACAACTTGGCCTTCTTGCCATAATCAACTGATAGACGTTCTATCATCAGAGAAATAGAACCAAACCCAGTTACAACCATTATAAAAGACCAAGAAGCCTTAAAGAATTCTGCACTGATCAGCAAGCTTCTGAATCCTATCCAGAACCAGGTGGATAATTTTCTTTCCAAGAATGCATGTTCTTTGCCAGTAATCAGCTATTCAGGATGATAGAGTTAGCAGTAGGTTCCAGTATGAACTTCATCAATAACAGCTGGCTCCTAAATATTTATATCAACTCCTTTTGTGGTTGCAAAGAATTGAAAATTGAGGGGATACTCAACAATTGGGGAATGGCTGAACAACTTGGGGTATATGAATTTAATGGTATATTATTTTGCTATAAGAAATGAGCAGTCATATTTAAGAAAAAACTTGGAAAGGCTTACATTAACTGATGCAAAGTGAAGCAAGAACATTGTCACCAGTAACAGCAATATTGTATAATGATCAATTGTGAATAACTTAGTTCTTCTCAGCAATATAATAATTCAAGACAAATCTCAAGAACTCATTATGGAAAATACTAGGCATATCCAGAGAAAGAACTGATGGAGTCTGAATACAGTTTGAAGCATGCTATTTCACTTTCTTTATCTTTTCCATGTCTTTTTTCCCCCATTTTCTCTGTTTCTTCTTCTATAATGTGATCAATATGGAAATATGATTGTATATATAACCTATTTAAAATTCTTACTGTCTTAGAGAAGAGGGAAAGGAAGTTGAGAGGGAGAAAACTTGAAACTTTTTTTAATGAATGTTAAAATTTGTCTTTACATGCAATTGGAAGAAAAAATACTATTTTAAAAAAGAACAGTTAGCTCCAGGTCAACAAGCTGCTTGGGGAACATGCTTGCTAGCTCTTGTTTCACTGAAGAAGGTGTTGAAGGAATCATCACCTCCCATATTGGTATTGTCATTTAACATCTGATCATCGGGTTGAATATCATTTTCCAGGCAATATAACTCCCTGCAGACTTTGTCAATTTGGACATCCTGGCCAATATGGATAGAGATGCACTCGCACATGATAATATAGGTATGAAAAGTCCTGCTGGACTAAGAAGAAGTCAAAGGTAATGTAATACAAGTTTCTCACCAATTAATCATTAGGGAGTGTGTGAGTGTGTGTGTGTGTGTGTGTGTGTGTGTGTGTGGTGGGGGAGGGGTTAGTTAAGGTTTTCAAAGTATAACCTTGGTAAAAAGGTGCTATTATGATCTCCATTAAACAGATGAGAAAACTGAAGCAGACTGAGATTAAGTGATTTGCTTTGGTCATATGCTTACTGAGTGTCTAAGGCTAGATTCTCTTTCTTTCTTTCTTTCTTTCTTTCTTTCTTACTTTCTTTCTTTCTTTCTTTCTTTCTTTCTTTCTTTCTTTCTTTCTTTTTCTTTCTTTTCCTCAGGGCCTAAGTCTAGATTCTGTCTTCTGTCTTCCTGACTCCAAGGATAACACTTTATACATTACCTAAATGCCTCAAATGACTTTGTATTATTTGAGAATGGTTATAGCTATCTTCTTATATAGTCTCTAATTTGAATCATCAATCTTTAGTCCCTCCAACATGTTTAGTCTCCTCGCTAAACAAATAGGAGGTTAGTTTACTGCTATATCCAGTTGTCAATGTGACAGTTTCTGCCCAAGAATTTGACTTTTTCCTTTGAACAAATATATATTTTATTGATGTATAGTACTCCTTAGTGTTGAATAATGGAGAAACCCATCTCCCAGAATCCACAACAGACAAAATTATTTTTTTCCCTTTTTTTTTTCCCTGAGGATATTTTTAATTGACTGCTGAGCCAGAACTCTATATAGGGACATACCATAAGAGCTACCTCTGTCCCTTAGTCCCTATTCTGCTTGCTTACATACGTATATGTGTTTACATATACATTATCAGAATCCTGGTGTTACACATGTGTGTTGATGTAAGTAGTGTTGTATTTTTCTATCATAAATCATATATATATATAATGTATATATGTATATGTATAGTGCATATTAAATATTTGTTAAACAACATTATTTCAATATTATTACTTTGGTATTTCCTCTACTGTTCTTAAGTAATGGCTTGTTTCCCTCTTTTTTCAATTGATATTAAACCTTTTTATTGTTACCTTAAGTTAGTGCAGTGGATAGAGTACTGGGTTTAGAATCAATGTCGTCAGACACTTACTAACTGTGTGACCCTGTCCAAGTTATTTAATTGTGTTTGTTTCAGTTAAATTGCAAATCACTCCAGTATCTTTGTCAAGAAATCCCCAAATGGGGTCTTGAAGACTTGGGAGCAACTCAACAACAATGAAAATATCTAAGATCATTTTTGCAATCTCTTTTTAAAATACTATCTTAAAACATACTAGAATTATACTACCACCCTCATTTCCACTCTTTCTATAGCTATTTTTTTTTTGCAGGGCAATGAGGGTTAAGTGACTTGCCCAGGGTCACACAGCTAGGAAGTGTCTGAGGCTGGATTTGAACTCAGGTCCTCCTGAATCCAGAGCCAGTACACTGGACCACCTAGCTGCCTCCAATAACTATTTATTTTAAATATACTTCTTTTTCTAGTTAAGGTTGTTTTTGTCCAATTACCCATTTCTTCCTTTTCCTTTCTTTTCAATGGAAATTTCAATTCATTCACATTTAGGAGTTACTATTACATTTTATTCCTATACACACATACATCCATACATATGTACATACTTATATACATATGTATATGTGTGGGTTTTGTGAATAACTTCTAAAGATATGCTGGTCAAAACCTAACAAACATCTTTAAAAAAAGAGGTATATATGACATTGTTGTTTAATTTGCAATAAAATAGATTCATATATATATTTGAATATATAATATCTTATATTCTTATACACATTTTTATTTATGATATGGTATGGTATGATATGGTATTGTATTGTATGGTATGGTATGGTATGGTATGGTATGGTATGGTATGGTATGGTATGGTATGGTATGGTATGGTATGGTATGGTATGATGATATAACATAACAAATATTATTATATTTCATATAACACAGATATATAATTATATTTTCTCCATAACTTTCATAATCTAGACATCCAATAAAACAATAAATCTAGATCAAATTTGTAGTATTTGCCAGTTTATGTGGTATAAATTTTCACTCATAAATTTGAAAATTCATAGCCAGTAGGAGCCAGTTCTGGCAGTCTCACATGTATATTAATGCCTTAAGGTTTTAAAAGAGCTTTGCAAAGATCAAAAAGTTTCCAAAGTATATTAACTCATTTTATCCTATAGTAGTAGTAGTAGTAGTAGTAGTAGTAGTAGTAGTAGTAATAATAATAATAATAAACCTTACAGTTAAATGCTATTAGGATCACAACTTATAAATGGAAAAATTGAGGCTTAGAGAGGGCAGCAGTATATACACAGTGCTCGGTATCTACATGTATCATGTTCGTGACTCTGTGGTAACACAGGAGAGAAGAAGGGTTTTCCTTGAGAAATTAAATTAATATAAAGATAAAGAAAAAGAATCTCAAAAAATGTATTTTTTTAAAAATCAGTCAAATTCTAAGATAATGATAGATATAATACTATTTTAATATTAGTACATGAACTAATATTCCTAAGCTCCTCTGTTAGCTCAGAAGAAGGGTTGATCAAACTGGCAAATATAGAAGCTGTTAATTCATTTTCCAAAATCTACATCTTTGTAGATCAGCAATGATGACCATTTGCTCAATAATCACCAAACTTCTTTGGGGTTCAGAGTCCCCAAGATTTTTAAACCTCCAAGTCTCTGCATACTTAGAGAGTACTTGGTCATGCCTCAATGAGGAAATGTAAAAGATAGAATCTATGCCCTGGAGCATTTGTTCTTTGCTTTCAATTAAACTGCTTTCTGGTCTTTTCACATGCAAATCAACAACTGAAAGTCCCACACACTTTTCAAGGTAAAAATGAGCCTACTCAATTTTACATCCTTTGCAACATGAAAGAGCTATACTGTAAAATGTAAGGTCTTCCCCTTTACAAGTTGCAAATGTAGTCTGAATGGGAAACACCCTTCCATAGGAATGGAGACTAAACTGCCTTGCCCTTTGATCCCACAATCCCACTGCTGAGCAAAAAGAGAGAGAGAGACAGAGAGACAGAGACAGAGGGACAGAGAGACACAGAGACAGACAGACAGAGAGAGAGAGAAACAGAAACAAAAATCCATTACATACCAGAACAATATATAGGCACTTTTTGTGGCAACAAATACCTAAACAGAGTAGGACCTAAGAATCATGGTTTAGCTGAAAAACAAACAAACAGATAAAAAACTATGGTACATAAGTACAATGGTAAGAATTATAAGAAGGGTGTGATGAGTAAAATCTAATGTGTGTGTCCTTATCTGCCCCCCAGTGTGGGGGGAAACTAGCTAGGGTTTACTTATAAATTAGAAACTTCATCAAAAGTTTAGGCATTTAAGTATTTAATTTATTAAAGTATATTAAGGGTTAGCAAAAAGAGAGAGAGAAAGCTACCTTCACCTAGCCAGTCACACTATCAAAAAGAGAGAGAGTCCCACTCAGTTCTACATGAAGCCCACTGTTGAACAGGAAGAGGAGCAGTCCCCACACATAGCTCCAAGCTAATTGGCTGGTCCCATTCAAGTCCATGGATTGACATGACTTAAAGGTGGTCTATGAATAGAGGCAACTTCTGGGATGCCAATCTGACCTTTGAAACCTCAGAAAAGGTCACCTCATGCTTTCTTGGGTTGTCACAATGTATGGTAAGAAATGATGAATATATAGAATTCAGAAAAGCATGAGAGTTGTATGAAGTAATGCAGATTGAAATAAGCAGAACCAAAAGAACAATATCATATATATATGCATGTATGTATGCATGTATATGTATATATGTACATATACACACACATGCATGCATGCATACATACATACATACACACAGAATAAATGTGTTACAGAATGTTAATTTAATGATAACTACATTAGAGTTATTCCATCAACTCTTTTCCATGACTGTTTCATCCCTGCCCTTTTTCAAATGCTACATCCTGCAGATGTTCAGGCTACATATTCATTTCTAAGTTCAGTTGCCTTTTGTTCCTGGCACAAAGACCTGCTATTTATTTTTATATGGTAAGGAAAGGCCCTGTTCAAGTCACTCCCTACTCCAGACCCTCTTCCATTCAGCCACAAAAGTGATTTTTCTAAAATGCCGGTCCAACCATATCATGCCCCCTACTCAATAGACTCTAGTGGTTCTCTCTCAAACTCCAAAATAAAATAAAAAATTCACTGGTGTTCAAAGACCTTCATAACCTAGCCCTCTTTTACTTTTGCAATTGTATAACACCTTACTCCCCAACTACTGATATCCCTGGTTTCCTTTGAACTCTGGATAAAATCATATGTTCTACAGGAAGTATTTCCCAACCCTCTTAATTTTGGGGCCTCCTCTGTTAGTTATTTCATTTTTATTCTGTATATAGCTTGTTTGTATATATTTGAGGTAAAATGTATAATTTTAACTTTATGAAGCTAAGTTTTTGGAAGTCAAAGTTAAAAAGAAACACTTTAAAATACAAATTTAAAGCATAAAAATATAAAGAAAAAAGAAAAAAAAGCTTCTTTTGAGGGCAGGAACTTTTTTTTTAAACTTTTTGTATCTAGGACTTACCACAGTACATTGTAGAATTAGCTGAATCTCAGTACACAGTAAAAGTTATTAAAAAAACAAATTTCCTTTGACCCAGTAATTCCTCTGTTCAAAATATATCCTGAAATTTTCATGAAAAATATCACAAAGAACTATCTATTCAGTAACTTTCATAGTACCATTAACTTCAATGGCAAAAAAAACCCAAAAACCCAAAACCAAACCAAAATATTTGTAAAAAACAAGAAACAATTTAAAAGTTCAATAAAATATCTTAAAAGGTTATATTAATATAATGGAATATAATAAGACAATTAAAATATGAAGGATAGAAAGAAATTGGGAAATAATGCAAAACAAAAAAAAAAGTACAAAAGATACATACTGACTACATCCATAGAAGAGGGGGAAAAAAGTGAATAAAAGGATAAGGACTCTTAAATGAGGATTTAGGAGTGACTGAAATATGATGTATTATATACATGGGAAATTGGATTAAGATGAATTTTCTGAGGCAATGTTGCATAGTAGAGAACAGACAATCTGGGTTCAAGTTCTATTTCTGAACAAATATGTTATGTAAATATGGGCAAGTCCCAAAGTCTCAATGTTCCAAGCAATTCTACAAAATTATGTTTCAAAAAAGGTTCCACCATGTAAGGAGCTAAAATTCTAGCTAGTCTAAAATATCTAATGAGTGGCCACCAATAAATTATAAGCTTTAGCAAGAGTTAGACTTTTAAGCATTTATTAAGAAGAATAAGAATTTGGTGAAGAGAGAGAGAAAGAGACCTAGATTCATCTATCAAAGGGAGAGTGCATTTTTAGCTCTACTCTCCACCAGAGTCCTGATGAAAGAGCCCGAGAGAGCTAGCCTCGCCCCCTCTTCCTCCCACAAGCAAATGTCACTTCCTGACACCAAAGAAAAGCTGCATGGCTTGCCCTCAGATGCCTTCTCCTCATGGTGGAGCTTTCCTACAGTAAGTCTCCAACAGGTAGCATCATTCCAATCATTACAACTATGTATTGTTAGAGAGTGTTTCCTCTTCACAGAGCTCCCTGTACCAGTAAAATCACAAACCTACTACCTATCCCTAGCTGTATACATTGAAATGAATTTATTTAAATGTAAATAGTTAATAAAAGCTAAAAGAATAAACTATATATCCATACATGTATACATATACAATTTGTGCCTGTATGTGTGTGTGTTTGTGTGCATGTGTGACGTAAACAAAAGAACTGTGTGGCGTCCAAAGCGGGAAAAGAAAAGTCATCAACAAATTGAGGGAGGGGTAAATCAAAGGAAATTCTCTCCTTCACTAGTGCTCTGACATTTAAGTTGAGTTTTAAAGGTTTGATTATAGTTGAATGGAAAACAGAAGGGGTCACATTGCAAACATTAGAAATAGCAAAATCAAAAGCATGGTGATAGAAAAGCACAGTGAGTAAAGATGATGAAGAGTAGCCTATTTTGGCTAGAGGAATTATATCCACTTGGTCTGAACATTATTTGATCAACAGTATAGTTAGATCTGCTAAAATTAGAGGCTTTGTCTTTTTCCTTTGAAATTCTGACTATCAAGGTGTCAATAAGCTCCTAACATATTTTCTCTCCAATTCCCCAAGTTAGAGTCGTGTGTATAGAAAGCATGTATCAGCACCTTTTCCATGACTGCCACTGTCTCTATTTCCAGAGCCAGCAGTCCAGTTAAGGCAATCAGCACCTCTCACCTGGACAACTGTAATAGCCTCCAATAGTCTCACTATCTCTTTATTCCAACCTCAACAATCCATCCTTCTCACAAATGCCAAAATAATTTTCCTAAGGCACTGGTTAAATGATGACACCATACTTCTCAAATGAAACTTGGTGACTCCATACTGCTAATAGCGTAACATTCAAACTCTAAGGCTCTTCACAGAGTGGTTCCAAGCTTACCTTTCAAGTTTTAGTTCATATTTCTGGCCATATTAAATCTTTTGTATACTCAAAGTTCTAGCCAAACTACCAAACTAGACTATTAGCTGTCCACCAAAATGGGCATGCTATCTTTTCTCTATATGCTTTCAGGTAGGCTGTTCTTCATGCCCAGAATGTACTCTAAGTGTCTAAAATGGCACTTGGAGGAAGTGGCACAAGAACTATCTCTCATTCAGCTCTAGGGTAGCATGTGACAGAAACTTTCCTGGACCCAAATGAATAAGCTAAATGGATGTTTAGAGAAGAATTCACACTAGGTGGAAGGGGCAGTCTCTTAGTAGCTGCCATTATCCTGGTAACTAGGAGCTAAGCTTATTTATTTATTTATTTATTTTTGTCTAGGGTTAAAGGACTGCAAATGCTATTGGTATACTGTAATTTTTGGCACCCTCAGTCAAGGTTCTAATCATCTCACCCTCATTACAACCCTGTATACTTACTCCTCAGACTTAGGTTTAACGTTTTTTACCCTTCAAGGCTCAGAACACAGATTATATATTCCATGAATTCTTCTCCAAACCACTTCCCTGAAAGTGTTCTCTCCCCAAGCAAGTTTTCCTTGGTTCAGCTTTCTCTTTTGTTTCTAGTACTCATTATCAAGTACCATATTTTTCTGTCTCACCAAGCAATATCAAGTATTGCCCTTGTAGTAAGTGATCTTCTTAAAAACAAGGTATGTGTAATTTTGTTATCTTTGTGTGCTCAGGGACAAGAGCTGTTTTTTTTTAATTTAAGGTATGTAATTAATGCTTGTTGAATAATTGGAATCTTTGCAAAAGTATGATATATATGAATTTCAATGCAGAATAAATTCTATGCTCTGGGTTCCTATAAGTGCACAGAGATAGGAAGGTGGTTAGGAAATGCATGATATAATGAAAAAAGAATTAAGCATCTACTGTATCAGACACTGGGGTAACAAGTATAAAAAAGTGAGGCAGACCTTGCCTGTAAGGGTTTTACATTCTAAAGGGATGATACCATGCAAATAAGGGAGCTAAAGCCAAGGGAGGGAGTTGTCTAAAGAGTCACAATGATTATAAGGGGAGACATAGAAGAGTTAATTTTTCACTCTTTTCACTTAAAATAATATTTATAAAGAATAAAAAAATTAAAAAAATATTTATTTTGGTATTTACAGTATTTTATTCCTGTTTTGTATTTATTTTTAGTAGGAGTGGGTATTCATGTGATGGCATGAAAAATATCAAATTGCCCAGTAGTTCCTAATTTCCTTTTGGATATTTGGATGGGAGGTGAAGCATAGCTTGTGATCAGTGAAACCTGTTTTAGATGAGATTTTGGCTACTTATAAACCCAATCAGGACAATTCATCTTCAGGGTCCAATCCCAAAGCTGAGAGCATTAACTTCCCTGCAGTGGTCTCTTGATGGTTGCTAAGGGATATATTCTTGTCACTGTGTGAAGTACAGCTATGTTCATGCTTGACTTTGGAAGTTGTCTTCTTGCTAGTATACCTTCTCTTCTAAATAACAATATTAAGAGATTTAGGAACTGCCTTATGATAAAGAACTCATATTTAACCAATTGTCTTTCTCTATTCAATTTTAGGTTTATTAAGACCTCCCAAAAATGAAAAAAAAATAAATTAGGTGGGAAAAAGTTTTCTCACTAGCCTATAAGTGCCCTTTGTGTACTGCTACCTTGCATATTTCTGTCCATTTTGAGTTAAAATTTTTCTTTTGACAGAATATTATATTCATTATCCTTATTTAGCATATAAAATCATACACAGACATAAATACACACACACACAACTGTTTTGAAGCATGCTGCTGTGGAAATAGTATTGCTGGATTCAAATCCAAGCTCTGCCACTTTCTAGCTTTGGGATATCAGTTAACTTCCCTTTTTCTAGGCCTCAGTTTCCTCAACTTAAAATGAAGTGACCAAAGAGAAGATTTCTTAGGTCTCTTTTAGCTCTATGTCTGATCTGTGGTCCTATTTGATGTGTCTATATTTAGTTGCCTTTAAACACATTGATGCTATATAGTATTTTTAACTGAATAGCTAAATCTGACTATTTGAAGTCACACAAATTTATCCCCAGAAGGGCATTATCAGCCTGCTCTGAACCCAGCAGTGGTTCCTGCTTTCTTTTTATTGACTCTTTCTTGACTCCCCCAGTGCTAACTACATTTTGGTCCAGTGTGGCTCCAGGCCATTACATATTTGGAGTTTCCTCCCTCGAACACTAAGCAGCACAGTTTGGCTTAACTATACAAGGGATGACTGCACAGCAGGGCCTCAGTTGCCTTGTTTATTTAGCTGTGAATTAGCTCTGGGTTGCCTTTGGAATTGTTTCTTTTCATCCTCTGGAAATGTTATCCTACCTGCTCCTATTGCCACACAGCAACTTGTAGCCTACAGGCAAAATTATCCAGCAGAATTAGCTCAGCCGGTTTTCATTTATTTTCCAATGCTTTTTTAAAAAATTTCCACTGCTTTATTTTTCCAGTGTTCTCCTGCCTGATTTTCCTAGGATAATGTGTAGCAATCATTGGAAATTTCCCCCATCATTATTAGAGTGCTCTCTCTCTCTCTCTCTCTCTCTCTCTCTCTCTCTCTCTCTCTCTCTCTCCATATATATATATATATATATATATATATATATATATATATATATATATATATATATATATATATATATATATATATATATATATATATATATATATATATATATATGTTTTACATTCTTTCTTCCTTTTTCTCATTCTCTCTCTCTCTTTCTTTCTCTTTTCCTTCCTTCTTTTTGCTTCTTCCTTCCTTCCTTCCCTGTTTCTTCCCTTCTTTTTTTTAATCTCTGTCTATCCTCCCACATTTTATTTGATTAGTAAGAAAGCCTTTGGCATATCACAGCAAAATTGAGGCTATCTCTTGGTCCACTTGGGAAGCCATTTATCTATATAATATATTTAATACTCTGATGATACAAATGCTACGACTTTCCCAGATTGGGTAAAGTGCCTTCTCTCCCCGTGGCCACTTGAAATCTATTCTCTCTCTCTCTCTCCCTCCCTCCCTCCCTCCCCTCCCCATGCACACACACACACACACACACACACACACACACACATACATCCCAGGTTGAGTATTGGGGGTTCCTAACTTCTAAGATGTGGAGTAAGGTTCCTTTCTCATTGTCTCTAGCTCTTTATTTCTCAACTCCAGAACCCCATGAAGAATCATTTAAAACTTATGTTTGGGATTATATCTTAAATCTCCCCAAAAGGAAATAGAAAATTAAATAATGTACAATTTAAATCAGGTATAGTACTGCTATTTTTTTTTTCCTGCAAAGGAAATACTTAAAACACAAAGATGGTGTGCACTGAAAACTTAAATCATGATGTAGTAACCCATAATTCCTAATGTACTTTCTTAGTGAGTTGGGGGGTTAAAATATTAAAATATGAGATACTTAGTGGAATTATTGAATGGGTATTTCACCAATCTTGGTTTATACTGTGTGCACAACTCCCTTAAGGTACATTGTATGGGTTCATTCCCCTTTAGGTGGAAATCTCTTCTGAGAATGGCATAGTAAGTGTAAGGGGCACCTTCTGCACTGTGGCCAACATTGCCTGAGGGATCCATTATCCTCAGAGTTCTCACATTCCTTAGGTTTCCTTCCTGGCTGAAAATATTCAACTTGAAATTGTTTGGTCACCTGTTCTTGGGAAAAGAAACACAAAGCAGAGCAAGCAGTCAAAGCCTTCAGATCTCAACTCACACCTGCCTAGATGTTCATATGCTCTAGTTGCTTTGCATGTAGTCAACATAGGTCATAGAGGGTACACTGTATCCCTTCTCACTTTTTCTGTCTTCCCTTGCTAGTGAAAGTCAGAAGAAAGCGATAGGGAAAATTCCTTGCTAGGGAAAGGAAAGACAAAGAGCAGTTACCTATCATTTTAAAGTCTTCTGAGTGGGTAGCTCAACAGGGACAACATATGTATGTATGTATGTGTATGTGTATGTATATGTATATGTATATGTATACATATGTGTGTATATATGTATATATGTGTGTATATGTGTGTGTATATACACACATATACATACTTATACATACATACATACATACATACATATATACATATATACATATATACATATACATATATATATACATACATGTGTATGTATATATATATATATATATATATATATATATATGTGATGGGGGGGCAGCTAGGTGGAGCAGTGGATAAAGCCCTGGATTCAGGAGGACATGAGTTCAAATCTGGCCTCAGACACTTGACACTTACTAGTTGTATGACCCTGGGCAAGTCATTTAAACTCCATTGCCCTGCAAAAAAAAAAAAGAAAAAGTGACCAGGTATGATCAGCACATACTTCATGTGGTAGCCATAGCAGATTCCTTTCTTCAGCTCTCCTTCTGACTTTCTAGACTTTACTATTATGTCTTAGAGTCATACTCACCCTGGAAGATCCCTCTGCCTTTGTAGTCCCCTCCCCCCACCGATGAGTTCCTCCTGGAACTTTCATTTTGAGGAAAGGCCTAGTCCCATCATAGTTGAGCTCTGCTTCTAACTCTCTGGGCTTCACAACTATGCCCTCTTCTAGGTATGTTGTGCAATTGTTTTCTGTCCCCCATCATTTTTCATTTATTCTTTATGTCCTCTCTTTGCCAGTTAGTATATAAAATAGTTAAAAGTAGGGAATGTCTTTCTTTTGGCTTGTGTATGTGTTCTTGGTGCTTAGAACAGTGTCAGTCATAATATATGCTTAACAAACATTTTCTGACGTGCCTTGTGTCCATTTGTGTATACTATAAATTCTATACTTACCATATGTTGACTGGCACCTTTTCGGGTCATCTTATAATTCTGAGATATCTGATAAGCTTCCTTATTAACTGTGTCTATGAATATTTCATCAGCATAAACATAACTGATCTAACCCTTATAGCTTAAAATGTAGTAATAGGTGCTCACTCAGCCTTAGTTTTATGCTGATGTTTCGGAATGATGCAGGCATTATGTTCAAAATGGAGGAGCTTAATTCTAAATTAGAAAAATTCTGTGAAATTTTTTTTTCATTTTCATTTCCCCTTTTATTTTAATTTATTTTTAAGATTATAAACCATAAGTAAAATATAATCAACCAGTAAAATTATAATCCATCAGAAAATGGTGTTTAGTTTATCTACATGAATCAAGATATAGTGTGCTATGCCTCAGATATTTTTGTTCGTTGTTCTTTAATAAAGTCATATTCATATATAGCCCTTCTTCTCCTTATCAGACACTATATTGTTTTCACTGGTCTAGGTGTTCTTCCTTTTAATGTTTTGCATGATGTCAAATCTATTTTGTCTTAAATAAGTAATATTCCTGAGAAATATTGTAAATATCAGCAAGTAAATTGAAATTCTAGTAACTGCTGAAGTATGAGCATTATTTCTGTCATCATTATGGTGATTTAAGGCAAAATATTCCTCCTGGTTCTTTTCATCTCCCTGATTTCACCTCTTTTCTTTAATTCAACAAATTTTTAGACTTCTAGAAAAGAAAGTGGTATGAAAGGCTCCAATCCAGCAAAGATCCCCTGGGAAATAACTTAGTAAATATTAAAGGAGAAGAGAGGGGCAGCTAGGTGGAGCAATGGATAAAACACTGGCCCTGGATTCAGGAGTACCTGAGTTCAAATATAGCCTCAGACACTTGACACTTACTAGCTATGTGACCCTGGGCAAGTCACTTAACCCCCATTGCCCCGAGAAAAAAAAATCGTAAGAAAAAGAGAAAGAACTAGATATAGAAAGGGTCAATAAAACCAAAGTGAAATAGCATTAAATTTCCAAATTCTGCATAGGACTACAAAAGACTGTTTTTAACACTTTTGGTGTTCTCAAAGGGGCATCTTCAGGGAGACTTGAGGTCAGAACCATCTCCAGTAAATGGTGACTAAATTTATTCATCTCTAGTAAATTGTTTGTAAAGAAGATCTTGGGTCCCATCCTGTTGTAACTAAGGATATTCCCAGTAGGTAATTGTTCAAAGGGATGGAAGGCTGAGGTACATGGACATCACCTACCTGAAAATATTCTAGGAATCCTGAAGTCAAATGACTTCCAGCCATTGGTATCTGCTAGGTCCATATTAGAGGAACATGCAGAAATGAGGCAGCATCTGACTGCCATAAAATATAAGCAAAATGTATGGGTTTAGGTAGAAGTCTGAAGCTGATCAAAGCCTTGTGTTCAGTTTTCTGTCAAAGGCATATGGAAGAAGGCAAGGAGAAAGACCAGAATACATCCTATATAAAGTTTTCAGGAGAGGAAAAATAGTGGTATACAAATAATGGTAGATACAGGACTTGCTCTTAGTCACTGCCTCCAAGAGTTCAGGATAAGATAGAACCTGGATCTTACACAAAATTCCAATATAAGACCTGCAGTTGGAGATATTTTTAAAAATAAAATTCTGCAGAGAAAGAACTGATAGTATCTGAAAACAGATGGAAACACATTTAATTTTTTTTTTCATTTCCTCTTTGACAATTTTTTAATCTGAAGTTTTGGTTTTTTTGACTATTTTCTCTCACAACTAGCTAATATGGGAATTTTTCCATGACTACTCATGTATAACTTATTTTGAATTAATTGAGTTCTTGTGGGTGGAGGGTGGGAACGGAGGGGGGAAGAGAAGTTGGAACACAAAGTTTTTTAAAAATTGATGTTAAAATTTTGTTTTTAAATATATTTTGGAAAATAAAATTATATTCAGAATTTAAAAAAAATACAATTCTTGGGGCAGCTAGGTGGAGCAGTAGATAAAGCACTGGCCTTGGATTCAGGAGGACCTGAGTTCAAATCCACCCTCAGACACTTGACACTTACTAGCTGTGACCCTGGGCAAGTCATTTAACCCTCACCGCCCTACTAAAAAAAATGCAATTCTTTATGCAATGAAGAAATAATAAGGGAATAGCAAGAGGTAAATCCAGAGGAAGAGTAAATTTACAATAAACAAAAGCAAATAGAACCTCAAGAAAAAAAGGAATATAATAGCCACAAGGAATCTAAGGCTGGTTAGGGATAAAACAAGATATTTTTAAAATACTGAAATAATATCTCTTAAGAAAAAATAAGAAGAGCTTAGATATCAAGTAGAATGTTTCCTAAGTAAAAAGTAGACTAGACTAAACAGAACTCAATGATTCAGTGAGATAAATAAAATTACAGCAAAACAAAAAGATTAAATGCTTAAGAAAATGTGTTGTGTGATTTCAAAAATAATTTACCTAGAAAACAGAAGAAATCATTTAAGAATAATAAGATTCCATGAAACCTATTAACAAACAAATAATCTGTTTACTATATTTCAAGACAGCATAGGAAGTCCAAATATAATTAAAACCAAGGACAAAAAAGAGTCAACCAAAGCAAACCAACAAACCAAACAAACAGACACTGATCAAGAATCTTCAAATAGTAAATACCCATAAATGTTAGAGTCCATATCTAGATTTTTTATGTCAAAGAAAAAAAAACACATTTGACAAACACCAATCAAGATAGAACTCAGGGGCAGCTAGGTGGCACGGTGGATAAAGCACCAGCCCTGGATTCAGGAGGACCTGAGTTCAAATCGGGTGTCAGACATTTGACACTTACTAGCTGTGTGACCCTTGTCAAGTCACTTAACCCTTATTGCCTTGCAAAGAACGAAAGGAAGAAAGGAAGGAAGAAAGAAAGGAAGGAAGGAAGAAAGAAAGAAAGAGAGAGAGAGAGAGAGAGAGAGAGAGAGAGAGAGAGAGAAAGAGAGAGAGAAAGAAAGAAAGAAAGAAAGAAAGAAAGAAAGAAAGAAAGAAAGAAAGAAAGAAAGAAAGAAAGAATCCAGGAGCCATAATCAGATACACATAAGACTATGCTGAAATTAAACTGAGATTTTTGAATATGATATTACAAATTACTAATGAAAATGATCTATGAACAAAAATAAGGTATCCTACAAAATGATAATGGCAGTGAAGAAAAATATTTATATTTAATAGAATTGGGGAGTTCAAGTATTCTTATTAAAAAGATATCAGTGTAGAATCCTCAAAAACCAAACAGTGATGTCAAGAGAAACCTAGAGATATAAATATACTTGAATGATTTGAAGAGACTAATTTTTATCATAAACTTTTATTAAAAGGAGAAAAGAGGTAATTTTGATTTCAGATTCTCATTATTTTCAAGTTATAGAGGATTGAATGAGTGGTAGCTATAAATTGGGCACTTGAGAGAGAGAGCGAGAGAGAGAGAGAGAGAGAGAGAGAGAGAGAGCAAGAGAGAGAGAGAGAGATTAAATATTAAAAGGGGGAGAAAAAAAAAGAGTAAGGACCAAAAATCTGAGTCTGAGCAGAATGAAGGAAAAAAAGAGTTTTATCACATAACTCCAATGATAGTTCAATACCACTGATTTCATTTTCTTTCTTTCTCCCATTGGGTTTTATTTGTAAAAAGGACTTCTTGGGGCAAAAAGAGGAAAAATATATGATGGAAGGAAAAGGATCACTAGAGCCACAACCATTAAGGGAAATGGGTTGTACTCACACACAAAAAATGGCAGGGAGGGGTATCATAATGGATAAGAAAGCAACTAATAAAAAAGAAAAATAAAGGAAAAAAATAAACATAGTTTAAACAAAAATTCACATTGAGTTAAAATGAGAGGATAGAACATGTCTCAGATTAATTCAAAAGTAAGGATAACAATCATGACCTCACATAAGTTAACAGTACACATAGATAAATGGGCAGCTTGGTGACACAGTGGTTAGAGCATTAGGCCCAGAGTCCAGAAGACTCATTTTCATGAGTTCAAATCCTGCCTCACTAGCTGTGTGACCCTGGGCAAGTCACTTAACCCTGTTTGTCTCAGTTTCTAATCTGTAAAAATGAGATGGAGAATGAAATGGCAAATGACTCCAGTATCTTTGCTAAAAAACAAAAACAAAAGCAAAACAAATGGGGTCACAAAGAATTAGACATGACTCAAAGAACTGAATAACTACAAGCATATATATGTATTTGAAAAGATAATCAGCAAAGTAATTTATGGATAAATGTACCAAAGATAATGAAATAATACCAGTACTAAGTATATATGCACTTAATAATGTAATGTCAATGCTCTTAAAGGAAAAGTTAATAAAATTTCAGGTAGAAGTAAATAGCAAAATATACTAGTTGGGTTCTTCTATATGAACCTTAAAGATCCAGTTTAATCCAATTAAAAAACAAAACAAACAAAAAAGAAGTTAGAGACAAATACATTTTTATACAATTTAGATACAATAGACCTCTGGTGACTAGGGAACAGGAACTGTATGTAAGATGTTTATATATATTTCTTGACCCTGCATCACACCTTTACAAAAACCATGTTAAGGTTTATACACATACATATACATATATATGTGTGTACATGTATATATGTATGTGTATATATACACATGCATACATGTGTTCAGTTATATATGCATACACACACATATATATATAATACATATATAACATATTCACTCAAAAATTCAGAAAAGAATGAATAAACACATTTTCTACTTGCCATAGAACAATTAAAAATGCAATCATTAAAGCATATTTGAAGAAATAATTCAAACATAGAGAAGTACCAAATGATATAATTCTAAATATCTTTGAGTCAAAAATACCTTATACCAGACAAAAAAATTTTCTTCACAATAGCCCAACAAAGTACTATGAGTTTTATCATCATCAATCAACCAATTTTCTTCTTCTTCATCATCATCATCAATCAACCAATTTTCTTCTGCTTCATCATCATCATCAATCTATCCTCTTTGTCATTAATCACCAACCATTTTCATCTAATCATCAACAATCCATCCATCAGTCAATCATCATCACCATCATATTATATTTTTGCCTGTGCCTCAAAATTTTTTTTCAGTTACTATGATTATTTCCCTCCACCCTATTCCCCTCCTCATTATATTTACTCTATTTTCTATCTTCTTTCACCCTATTCCTCCTCAAAAGTGATTTTCTTCTAAATGCCCCCACCCCAATCAGCCCTCCCTTCTTTCATCCCTCCCTCCTTATTTCCTTCCCCTCCTACTTTCCTGCAGTGTTATATAGATTACTCCACCCAATTGAGTCTGAATATAATTCCCTCCTTGAGCCAACTCTTATGAGATTAAGGTATTTGTGCCACTTCTGATGAGTGTAAGGCTCATTCACTGCCTCACTCCTCCCTCATCTCTCCCCCCATTCCATTAGCCCTTTCCTGTTTCTTTCATGTTGGATTTTACCCCAATCTACCTCTCCCCTTCCCCTCCCCCAGTGCATTACTCTCACTATTCAATTTTACCCTAAACATGTCATCATGAGGCAACTAGGTGACCCAGTGGCCAAAGTACTCATCCTGAACCCAGGAGTACCCAAGCCCAAATATGGCCTCAGACACAAGAAACCTATTGCATGATCCTGGGCATGTCACCCAACTACATCCACCCACAAAAAAAGATAAAAATAAATGCTTTACATATATCATCCCTTCATAATCAATTCCCACCTGTGCTTGCTGTCTAAATTTATTTCTATCACCTGCTCTAATACTGAGAAAGTTCTTATGAGTTAGAAGTATCATCTCATGTAGGAATGTAAACAATTTAACCTTTTTAACATCCCTCTTAATTTCTTTTTCCTGTTTATCTTTTTATGCTTCTCTAGGGTTTTGTATTTAAAAGTCAAAATTTCTATTTAGTTCATGTCTTTTTATCATGAATACCTGAAAGTGCTCTTTTTATTTGAAGTCCCATTATTGCCCCTGAAAGATTATACTCAATTTTGCTGGATAGGTGATTCTTGGTTGTACTCCCAATTCCTTTGACCTCTGTAGTATCATATTCCATGCCCTCCAATCCTTTAATGCGGAAGCTGCTAGATATTGTGCTGTCCTGACTGCGGCTCCACAGTACTTGAATTGTTTCTTTCTGCCTACTTGCAATATTTTCTCCTTGACATGGTAGCTCTGGAATTTTGCTATAATATTCCTGGGAGTTTTCATTTTGGGATCCCTTTGAGGAGGTACTTGGTGGATTCTTTCAATTTCTATTTTACCTTCTGCTTCTAGAATGTCAGGACAATTTTCCCTGACAATTTATTGGAAGATGATGTCTAAGTTTTTTGTTGTTGTTGTTGGTCATAGTTTTCAGGTAGTCCAATGATTTTCAAATTATCTCTCCTGGATCTTTTTTCCAGGTCAGCTGTTTTTCCAAGGAGGACATTTCTCATTGCCCTCTATTTTTTTTAATTATTCATTTAGATTTGCTTTATTGTGTCTTGATTTCTCATAAAGTCATTAGCTTCTATTTGTTCAATTCTAATTTTTAAGCAATGATTTTCTTCAGAGGGTTTTCATACCTCCTTTTCCATTGGGTCAATTTGGATTTTCAAGCTGTTGAACTTTTCTTCATGACCCTCCTGCATCAGTCTCATTTCTCTTTTCATTTTTTCCTCTACCACTCTTACTTTATCTTCAAAGTCCTTTTTTAATGCCTCTATGGCCTGAAACCAATTCATATTATTCTTCGAAGCTTTGGATGTAGGGGTCCTGATATTTCTATCCTTTTCTGAGGGTGCACCTTGATCTTCCTTGTTCCTAAAGAAACTTTCTATAGTCTGCATCTTTCTCTGTCTGCTCATCTTGCCTGTCTTTTACTTGACTTTTAACTCCTTAAAGTAGGGCACTGTTTCCAGGCTGCACTCTCCCAAGCTTCAGGGGGTCCCAGGTGGTATGATTTATGGAGGGGCAGGTTCTTTACTTGCGTGGCCTGTTCTCTGGTCTGTAGATAACTCCAGGCCAACTTGCTAATTAACCAGGCAGCAAAACTTTTTGTACTGTGGTTGTTAGCTCTGACAAGCCTGTGCCCCTCCCTCACCTTGGCCACTACCACGAAACCTACTTCCTGGTTCTTAGCAGGTGTGGAACACCCAAGTTCCATGTCAGCACTGGCAGAGACTGCTGTAATCTTCCTCTGGACAACCACTCAACCCTATTTCCAAACTGTGAGCTTGGTTCCAGAAGACACTGGCACTGTGGATGATTCAGAGGCTCTGGGGGTCTCTTTCTCTGGCTCATACTGCTGGGTACTGGATCTATGTCAGCATTACCTCAGGGTTGGGCTCCATTCCCTCCCCAGCACAGTGGCCCCTTCCTTCTGACCTTCTAAGCTGTCTTCCCAAAGAGATATTTAGAGTAAAATTAATAGATGTAAACATTCTCAGTAATACAAGTATAAATTGGGCATGCAAATTAAAGGAAAAACACAAATGCAAATACAAACTAGAAAATCATCATATCGAAAATCCCCAAATAATTACAAAAAATAAAGTTCTTAAAATGAAAGAAGAGAAATAAAACAATAATAATTTTTCATTTAGTTAGTCACTTGAATAGGAGTCAGATTGCCTCAAAACATAGCTTATTTGATAAAAGATAGAAGAACTAAGTTATCAAAATGAAATGAAAATTAAATAGAAATCAAAATAAACTAACAGAAAATAAAGGAATACTATAGTTGATGACAATAATCCTCTCTCTCTCTCAAATCTCCTGTGTTCCAGATTAAACATTCTCAGACCCTTCAAATAGTTTTTAATATGATATGGTATGAAGTAGCTTTTTTCAACCGCATCTCCTCCAAACACATCCCATCCTCCTCCACTGATCATGATCCAGCTTTCCAATGTCTTCCCTAAAATTCATCACTCAGAAGCCATCATAGCACTACAGATGTGCTTGCAATAGACCATAATACAGTGAGACTTTAATTTCCCTCATACTGGTCATTATCCTTCTGTTAATGCAACTTTAGATCTCATTATCTTTTTCTTTCACTGCTACATGACATTGTTGACAAATATTGGGCTATCCGGACAATAATGTCCCTAAGTCATTTTCACGCAAATTGCTGTCAAGCCACATCATCTTGCATTTGTATAGTTGATTTCATTTTCATCTATGTACAAGACTTCATATTTGTCTTTATTAAACTCTATCTTTTAAATTTGGCCCATTGTTATAGACTGTGTACATACAGACATGCATATACATGCTATATATATATATACATATTATATGTACATCATATATGCATATATACACACGTTATATCTCTATCTATCATCTATCTATCTCCCAGTTCTGTATGCCAACATTTTGTGGTTTGCTGTACCTCTCAGCTTCATGTCATCTTGCAAGTTTGATAAATAATGCATGTGCCTATTCCTTCATATAAATGACAAATAAGCATTGAACAGCAGTGGTCCATTGGCAGTTTGTTGAGGTCTTTCAATAGAAAATTTTCCCCAGATTGAGATGGAAACAATAATCAACACACTTCATTCAGATTTGGTTATTTAACAGTTTCCAAATCTACATAACTGTGCTGTAATCTAGTAAACACCTCTATTTTTTGTCCACCAGGATTTTAGTATATTATTTTCTTCATGATCAACCCTTTCTTGTTTGTGGTACACACACACACACACACACACACACACACACACACACACACACACACACATATACACACATACACATACACATACTCATACATATACATATACACACATATACACACGTATACATACACATATACATATACATATACATATACACCCATATACATATATATATATATCTGTATGTGTGTATATCTATCTATCTCTATCTCTATCTCTCTATTTCTCTATCTGGTATAGCTCTTTATGGTTGTACTCTATACTGTCTCCCCTAGATCCTCTAAAATCTCTGATATTTTGTCTGATGGACACCAGTCTCCCTGATACATTGTCTCTACCAGACACAGCATGACTGAAGCCTCTATTCTCTGACAGTCAGAATCCTCAACTATGTCTTGATTCAGAAAGTGAGGGCTACCATTCTCTATTAATTTAAAGTCTAAAGCTGCTCCACTTAGTTCTTTCCAAAAAGCAGGAACAATAATAATCAAAAAAAGCCCTTAACCCAGTAGCAGAAGAAAGTTTCTAATATCTTGCTTCCTAAGAGTTGAGGATACTTCTGAATTGTTATTGTTGATCTCCATAGGAGAACATTCTCAGACCCACGTGCCAAGCTTTTAAAACAATGTGGTGACACTAACTCACCAGTAGCTTTGGGATTAGTTCTTCCACTATCCCCTTTGAATTCATTTGTAGTGATAGAAGTCTTGGGATCCTTGGTTAGGGTTGTGGTGAACATTTAATAGCTGTATGGATCTGTACAAGTCACTTAACCTCTTTCTGCCTCAGTTTCCTCAGTTGTAAAATAGGGCTACTACTAGCACAGGGTTGTCGTAACAATCAAATGAGATCATATTTGTAAAATGCTTTGTTAACTTTAAAGGGTTATATACATGTCAGCTATTATTGATGCTTTTGTTTTGTTATTATTACATTTGGATAAGTGGGCAGAGGTTAGCCCAGGGTGCAAGGTCAGGTCTCTGCTATGCCTAACCAAATCCTTGGCATCTTTTTTTTGTGCATATGGAGTAAATCAACATATTACTGCTTTGCTTAGTGTTTTCTTCTGCCTCCTCTGTGGATTATAGTGACCACTACAATAAATACAAATAAATATAAAGGAGTTGGAGTCCATGATGAAAAAAAAACACTGAATTCCCATAGACTTTCAGAAGATCATAAGTTCAAATGCTATCTTCCTTGCCAACTCTACATTTTACCTACTTGCCTTTCAGTCTCCTCAGTCAGAAAGAAGTGATTCAACTAAATAATTCTTAAAGTAATTTAGAGGGGCAGCTAGGTGGTGAAGTGGATAAAGCAATGGCCTTGGATTCAGGAGGACCTGAATTCAAATCAAGCCTCAGACACTTGAAACTTACTAGCTGTGTGACCATGGGCAAGTCACTTAACCCTCATTGCTCCACAAAAAAATAAATAAATAAAATTTATAAATTAAAGTAATTTAGTGCTCTAAGTCCTATAGTCCTAGGCTAGTTGCTAACTGCATGTGTTGGAGCCAGGTAAATCCAGGAATCTGGCCTCAGACAATCACTAGCTGTGTGACCCTGGGCACATCACTTAACTCTGTTTGCCTCAGTTTCCTCATCTGTAAAATGATCTGGAGAAGGAAATGCAAACCACTCCAATGGGGTCATGAAAAGTCAGATGAAACTGAACAACAACAGAAATATGTCTTCTCCTTTTGTCCTCTGTTGACAATGCAGTGGCTCTATAGCAAATTATGTAAGTTGTAAACAAGGAACTACATCATTATGAGCATAAACTAATGCAACATAAGCTTTTTAGTACTCTATTGCAATCCTGTAATATGAATAGCAGTGGCTTATCATAAAAGCTGTATAATTGATCTAATGAATTAGTTTTCATTCTGAACACTAACTTATACAAAACATACACACAAAACCACCAAAACTGAGAAGCAATTGTATCAAAATCAAATCTTAAAAAAATATATATGAAGCAATATTGCTAAATCATTAAAGTTTCACTAAGGAAGAAAATCAAATAGTTATCCCTACATGATACATGACTGGCAGAGCCAGAAAGTGAACTCAGTTCTAGACTATGGTTAGTATTCTTTTCACTGACATTTGGCTTTTTATCTCTGAATCTCACTGGCTTTGATTATTTAAAAATGTTCTCTGTCCTTTGTTGGGAAGCATTATTCAACAACCTTGAAAAAAGCCAGCAACAAAGGACAGATATTTGTTACTAAACCATGATCACAGTAATATAGGCAAGCAGGTGGCTAAGTGGATGGAAATCAAGTTTGAAGTCAGGAAGATCTGAGTTCAAATCTGATTCCAGATAATTGCTAGCTCTTTGAATATGGGTGAGTCACTTTACCTAAATTACCTCATCCATAAAATGTAGATAAGAGAGACAACAGACACTTTTCCTAAATTACTAAGGTAGAGTTTTTGTCTTCTCTAAGGTCCCAGATTAGGGGTTTCTGAGCTAAATTAAAGAATCTTATTTATTGTTGTTCTTGTTGTTCATCCTTTGTTCTGGAGCAGGAGTGATATATATATTTTAGTGAAGCAATTGGGGTTTCATTTGATGACATATAGGATGAGATGGGTAGCCATATGGTATAGTGGATAGGGTACCAAACATAGGGTTAGGAAGACTCATCTTTCAGAGTTCAAATCATGCTTCAGATACTTACTAGCTATGTGTGGCAAGTCACTTAACCCCATTTGCCTCAGTTTCTTCATCTGTAAAATGAATTGGAAAAGGAAGAGGAAACCACTCCAGTATCTCTACATAGAACTAAAAACTACTGAACAATGCAACAACAAAGGATAAGAGATTGAGAACTCATCCAGTTCAACTCTCTCATTTACTTATTAGGGAACAGAAGTATAGAGAAATGAAGCTGCTTACTTAGGGTCACAGAAGACTTAAGTAACAGAAATGGAATTTGAAGCCAGATTCTTTGTCTCCAAATTCAATGTTCTTTTCTACTTCCTGTCCTATAGGATTTCAAGGAACTCTCCATCTAGTTCAGAAAAGGGAGCAATCAATGTGGGCAGCTATAGTACTATTCAAATAGTGTAAAGCTATTGGAATTGATTTGGATAGATACAAAATAGAACCCATTCCAGGCTAGAGGAATACTGTACCTTAATGAATTAATGCAGAGGTAGCCCATAGCAAGATGCACTTAAAAGTCAGCAAATAAACCAGGCTGATTGGAGCAAGAGATATATATTTGGGGACAGTTAAGAAATTAAGTCAGATAGGTAAGGTGAGATCTGATTAGAAATGGGCTTGAAAGCCAGGCCCAAGAGTTTAAACTGGATGGATGAATCACAGTGTTTTTGTTTGTTTCTGTTGTTTTGTTTTGTTTTGTTTTGCGGGGCAATGAGGGTTAAGTCACTTGCCCAGGGTCACACAGCTAGTAAGTGCCAAGTGTCTGAGGCCAGATTTGAACTCAGGTACTCCTGACTCCAGGGCCTGTGCTCTATCCACTGGGACACCTAGCTGCCCCAAGTGCTATGTTTTGACTTGCAAATGAATTGGATTTAAATGAGGCAGAGCTCTGCAAAGTCATCAGCTTCACTATCTCCTCCAGTTATCAGAATAAAGTGGCTAGACATAGTTCAGGAGATTGGCTATGGCCCAGGATGTATTGGTAGACCTTGGCCTTTTTAAACTAAGGTCTTTCCCAGGTCTCAGTTTATCTGAGGCAACACTCATTCAGTAGTTAGAGGCCAGTTAAGAATTGAGGCAAAAGATGGCCTAGTTTGCCTTCTCAAAAGAATTAGTCTGGAAGGGGAAGACCCTCAGAGTTTCTGTATAGAAGAGAAACAATTGCTATTTAATCACTGAGACTAAACAATGAGCAACTGAGTTTTGGGCTAGGATCTATTATTGGTTAATCAGTGAAAGCTAGAGGAATTTTGGATTTAAAGACATAGTCAAGTAGCTCTATTTGAATCCAGATGGGCTTTAATAAAGTCTTATTTTTCAGAGCTATATTTCAAGAAATAATAAATGAAAACTGCATTAAATAAAACAGTTAATTTTCACAATTTAAAAAAGAAAAATAAAAAAATGACAGAATAGGTAGAGAAGAAAAAAAAATCTAGCCACAAAACCTCAAGATATATTTACACTAATTTGAACAGAGCATCCACATGTGAAGATATGACTCCCCATGTGGACAGAGTGGGAAAAGGAGGAGGAAGGAAGGAAGGAAGAAGGAAAATAGCAGCATTGTCCAATTGGAACTAGCTGGTTGGGTCCCCAACTAATTATTATATTTTATAAGATACATTTAAATGGTAGAAGGAGGTTGCTTGAGTAGAGAAGAGATATTTCCCTGAGATGCATGTGCCTCTGGCAAGTTTGGTTGGGGTTTGTTTGTTTGTTTGTTTTTGTTTTTGTCTGCATTTATTTTCTCCCAGAGTGAGGGTTTAGAGTGAGAAGGCAGTTAGGGAAGAAAGGTTCCACCCTTAAGTCATAGAGGCCAGATAAGAAGGATCAGTACATTTTCTTACTAAATCAAAAACTTCCAATCCTCCCATGCGGGCATTGCTTTAAAAGTAACAAAGGCCAGATTTCAGTCAATGTTTTAGACTACATTAAAAATCCTATTTCAATTATAAGAATGTTTTTAAGGAAAGATATTCAACATAAATATCAATTTCTTATTTCACATGCATTTCTTTCTTTCGCTTCATTTCTTTTCATTTTTGAGGTGAATTTAAGTAAAAAAGTACATTCCCTTTTGTACATTCATTTTTCTTAACCTGGTAATGAACTCAAAATTACAGATGGACAAACTCATTTTGGTAAAGTTCCAAGCCTACTTAAAATTCTGGGAGTTTTAGATTGTTGTTGACCCCTAAATGTGTGTTATTAGTATTTGTTTATTTTTCTCCAAACATGATTTCCTGCTTTTTTTGAGGTAAATAGCTTAAAAAACTTCCTGAGAAATGAACACATCTTTAAAATATATTGATATATTCAGGTAAAAGTAGTGATATCAATGCATTTTATAATGTATAAATCATTATCTTAGTTTTGTAGATATGGCATCTAATTCTGGAAAAGTGAGAGATTCAGTCATATTTCTCAGGACTATTATGCATATGTTTGCACATTTGCATTATAAAAATTAACGGTGAAATTATTAAACGCAAATACATTTGGCTTTTTTAAAGGCCAAAATATTTAAATAAGAGTTTGAAGTTTTCAAAAAACAATTCCAAACACAGTGTTTTGTTTTTCCTGTTGCACAATCTTATACTGAATTTTGAAACTGGATTTTCTTTTCCAGTAAGATTATACACAGAGGATTAAGGTTCTTACTGCAAGACAAGGCAGAAAGAAAAGCTTGGTTCGGAGGGTAAAAGTTCTCTATTTAAACACATATTTCTCAAATAAGAAGAAAAAAAAAGAAACAAAGAAGCTGCTTGGCAAGCTACATTGCTTGGGGTACAAATGTTATTTTTTCTCTTTTTAAAAAATTTCTTCAGTATGTGTCTACTTGTAAAGGAGGGTTTTAAATGATTTGAGCAAACAGTACTGTGATTGTTCATTCGTGAAAGTAATGATGGAGTGAAGGAAGCAAGGCATGAATGGAATTCCTTAAAGCTCAATTCTAATCTCAAATACACACATGCTTAGCTCTAAAGAATGGGGAATTATGGATTGCATTAAAAAATACAATCCTTATGCTTCTGCTGGTAAAAAGAAAGTGAGATTTGTAAGTTTTTATATGTGTGTTATGCACATCTATACATGCATATATGTAGGCATGTATAAATTTAGATATGTAATTTATATATACAATGCAAACATGTATGTGATTGTATATGTATACAGACATATAATATAACAAACACATATATGTAAATATGTGTGTATACACACACACATTTGAAATTTTAAGTTATTTTTTTTTCTGCAAGAAGAGACTTGCAGTAGCATAAATGGTTAAATATCCTACCAGTTTTTCATATTTTGGTAGCATGTGACAGTATGTAAAAATATATTTTAATGCTTTAATGTTTACTTTTATAAATAAATATTTATATATAAAGGTGTTTCTTTACTAGCCAAGAGTGTCTTACCTCTGTCTTTAGGCTGATGCTTCAATGTGCTTTTAACCTGATTGCCTTTAATCTAACTACCTTGATTTCAGATTATAGAAAACATATGCAGTCATATATGAAAGGGCTTAAGAACAGCTCTCTTAAAACCTGAAGGTGTACTACAAATATAATTTCCTTGATAATATCATTGAATATATTCAGTGAGATTCTATTAAGTGCCTACAATATGTCAGGTACAGAATTGATGCTGTTTATAGTGGTATGCAAATTAACTAGGAAAAAAGTAAATCAACTTATTTGTTGTTATATTTAACAATTCATAACTTTCTCATCTTTAACAACATTGGTATGAAATATTCCTACTTATGCTGCACTCACTTGTTTTTCACAATTTGGCAATGGGTTTACAAGATTTTAACAAACCTTCTTTAATTATTTATTATGAAACTACAGTTCTATCATATTGGCGATTTGCCTTTGATGAATTTCCATTTTTCTAATCTCTACTCTGATTATAGCCCATAGATTTTCTTTTCATTTTTGAAAGACTTTATTTTATGTACAAACTGGTATAGCTTTGTAATGTGAGATTTAAAATTGGATATTAGATCATAAATCTCCCCTACTTAACCTTTCCCTTAATTTATCTCCCAGACTAGTAAATGGAAGAAGCTTTTGGTTTTCTAGATAGACCTTTTATTGTTATGGTAGTCACAAGGTGATGTTTATTAGAAGGATAGGAAAGTAGAAACACAATACAAATCGTCTTAAGTCTAAGCTTAGTCTATATTCCTTATAAAAACTCACCAAAACTGAAGGCCACCTTTGGAGAGAGAGAGAGACTGTCTGTGCAGCGCAGTCAGGAGACCAGCAGAGCAGGAAAAAGCTCCACTTCCGTTCTCTCCACCCTGGAAGTCGAGTGCGTAGTAGGCAGTCTGACGTGCGCAGCAGGCGGACTGTTGGTTTCCTCCCCAAAAGGGTGGTCCTTCAAAAACTGGAGTCTTTCAGTTATCCTAACTGACTGTTAAAAAAACTTTCATATTTTTTTACCACAGTAACAAGATCTCTAATTGGGTAGGCCAAATAGTGTTAGAGAGCAAAATAAAACGATTTACAGATTAATCACTACGGCTATGTCTATTAAAAAAAAATCTAACTTGATGAAGCCTATGTCTTGTTTACTTTTAGAAGCCAAGGCAGCACATATTGAGGCCATATTTGTGGATAAGACCATGCTGCATGGGATAGATACAGCATGAGCAAGACCCTTGGTTGAATTTCTGTGAATAGAGCTTTAATGGATAAGCTCTCAGTTACTTCTATTGTTTGTAGCAAAGACACAAGATAAAAGATTTCATAGGTTATAAATGTAATTTAAATCAGGTAAGTTTTCAGACCATTGAAGCATGTTTATTTCTAGCTCTTGGAAAAGAAAAATAAAAGTCTTAATCTTTCCTGTAATATATGATGGTACAAGTTTTTGTTATATTATATCTTTACTTGACACAGATATGATAACCTCTGGAATTCATATAATGAGATCACTTTAAAGCAGTTCACATATTCCCAAAGGAGACACTATGGTATATTCAGTACACCACAGTTTACTGAAAAGAATATTGCATTTGGAGTCAGAAGATTTGAAAATATCCTCTTATTGCCTTCATTCACTACTACATACTAGACCCATGAGTGAGTACACTGTCCAATGAGTGACTCAAAAAAGTTCTCAAACTAAAATGAATTAGATGATGACATTTTAGGAAGGGAAGGAGGAAGGAAGGAAACAAGCAAGCAAGGAAGGAAGCAAGGAAGCAAGGGAGTAAGGGAGGAGGGAGTAAAAGAAGAAAGAAGTAGGAAGGAAAAACATTTATTATGCACTTCCTTACATTGTGTTGTGTTGGGTATACAAATACAATCAAGTATGCAAAACAGTCTCTGTCCTCAAAAAGATTGAGGGAGCTTAATGGCAAAAGAAAACACATATCAACAAGAAGCAGCTAAGCCTAAGCATAAGAGTATTGGACAATTACAGTGACTGGAGTTATAAACTGACTGACATCTCATTTCGAAGAATGGTAGTATGGATTTGAACTGGAGTTGAAAAAAATGGGAAGGGTGTTTAGGAGCAAGAGGAGAGAAGAAATTATGGACAAAAATTAAAGGTGATGAATTAGGAGTGTTAAAGCTCTTTTGGCAGCACAGTATAATGGATCAAGAACTAGCCTAACTTTCAATTCTACCTCTGACACATACTGGCTCTATAATCCTGAGCAACTCTCTAGGACTTTAAGTTGCAAAGGAGTGACAATTTACATTCGTACAGTTCCTCATTGGGATCTCCTTACACCAATGAAGACATAGATATAACTACTAAAATTGTGACAATATTGAGAGGATAGTGGGGGGAGCTGACATAACATTGGGCAAGTCTTGGAAAAGTCCATGCCCAAGTGTACCCAAAGTCAAACTCAGCATGCAGTCATGATTCAAGGGAGAATTCAGATGCCAAAGGTCAGAGTAAGAGAAGTGAGTCAACATCAGAAAGATATTAAGGAACCAGGATATCATAGATGTAACAAAATAAAGCAATGTGCACGATTGAAAGTCTATCTGAATATGACCCATAGGAGTAGGTCAAGGAAGGCAGGAAAAAAGATATGAAACATTAACAACTTAGAGATCTTGAATACGATGCAATATTTTTTTTTTTACCAGAAACGACATTTTTATACTTCTCTATCAAGATGGGAAATATTTTAGAAAGTGGCTATCACATTCTGCAGTATCTTACTGCCCTAGGTCATTTTCATAACTCCATTCACCACCTTCATCAGGGTTTTAGTATGCTGCACACTGAAATAACTTCCAAATGACCATTTCCAGACCTCCTTTCTGTTACAAGTTCAAGTGACATGTCTCCAACCATCTGTTCCACCTCTCTGATCCTACTATTTGTTGTATCAAGAATCCTATGGTCACTTCAAACTACGCAGTTTGAAACTTATCTCATGATCTTCCAAAACCAGATTCCTTTTTTTTTTCTTTTCTTGCCTCATTGTCCAAACATATTCCATAATGATGTCCTCTTAATACAACTTCAATTCACTGAAACAAATGTATGTGTCTACTATATATAAGACCCTCAACATATGTTTCTTGAATTGAAAACACTATTTGTTTCACTCTTTTGCTGCTTTATATTTTTAGTTCTTTTTTTGCAGGGATGAAGGGCATACACTCTTCTCAACAATTGTTCAAGTTCTTCAGGAAAAAAATACATCTCAATACTTCTGCTTAGTATAGTAGTGGGTCAGTGATTTGAAAATAAATGTGATCAATAAACTTTCATTGGTGATTTTTCAAATTACATTTCTTAATGTCCTATTTTTATAACAATTGCACACTTAAATTCATCATTTATATTTCATTCCATCCATGGAATAAATGATGAAAAATTTAAATCAAAAGGTAAATGCTGAAGCATACCAAAAGTTGCCCCCAAATATTCAATAATTTGTTCTCTAAAATGTATTTTAGGATATTCACCTTTCTCATTCATCTTTAAGCAATCTACAAAGCTGACTACATGGTGAGAGAGATATCAAATGTATCTTTAAATACTGTCCTTGAAAGTGAATCAAATAATTAGATATTATATATAGACGTGTATATATGTATGCATGTATGTTCCAGTTTCAATAATTATATATAATTTTGAGTGACTACCTTTCCCAGAACCTAGTTCAATATCTCAGTCATAGTTGTTATTAATCAGTTACCTCAAGGTATCTACTAAAAGCTCAGACATTAGGTTCAATAGTAAATATTATCTTCATTCTCATTTGTTCATTAGACAAATTTATTCTGTAAAATATTGAATTATATCAACCATTTTCAGGAAAAATAAAAAATATGAAATTTTAATTAGTATGCATAGTGGTAATTATATAAAGCCTACAATGATGAGATTAATTAAAAGTTGACAATTTTTTTCCACAGACAAATTTGTCATTGACTAATTTAAACTCAGATTATCAATAGTTATTTTCATTTGGCTGGAGTGAATTCAAATAAATCCAGCACTTCAGAAATTTACACAGCCAAACTATTTTGAGTTTTGCTGAGTTAAATTGCCTGAGTTCAAAAGATAAAATCATAGATTAATCATACCTCTATAATAATCTTACCTGAGTTACCTTGCTATTATATATATATATATATATATATATATATATATATATATATATATATATATAATCTGAAATTACATTTCTAAAGGGAATTTGAAGAAGCATATTGGAACTTCCTGTGGTTTAGGAAGACATTATTGACTCATCATCAGTAGGACAGACATTTTAGGTCAGGAATCTGTTATTTTTCATCTCTTTTCCCCTGGTACCCAGCACAATGCTCTGGGTATAGTGAAGGATTTGGTATTTTATTGATGTAATCATGCTCTCCATATCATGAATCATGTAGTTCATAACTGTTCCATGAATTAGTAGATATACTTTCTAGAGTTGCAATGACCTTCTCCCTCCAAAATAATCATCACCCTGAATCTGCACTTTTGACCTGATGATAATGTGCCTTTCTGAAATTACCCAGGGTCTTGTTCAAGCTTGAGTCAGTGTGCTATAGTGGATAGGGAACTATACCCAGAGTTGAGGACCTTGGTTCATATCTAGACAAGTAACATTACTTTTCTCTGATTCAGTTTCTTGGTCTGTGAAATTAGGGGATTGGCCAAGATGGCCAAAAAGTTCCATTCCAATTCTACTCTATGATTGTAAATAAAGGCTTTATTTTAAATCTTTCTCACTTGGTAAATCTTGTATCTCAAGCACCACCAGAGGTTGTACTCCACTGATGTAGTGTTTGAGGACCCAAAGTCATCCCAATCCCAAAGTAAGACACTGCCGGAAGACTCTTAGAGTTGAGTCTCATGTGTGAGATCATAGAATCATAGGTGTCAAGTTAAGTCAAAAAGCCTTTAAGTACCTAGCATTAGACTGTGAACTCCTTGAAAGTAGCCCCCCCCCCTTCATATCTCCAGAGGGCAGGTAGTTGGCACAATGGATAGAATACCGAGCATGGAATCAGGAAGATTCCTATTTTAGAGTTCAAATCTGGCCTCAAACACTTAGTAGCTTATTTTACCCTGGGCAGATTGCTTATCCTGATTGCCTTAGTTCCTCATATCTAAAATGAGCTGGAGAAGGAAATGACCAACCACATGTTCACAAAGAAGTGGGCAGGACTGAAAAATTCCTCAACAGTATCCTTAGTACAATGCCTGACACATGGTAGGCACTTAGTAAATACCAGGTGACTGATTACTTTGGGTCAGGTAATAAGGCATTCAAAGGCTAACTAGTCTAGTCTCATTTTACATGTAAGGAAAATTGGGCCTAGGGAGGTTAAGTAACTTGTCAAAAGTCATTCATGTAGTAAGTGTCATAGGTGGGAATTGAACTCAGGTCTTTTGATTCCCAAATTAATCCTGTTTTAACTTCAACATAATTCCTTCTCCTTCTTATACCTTGAGGCAATGAGTTTAAAGGACTCAAGAAGCCAATGCTAACCACTTAGCACTTGATCTATATTGACTAGCTCACATTAAAGTTGTTTTCCCCTATAGTGGAGATGATTTTGCACTGATCCAACTTCACCATCTTACTGAATCACCTTTTTAATGTAAAAAAAAATCAGGTTGCTGTTTTTTTAATTAGCTGACTTGTGGGTTAATAATTCATGATCAAGGGGGCAGCTAGGTGGTGCAGTGGATAGAGCACTGGCCTTGGATTTAGGAGGACCTGAGTTCAAATCCGGTCTCAGACATTTGACACTTACTAGCTGTGTGACTCTGGGCAAGTCACTTAACCCTCATTATCCCGACAAAAAAAATATTCATGATCAAGGGTCCAACTTGCTGGTAAGGAGTCTTTCACTACTTGGCTAGTCCTTAGGAAACAGTCATTGTCTCTTACAGAGAGCATCTTTGAAGACTTTCCAGATTTTAGAAACTGACTAAGCTAGTGATGGGCTAGAATGGTCTTCAGAAACTTAGAGGTCATCTTTACAACACTGTGATGCATTGGAATAGGACATTAAGAGATTTTGAGGAATCCCACCTACAATTAGGTCAGATCCTGTATGGCTAATTTGCAGGTGAGCATGATGGACAGTTTCAAAAAAAAAAAAAGGCATGTATAAAGAGGTTGGCATCTGCCTTCCTGGAGGAAAAATCCATAATGATGAGATTATAGATCCATTAGAATATGTAAATAGAAACTAGTTCATGTAGTTATTAAGTTAGTTTAGTTTTCAATTGTTGGCAATGTCAGGGGACCAAATTGTCACCCTCTTATTGCAGTTTCTCAAAAACAATATATAAGGAAAGGTAGAAAAAGACTAATTATGATTTTCTGCCCTCCCTAAGCTCCAGTGATTTTAGCTCAGAAGCTTCTGCCATGTTTTATTTATCTTCTTTAAGATGCTCTTTCCAGGAAACAAACTTAAGTGAGTTCTTGCAAATAATCACATGATGCTCACTCTAGTCTTGATTTTTAATTTGAACCATGTGGAGCAGCTCTAATCTAAACAAAAATGAAAAGTATCTCTTTCCAACTACCACTGGCTAAAGTTGAGATTTTCACAGATATTTGCCTTCATTAAAAAAGGAGTACTGAGGGTGACTTAGTTTGATCTTCGAGAAACATCCATCTATAGATTAAAAATAAGCATTTTTTTTAAATCCAGAGAAAAAGTTCTTTTACATTTTATGAAAAATATTGTTTAGACTATTTCACTTTTCCATTCTTAATTAGGTGTGGTATTCACAAAAAACCCTCACTCTTTTTCTAAATTTAAAATTTAAGGTAAAATTATATTAACATTTGAAATGAATTTGATTATGTCAAATGATGTTTGTTGGCTACCATCACCTTTTCCTTCCAAATCATTCAGCAGCAATGATCTAATGGACAATGTTTAGATCTCTGTATTTTGATTAGTTCAGAATCTACCCATGTCTGCTTTTACAAAAGTAACATACCTGTGTGCCTAAGACTATAAGTAGCATTTTTACCATAAGTACCTGGAATGAGAAAGAGGCTGAAAAAGACATTGAATTAATGTAATCCTTCTTTTTTTTTGGGGGGGGGGGTAGGGCAATGAGGATTAAGTGACTTTTCCAAGGTCACACAGATACTAAGTGTCAAGTGTCTGAAACCAGATTTGAACTCAGGTCCTCCTTAATCCAGGGTCAGTGCTTTATCCACTGTGCCACCTAGCTGCCCCAGTTATCCTGCTTTTATCGAATATTGCTCTGACATGATAGTCATTACTGATAAATTTATAAGCATGGAACATTCATGGGAAGAATAGGTTACATAAGTAAGCAAGCAGATTAATCTTCCCTTGCTAAGCAACTTGGATTCTACTGATGACAGTAAGAACAGAGGCATTTTGTTGGTAATTAAAAAAGAAAGGAAGGAAACAAGTATTTATTAAGCACCAATATATGCTAGGCACAGCATTAAGTAATTTGCAAATATCTAATTTGATCCTCACAACAACCCTATCTGGTTATTATCTCTAGTTGAGGCAATGAAGGCAATCAGAGGTTAAATGACTTTCCCAGTGTCACACAATTAATAAATATCTAAGGCCAGATTTGAACTTGGTTTGTGACTTTAGGCTAAACTATGTTACCTAGCTCCATTTCATGAACTAACTTAAGAGCTTTGGGGGGAAAGTCTATATCTATATCTATATCTATATCTATATCTATATCTATATCTATATCATCTATATCTATATCTATATCTATATCTATATCTATATCTATATCTATATCTATATCTATATCTATATCTATATCATCTATATCTATATCTATATCTATATCTATATCTATATCTATATCTATATCTATATCTATATCTATATCTATATCTATCTGTGTGTGTATGTATACATATATATATACATATATACATATATACATACATACATATATATATATATATATATATATATATATATATATATATATATATATATATATATATATATAAACACTTCTGACCTTTTTGATATTGAAAATAACCAGATGGAAAAACTTTAACAAAAATCCAGAATTAAGGAGGAAGGATTTTCTCCATCCAATCCCCACCCTCACCCCACGCTATTCCCCATGAAAGACCTTCTCCAGGTCAGGCAAGGCACCAAACCTTCCTTAATAGTCTTATATGATGCTTTCTCCTTCTGTGAGGCTTGCTTCCTGGTGCTTCACACATCACAACGGCACTACATTCCCTGACATTGGGCTTCAGGGAACTATCTGGAAAATTTAATAACATTCCCCTCAATAGACCTTTCTTAAAACACTGACACTATGCCTGGACTCACTCCTCAATTGTTAGCATTCTCCTATCCACTTATACTCCCTGTACCCTTGTGATTCTGAACTCCTGACTGCCAATATACAAATTTCATTCTGCATTCCCAACTGCCTATTTTCTTACTCTTATCTACCTCAATCCTATCCCCTTATTGTCCATTCCATACCTGCCTGTATCTTGTGTCCTTTAAATTTTCTGGCCTTTAGTAAAAAATAAACAGATTATTTTCATCTTAAATCTCTTTCATTTTATTTTTTTTCACCTTCTGGAACTCACTAAAACCTAGTCCCTTCTGATGACACTGCTTTTTTCACCATCATTTCCATTAATTGATACATTTAAGCTCTATCACTTAAAGGGGAATCAGAATATTCATAGTGTCAGAATACTCTTTGCTCATCATTACCATTTCCAGGCTTTCTCTCCACCACCTTCACTCAGTAATCCCACTTCCTTTAAGGCTCACATTATCCAAATTTATCACCCATTCCAGATCTTGGTGGTTGTTATTGATCCATTCCAGGACATTCTTTTTATTTTCTCATTGAATTCAGTGTGTGACTCTATTCTTTTCTTCCCATGTTCTACTTTCATACTAGGCAACTTCAACACAGATATTGATGCTCCCTTTAATGACCAGAATTCCCAGTTTCTCAGAATTCTCGAATCCTTTATTGTACCTTAGCACACAAAGATGGTGCATTGATCTTGCCACCACCCATAAATGTTCTAGTTCCATGTTCACAAAGTCTGAAATCCCTTTATCGAATCATTTATATTCCTTCCTTTCCTTATTACTTGAAACTTCTAGAACTGTTCTGCGTCTTCATCCTAACATTCACTTTACCACTCAATTCTTTAATAAGCCATCAAATCTGCAGGGACTATAGTTATCTTGACTCCTTGGTGAACTAGATAAACTCTTCATTATCCTCTATTATTGAATTCCTTCTCTGCTTGGTATTATTCATCACTCCTTTTTTGAAACTGAATTTTTGCTTTCTAGCCCAAGCTGGAAGTACAGCAGCCATTAATGGGTAAGAGTGCTGAGAGTAATTAGAGTTAGTCCAGGAAAATGGAATGAGGGAAGTAATGCCTTCAGGAGGGAGCCAGGTCTCGGTGAGTCTCAAAAGATGAAAAAAAAAGGGGGGGTAAGGAAAAATACACATTAATTATGTTGTAGGCACTCCAGAGGGCACCATGGAAGAAACAGGTAACAAAATATTTTATTTCCTTTACATCAGAGTACTCTTCCTACCATTTTGAAGAAATATATTTCAATTTCATTCTGGAATTATGAAGAAACTAAAAAGTTATTTATTGGAAGATTTTTTATATTGTTTACATTTAATTCAGTTATTTTAATGGGAATGATCAGTTTCCTTTTATATTTCATCACTCATGGCATTCTTATTAACTGTACTTTGTTCTATGTTATCTATCTCATTTGTTGATCTCAACAGCTTTTGTGGGCTTTTCTGTGTATATATATGTATGTATACATGTATATACATGTATACATACATATATACACACACATCTATACATACATGTATATGTGTGTTTATTTTTGTGGTGTTTATATGTATATGGTTATGAATGTCTGTATTGCCCTAGTCTCTTTCCTGACTTCCAGTCTTATATCACATAAACATATCACCAACTCAGACCGGGTTTCTGGATTCAATATATCCAAAAGACAACTAATTTTATTTCCCTCCTAACAACTTCCTTCTCCCCAGTTTTCCTATTATTATCAGGGTAACCACTATTTTCCCAGTTAATCAGGTTCATAATTTCAAGTCTCATCATTCAATTAAATCTGAGATCTTACACAATATCTCACTGTGTATTGTGATAATTTTGGGAAATTGACTTGACTCTGAACTTCCCTGAAATGTATTTTGGTGAATGCCATGTATTTTAGTGAATGTTTTCAAAGGTCTCTTTTTATTTGTCTGTCTTTTTTTTCTCTTTTTTTGAAAACAAAAATAGAATATGGGTTCTTATTGTTTGATTTTTCTAGTTCTTTAAATCCAAGATTATTCACAAATGCCTTCATTCTCCCCTCATTAAATACTCTATTTTCAGTGCCAATTTTAGAATATTTAGCTAACTGGAGCCAATTTTCAAAGGTGACATCAACTTAGCTTTTCATACAAACCCACAAAATTTTCACCTTTAGTCTCTCTGCATGCTACAATGCACACTTGCAATGTGCAAATCCCATTTCCCCCTGCAAATTTGCTGGCATAAATTTACAAGTGGCTTTCAAAAATTTGCTTCATTATGTCTAATCCTTTCTGGAATCATACTAAACTATTTGCTTCAATAATTTCCTTTGGGAACAAGTTCCACAGGCTAATTAGACTTTATGCAAAGACGAATTTCTTTTTATCCATTCTTAATTTGTTGCCTTTTAATATTACTGTTTCTCATTAACATGAGCTATCCAGATGATATCCTCTATGCCACTGTTTCTATTATAGTATGCATGTGTGCATGTATACATATATATATATGTATGAATGCATTTTCATGTGCAATATGATAATATACACTATAATATAAATAAGGAAAACAAAACACTAACAAACAAGTTATATAATGATAACACTTTTTTAAATGCAAGTAGCATAGGAACTATCTAATTTATACATGGAGCTACTTTTCAGTACAATAATGTTAGGAAAAGAGAATTCTATCTTTGGAGTAAGGAAACCTGAGTTTGAATAATGGTTCAAATCCTTTATACCTGTGTAATCATATAAAAGGCTTTCATCCAGGGATATAGTCAGCAAAGTTTAAGAACTGACTTTCTAAAAAATACCATACATTTAAATTTAATATACATTGTTAAAATTTTCTCCTTTAGTTTCTTAAATCAAGACAAGCAAAGTAATAAATCAAGCCCCAATTTGTAGTGTTTACCAGTTCTTACATTGAAATTTTAACAATCAGGTCTCACAATACAATATGAATTGACTACAGAATATCACTGATTGTACCTGTTGACAGAGCAGTGACATACTGGAATGGACCAAGAATAAGGCATGTTGTCTCACATTTCAAAATCAAAATATCCAAAATAGAACTGATTATTTTTCCTCAAACACACTCCTCTTCTTATTGCTTAAAATTCCTTATTGTTTTCTAGGACACTAGCATCCTTGAGTCACTCAAACTTACAATTTCAGTGTTGTATTGGGCTCTACTCTAATTCACCTTAAATATCCAACTAGTTGCCCAATCTCATCATTTTAACCTTCACAAAATCTCTTACATATACCCCTTTCTCTTTGTGCCACTGCCTTCTTCAGGACTTTATCATCTTCTGTCTACATTATTTAAGTATCCTATTTGCTCTTCCTACTTCAATTCCATGTCCACTCCAATCCATAAGGAATACTGCCAAAATTATTTTCTTAAAGGGAAGGTATTACCTGTCAATATACTCCAATGACTTCCTATTACCTTACTATTACCATTTTTTCTTGTTTTCTATTTAAAACTCTTCAAAAAATAGGCCCCTTCCTATTTGTTCCAGTCTTGTAATTTACTCTCCTTCATGCTTTCAATTTTGTCAGGCTTGTCATTACTAATATATACTTTCCTCATCTCTATGCCTTTCTACTGGCTCTCATGCCTTGAATGATCTCTCTCCTTTCCTTAACTTCTTAGAATCCACGGATTTCTTCCAGACCCAACTCAAATGCTACCTTCCGAAGGTTTTCTAGTCCCCTTAAATTCTATTGATTTTCTCATTAAGTCTACCTTTCTGGAACTCTGTATGCACCTGTTGGTTCATATCTCCCCATTAGAATGTAAAATCTTGAATACAGGGTCTATTTTTGTATTTTCTTTAGGTACTCGGCTCAGTGCATAGCCTGAAAAATAGTAAGCATTTAATAAATTTGTGAATTGTTTTTAGAGGTAAAATTGGTGTGAGAGTCAGGGTTTCCAGTGGAGATGATGAGTGAACTATTGCTGCCTACTAGTACCTTATCTGTCTGTATACTGATATGAGAAAAAGTGTTCTTCTGAGTTTATCACTGAGTTAGAATTCTAAATTAGGGAATAAATTATTAAACCATTCACCAAGAATTTATTGAAGATCTTCTTTATATGAGACAAAACCACTTTTATTTTGTTTTGGTTTGGTTTTTTGGGTGAGGCAATTGGGGTTAAGTGACTTGCCCAGGGTCACACAGCTGGTAAGTGTCAAGTGTCTGAGGTCAGATTTGAACTCATGTCCTCTTGAATCCAGGGATGGTACTTTATCCACTGTTCCACCTAGCTGCCCCTGACAAAGCCACTTTTAGAAGCATAGTAGAGAGGTGGGGTAGTAAACAAGGAGAAGGAGGATGGTTTGATTTTTTTTAATTTCTTATTTTTTATGGTTTAGTTTTTAAATTCAGTATATGTATGCAAATTCAGGCTTCCTCAAAAACATCCATGGACACTGAAAAGATATCCATCTAACTAAACTAACTAAACAAAAAATGCCCCCTCACTATGATGCTGAGTTGAGTAGCCAGTCCACAGAATATCAGTACATATATTTCTGACAAACACTATAAATAAACCATGAATCATATTCAAAACTTAATAGGAGGAAGAGAGTTGACTAGATTACTTTGAGTAAAATACACAGAGATTTTTTTCACCCTAAATTGTTCCTAATGTAAAAGCCCATATTTTTAATGTAAGTATTCTTCCGAAGATACTATATGATTGGGGATCTTCAAACTTAGTCTCTGAACATTCCAGGTTGGAGCTAAACCAAAAGGGAGATGCATGAGTGGTGAAGCAGGGGAGGAGAGAAGAGAACAATTGGGCTGCAACATGTTTTCAGTGATAACCTATGAGCAAGGAGTTGCATAAGAAATATCAAAATACTTGATTGGAAAAGGAATTGGTGGATCAGTGTAAGAGATAACAAAGTAGAACAACTGGGTAGCCTCAGCACTGTGCTTCTATCCACACAATTAAAAAAATAAAACAAGTAAAAGAAGGTCTCTGGTTAACTGGAGAGATGATTTATGGATAGAAAGCTTGGCCTAGAAACACAAAGACTGAAATTGAACCAGTCTCAAATACTTGTTAACTGTGTGACCTTGGGCAAGTTATTTAATATTTGATTGCCTCAGTTTCCACAATTGTAAAATGAAAAGAATAATAGTACGTACATTCCAGGATTGTTGTGAGGATCAAATTGGATAATATTTGTAAAAAGAACTCAGTAGAGTACCTCAAATATTTGTTTTTGTTTTTCCATTGTTTCAGTCATATCTGACTTGTCACCCCATTTTGGGGTTTTCGTGGCAAGGATATTGGAGTGATTTGCCATTTCCTTCTCCAGATCATTTTAAAGCTGAGGAAACTGAGGCAAACAGGGATAAGTAACTTGCCTGGGGTCACACTGCTACAAATAGCTGAGGCCAGAATTGAATTCAGACAGATGAGTCTTCCTGCCTTTGGGCCAGCACTTTATTCACTGTACTATCTACCTGTCCCACTTAGTACATAGTGGGTGCTTAATCATTACTTTGCCCTTTTTTTGCAGATCTATGGAAGAGAAAATGCATAAATTAAACATAGTATGAAGAAAGAGATATGAATCATTTGTGATCTCCACTGCATGAGAAAGTGATGAGGTAGCAGTCTCAATAACTGATAGAAATCAAGAATTGCTTTTATTAAGCACAAAAAGAATATTAATACTTAAGTTGACTACAAAGAAAGAAATAACCAGATTATGCAAAACCATTAAGAAAACAAATTAGAGAGGGGCAGCTAAGTGGTGCAGTGGACAGAGCACAAGCTCTGGATTCAGGAGGACCTGAGTTCAAATCTGGCCTCAGACACTTGACACTTATTAGCTGTGTGACCCTGGAAAAGTCACTTAACCCCAATTGCTCCACAAAAAAAAAGAAAAAGAAAAAAAGAAAACAAGATAGAGATGATGTATTACTTTGATGATTATATAACAAAAGAAGAAACATATAGTCTGACTAGAGAAAAATAACAAGAGTATGAATTTTTTTTGGTGAGGCAATTGGGGTTAAGTGATATTTTGTGTGTATGAATGTTTGTGTGAACTCTCTCATTTACTCTCTAGATGGGGAAGAAGGGAGAACTAGGTATGGAAACTTTTACTAGGTAGTATTATATAACAATGATAAAGATATCAAATTGAAAGGGGGCATTATAGGAGAAGCAATATTCAAAACACTAACAAGAAAAGATAACCATACTGAAAGAAGAAAGACAATAAGTGAAGAAAACTCTCATGGATATAAATAGCCAGAATAACACCTGAAGACTTTCCTGGGAAGGGCTTGAGCTGAATAATATGGAATATCATTATTTATCTTTAGATTATATGAGCCTCTAAGGGTCCATAATTAGTAATTGTAAATATGCAAACATAATAGCTAGAGTTATGATTAGAATCTGAGAGTATATAGGATAGTTTATAAAAAATCATAAAACTCTTTAATCATCTAATTCCATAAGACAATATTTTTTATGAGACTACCTCCTGGGAACTAGACTGACTATATAATAAAAATGAGAATCTTCTTATTGATGATTACAAAACTTTACTCTCTCCTTTCTATCAGCATCTCCTACTGGATAAAAATAAAGAAGTTGAATTTATGTGAAAACTCAGAATGTGAATGGGAAAGATTTCTGGTCCCTGAAATTACTCTGTTTATACTTGTATTTATTTTGTATTTCTGTGTTTTTATATATGACATTTAAACCCCAGTAGAATGTGAACTACTTGAAGGCAGGGACCATATCATTTTTCTGTCTTTGTTTCATGAATACTTGGAACATAGTGAACATTAAATCAACTCTTGTTGAATTGAATTATGTTAAACTCAAAGTAAATTTACAGTATTTCCTTTTGATAAAAACCAAAGCCTGGAATGCATTCTTTTAATTAATCTATTCTTTTCTCATAAGCGTTAACTTTCATCTGACATGAATATATTATTTTTTTTGTTTTTTTTTTTTTTGCGGGGCAATGGGGGTTAAGTGACTTGCCCAGGGTCACACAGCTAGTAATTGTTAAGTGTCTGAGGCCGGATTTGAACTCAGGTACTCCTGAATCCAGGGCCGGTGCTTTATCTACTATGCCACCTAGCTGCCCCGAATATATTATTAATATACAAATTTGGAAAAATAACCCTATCAAATAATTGCAATGATGATTTGAGAAATGACTAACATCATTGTTTTAGTACTTCAGAGGTATATGAATTCACCCCTAACTCCACAGCAGATTTATATTCTTGTCATTTTTGAGGTGGGAGGAGGATTTGAATGACATCCCAAGACTTTTTGTTTTGATTTGTTTTAAGATTATATATGAACACACATTAGAAGCATGACAATCTTAGAGAGAGATGGACATAAGACAGATGGAGCAACAATGACATATCATAAAGAATTTCAAGGGTATAAATATAAATTGTCTTTGATGTGATGATATAAAGAAAATTAGGGGGTTAAAAAGGGAGTTTGTGGGGAAAAGAGGAAAAGGGAGGTGGAACGGGGTGAATTACATCATATGAAGAGGTGAAAAAAACCCTATTACAATAGAGGGAAATAAGGGATGGGTGAACATTGTTTTAACCCTACTCTCACTAGATTTGATTCAAAGAGAGAATAACATATACATTCATTTGGATAAAGAAACTTATCTTATTCTTTAGGGAAGTAAAAGGGTAAGGGAAAAGAGGAGGACTGATAGAAGGGAGGGTAAAAGCAAGGGCGAAAAGGGTAAAGAAAAGAGAGGGGGGTGATAAAAAGGGAGGGCAGATTGGGGGAATCAGGGGTAAGAAGCAAAATGTGGATGGGGATTAATAGGGTGAAAGAAGGGTGTAAATAGAATGGAGGGGAATAGACAGTATTAATAGCTGCGAATGTGAATGGGATGAACTCTGCTATAAAATGGAAGCAAATATCATAGTGGATTAAAAAAAAAACAGAATCCTACAATACGCTGTTTATAAGAAACACATTTGAAACAGAGAGATGCACACAGAGTAAAGGTAAAAGGTTGGGAAAGAATATATTATGCTTCAGCTAAATTTAAAAAAAAAGCAGGTGTAGCAATCCTTATCTCAGACAAAGGCAAAAATGGATCTAATTAGAAGAGATAAGGAAGGAAACTACATGTTGCTAAAAGGTACTATGGATAATGAAGTAATATCAATATTAAACATGTATGCACCAAGTGGTATAGCATCCAAATTCTTAGAGGAGAAGTTAAATGAGTTATGAGAGGAAATAGAGAGTAAAACTATACTAGTGGGGGATCTGAATCTTCCCCTCTCAGAATGAGATAAATCTATCCACAAAATAAATAAGAAAGAAGTAAAAGACATGAATATAGTAGAAAAGTTAGACATGATAGATGTCTGGAGAAAATTGAATGGGGATAGCAAGGAATATACCTTTTTCTCAGCAGTATATGGCACATTTTCAAAAACTGACTATGTATTAGGGCAGAAAAACATCATAGTCAAATGTAGAAAGGCAGAAATAGTAAATGCATCCTACTCAGATCATGATGCAATAAAAATTACATGTAATAAAGAGCCATAGAAAGGTAGACTGAAAGTCAATTGGAAACTAAATAATTTATTTCTAAAGAATGAGTGGGTCAAATAACAAATCATATAAACAATCAATAACTTTATCTAAGATAATGACAATAATGATACAATATACCAAAATCTATGGGATGCAGCCAAACCAGTGCTTAGGTGAAATTTTATATTTCTAACTGCTTACATGAATAAAAAAGAGAAAGAAGAGATTAATGAATTGGGCATGCAACTTAAAAAGCTAGAAAAAGAAAAAATTAAAAATCCCAAATTAAATACTAAATTTGAAATCCTGAAAATTAAAAGAGAAATTAATAAAATTGAAAGCAAGAAAACTTTAGAATTAATCAATAAAACTAAGAGCTGGTTTTATGAAAAAAAATTTATAAACCACTGGTTAATTTGATTAAAAAAAAAAGAAAACCAAAATTATCAGTATCAAAAATGAAAGGGGTGATTTTACCACCAATGAAGTGGATATAAAGCAATAATTAGGAACTATTTTGCCCAACTGTATGCCAATAAATTTGACAATCTAAATGAAATGGATAAATATTTACAAAAATACAAACTGCCCAGGTTAACTGAAGAAGAAATAAAATCCTTAAATAAACCCATATTAGAAAAAGAAATTGAACAAGCCATTAATGAACTCCCTAAGAAAAAATCCCCAGGGCCAGATGGGTCTATGGGTGAATTTTACCAAACATTTAAAGAACAATTAATTCCAATATTATACAAATTATTTGGAAAAATAGGTGAAGAAGGAGTTCTACCAAATTTGTTTTATGACACAAATATGGTGGTGATACCAAAACCAGGCAGAGCAAAAACCGAGAAAGAAAATTATAGACCAATTTCCTTAATGAATATTGATGAAATAATCTTAAATAAGTTATTAGCAAGGAAATTACAGCAAGTGATCACCAGGATAATACATTATGACTAGGTTGGATTTATACCAGGAATGCAGGGCTGGTTCAACATTAGGAAAACTATTAATATAATCAACCACATCAATAAGAAAACTAACCAAAATCATATGATTATCTCAATAGATGCAAAGAAAGCTTTTGACAAAATACAACACGCATTCCTAATATAAACAGTAGAGAGCTTAGGAATAGGTGGGGCTTTCCTTAAAATAATAAGCAGTATCTACCTAAAACCATCAGCAAGCATCATATGTAATGGAGATAAGTTAGAGGCCTTCCCAATAAGATCAGGGGTGAAACAGGGATCTCCATTCTCACCTCTATTATTTAATATTGTACTAGAAATGTTAGCTTTAGCAGTCAGAGAAGAAAAAAGGAATTAAAGGAATTAGAATAGGCAAAGAGGAAACAAAACTATCACTCTTTGCAGATGATATGATGGTATTCTTAGAGAATCCTAGAGAATCAACTCAAAAATTACTTGAAAGTATTAACAACTTTAGCAAAGTAGAAGGATATAAAATAAATCCACATAAATCATCAGTGTTTCTATACATGACCAACAAAGTCCAGCAACAAGAGTTAGAAAGAGAAATTCCATTTAAAGTAACAGTAGACTGTAATGATTGGAATGATGCCACCTGCTGGCGACTTACTGTAGAAAAGCTCCACCATGAGGAGAAGACCTCTGAGGGCTAGCCATGCAGTCAAGGTCCTTTGTGTCAGGAAGAGATATTTGTTCGTGGGTACTGTCTATGAATGCTACCAGCCAATCAACTTGAGGAACCTCCCATTTCTGGGAGGAGGACACGAAGGAGGAAGGCGACGCTGGTGGGACTGTGCTCCTTCTTTGGCTGCGAGACATCAGCCATGTGGCAGGGAACTTCAGAAGTGGGAGATTAGGAAGGCTAGGATTGCCAGGTTATAAGAAATCTCTTGTCAATCTTTCTCTTTCTTTTGCTATCTTTCAATAAATCCTTAAAAATTCTAAACTCGTTTATCAGTGATTTTAGTCAGTTTCCCCCCAAAACTGGGGGGGGGCAGATTAGAACCCACATTTAGAATTTTAAATTACACAAGACAATATAAAATACTTGGGAGTCTACTTTCCAAAACAAACCCAGGAATTCTATGAACAAAATTACAAAACACTTGTCATACAAATCAAATCAGATCTAAATAATTGGAAAATATCAAATGCTCAGGGGTAGGCCTACCTAATATATTACAAATGACAATTCTACCTAAATTAATTTAATTATTCAGTGCCATAACAATCAGACTACCTAAAAATTATTTTATAGAGCTAGAAAAAATAATAACAAAATTCATCTGGAAAAACAAAAAGTCAAGAGTATCAAGGGAAATAATGAAAAATTTGCACAGGAAGGAGGGTTAGCCGTACCAAATCTGAAGCTCTACTATCAAGCAGCAGTCATCAAAACTATCTGGTACTGGCTAAGAAATAAAGTGGAGGATCAGTGGAATAGGCTAGGCACAGGAAACACAGTAGTAAATGACACTAGTAATGTACTGTTTGATAAACCCAAAGACCCCAGCTTCTGGGATAGGAATTCAGTATTTGATAAAAACTGCTGGGAAAACTAGAAGATAGTATGGCAGAAATTAGGCATAAACCAACACCTTATACCTTATACAAAAATAATCTAAACATGGGTACATGATTTAGACATAAAAAGTGATACCATATATAATTTAGCAGAGGAAAGAATAGTTTGCCTGTTAGATTTATGGAAAGGAGAACAGTTTATGACCATATAAGAGACAGAGAATATTATGAAATGCAAAATGGACAACTTTGATTACATTAAATTGAAAAGTTTTTGTACAAACAGAAGCAATACATCCAAAATTAGAAGGGAGGCAGAAAGCTGGGAAGCAATTTTTATAGCCAACATCTCCGATAAAGGTCTCATTTCTAAAATATATAGGGAACTAATTCAAATTTATAAGAATCCAAGTCATTCCCCAATTGAGAAATGGTCAAAGGATATGAACAGGCAGTTTTCTGATGAAGAAACCAAAGCTATCTATTCCCATATGAAAAAATGCTCTAAATCACTATTGATTAGAGAGATGCAAATTAAAACAAATGTGAGGTACCACCTGACACCTATCAGATTGGCTAATATGACAAAAAGGAAAATAATAAATGTTGGAGAAACTTTGGAAAAATTGGAACATTGTTGGTGGAGCAGTGAACTGATCCAACCATTCTGGAGAGCAATTTGGAATTATGCCTAAAGGGCTATAAAGCTTTGCATACCCCTTGACACAGAAATACCAATTTTGGATCCTTTTCCCAAAGAGATTATAAAAAAGGGAAAAGGACCCACATGTACAAAAAAATATATTTATTGCTGCTGTTTTTGTGGTGGCAAGGAATTGGAAATTTAGGGGTTCCCCGTCAATTGGGGAATGGCTGAACAAGTTGTGGTATATGAATGTAATGGCATTCTATTGTGCTGTAAGAAACAATGGGCAGGAGGAGTTCAGAGAAACTTAGAAGGACTTGCATGAACTGATGATGAGTGACATGAGCAGAAGCAGAAGAACATTATATATAGTCTCATCAACATTATGTGTTGATCACCTGTGATAGCCTAGATTCTTCTTACCAATACAATGGTACAAGAAAGTCCCAAAGGAGTCATGATGGAAAAGGCTCTCCAAATCCAGAAAAAAAAACACTGTGGAATATGGATGCTGATTGAACCATACTATTTCTTTTGCTTTTGGTGCTGTTTTTCTTTTTTGAGGTTTTTACTTTTTGCTCTGATTCTTCTCTTATAACATGACTAATGCAGAAATATGTTTGATATTATGTATATATACTGTCTAGGGGAGGCGGGGAGGGAGAAAAATTTGAAATTTGAAATCTTATAAAGATAAATGTTGAAAACTATCTCTATATGTAACTGGAAAATAATAAAATCCTTTTATTTTAAAAAAGAATTTCAAGTTCCTTATGGTGAAGAGAAATTCAAAAGTATATACAAAATTTTGTAGGAGGTGCTTTTGGAGCAAAGAACTCATGCATCATTTTAAATTGTAATCTCTACTGAGGAAAGAGCTAAAAAGGGTTTATTACCTCTCTCCTTTACTATACCATCCTTTCCTTATGTCATTACAAAACATTTTCTTGTTCTTACTTTATCTATATTGGTTTTTTGTTTTGTTTTGTTTTGTTTTTTGGTTGGGAGGTATTACTTAGTATAAAAATTTATGATTAATTATGATGGCTTATACTGCATGTCTGCATATCTAATCCATACTGAGTAAATGGTGCTTAAAATAAACACATGGAATATTTAAAAGTAAAAAATCTTGAATCCTACAGAATAGGGAAGTCTACCTCATTAAAACATTGCCTTCTTCAGCGATACCTTCTGATATTTCAATGAATTAAGAATACATTAGGGGCAGCTAGGTGGTGCAGTGGATAGAAGAGCAACCCCGGATTCAGGAGGACCTGAGTTCAAATCCAGCCTCAGACACTTAACAATTACTAGCTGTGTGACCCTGGGCAAGTCACTTAACCCCAATTGCCTCATCCAAAAAAAAAAAAAACTGGATAAAAAAAAAGAATACATTAAAAATTCACTGGTAAATTCTGAGTCTGTGGCAATAATTCTTATGTAAGGATCACATGATTATTTAGGAATAATGAAATGCTCATAAACATAATTATATGAGTTAAGTTTATTTAAAGAAATCTCTTCCCATTTTTCTATATCTGACATAAATATAATTTATATTGTTCACACTAATAAAAATGTATTCCTAAACTCAGAATTAGCGATTTACTATGTGTACATCAATTTTTAATGTATTATCTGTTTTGTCATTGTTGGGCCCATAAAGTTTCATTGAATAAGAAATTAGGAAGAATAATGAGGGTGCCCAACTCATGTAATTAATACAAGAGATGCAATAGAAAAGGAAAAGAAAATTAGAATTCTAAAGTTTGTGTGGCCAAATAAATTTTAATAATTAATAGATCATCAGAGGCAATTTTGAAGCACTTATATCTAAGGCAATAACAATAATCAGAAAGGCAAAGTAACAAGAAAAATAAAAAAGTTATAAAAGAACACACATTAGAAGCATGACAAAAATCACTGTAGAATGAGATAGGTGGAATTAATGTTAAAAAATGAATTGCTTCTTAAAGAGAGTGTTATTATATCAATACTAAGCCACATTTGCATCTTCATGACCTCAGGAATTCTCTAAATAAAATAAAATATGATGATGATAATGACATGGTATTTATATAAAGTATTATCATCATAAAGTGCTTCAGAATTTTAATACTTTACATTTACATGAAAACTTTCTTGCATTTATTTAAAAAAAAGCTTTCCATTATTCATTTTAGTTTTTCCCCTAGAGTATGCACATAAAATGGAAAAGATATTTATAATTCACAGACTAACTATAGTTAAAATGGGAACATGGGGATATTGAAACATGACTGTAATAAACTGATAGTGATGTAGTGCTTTAAGATTTCCACAGCACATTATAATCATTAAGCCCACTTCAGCCTCATGACTGTCTTCTAAAATTACTATCATGAAAAGTATTATCATCTTCATTTTACAGATGTGAAAACTGAGTTCAGAAGGGTTACCTAACTTGAAATATTTAGGAAACAGGATTCAAATCCAATGGTTCTTCCATTTCATTAAATCATAGTACACTTTACAAATAACTACTAAAAGTAGTAGAGCAAAGAACTGAGCTCAGATACTTTGACTCAAAATAAAATTCCTTTTCCATTATAATATAGCAGTTAAAAGCTTCAGAGATATCCCTCCCCTTTAGATCTACTTTACACCAATAGTGAGGACAACTTGTGACATGGAAAATAGCCATAACACTTGGCAGACCTCTTTATCTGAATGATCTCATTTTCCAAGCCTATCAGGACAGATAACTACTATTATTACATTTACCTTTATTTTATCCCTTAAAGTCTGGCTTGTCAAAAGATTGGAGGATAGGACCAGAGCAACAAAGGGAGATCATGCCAGATGCCCCCTTTTTAATGTTTTTGTTTTGTTTTGGTTTGGTTTTTTTGCTTTTTGTCTCTTTGGTTTTTGTAATATGCTTCAACTAGCTCCAACTAATTTACACTAGCTAAAACTTGGTGAGGTCAAATCTCCAGCTAGAACTATCATATATATTCTTTAAAGAAATGATTAATCAAGGTATGAAACTCACAAAGATTCAATGAATACAAGAAACAAAAATGGATTAAAAATTGGTGTTGTGTTGTTTTGGTCTCTTTGTGACCCTACATGGTTGTTGTTGTTGTTGTTGTTTTAAATTTGCAAGGATATTGGAGTGGTTGGCCATTTCCTTCTTGAGTTAATTTTATAGAAGAAAAAACCAAGGCAAATAGGGTAAATTGATTCATCTAGGGTCACAGAGCTAGGAAATGTCCAAGGCCAGATTTGAACTCAAGAAGATGAGCCTTCCTGATTCCAAGCTAAGTGTTCTATCTAATTAGTCATTTAGCTGCCCCAGGATTAAAAACAGAGATACTCTTAACAAGAAAGTAGAACATCTGTAATACATTTCTAACTTCTGAGTTGACATTAAAGTAAAACATATAAGTTTGGATGGATAATGTTTGTGGTAATTGCAATGTAAATTTGTACTTAAAATTCATAAAATTATTGACATTGAGAACTGGAGGGGGCAGCTAGGTGGCACAGTGGATAAAGAATCGTCATGGATATAGGAAGACATGAGTTCAAATCCGGACTCATACAGTTGACCCTCACTAGCTGTGTGACCCTGGGCAAGTCATTTAACCCTCATTGCCCAGCAGAAAAATAAATTTTTAAAAGAAAGACATTGAGATCTGGAAAGAATAATTTAGATCAACAGTATAACCTATTAATTCTTATCAGAAAGGTGTCAAATGGGTATATATTCATAACTATTTTTTAAAAAATATTTGAGTTAGTTATTACTACTGATACAACATATAGCTAAAGGCCTTGAACAAAAGCATGAAGAATTAGTAAAATTAGAACTCAGTTGTTACTTTTATTCTCCCTTTGTTAAGCTATATTATAAAGAAGATTGGACTTTTTGAAGGTGAATATAAAATCCATCAGAATCAAATGTTTGAGGGCATATGTATAGGTTCCTTTTAAAAATCAATCTTAGGGAAGTATTATTATTCCTTTGACATTTTACTGTTTATCTAACTGGTCTTTACTATTATCTTTTTCTTTTTGTAAACTTCATTGTCTGCAAAAATCTCTTTTAAGGGGAAATTTGCAATGAAGTGGCTTTGCCAATATAACACATACTTGCACTGCAAATGTCAGGACATGCTCTTGCAATTTTCACTTTTATTCCTTGGACATAGATTGAAATCATTTTGCTTTTATCATTGACCATTGTACCTTGATCTCTTGAGACTTAAATTAAGGTTGCAGTGGCAAGATAACCTTGTTTCCATGGCTCTATCTTAATGTCACTGGGAGGAAGCTATTATGACATTTCAAGTCCCATTAAAATGAAAAAGAAATGGACAGAAAATTAAAAAGTTTTACTATAGGGTCTGTCATAATATCTGAATAACCTTACTTGCTCAGACTCTCAGATCTAACAATTTATTCTCTTAAGAACTAAAGTTTTACAAGTTAAAGGCAACATCCTAATTTTTCAAAATAAATTCTGGTTACAAAATATATAACTCTCTGTATTTCCTTTTGACCACCACTTACTCTCTTCCTTCTATCCTCCAAGTTATGGCTTGCTCAAGTACAAATAACTTCCTCTGTTGTTGAAAAATAAAAACAATATAATGTTTTCAAACAACATTTTCTGTCCTCTTCCTATTCCTTAGTCTTATGGGACTGCCACTGTGTGATATTTTATATTATCTGCAGCCAAATGTGAAAAAAGGTTTGCAAAATAAAATCTTGAAAGGTTCAGAGTCTGGTTTAAAAAAAAAGAGAGAGAAATTTATCCCAGATATGGTCCTTTACTGTCTTTGATAACAATAACTTCTACACCTGAGTTTCTCTACTTCTTTTTTACCCTCACATATTTGAAGAATTGGGATGATGATGATAATATACATAGCACTACAAAGTTTTCAAATAGCTTTACAAATATTATTTAATTATATCTTCATAACAATGCTGGGAATTAGGTACTACTTTTATCCTCATTGTAGAGATGAGAAAATTGAGGAAGTCAGAGGTCAAAGCACTTTTCCAAGGTCATACAAGTAGATGTATCTGAGTCCCAATTTAAATTCTGGTCTTCTTGACTCCAAGTCCAGCACCATGTCCACTGTGACACATACCTGTATTCTTATCAGTTCTCTTAAATTTGTATAGAACTTTACTCTTTTTGAGAGGGGTGGAGCCAAGATAGTGGAGGAAAGGCTGTAACTTTCGGAGCTCCCTGTGATCTGTCCACATACCATCAAATAATGCCATAAGAAAATTTCTGGAGCAACAGAACCAATAAAAGAACATAATGAGATAATTTTCCAGTCAAAGACAGCTTAAAAAGGGCAGCAGGGAAGGTCTGCTGTACCAGGCAGAGAGGAGAGTGCAGCCATGTCCTGCAGATCCAGGCCCAGGCTGGCCACACATGCAGAGTCTTGGAATCATCTGCATCAGCAGCTAGTTTTGGAACTCAGGTCATGGATTGGTGGGAGGGTTCAGTGGTGGCCCAAGGGAGATAGCAGGGGTCTCTGCTGGAGCTTAGGCAGAGCATTGTTGTGTTTTCCAGGAAGAAGGATCAAGTGGCAGCAGCCAAGTTGGGGAACAGCACAGGCATGCCAAGCTTGCAACCATAGTGAATCAGATTTCTGTTTCCATGTTAAAGAATAAGCAGGCCTGTGGTTACTTACAGAGCAGACCACAGGCCAGGCAAGCTGAGACCTTGCCTCTCCTTAAATCTTATGACTGGGGACCCCCTGAAGCTTGGGACAGCACATTCTGGAAACAATGCCACACTTGAAGAAGCATTTAAGGGCCATAAGATAGGCTGAGATACTGGTCAGGCAAAAAAAAAAGATTCGGACCTTCAAAAGTTTCTTTGGTGACAAGATAGTTCAAAATATACCCTCAGAAGAAGATGGGAAGGTCAAAGTTCCTATATCCCAAGCTTCCAAAAACAATGTGAATTGTTCTCAGGCCATAGGAGTGCTGAAGAAAGACTTTGAAGATAAAGTAAGAGAGGTAGAGGGGTGGCAGCTAGGTGGCACAGTGGATAGAGCACTGGCCCTGGTGTCAGGAGTACCTGAGTTCAAATCTGGCCTCAGACACTTAAAACTTACTAGCTGTGTGACCCTGGGCAACTCACTTAACCCCAATTGCCTCACTAAAAAATAAAAATAAAAAAGAGAGGTAGAGGAAAAAATTGAAAGATAAATGAGATGCAGGAGGGTCATGAAACAAAAGTCAATTGCTTGAAAAGCCAAATTGGTCAAATGGAAAAGGAGGTACAAAAGTTCTCTGAAGAAAATCACTGCTTAAGAATTAGGATTGAACAAATAGAAGCCACTTTATGAGAAATCAAGAAAAAATAAAGCAAATACAAATGAATTTAAAAATAGAGGACAATGAGAAATATCTTCTTAGAAAAACTACTAACCTGGAAAATAGATCCAGGAGAGATAACTTGAAAATCATTGGACTACCTGAAAACTATGATCAAGGAAAGAGCTTAGACACCATCTTCCAAAAAATTGTCAGGTAACATTGCCCTGATATTTTAGAAGCAGAAGGTAAAATAGAAATTGAAGCAATCCACCAATCACCTCCTGAAAGAGATCCCAAAATGAAAATTTCCAGGAATATTATAGCCAAATTTCAGAGCTCCCAGGTCAAGGTGAAAATATTGCAAGTAGCTAGAAACAATTAAAGTACTGTGGAGCTACAGTCAGGATAACACAAGATCTAGCAGCTTCTATTTTAAAGGATCAGAGGGCATGGAATATGATATTCCAGAGGGGAAAAGAACTGGGATTACAACCAAGAATCACCCACCCAGCCAAATTGTGTATAATTTTTCAGAGGAAAAAAATGGGACTTCAAGGAAAAAGAGGGCTTTCAGGCATTTGTGATGAAAAGACCTGGACTGAATAGAAAATTTGACTTTCAAATGCAAGATCCTAAAGAAGCATAAAAAGGTAAACAGGAAAAAGATATCATGTGGGATGTTAAAAGGTTAAATGTTTTACCTTCCTACATGGGAAGATGATACTTCTAACTCATAAGATCTTTCTCAGTATTAGGGCAGCCAAAAGGAATATACTTAGACAGAGGGCACAGGTGTGAATTGCATATGAAGGGATGATATCTGTAGAACATTTATTTTTTGTCTATCCTTGGTTTTTTGTGGGGTAGGAAGAGTGGGGTGATTTATTTCAGGGGCAAGATTTGGGCTCAAGGCCTCCTGGGTCCAGGGCTGGTGCCTTGTCCACTGTGTCACCTAGCTAACCCATTTGACATTTTTAAAATAAAGATAAGGGGTAAGTGGAATGCACTGGAAGAAACGGAATGGGAGAGATGGACTGTGGGAAAGTAGCTCACATAAAAGAAATAAAAAAGAGTTTATGGAGTGGAGGGGAAAATGTGGAAGGAGCAGGGGAGTGAGTGAGCCTTACTCTCATCAGAATTGGCTCAAAGAGGGAATAACATACATACTCAAATGGGTATAGTAATATATCTTGCCCTCTGGGAAAGTGGGAGGGAAAGGGTATAAGGGTTGAGAAGTTAAGGAAGGGAGGGCAGGTTGGGGGAGGGGACAGGAAAATCCAAAACACTTTTGAAGATTAAAAGGGTGAAAGAAGATAGAAAATAGAGTAAATATCAAGGGGAGGGAATAGGATGGAGGGTAATATAGTTAGCAATAGTAATTATGCATATTAAATACTGAGCAAGATGCTATCAGAATGATTTATGAAAAATGCAGTCCATCTACAGAGAAAGAACTGATGGTATCTGATTACAGATTGGAGTGTGTCAAGATAATGAAATGTGGTAGATGAGGGGATTTAGCAGATACTCAGGGGCCCACCTAGAGATTGATCTAAACTGATTGATTGGGTCAGAGTGACTGACTTGGGGACTCACTTGTAAGCATATCTGGCTGGTACTTAAGCTAAAAAACTTTGAACTTTATATGGAGACCACCTTCGGGTCCAGTGAACCAATGAATTTGAATGAGCCCAGTCAATCAGTTTGAAGGACCTCCCATTTCTGGGAGGAGAACATGAAGGAGGAAGTGGACACTGGGGGAGGAGTTCACTCTCTTTTGGTGCGAGACATCGGCGTGATGGAGAGGACTTCAGAGGTGGGAGGTTTAGGAAGGCTAGGATTTCCATGTTATAAGAAATCTTTTCTTGATCTTTCTCTTTCTTTACTATCTTATATCTTTTAATAAACCCTTAAAAACCATTTAGGTTTTATCAGTGATTTTAGCCACTTTCCCCCAAAAACTGGGGGGGGGGCAGATTAGAATCCATATTTAGAATTTTAAATTACACAGGAGTATTTATATATTGGTTAGTTCCTCTTCTAAAGTTATTTTTTCTGTTTTCTTTCACAACCTGACTAGTGTGGAGATGTTTTGCATGACTGCACATGTATAACTTATATTGAATTGCTTGATTTCTTAGGAAGGGGTGGGTGATGGAGGGAGGAAGAGTATTTGGAAAACAAAGCTTTAAAAGTCAATGTGAAAATTTGTTTTTATGTGTAATTTGAGGAAATTCTAAATATATTTATTATTAAAATAATTTTACTGTTTTAATAACTTTATTATCATTAGGTTGAGTCAAATGTCACTGATTCAGTTATATGAGGAACAAATAGTAAGAACAATGAAGAGCCCCTGAAAGTTTTAGAGTAATGGTATAACATAATCAGAGCTGTTTTTTGTTTTGTTTTGTTTTGTTTTGTTTTAATAATTTACTATCAGTGTGAAGAAAGGTTTGGAGGGGAATTCTAGGAAACACAGAAATGTGAAAAATTCCTCACAAACCAACCCCTTCTTGTTTTAGAGGAATAATGGGAAGAGTGCAAAACAAAATATAGATTCAGTAAAGGAAACAACACTGAGCCCTTACATCTCATTGAAGACTGATATAAGAGATAAGGTGCAAAGCCCAGTATGACACCTGTGTAACCAGCATGGGTTATTGGAATGATCATGTTACCATTCACTTTGATGAGAAAGATTGGGGGAAAATGGCTTGGGGGAATAAAGATAAGGAGTTCAATTCTGAACATGTTGAGGACAGAGGTTAGGACTGGAATCAGAGATTTGGGAATCATCTGTATAGAGATGTTAATTGAATACATGAGAATGGAAGAAATAACCAAGTGAAATGGTATAGATGAAGTAGAGGTCCCAGGACAGAGTCATTAATTGGCATGATCTGAATAATTACCCAGCAAAGGAGCCAAACAAGAAACAGTCGGAGAGAGAGAGAAAGAAAGGAAAGAACAGTGTCACAAAAATTTAGAGAGAAGAAAATATCAAGGAGCAGAGGGTAACTAACAGTATCAAAGTTTGTAAAGGGATTTTTCAAAAATGATGAGAGATCAATACCCAAAAAGTCATTAAATTATATATAACCTTTGACCAATCCACTTGGCATCTACCAATAAGGGGGGAAAAGTAAAAGAATTTTATGTATGTTTATGCACACATATATATTTATATATGTGTATATATACATATACATATATATCTTTATTCATATATACATTGTAAATATAAAATCTACTTTTCATAGTAACAAAGAATTTGAAAGACTATGAATATTCATCAAATAGGAATGACTAAATACATTTTTATGTCTATGTCATTCAATATTTCTCAATCAATTAATCATTATGCATTTATTTAGTTTTTACTGTGTATAAGGAACTATTCTAACAAATCAGTATATAAAGACAAGAGTGAATCCATCTTTATTCTCAAGATGTCTACATTCCTGTCAGAGGGACATCGTGTAATTACATATATGAGTTAGAAAGTATAATCCCTATCCCAGAGCCTATTAACATGGTACTCTATCCTTATGGCTAGAGACAAATGCCCTGCTCTACATGAGAGACTGTGCCAAGTTGGTGAGAGGAAAGAAAGCTTCAGTTTTCAGCATTCAGCTTCCAGTCCCCTTCAGGGAGCTCTCTAAGTGAGAATTTTCTTTGATTCTTGAATCAGTTTTTAGATTTGAGAGACAAGATGGAAGAAGTGAACTCTACTTCTGGTTATTGAAGGAAAACTTTCTGGAAAAATATGAGAGTCCTGGGTGGTCTCCATCATTTTCTATTCCCAACTTGCTACTCTAAAGATTTGGGGCAGCTTACCCTTGGAGGAAATCTAGGAAGTTTTCTGTTGGTTGAGCTGAGTTCTCTCTCAAAAGGGGAACGCCTTTACTTTGTATTGTCTGATACATATTCTTCTCTGGATAACTTCTCTGATTTCAGTTTTGTTATGATGTGGATTAATGGGCTTCTTTGATATTCTCTATGGTGTATTCATGATAAAATTGGTATTAGGTGGGAAAGGGTTTAAGCCTTGCATATAGAGCTTGGGATTCTCTTTCCCCTTAAAATGATAAAGCCATCAGACTTTAGCTGGAACCTAATTATAGCTATAAACAAACAATATTTAAGGAAATAGAAATACTTTTAGTCTGGTACTGCCACTTTCTGAGGATCAGAGTGAGGAACTATCTGACTCTAACCTCCTGTTTGCCTTCCTAGTATAAGTAAAAGTCTCCATTGGAGAATATTGCAGGGGAGTATAGACTAGGGATGATTATTCTTCCCTTTGAGCCATACATAAGGATATGCCCTTGCCATATGTAGAACCTCACTACACATGTGAGGTTCACTTGCTTCTTCTGCCTCAACAGTACATATAAAAATAATTCAAGGTGCTTTTTGGAAGAAGTACATGAGCAGCTTGGGGAATCAGAAAAAAATGCCATGTACAAGATTAAATTTGAACTGTCTTGAAGGTAACTGGGGATGCTGGCAGGCAGAGGTGAAGACACAGTATTGTCCAGGCAAAGGAATAGATACTGGAGAGTTACACTCCTTGAGTTTGAAACTCCAAATAGTCCATTTTGCGTTTTAACACAGACAGGTTGGAAGGAACTAATGTGTTAGGAAGACATGGCATGCTGAGTCATGTGACCAATAGAATAGCAGATTAGAACCTTTTTCTGATTCTCATGACTTCTTATAATTCTCCAAAGTAGGAATTATGCACAAGAGATAAATTAATTTCAGTTACCTCCAGTATTAAGACAATTAAAAGAAACCTAGTGAGGTAACATCCCAATGAGCTAAGAGCAGAGGAGACAGATACCTAACACATTTACTAATCAATCCCTTTTCATCAGCCATTAGATTATAGAGGGGTTCCACAAGATGACCTGTGGGTGTTCAATATAATTCAACACCTTCCCCATTCCCTCTCCTCCAAACCAATGACACTGAAAAACAAAAAGCAGAAGCTTGCTATGGTTGGGACTAAATTGTGACAACACTGTGTTTCAATCGCACTTACCCAGAGAATTGAGGGAAGTTGGGCAACACATTGGGTATATTTCACTCCACCAGGCTTGAAGAAGAGGGCATTGTTATTCAGCTGTGGCCAGTTTTTGTTGTTTTTTTTTTTCCATGCCTCATCCTACTTCCTGAAGTTATTTGGGGGAGAGAGCTAGGCTGTAGTAATATGAATGGCCTACCTTGGGGGAAAGCTTAAATGTCTTTGAGGTACAACTACAGAAGAAGCTGTTGTCAAAGGGGAAAGCATGAGAAAGTGAAAATAGGGAATAAAAGGGGACAAATCAACTTAAATGATCAGAGATCTCAGAAACAAAGAAACTCAGTTAAAGACCTTTTAGCAAAATAGATGAGCCAACAGGTAAGACTGCTGTTGTTGTTTGTCCTTCATACTTGAATAGGACCATGACATCAGGGTGATGTCATGATTTTCACTGAATTGGATTTAAGTGATGGAAGGCTTTGCAAAGTCACTAACCTCAAGCACTCTCCTGAATCCAATGGCAAGATATGTATCAAGATGACTGGAGATGGTAACAGATGTTTAAGGCAATTAGGGTTAAGTGACTTGCCCAGGGTTACACAGTTAGTAAATGTCTGAGGTGAGACTTGAGCTTAGGTTCTCTTGACTCCAGGGCCTATGCTCTATCTGTTACACCACCTAGCTGCCCCTTAACAGGTAAGATATTTATGGCATAAAGGGATATGGCCTCCAGATAAGGTAATAACATCAAGCATCTATAAATAAATATTGCAAGACAAAAGAAATTGAATCAAAGGAACCTGTGGATTCTGAAGAAAGCATGGAATCAGAGCAGGTTGTTCCTAAATGGCTTAAAATGCAAATTTTGAAATTAATACGTATGTCAGATATAGTTAGCAAAAGAGAAAAACTTGAATCCATGTTGTCTTTTTCAGACACCATTTCCATCACCTCCTTAAGGAAGTCATCATGGAAGGGTAAGGTACTGTGACTCACATAGTCATAGGAACCCACTAAATTTGAAAGACCTGATCCCACATGGATAGGGCATTTATGCTCTTAGATGACCAGGAAAGTGCATTATCTTTTGTCTCCTTTTAGGAAAAATCAATCCCTACTATGAGATAAAAGAAGGAGCCATGAGCCAATTATTATAACGGGTTATTAAATTGGTTGGTTCTAATGGTTAGATACATTTTTTATTTCTTTACTATTTTTTATGACTAGAATCTGGGTCTAGTTATCCATGTAGGTCATTCAATCAAAATATTATGTCATCATCCTTTAGGCTGACTTCCTTCATAGCTGTCCCTCCCCAAAGTCAGAGGCACACTACTATTTACTATTTTTAATATGACAGTTTCAAAGAACCACAGTAATAACTACAAAATAGGACTTTTTACTTTCTACCCATATTTTTTCCTAAATTTCATGGCAATTGCCTTGTAAATAAGTTATTTTATGATAAACACCCATCACACCTAGGGAAAAAAATAAACATGCTGCCACAGAACTTACTCCACATATCATAACAAATATAATAAAAATATTTTTTGTGAACAAAAAAGGTTTGTGAAGGGCCAGAAAAAGAACTTAACTTGTGTGGATCCTGTAACATTGAAAATGGACCTCTGTTAAGCTACATGGGAAGTGAAGAGGTCTGTGGTCTCTGTGAAGCATGACAGAATTTCATGGCTTTTCATATTCATATTCAGGGAATGGCACAGGAAGCATGAGTCCTATTGAAATGATTGCAATTAAAAAAATTAAAAAATAAAAAATAAAAGGAAATTATTGCAATTGACCAGCTCTAAGGGTATGGGGAAAATGGTTATTAGTTGAAAACTGGATAGGGTGTTAACACCAAATATGTCTAATAAGGGTGTCCTTTTCACACAGAAAAGATTCCATCTCCAAAGTATGTCTGAAATCTTTCTCATTTCTAGTTCCCTGGACTTCTAGGTGTAGGATATGGGCTTTCCTCTTTCTTGCTTCCAATCTACAGGTGGAACTCTATTATTTATAAGAACTAAGGTGGCACAAAATACTTTGCCATTTGGGCTGAGATAAGCATTATTGTAATCTCAACAGTTAAGGATGTAAGGCAAAAGAGTGACAGGCAATAAATTGCATAGGTAAGCAGGAAAGCACTTTATTAGCAGCAACTGGATTCTTCTAACCATCCTTTTAATCTCTAAATAGCCTGACCTCTGCCAAGGAGAATAGCCTTAAGGCATGTTCTTTGAAAAGGCAATAGAGTCTTCACTTTAAGGTGTTACAGCTTTTTCTTGATATCTTTCTTTAGCAATCAATCTCAATTCATTAAAAAGAAAAGTTAGCATTTACAAATAACAAAAAGTCCTAAGTAACAAAGATATTATTATACACATTATGAAAGGGTGTGTTACTACAACTATTTTAGGCCAGTGATTCTCAAAATGTAATCCCCAACACTTTTTTCAGCATCCTGTGAGATCAAAGCTGTTTTCATAATATATTCAAATTAAATTTTTAAAAATTTTGCAATGAATGTTTGTAGAAATCATCACATCAATCAAAGTTCATGTAACCCTGAATCTTTTTTTTTTTTGGGTGAGGCAATTGGGGTTAAGTAACTTGCCCAGGGTCACACAGCTAGTAAGTGTCAAGTGTCTGAGGCCAGATTTGAACTCAGGTACTCCTAACTCCAGGGCCAGTCTCTATCCACTGTGCCACCTAGCTGCCCCGCCCTGAATCATTTTTAAGAGAGGAAAGGGATCTGGAGACCAAAAAATTTGAGAGCCATTGATTTAGTGGCTAGAGCACTGGACGTGGAGTCAGGAGAAGCCACGTTCAAATCCCATCTCAGACATCTACTAATAAATATGACCCTGGACAAGTCACTTAACAACTCTGTGTCTTAGTTTCCTTGTTTGAGGAAGGAGGGACATAGAATCAATGGCCAAGGCTCATTCTAGCTTTAGATATATGCTCATATATGATCCTATGATCCAAACACAGACATAATGGATTGTATTAATGCTAGGGATGTACTGGTGCAAATTTGAATGGTTCTACTGAACAACACCTTTTTGAATGAGGAGTTTACTCCTCAAAAATTTGCAGTTGCTACAAATAATGACTTAATTTATTGTTTTGTTGATAGCCTAGTCTTAAGAAAGTGTTGGAGATGATGTTACAAAGGTAGATTAAATTTAAAAGTATGTTGTTGGTACTTTTTTTTTTTGAGGGGGAAGTTATTTACAGAGCTGACAGGACAGATGTATTATAAATCCAGTAAAAGAACATTATAGGTATACACACACATATATTTTTTCTTCAGAAGCATCAATTTGTTGAGCTTTTGCTCATGAACACATGGCACAGTGAGATTCTGATGAAAATGTGAGATATATCTTTTCTTAAATGTATATAAACAGACATACACAATGTAGAAAGTTTACACAGCTTCTGTTTCTGGTTCATTTTTTTCAGGCTATTCATGCCAAGTCTCAAAATTAACTTCATTCCAGTGTTTTTCATCTCCTGATCAAGCTTGTATGCCAAAAATTAACCCCTTTAACTTCTTTTATTGCAATGGATAGATATTTTACAATTATTGACTTACTAAAAGCATGTTGGATGGAAAGATCCTTTTGACTTCTAGTCTTTTACTTGTTCATACCCCAAAATAAAACAAAAATGTTACTGGTTTCAAAATGAGTAAATTTTATAAAATCTAGAGTTATGGGAGCTTCAGATTTTTTAAAAAATAATTTTACATTTAAAAAATTGAATTTCATATTCCATGTCACTTGCTACTCCCTACCTATTGAGATTTAAAGAAATATATCAATTGTACATGTGAAATCATCCTAAATACATTTCCATATTAGATACTTTGCAAAAACATAAGAAGAATAAGGAAGTGAAATATTATACTTCATTTTGTGCTCAGAATTCCTCAATTCTCTCTCTGGAGGTAGATAGAATTTTTCATAATGAATCTTTTGGAATTGTCTTGGATCATTGTATTAATCAGAGAAGCCAAGTCATTTTTAAATTTATTTTTAATTTATGGAATAAAATAAGCATTTCCATAACTGTATAATTAAAAAAAGATGATGGCACATGAAACTGCAAATCTACTGTGCACAACTTGCTATTCCTTTCGATTATACAACAAAATTATACCTTAAAGTTCTTTTTTTCCTTTTTGTTCTTTCCTTACACCTTGCACCCTGCCCTAGAGATAGCTACTATTACATACACACACACACACACACACACACACACACACACACACACACATGCACACAATTACTGTATACATACTTCTATTTATCAGTTCTTTCTCTGGATGGAGATAGCTTCTGTGTTCATATTTCCTTTATAGTTAATTTAGGTATTTATAATAGTCAAAATAACTTATTCACTCAAAGTCATTCTTAAAACAATATTGTTGTTACTATATCCATTGTTCTCTTGGTTCTGTTAATTATGCCCTTCTTTATTTCATACAAGACTTTCCATGTTTTTTCTAAGATCATTGAGTTCATTATTTCTTATTGCATAGTAGTATTTCATCACAATCATATACTTGTTTTGAAGCTCTAGTGGTACAATTGGTTAGTACTTATACAGCTAAGTCTTTCATAGTTGATTATCATTATAATGTTGCTGTCACCACAGCAAATCTTGAAATAGAATTGGGGCAGTTACCTTTTGACCCAAAATATTGAACATGATTAAGTAAATTAGATAACTAAGAGAATTTGTATGTTCTCCACTCTGTTCTGTATTGAAAACTAAAACTGAAGTTACCAAGAAGTCAATGTCTTTCATCTCTAATTATCAGTTTGGTGAATTTTACTCAAAAGCATCTGTTAAAAGCATCTGTCAAAGCTTACTAGCTTGCATTTTCTTTGTAGTTTATCTCTGCTGAATACTTTTTAGCAATGGAAATAAATTTAGTTGTTGTTTTACCATTGGGGATGCCAGAATTGCAATAGGTTTTGTACATGAAATGAAGGTTACCTTTGTTTTAAGGTAAGACAAGCTCAAGTCATATATGACAAAGTATAATTAACACTGATATTTGTTAATTTTGGTGTTGAGCTGCCTTGGAAAAAATACATTGTGATGGAATTTCATCTCTGTTAATGTTTTAAAAACTTGCTTCTTGTCTTTTCTTGGGATCAGGAGTCCACTGACTTGTGAAGAATTTTCTGCCTTCTTAATAAGATTGCTGACTTATTCATTTGTGAAATTTCTTGCACATCTGAGTATTGTGGAAGGAAAAATAAAGCTATACCACGGGGGGGGGGGGGCACACAATATTGCTGTCACTGTATACAGTGATCTCCTGGTTCTGCCCACATCTCTTTTTATCAGTTAATATACATATTCAAAGTTTTTTCTGAAACCATTCCCATCATAATTTCTTGTGCTGAAATAATAATCCATCACAATATTATGTCACAACTTGTTTAGTCATTCCTCAATTTATGGACATCCATTCAATTTCAAATTCTTTGCCATCATAAAGAGAGCTGGTATAACTATTTTTTGGTAAATATAGGTTCTTTTCCTGCTTCTTTGATTATTTGGGGAAATAGAACTAGTAGTAGTATTGCTAAGTCAAAAGGTATGCATAGTTTTCTTAGACACGGGCATAGTTCCAAATTGTTCTTCAGAATGGTTGGACCAGTTCACAACTCCAACCACAGTTTATTAGTGTACCTAATTCCCCTCACCCATACCAGTATTCATCATTTTGATAGGTATTAGGTGGTACGTTAGAGTTGTAAGAAAATTATCAATAATGGGGTTTTGCGGGGGACCCCACCCATACTCAAAAGTTTAAGCTAGGAATTATGGATAGTACCTTACAGAGCCAGCCCAAAGGTACATTAGAGGTAGGACTCTGTGACTAGCTAAAATTATACCTATTTGAGAGCACCTTTGCCTTCAGGGGTTCTGTCATTCACTAGACCCTGACCTCATCACAATGGAATTCATTTTAATATGGACCACCCTCAGGTCACATCAAGCAATGGAATTGAGTAATTCTAGCCAATGAGCTTTGAGAAATGTTTAAGAGCCACCTCTATTGAAGGAGGAAGGGGACCTGACCACAGGAGGCTTGCTTTCTCTTACACCAAGGAAACTCTTGAAGTAGTCATGTACCCTCTTCTCTTTCTCTTGGCAAAATGTGCTATGTATGTAGCTAGTGGGGAAATTAGTCAGACACAAGGTCAATACTTTAGTAATATATGATCTTAATTAATAATGAATGCTTACTGCCAAAATTGGCACAATAGCCTTTAATTTATAAGTAGCAATATTTTAGAAAATCCCAGCCCAGTCCCACAATATATTAAATGACAGTTGTTTTAATTTGCATTTCTCTAATAATTACTTAGATAATATTTTCATATGACTATGCTTTAATTTCTTCTGAAAGCTTCCCATTCATATCCCATTTATCAATAGAGAAACAGCTCTTATTTTTATAAATTTGACTTAATTCCCTATATATGTGAGAAATGAGACTTTTATTAAATGCATTTCCTGTAAAAAAAAATGGATAGTACTTAATTATCTATAGTTCCTTTTAGAAAAATGTAGTTTCCCTTATATCTTTTAATTACACACACACACACACACACATATATATACACAAATATATGTGTGTATATATGTGTGTGTGTATTTTGCTTTGTCTAAGATTGTGATTACTACCTCTGTATTTTTTTCTTCAACTGAATTGTAATAGATTCTGTTCCAGTCCGTTATTTTAACTCTCTGTGTTTGTCTTCCTGTTTTAAGTGTTTTTTTTGTAAAGAACACATTGTTATATTTTGTTTTCTAATATATTTTGCTTCTTGCTTCTGTTTTAGGGTCAAACTCATACCACTCACATTGACAGTTATAATTATTAACTGTGTATTAACCCCATCCTATTTTATTGTTCATCTCTCTCTCTCTCTCTCTCTCTCTCTCTCTCTCTCTCTCTCTCTCTCTCTCTCTCTCTCTCCCTCTCTCTCTCATTCCTTCTCAAAAATTTGTTTTGCTTCTGACCACTGTGTTCATTAATCTGCCCTCCCTTTTATTATTTCTTATCTCCTTTCTTTTATCTCATTTCCATCCTTTTCCCCTGTTGTGTAAGATCTTTCTATATCCAACTAAATATGTATATGTATTCTTCCCCCTTTGAATTAATTCCAGTGAAACTGAGGTTCAACCATTGCAAATCCCACTATTTTTACCATCACTGTACAAGTTCTATCTTGCATACTTCTTTTATGTGAGAAAACTTCCCCTACTCTACCTCTCCCTTCACCCTTCTCCCAGTGCATCCTCTTTCTCAACCATTCATTTTTTTGATCATCCTAATATAATCAACTCACATTCATTTCATCTGTTTATGTAGATTCCTTCTAACTTCCTTAATAATGATAGGGATCTTAGGAGGTACATGTACCATCTTCTGTTATAGGAATGTAAACAGTTTAAAATTTTTTAGTCCCTGATGATTATTCTTTCATGCTTAACTTTTTCTACTTCACTTGAGTCTTGTGTTTGAATGTCAAAATTTCTATTTCTCCTCTGGTATTTTCATCAAGTATGCTTGAGAGTCTTCAATTTCATTAAATATTTATTTTTTTACTTAAAGGATTATATTAAGTTTTGCTGGGTAGATTTTTCTTGGTTCTAAGCCCAACTCCTTTGCATCTGGAATATCATATTATAAACCTCCTATTTCTTTAACAAAGAAGCTGCTAAATCTTGTATGATATTGAATGTATCTCCTTAATATTTGAATTATTTCTTTGCGAATGCTTGCAATATTTTTTCTTTGACATGGGAGCTCTTGAACTTGGCTATCATACTACTGGAAAATTTCATTTTGAGAAGTCTTTCAAGAGGTGATGCATGGATTCTTTCAATTGCTATTTTATACTTGAATTTAAGATAGCAGGACAATTTTCCTTGATAATTGCTATTTCATGAAATATGATATGTAGGTTTTTTATTTTTGGTCATGGCTTTTAGGTAGTTCAATAATTCTTAATTTATTCTTCCTTTATTTTTCAGGTCAGGTTTTTCCTGACAATATATTTCATATCTTTCTATTATTTTTTGTTTTTTGATGTTTAAGAAGTCATTAGCTTCTACTTTTCTAAATCTGATTATTTTTAAAAAGATATTTTCTTCAGTGAATTTTATTAACCTCCTTTTCCATTTGGCCATTTTTTGTGTTTTAAGGAGTTCTTTACTTCAGCAAATTTTTGTGACTTTTAAAATTTTTTGCCAGTAGCACAATTCTGTTTTTTGTTTTTTATTTGTATTTAAATGTTTTTTTAGTGACGCAATTGGGGTTAAGTGACTTGCTCAGGGTCACACAGCTAGTAAGTGTTAAGTGTATGAGGCTGGATTTGAACCCAGGTACTTCTTACTCTAGGCCCAGTGCTCTATCCATTGTGCCACCTAGTTTTTGGTTTTTTTAGGTGGATTATTTTCTTCAGCATTTTTGTGCCTATTTTTCTAAACTTTAACTTGCTCTTCATAATTTTATTACATCACTCATTTATTTCCCCAATTGTTCCTCTACCACTCATTTCTTTCTTTCCCTATTAGAAGAATTCTTGGTGGGCTAGTGTGACCTTAGATTTTTTCTGAGACTTTACTTGTAGCTGTTGTCACATTGTTATCTTCTTCTTGGTTTGTGACTTGGTCTTCTCTGCCACTGTAGTAACTTTTTATTGTTGTAAGTCTTTCCTTCTGACTTCTTAAGTTTTCATAGACACCTTTTCTTTTTCCCTTCTTTTGGCTCTGTTACTTTAAAATTCTGTTTGAGTCATTATTTTAAAGTTGTTTAGAGGGGAATGTTGGAAGAATTCAGGTGGGTTAATGCATCTACAATTTTGGCTTCCCCAACATCAACTTATGAGTCTTATTTGAATAATTATTAGATTGAGGTTTTGTTTTTCAATTTTAATTCTGCTTACCATTTAGCTTTTTGGTTAGAATTTCCAATTTGGGGGGCAGGTAGGTGGTACAGTGGTTAAAGCATTGGCCCTGGATTCAGGAGGACCTGAGTTCAAATTTGACCACAGACACTTGACACTTATTAGCTGTGTGACCCTGGGCAAGTCACTTAAACCTCATTGCCCTGAAAAAACAAAAAACCCCAAAAAAGTAGTGAGCAGGAGCAGCTATGTGGCTCAGTGGATAAAGCACCAGCCCTGGAATCAGGAGGAACTAAATTCAAATGTAGCCTCAGACACTTGACCCTTGCTAGCTATGTGACCCTGGGCAAGTCACTTAACCCCCATTATGCTGTGCAAACAAACAAACAAACAAAAAATATGAGGATTGATGAAAGGCCAACAGACCTTGCAATTAAGGGATTATTGGTAACTTTGGAGTGGGCAGTTTCAGCTGAAAGAATAGTTAAGGATAATGAAGAAACTGAAAAAAGACCAGAAGAGAGGTGGATGGGAAGATAATGTTCTGTGATCCCAACTTCAGATTGAAACTCATTCATTTTTCCTTGTTCTGTGTGATTCATTCTATTCCACTGGAAATTAAACACACACACTCACACACACACACACACACACACACACACACACGCAAACACAAAAGAAAAAACTAGGAATCTTAAATCCCAGCTACTTCCTGGGAGCATAAAATTCTCACTAATATTATTTGGGCTAGGAAATTCCTCTGTTTATAGTAATAGCTATCTTTATGAATATTAGCACCTTCCGAACACTAACTTTAATGAAATTTTCATTCCATAATGCAATTGTATGCTTTTAATTTCACCTTGCCTAGAGACACATGCTTCAAATGTAGAAATATTGGGAGGCAGGGTCTTTATAAACGTGCCTACCTAACTGCTTCAAGTACTTCAATTGGGATCCATAATGAGGAACATACACAGAATAGTAATGGGAGTGAGGCTGAGAGATCATAGAGTCATGAAAGAATACCTGTAAGAAGGAGAGAGTTGTCATAATGGGTGAAAGAGATGGTACAATTAGAAATATGTCTTTCATTTGGCTCTCACAGGGAGAATGGGATACAAATGATCTCTCTACCTCTCTCCCTGGTTTTTTTCTTTTAATTTTTGGGGGATGTCATCCCATAATACACTGGTGGTATGTAGACCATGACTCTAGATTATTCTATTTTCTTTGCTGCTTTCTCTGTTCCCATATGACTTTAGATCTTGGAAAATACCTCATTTCATGCCATAAGAATCATATTTTTCATTTTTCATGCAGTCTCACTATAAAGGATATACAATACTCATATTTTTGCTTTTTTAATAGGTAACTTGAATCAAATATATTGATAGGATTTTTCATCATCATCATCATGACACTCAGATATAGCACCACAAAGCTAGTTGCTTGGTCCAAATACAATACAATACAATAAAATTCTATTAAATTCATACTATGTGTCAGGCATTGTGCTAAGTTCTGGGAATATATATAAATAAGAAACAGAAAGTCAGTTCCTGTACTCAAGGAAATTATAATCTAATTGGGGATGGCAATACACAACAGGAAGCTGAAAAGAGTGGGAGATAAGAAGTTAATGATACAAATGTATGATGATGGTGGCCTCAAATCTAGGTAGTGCACCTGTTGGAAAATGAAGAGTTGTTTTGATTTATGAGCTCTCTTTAAATGAGGAAATTGGGAAGAGATTTTTGCCCTGCCCTTTAGTCCTCTAATCAGAGGAACAGGCAACTAGGGTATTGATCAAATATGAGTGTCAAAGCTGATGCGATCTCTGTGATAACGAGTTTTCTGGTGAACTTGCTCTTGGGTTTAGGGTGGTGGTAATAGTGGAGTGGGAATGATTGTGATGGAGTAGACTCTAAGAAGTCCAACTGGCAGAAAATGAAAAGTTGTCTCTGCTTCTGAGCCCTCTTTAAATGAGAGTTTTGGAAGGAGTTTCTACTATCCAGTCTTCAGATCAGAGAGGTAGAGGTAACTTTTATTGCAGGTGTCAGTAAATAAATGCTTAAATGAGGAAAATATGGAGGAGTGGGAAAGAAGCTCAAATAAGATAGCATTTGGGGGCAGCTAGGTGGTGCAGTGGATAGAGCACCGGCCCTGGAATCAGGAGGACCTGAGTTCAAATCTGGCCTCAGACACTTAACACTTACTAGCTGTGTGACCCTGGGCAAATCACTTAATCCCAATTGCCTCACTAAAAAAAAAAAAGAAAGAAAGTAAGAAAGAAAGAAAAAAAATAAAATAGCATTTGGTAGTTTCCAATTATATTTAATTATTTTGATGCCTACGTCCTAAACTCTAATGTTCTCTCCCACTGAAGGATTGTAAACTTATCAACACCTTCTAGATTCAGTGCTTTCTAACTTTGGTAACCTGGGAAAAAATTCCCAGTCACCTGACCTTAGTTTTAGCTTGGGTCTGAAGAAAAGCTGATTTAAAGAAAATTTATGTGTATAAGTTTGCGTCTAAAAATTAGGGAAATATAAATATGTATAATTACTTTCTATTGCCTTTGAGATGGTGGTTATGAACTCTTTCCAAAAGATAATTGGGCATTTTATTTTAAAAAGTTATTCTTGAAGACAAAACAGGGCAAAAGTTTGAGGTTCTGTATTTGTACCTGCAATTCCCAGTGTTTTTTTTATTTTGTTTATACATGATATTTGTCCAAATATTCTGAGATTACATTTCCTAGCCCAGCATTTTCTAAAATTATGAGTTGCAAAAGCTCTACTGAGATACTGACTTTCATTGGTAGAAGTTTTTTCACCTATGAGTTACCTCTACAGATAAAACTGTACATCCATTCAACATTCTATTAACAAGAAGGTTCTGAGTAACTTTCTTAATTAGTTTTATTACAACTCTGATATTTCCTCTGACTTGTATATACACTTACAAAAGTTGGCATGAAAAAATCTAGACATAATATGAGATTTTAGGCTATGAAACAAGTTCCTTTACCATCAACATTCTTTTGACATATTATTTGCCAGATTCTTCTGATACAAAATAAATGTGTATAAATTAATATGGGGGAGGAATGGTGAGTAAAGGTTAAAGTAAGTTATCTTTATAGGACAAGTAATTATCCAACCTATGTGACTGTGTAAGTTCAAAGTGAATCATTTTTGTTCTCCAAATTTGTTTATACTAATTTCTTAATTTAGATTTTAATACATTAATACTATGATATGCTAATAATAAAAAAGAGATAAAAATTACATCAAATTATTAAGGGCATATGTATAATTTAATTCAATTTAGCTCAACTTTTTGGCCTAAGATTCCTTTTTGACTATAGTGGGAGAAAGGGAATGGAGATATATGTTGGAAAGGAAGAGGAAAAAATAATTTTAGGAAATGAAAGTAATTTTTTTCCAAAGTAAATCCTAGAAAAATCTCATAGCCATGAAAATGAATTCCAAGAAAATGCATGACTATGGATATTGGATGTTGTTTCTCATGTATGTTATGGCAACCTAATTAACAATCCAATGAGCCTCACTGTTTACACAGGGAAAAAAAACACTACATTAACTGTTGTTATTTTTTTTCCAAGGAGAATATAATAAAATAATATATTATTAAAACCACAGGAGTGCAGTCCTTAGTGCTCATAAAAATAGAACTAAGCATAAAAATAACCCAGGAAAGACATTTCTGGACATGCTGGCCTGAAGCAGACCCATGGGAAAAAAAAAAGAAATTTTAGTCAAATTATAGGTAGGTAGCAACCCTTCCAAAAGAAACTGTAACATAAATGATTTATATGTAAGAGAGTAGACATTTCCTTTTTCAAGGTAATTAGAGGTAACTACTGTACTTGAAAAACTATCAAGAGGAAAAAGAAAGAGTGCAGGAGAATAGTAGCATCTTGTGTTTAGGGAGAATACAAACTCACTTTGTGGAAACTGTTCAGAAGGAGGATTCACAACTTTTGATAGATAGTATCAAACAAAATTATTCTCTTTTACAGAAATGTATTGAATGAAGGAGTTGAGAAGATCAACTATTTAGCATCTGGACAAAGACATAAAAATCACAGAAAGGAAGCATGTTAATGACAGGTCCCTGTGAAAAGGCTTCGAAAGACAATGAATGAGCTGATTTAGCCTAGAGAACTGTCAGGCAAGATGTGCAGTGATTAAGCCTCTTTGTAGAGTGTACAATAGAAAAGGGTATCCTCCAGGTGACTTATCTAATTTGCACCTGTTTTCCCAGAAGGTGGTAAAAAGATAGAATGGGATAATAAACTGCAGGTGCATGTCCTTTCTTTCTTTTCTTTTTTTCTTATCTGTTCCATATTGTAAGTAAGAGGGGCAGGAAAGAGGAGATAATATACTAAGAGCTGTTCTTTAAGTCTATGGGTTATAAATTGAATCATACCTAGATGAACCTGGACTTGCCATTATTTTTTTCTATCTAATTTTATATTTTGTTCATAGTTGAATGAATCTATAATCTTGATATACACAATCCTTCTACCTATACATATTACAACCTATCACTACTTTCCCCTTTTTTGTGACTCTTGCTTATATTCTGTCATAAATCTAGATACCTCCAGTGGTGTGTGGGAGCTAGCTCATGCCAGTTAATGAGCTAATTGTTAACTCTTTAGCATGAGCATTTACATCTCAGAAATCAGAAATTGGTACAAATTTTAGATTGATTCATTTTACTTATTGTCTAGACTTAAAAAAAATGATGGAGAAAATCTTAAGAATGCCTATTAAACTTTGAATTCTGTCCTGACTTTTCAGAACTAGAGTTGTTAAAATATTTAGCAGTATACCTTTTGATTCCTCCAAAAAGAGGGTTCTTTCTTATAAACCTCTTGACATTGTCTGGATAACAATAGGGTACAAGGGCTATTTGTCCATCATCCCTTACTCTTTTTTTTTTTTTTTTGCTGCAGGGCAATGAGGGTTAAGTGACTTGCCCAGGGTCAGACAGCTAGTGAGTGTCAAGTGTCTGAGGCTAGATTTAAACTCAGGTCCTCCTAAATCCAGGGTCCATGCCTTATCTACTGTACCACCTAATCAACAATACATTTTTTTTAGTGAGGCAATTGGGGTTAAGTGACTTGCCCAGGGTCACACAGCTAGTAAGTGTTAAGTGTCTGAGGCTGGATTTGAACTCAGGTACTCCTGACTCCAGGGCCAGTGCTCTATCCACTGCACCACCTAGCTGCCCCAATAATACATTTTTTATGATGTTCTTTCCCCTTAATTTGGTGATTTTTTTTTTCATTTTCCCTTAGACAAAAGTTCATTCTTTTAAACACCAACATTTCCTTCATGTTATATGATGATTAAGTCATGAAATATTTTGAAGAACTGAGGTTGACAGTTACTCAAAGGACAACAGAGTGGTACATGGTAGATGAAAGCAGGATTCTATATATTTCAAATGAAGGAATGACTATATTTAAGTCCTACTCCAAAGGTTCCATCCCATGGCATGAAGTTGTGTTCCATGAATGAAACTGCTTGTAGGAATTACCTCATTGGAAAGACTCCTAACACAGGTCTGCCAATAGGTCTGTATCATCAGAAAATTCAGGCTAGCTCAAGTAAAAGAGACTTGTGATCAGAAGTTTGACTACTAGGCAAGAAATAATCTGTACAATATTGTGGGGGAAAAATTAAACCAAGAGAAACTAACCTCAACATTTGTCAAAAGCCATTCCCTCGGCCGTGCCTTGACTTCATGCATGTCTCCCCTCATGTGACAGTTCAACATCTGCTCTTGCATGTATTCCTCTTATGATCAGATGGCATTCTGGCCAAATGGCATCTGATAACTCAGAATGAAGGCAATTAATATCTTAAAGGATAAATTCCCATAATCCAAGTCTCATATGGATTTAAAAATTGATGATAAGAATGATTGCAAAAATGTGAATGCACCTTGACTCAGAATATAATATAAAATTATGCAATAATTTCAAATCATACCTTTTTTACTAAGTATACAATTACTTTTGTGAAAAATCAGAACATGTTTAAATACAAGTTAAAACACAACATAATCTCAAAGAAAACTTTTTTTTGAAAAAATAAAACTTTTACAAATGTTCCCCTCTTTTTTTGAATATGCTTATCAAAAATAATACTTCTGGAATCAATTTACACTTGCCATGGCAACCAATTCGCCAGGGAAATGCTTTATAGAGTTTGATCAAATAATCAGGTGAGAGAAAAAAAATAACAGAAACAAACAACTCAGAATATGGGAGCACAATATTCCCAGAATTAACATTATATTATGAAATCAAAACCATCTTGCATTGTTTTAAAATAGAGATAAAGAAATACAACAAAATACAAATGGAAGAATGAAGGACAATGAAATTCAAACTAGGGAAATCTAAATGAATATGAACTTAACATTAATAAGAGTATTACAAAAAATAAACTTGATCACATGACTACAAAAACTTTTACAAATATTCTCCCTCTTTTTTTAAACCTAAGTATAAAACTCAATCTTAAAAGCATGAAAATCTCTATAAAAATAAACCCATACTGTTAATTTCAAAATGTAGATGTAATAGTATAGAAATCCTATGTAACCTCTGAACTGACATTATTTCTTTGAATTAATTTAGAACACTTTTGATTCTGATATCTAAAACCCCCAATACTGATATCAATACCTCCCTGCTTACTTTTAAATTTCTACATGTAAGGGGCTAAAATTTGAGCTATAATAATGAGTGGTTGCCAATAAATTATAAGCATTAGCAAGAGTTAGACTTTAAAGCAATTATTAAGGAGAATAAGAATTTGGTAAAGAGAGAGAGAAAGGCCTAGATACATTTATCTATTAAAGGGAGAGAGCATTTCTCGCTCCACTCTCAACCAGAGTCCTGATGAAAGAGAAAGAAAGTGTCAGCCTCACCCCCTCTTCCTTCCACAAGCAAACGTCACTTCCTGATACCAAAGAGCCACATGTCTTGCCCTCAGAGGCCTTCTCCTCCTGGCAGAGCTTTGCTACATTAAGTCTCCAGCAGGTGGCATCATTCCAATTGTTACATGCAAAATATGTGTTCTTGAAATATGATTATCGTCATTTTTATTCAGCTTAAGTTTGTCTATTTTCTGTCAGTCCTTTCATAATATAAATGCTTTATAAGGTTACTAATTAAAGACAGAAGCAGATTAACAAAATTATGAATAAAACAAGCATATCTGGGATTTAAAGGGTTTTCCAAGGTTGGTTTTGGAGAACCATAGCAGGTCAAGTCAGAATCACAGCCAGGGTGGGGAAGGGCTGAGCCTGACTGCTCCAGTAACTGAGTAGAAGCTGCAAATGCAAGTAGAGAAAGCTGCTCATGCTTAGATCTCTGTACTTCCCTGGCTGGAGGATTAAGGGGCTTGGCCAAGGGAGTAGTAGGAGTTGGTGACAGAGGAGGAGGAGTGTCTCAGAGGAAGAAAGGGACTAGGGCAATTTGAATCAGGCCTGCTTTCCCCTTCCCTTGCTTCTAGGGGATTAAAGGCTTTTAGAGGCCAGGTCGTTGCCTCCAGGCATGCAAAATTAGAGCAACAATTAGTGTTAGAATTTGGAAAAGCTGCAGGAGTCACAGGTTTCTCTGAAAACGCATGATTGGGATAGAGAGGGGATATTTATATTCCCTTGTGTGAGTACCCTGCTCGCTCTTCTAACAAAAATAAAAATAGAAAATCCACGAAAACAAAGCATTAACATGATCTTATCCCCCATTTGTCTGGTTAAACAGCCTAAAATCAGAAATAGGGTACTTAGGCAGTTGAAAAAGCCCATTTGAAAATTTAAATAGAAAACAGCCAATACTTAGCAGTACTTCAGATTTAAAGGGACAGGATAGGGGAAATTTCTTACCCAACCGGAAGATCAGAAGATTGTAGGTTCAGCTTTCCTCTACATGGTCAGCCATCTGTAAGGGGCTAAAATTCTAGCTAGTCTGTCTAAAATATCTAAAAATTTGGTGAAGAGAAAGAGAAAGAGGCCTAGATTCAGCTACCTATCTCAGGGTGCTACAATTCTGCTCCGCTCTCCATGAGAGTCCTGGTGAAAGAGAGCAAGAGCGCCAGGCTCACCCCCTCTTCCTCCCACAAGCAAACGTCACTTCCTGATGCCAAAGAAAAGCCACATGTCTTGCCCTTGGGCGCTTTCTCCTCATGGCAGAGCTTTCCTACAGTAAGTCTCCAGCAGGTGGCATCATTCCAATTGTTACAGTAGCAAAAATGATACAGACTTGCATAGGATAATCAGATCCTACATTAATCTGCAAGATAATAGACTTACCAAATTCTTTCTTTTGTCTCATCTGGAATGCGAAAGAATAGAAAGAAATGAGTGAAACATCTAGCCTAGTGGAAAATGGCCCTTTTTATTTAGGACATGATAAAGGGACTCATTTTCTTCTGGGTAGAGGAAATACTTCAATAAACCTGGGAGGATTTTTCCCTCTCCAAACATGAAGCTTTTACTTCCAAATTGTTTTGATTCTTTCGGTTCCTCCTTTACATATTGAGAAGACAATATGATATACATTAGATATAGGAAGTCATCCAAATATGCAAAACATATTTCCACATTAGTCATGTTGTTGTGGGGAAGAGAAACAAGAAAAATACAATTTTTTTTTTTAATTCTTCAATTTGCCCTCAGAGTTCATCAGTTCTCTCTCTGGAAGTGGATAGCATTTTTCCATTACATCCTTTGAAATTATGATGGATGATAATTGATTAACTAAGACTTTCTCAGCTGATTATCCTTAAAATATTGCTGTTACTATGTTCATTGATCTCCTAGTTCTGCTCACTTCACTTTACATCAACTGTTATAAATCTTTCCAGGTTTTTTCTGAAACCATCCCCTCCATCATTTCTAACAGAACAATAATATTCTATGAAAATCACATACCATAACTTGTTCAGTCATACCCACATTCCCTGAATTTCCATTTTTTTTGACATCAGAAAAAGAGCTACTATAAATATTTTGTACATATGGGTCCTTTCCCTTATTTTCTTTGGTGTATAGACCTACTAGCAGTATTGCTAGTTCAAAGAGTATTCCCTGGGGCAGCTAGGTGGCACAGTGGATAGAGAAAGGGCCCTGGAGTCAGGAGAACTTGAGTTCAAATTCAGCCTCAGACACTTAACACTTACTAGCTGTGTGACCCCAGGCGAGTCACTTAACCCCAATTGCCTCACCAAAACAAAACAAACAAACAAACAAAAATGTGTATTCCCTTAGGGCTTAGTTCACAATTGTTCCCAAGAATGGTTGAACCAGTAACATGAAGGCTTCTCTAGCCTGGTTTATAACATTGTCTCTATTACTTCCTTATTACACAGATACTCAAATGGATCTATGATCATAATACTCATAAGTTATCTACTAAAGAAGAATCAAGCCTGTTCATGTAACCATACTCTATGACTCTGAAAGATTACAACAAGGTATCCAGCTAGCATACTGGGTACCCTTATTTCTCCCTAAGTTAATGGGTACCAGGGTAGCTTTCTATTTGTCCACCTGCCATCCTTTAATTTTACTATGTGACAAATTTATTTCTCCTCCTATCATACAATTAAATAATGATATAATTTACTCCTTTAGCATTTTGTTCTCCTTTAAGTATGCTTTATTGAATCTGACACATATCCACCATGTCTTTCCATTACCTTTCATGTGTTATACATTTTTAGTTTGAGGCAATGATTTTCTGTGACTCAGTGCCACATTTGCCACATAAAAACAGCAGGGAAGTGTTGACATTTTTAAAAGAAAATGGCCTTTTGCTTTCATGGGAAACCTGAGGGTCAATAAAAGTGTTTTGTAATTTCCCCAAAGCAATCCAGTCTACACTTCTCCCATTTAAAAATGAACTCCTCTGTCAAATATATGCATGTGGTTAAATGAGATCAACAGTGGATCCATCCAAATGTATGTTAAAATATGAAACATAGACATGCTTATACACTTATACTTTCTGGTGTGGATAGATATGTCAAATGCCTTTGAAGGATTACAGATCTCTTTCAGGGATCTCTGCCATGTTCTGTGTCCTAATCCAATCAACACAATATCAGACACAAACATGAACATCTGGAGGGCATTACCCTCCAAAATGATCTCTCTTTGACCTTGACTCTGCCTTGATTCTTTTCCATTTCAGTAGTGAATACCTTTAGTGAACAAACATCAACCTGGTTTATCCCTTAAATAATTTTTTAGGTTCATTTTTACGGATACACTTTCCATGGAATCTTGAATATTCTGATAAAAAGAAGATGACTTGTTGATACAAAAATCTACATGAAAACATTTTGTCTTATCAAATAAAATGCTTTTTTTAAAAGAATAAAAATTTAAGAGACAAATTTTTTAAATAAAAAAAAACAGTGGGGATTTTGTATTTTGGGCATCTTTCTGCTAATTATAAAATGGTAAAAAAATTGGTCCATTTTTGAATATCACTTGAAAAAGCCTAATTGTGCCCTTCTAATAGCCTCATCAAGGATGCCTTCGAATCAAAAGAGAAAAATATGTGGAAACTCTATTTTTTGTCAGCAACTATTATTGAATATTATTTTAGATAATTTAAAATAACTAGACAGTATAAAATATACCTGCCAAAACAGACACAGGGACTATATGAACATAAATATAAAACACTTTTTATACAAATAAAGTCAGAAATAAATAATAGAAATTATATTTATTGTTCATGGGTAGGTAAAGTCAATATAATAAAAAAATTACCTCACTAATGTAATTATCCAATTTAATAACAATTAAATAACCAAAAAAAATTACTGAGTTAGAAAAATAATAACAAAGTTCATTTGGGAGAACAAAAGGTCAGGAACTTCAAAGAAACCAGGGGAAAAAAGACATAAAGGAAGCAGATTTAGTACTGTCAGACCTTAAACTATATTATACAGTGAGAGCATGTTGAAGTATGAAAAAAATAACTTTGATAATTTTAAATTAAAATTTTCTTACATAACTAAAATGTAGGCAGCCAAGAATAGAAAGAATACAGAAAATTGGATGGAAAAAACTTTCACAGACAATCTCTGAGATAGGGATTGGGTTAGAATAGTGCTTTGGTGTAGGAAATGATGAACTGTTTGATTTAGAAAAAACATAAAAAGATTTGGACTTATGAAGATCCTACCCACCTTTTGAGAAACAGATGACAAGTAGAAATAAGCATAGCATGGTCTTACATATATATGTGCACATGTGTATGTGTGTTTATAGATGTATATGTGTATATGTATGTGTATGTGTACATACATACATTCAAGCATACACCTACACATATAGGCTTAATTGTAACCTTCTTTAAGATGGTGGGGAGGGGAAAATAAAAAGTGCACAGCTGAGAAGAAAACCTACAATGTAGCGATGATAAGCAGGGCAGCTTTGAAAATAATGTATAGTAGTTATTATATAGGTTCTCTTGAAAAATGATATTTATTCTTTTATATTGAATCATTTCTTTTGTTCTGCTGTGTACATATAAATGTTTTTACTTTTCTCATTTGATATTTAAGTTTAAAATGAATAAAAATGATACCAAAAGAGATGCTTTTAATTAGGATATAAATTACTCTTACAAATATTTTTAATAGATAAGAAAATAGACATTTTTTTAGTTACTCAATCTAATTATTGATGTCTTTTTCATTAGTAAGGGCCAAAATTTTTTCCATGGCTTTGATACATCTCTTCTTTCAGTTAGCATGTATATCAATCCTTCAGTATCCTCATCACTTTATTCACCCTAGCACAGATCTCTCCTAGTCATATTTGGTTCATACCAACTATTTTCTCCTTCTTTGTTTCCTTTTGTACAATTCCTACATCCTTCATAAGCAGACATGAGATTGACATGAATGTCTATGTGTGGTGGTTCCATGATCCTTTATGGAGAAGACAGTGTCTTAAATGCTTTATTTTTCAGTTTGACTTTAATTTTGGCAAAATTTTTTCACAATTATTTTTCTGTTGCTAGTCCTCTTTCCATTGTCATTCTTGAAGACATTATGGTTCTTTATAATCAATACATTTGTGCTCTCTATTTTATTCTTTCTGAACCATGCTTGATCATATAATTCTCTTCCCATTCACCTTCTTCTACCGCGGCATTGCATTACTTAGTATTTGAGTGTATGTTGATGTTATTTGTAGGGCATCATCAGATCTTTGTAGAATTTTTCTATCACTTCATCCATAGTAACATATACTGGTTCATAAGCTGACATTATTTACATGGTAATTTTTTCAAGTACTTATCACTTAGTACTGCCACATGATATCATCAGGCATCCCATGGAATAAAACACACTCCACGGAAACTTTTCCTCTCCAGGAAGTAACTGTGAGTCATCATTTAAAGCCATCTCTAGCATTATAGATACTTGTAGAGATCAGGTTCCACTGGCCTAACTTTTGAGAACCCAGGGTCACCTGGACTACACAATGAAACATGGCAAGAGAATTTTGGAGATGTTCCTCTTGATACAGACTTCTTATGGCACTGCCACATTCACTGATTTATTCTCATACTGCCTCTGTCAAAACAATTTAGTTGTGAGTTTGAATATTGACCATTTCCCATCATCAATCTTAAAATGACTCAACAGTGTCACAATGACAGAGTTGCTTTTTTTTTCTTTTCTGAATGCATTTTCTTACACAAAAACAACCACTTAGAAGAGAGACCTTGGCATCTAATTATCATGATTCCATGACAAACCCAAAACAAAAGGATTTCATTTCCCAATCTTAGAAAGCTGTAATAATAAACCTGTAGCTTTGCTTACATGCTGGGAATGATAAAGTAATTTAACAATAAACTGGATAATATTCTAAGGTTTACTACATACTTTAGGGAAAATGTATATTTCCATATTTGTAATCAAGTTGCAAATATTCAAGGACCTTAGATTCTTTTCTCTCCAATGGGTGGTTGAATAAACAAAAATGTTATTAAATTTCAACTAGCATTTTATATATATATATATATATGTATACTCACATGCATATAAATATATAAGCATATGCATATATATATATATATATATACATATATACATATGCAAACATACAGGATTCCCAAAAAGTCTTAGTGATGATTTAAGCTATTACAACTAAATTATGTAGATAAACAACATTGTTTATTGAATAATTCAGGTCCAAATTATAATCTCTTCTTCATTCCTATTATTGTTCTCCTTTTTCTTTTCTTTTCTTTCTTTCTTTTTTTTTTTTTTTTGCAGAGCAATGAGGGTTAAGTGACTAAGTGACTTGCCCAGGGTCACACAGCTAGTAAGTGACAAGTGTCTGAGGCCAGATTTGAACTCAGGTCCTCCTGAATCCAGTGCTGGTGCTTTTTCCACTGCACCACCTAGCTCCCCCCATGTGAGTATTTCTTAACTTAAAAACTATGTTTATGTAAGTTAAATGGTCTTACTTTAAGAATTGACTCATTAATATGGGATCATCATGGATAGCTATCTATCTATAAGAGGAATGATTTTAATAAAGGTAGATGTTTGTTTTTAAAAAAAGATAAGAAAAGTGTCACTTAAAGAACACAATTTTCTTCAATAATTTGGCTATATTAAATCAAAACCTCCAGTTTTAGGAAAAGTTATTTGCATGTTATCTGCTTTTTTTTTTTTTTTTTAGGCAATGGGGGTTAAGTGACTTGCCCACGGTCACACAGCTCGTAAGTGTCAAGTGTCTGAGGCCGGATTTGAACTCAGGTACTCCTAAATCCAGGGCCGGTGCTTTAACCACTGCGCCATCTAGCTGCCCCCATGTTATCTGCTTTCTAAAAGACATGTATGACAAAGAAAGGGACAGTTTTAGAGCGAGACTGCCAGACAACAAATGAACAGCTCATTGAATACATTTTTTTTTGCCCCACAGGGGACCCCCACATCCCCACCTAAAATAAACAAACACTAAGGTTCTGGGTATAGAGACCAGATTGCTTGGAGATAATGAAATTGACCCTGAAGGTTTTAGTTGAGAGCAAAGATCCCAGTTTCTTTTCAAAACCAAAAGAAAAAATATAAATTGCAAATATAATTCATAAACTCCTTTGATTCCCTACACAGTCTGCTCATTTCCAAGATGGTATGGTGATTTCCCATTTAGATGAATTTAATAAAATCAAATAAATAGTCACTGCTTTGCCCTATCTCTCTCAGTGTTTCTACTGAAAAATACAAAATTTTACCTGTATCAAATAATTTATAGGGAAAAAAATAGTATGCAAATCATTTAAGTATCAAAGCAATCTTGAGTGATTAATTTTGTCACTCATGTTAATATTAATTAGAGAAACAGAGTGGAGAAGATTCACTCCATAAATTTCTTTGAGAAGCCAGAATTCAGTGGCTGAATTTTCTTAAAGAATAAAGCAAGAGCCATGAATCAAGGAAGGGAAAAGTTTCCTGAATATTCATTTGCTACAGCTGCTGGTGCCATTCTCTTAATTTATTAATTTATTTTCTCTGTCTCTCTGTCTCTCACTGTCTCTGTATGTATGTATGTGTGTGTCTCTCCTTTTATCTTTCCTCTCCAGTGAACCTTTAAAACCTTCTATAGCTTGAGAGGGTCTCTCCTCCAAGATGGATTCATACCATAAATGTCCTCTTTTCTTGGCTTGAAAGAAATACAACAACTAGATTCTTTAGTGACATACACCTAAGAGAGTCCAACCTTGCGAAAAGAACTGATATACCATAACAACTCCATGAAATTAAAAGAACTACATGAAAATCCCCATTGCATTCAGAATCACTATTAGAGGTTTGTGGAAAGATGTGGAAAAAAAATTTAGAAAATGAATTTTTGAGACATTTCAATCTGCACTGGTGGACAGGGTGACCTCTCTGATGAAAAAATATGGCCTGATAAGGCAAATATTACAATTGATCATCATGTATGTCAGCATATACATGTTTTTATCCTTACTTTAAATTCTTAAATTTGGAAAGTTTTAGGTAAAATTTATATATAAGAAAGGCATTGGTACAATTTATATTTTTCCATGTTTGTGGCTTTCATTGATCAGTATCTATATACTAAACATAAGATCATAGATAAAACATCTCAAAGGTTATCTTGTCTTAAGAAACCTCAGAGTTCATTTGCCTAACCATTGCATTTTACAGATGAGAAAATGGAAACCTAGGGAGGTTAAGTGACTTACTTGAGGTCACATAAATACCAAATAGAGGTGGGATTTGACATTGATTTTTAATTTTCCCAATGATGCCAGAAGGCTTAATAGTATCAGAAATAAGTGGAGTCCACAGGACAGATTAATGTCTTCTGACTAGAGCTATTGCCCTTTCTGTTGTTCCTTTTTGACTTTCTCACACATATTATATGAAGTTCTAATATGTGACATATAAAAGATCCAGAGACCTAATTCTGGCTAATTCATCATTTTATTAATTATGCTCACATGTAACCCATAAAAGGGATCAGTGGTACACTCAAATGCCACAGACCCCTCATGGAACCCACTCAATGTTTATATGCTCTTGGAAGAATGGGTGTTCCTGAGCATGGCTATTAATCTAGCTCTGTGATGGAAACTCCAAGATACATATAAAGTGGTGAAATTTAACAGTTACAAAGATAAACAACAATTTAAGCTAGTGATCAGAAGAAAAACTGTCAAATATAATTGAAATAAAAGTTAACTAATCCAAGATAAATATGTACATGACAGAAATCACAACTGGATGTGAGATAATGTGTTCTGAAGAGGAAAAGGACACTATATGTAACCCAAAGAGACCATGTATACACATAAACACACACACACATATATACATACATACATACACACATACATACACACACACACACATATATATTTATGAAGGCTCACAAATATAGCAACAAAGGATACAATACAATGACACAATTAGACTAAATAATATTTTTTTCCCTAAATATACACAAGAACACAAGAAGACAAGGACGAAATCAGAAGTGAAATAGCAGTGATGGTAGAGAAACACTCCTGAAGCATCATGGATTAAACTTTACAACGTCCCACATGTACGTGAAGGCATGATTTTGTGAGACTAAATTACAGAAAGATAAGCTGTAATGAAGGGAACAAAAGAGAATATGTGATGTCTCATAATGAAAGGTAAAAAATTAAAGGGAGAAACTCCCCTCCCCCAACACAACTCTTGTAGTCTCTTAGAAAGAGATTAGGCAAAGTGAAGGATTGAAATGAAGATTAAAAAAAAGTGAAAATTTTTTGAAAGAGGATACTATTTATGACACTCTCATGGAGGAAGAGCAATATCCTATAAAGGACAGTGGGGACATTATAATGGTGTTAATTAATGTGGTGTTAATTTGATAGTCAATAGAAGGGGAGTCAGAGCTCCTGACAGCAAGTGACTAAGAAAGGAAGGACACCCATGAAGTTCAAGGCAGAGAGATTTCATGGGAAATGACAGACAAAATGACTATGAAGAAAGCAGGGTTAAATAATGAACCGTATAATCCAAACCATAGGAAAATTACTAACAAGGGGGAATACCAACAGGAAATAGCATTTTTAAGTGAAGCACAACAGAAAAAAAAAAGCGGGGGGAGAGGGGAGCAGGGTACAAGATCTATAAAGCAATAACATAGAAACAGTTTGGAACCCCAACATAGATGCTTTAGCTAATTCCATGTGGAATAACCAGTCTAAAGAAGGAGTAAATAAGTAAATGAATAAAAGAGGAAATTCACTTTTGAATTTTTTATCTTCCCTGGTCTTCTGCCAGATTTTGAATCTCTAAGGTAGTTTTGATTAAAAGCTTTTCCTTTTAAGCCAATTAAGTTATAGAATGTCTGTGTAGTTTGTGAATTGTATTTAGATCCTCTCATTCCTTTTAAATGATGTGCAATGATTATTAGCCATCCAATTAACTAAAAGTAGCCAAGTCTGTTTGCAAGAGGGCATGCCACAAGAGGAAGATAAGAAGAATATAAGAAGAATAAAGAATGTTGAGCTTTAACAAGCAGGGTTTTTTGTTTTTTTTACATATTGCTGATTTTAAGGAAATTTAAGATATTTTTTCTAACATGATCACTTATTCAAATAAATTGATCTTTCCCTTTGGGTTCATTTTTAAAATATTTGTTTATTTAAAGCATTCTTTTATTTTTTTTAATTTTGAGTTTCATATTTTCTACCTTTTTCTGACCCCACGAGAAGACAAAAATATTATTTATATATGTGAAATCATGTAAAACATATTTTCATAACAGCCATATTTTTTTTAAAAGCAAGGAAAAAAACCCATGAGATTATTAGATTTCAATTTACACTCAGAGCTCACCAGCTCTCTCTAGAGGTGGCTAGCATGTTTTTCTCCTTGGATACTTTGGAATTGTCTTCTATAATTGTATCGATCAGAGTAACTCAGTCTTTCACAGTTGATCATCACTACAACATTGTTGTAAGTGTGCACAATGATCTCCCAATTTTTCTCATTTTACTTTGAGTTAGTTCATATAGATCTTGTCATTTTTTTCTGAAATCACCCACCTTGCCATTTCCTATAGCATAATAGTTTTCCATCAAAATATTATGCCATAATTTGTTCTCATTCTGCAATTGATGAGCATCCCTTCAATTTCCAGTTCTTTGCAACCACAAAATAAAGCTATTTTAAATATTTTTTTGTACTTATAGGTCCTTTTCCTTTGATCTCTTTGGGATACAGACACAGGAGTGGTATCAATGCATCAAAAGGTCATCATAGTTTTGTAGCCCTTTGTGCATACATCCAAATTGTTCTCCAGAACAGTTGGACCAGTTCGCTACTCAACCATCAGTTGGTTATTGTACCTATTTTTCCCCTCATTCCCTCCAGCACTTGTCATTTCTGGTAGGTATGAAATAACCGCAGAATTGTTTTAATTCATATTTCTCTAATCAATATTGACAGAGCATTTTTTCATGTAACTATAGATATTTTTAATTTCTTCTGAAAATGTCCTGTTTATATCCTTTGACCATTTATTGATTAGAGAAGGGCACTTATTTAATATACAGTTCTATACTCAGTAGATATTTGAAAAATAAGGCCTTTATTACAGAAACTGTAATTTTTTAATATTTCTTCATTTTCTATGATAACTTAGCATAATGTACTTCCCTTGATTATCTTTTTGAATTAGGTCTATTTTGGATTTTGTTTTGTATGAGATCACAATTGCTACTCCTGCCTTTTTGACTTTAGATGAAACTCCAGCTCTTTATTTGAACTTTGTGAGTATTTTTCTGTTTCAGGTGTTATCTATCAAAAACAGCATATTGTTGGATTCTTGTTTTTAATCCATTTTTCTATCTCCTTCCATTTTATGGGGGAGCTCATATTCACATTCAGTTATGATTATTGTTTCTTTCCCTCTGTCCCATTTTCTTCTGTTTCTTCCTCTTTCTCTCATTTTTTTTACCCTTTCCATCTGAAGAAGTCTGTTTTACTTCTAATCATTGCTTCCCTTAATCTGCTCTCCCCTTTATTATCTTCCCCCTCTTTCTTTTGCCCCCTTCCCATTCTATTTCCATATTGGGTAAGTTGTGTGTGAGTGTGTGGATGTGACTTCCCTCTTTGAAACAATTCTGATGAAAGTGAAGCTCAAGCACTGACCACCCCTCTCCCTCCATTGTAAAAGCTCTTGCATGCCTTTATATATGAGAAAAAAATTCCCTTTTTTTCTCTCCTTTCCCCATTCTCCCAATGCATTGTTCTGTATCACCCTTTCATTTTATTTTGGAGATCATTCCAACATAATCTATTCATACACATGTTTTCTGTCTGTGTAGATCTCTTTTAATTTCCTTAATAATGATAAAGTTCACGGGAGTGACAGTTATCTTCCCATACAGGAATGTAAACAATTTAACTTTGTGAGTCCTTTGTGATTTCTCTGCCAAAAAAAAAAAATAGCCATTTTATACTCCTCTTAAGTCTTGTGTTTGTTTCTTGAAGCAATTTCTGCCATTGTTGTAGGTAGTCAGATTTTCTATTCAGCTCTGGTCTTTTTATCAGGAATGCATTTTGGAATTTCCTTCAGATTGATTGATGGATTCTTTCAATTTCTATTTTGCCTTTGGGATCTAAGAATTTTTTCAGGGAGTCCAAAATTCTGAAGTTATGTTTCTTTGATCTATTTTCAGGACACTTCTTTTCTGATGAAATATTTCACATTTTCATTTATTTTTGCATTCTTTTTGATTTTTTTATTGTTTCTTGATATCTCATGGAGTCCTCAGATACCATTTTCCCAATTCTAATTTTAACAAAATATTTTCTTCAGTGAGGCTTTGTACCTCTCTTTTTCCATTTGGTCAATTCTCCTTTTTAAAAAGTTCTTTTCTTTAGTATACGCATGTATGTCCCTTTTCATATGACCAAGTGTACTTTTTTAAGGATTTTTTTTTAAATCAATGGATTTTTGCATCTCTTTTACTATTTGGCAAATTCTGCTTTTTGAGGTATTTTTCTTTTCAATATTTTTGTACCTCTTTTACCAAGCTGTTAATTCTCTTTTCATAATTTTCAGCATCACTCTCATTTCTCTTCCAAATTTTTCCTCTATATGCTTATGATTTACTTTCATTCTTCCAGTATTCTTATTGTGTTTGGATCCAATTTAGCATTTTTCTTTGAGCCTTTTATTTACGTAGCTGTTTTCACATTGTTGTCTTTATCTGTCTTCATGTCTTGGTTTTCCTTGACATCATAGTAACTTTTTATGGTCAAATTATTCCTTTCATTGTTTACAAATTGTTTGTTTGTTTAGTTGGCTACCCAGAAAGGGCCCCTGGTTCTCAAGCCTCCACTTTGGCTTTGGTACTGTGACCATGGCTCCTGCTCCCTTGTGACTGATTAGAAGTGTTCCTCTCTGCCTTGGAATTGCAACCCAGAACTGGTTTTAGGCAAGTGTTGTTAAACATTGCCATCTATATACAGTACCAGTAAAGATTCCTCTGTATTCTCTTGCTGAGCCTTTCTGATTCACTTACAAACTCTGGACTGAGAGCTCTTGAAGCAGCTGCTGCCAATTCTATAGCTACTGTTGCCACTTCCATATGGGTGGAATTCTAATAGGCCTCCATCCCAGTGACACAAACTTCTATTGACTTAAATTTTCTTAAATTTCTTAGGAAAAAAAAATTTAACCCTGACTTTTAATTTGCTTTGCCACTCCAAAATTTGATTTGAAATGTTTTTTTAAATTTGTTTGAAGGAGAATATTGAGAAGGTTCAGCCTGGTAGCAGCCCCTAATCCATAATCTTGGCTCTGCCCTCTCGGATCATTTTCAATAAGGTATGGGTTGTTGAGTTTTTTTTTCTCTTTTCCTTTGATGAATTGTGCTTATCCATCCTCACATCCATCCACACTTCATTACCAATTTGAAGACACATGGAATTAAATTATTCTGCTAAAAGTGTAAAAAATAAAACAACAATGAATTTTACCAAATATTTTTTCAGTGGAAGATCAAAACGTACCTTTTTGTATTCAGATCAAAATTTATTTTGGGATAAGGAATCTGAATAAAGAAAAATAGATTTTTCGAATGTTTCCTGTGCATTTAAAAGTTATATATCTTAAGAGATGTTTGAAATGTTGGGGTATTAATATTCTTAAGCAGATTGTCCTAAATTAAGCTTCTTGGTTCAGGTTAATATTCTAACCCATTTGTGGTATCTTCCCATTAAAAAAATAAGTAAGTTTTGTCAACAGTAAAAAGAATAGAGAAACAATGGAGTGAAGAAATAAATTAATGTACTTGATGACAATCCTTGAACAAATGTAGAATGGAATAGTAAGCATACATTTTATAAGTTCATTGATCACTTTTTACCCCAAAGATGTCATCATGGGGCAGCTAGTTGATACAGTTGAAAAAGCACCCACTGTGGACCCAGAAGGACCCAAGCCCAAATCTGGCCTTGGACACAAGACATTCATCAACCCTGACTGTCCCCCCCACACCTCTCCCCCCAAAAAAAACAAAACAAAACAAAATATATGCTTTACAGGTATCATCCCTTCATCATCAATTCCCACCTGCACCCTTTGTCTAAATTTATTCCTATCAACTGCCCTAACACTTAGAAAGCTCTTATGATTTATGCACGTCATCTTCCCATTTAGGAATGTAAACAGTTTGACCTTTTAACATCTCTCATGATTTCTTTTTCCTGTTTATCTTTTTATGCTTCTCTAGGGTCTTGCATTTGAAAGTCAAATTTTCTATTCAGTTCAGGTCTTTTCATCATGAATACCTGAAAGTCCTCTTTTTCATTGAAGTCCCATTCTTTCCCCTGAAATATTATACAGTTTTACTGGTAGGTATTTTTAGTTGTAAAACCAATTTCTTTGCCCTCTGGAAAATCATATTCCACTCCCTCTGATCCTTTAAAATCCCATAATATCCCAACCATGGCTCCAAAGTATTTGAATTGCTTCTTTCTAGCTGCTTTCCTTGACCTGGGGGCTCTACAATTTGGCTATATTACTAGAAGTTTTTGTTTGGGGATCTCTTTCAGGAGGTGATCCATGGATTCTTTCAATTTTTATTTTACCTTCTGCTTCTAGAATATTAGGACAATTGTCCCTGACAATTTCTTGGAAGATGATGTCTCTTTCTTTGATCATGGTTTTCACGTAGTCCAATAATTTTCAAATTATCTCACCTGGATCTATTTTCCAGGTTAGCAGTTTTTCTAAGAAGATATTTCTCACTGCTCACTATTTTTTTTTTTCATTTGGATTTGCCTTTTTGTGTCTTGGTTTCTCATAAAGTCATTAGCTTCTATTTTTTTTCCATCCTAATTCTTGGGCAATTATTTTCATGACACAGCTTTTGTATCTCCTTTTCCATTTGACTTTTCAAGCTGTTGATTTTTTCTCATGTCTTTCCTGCATCAGCATCATTTCTATTTCTTTTTTTCCCTCCACCTCTCTTACTTTATTGTCAAAGACCTTTTTGAAAACCTTTATGGCCTGAGATCAATTTATATTTTTCTTGGAAGCTTTAGATGTAGAGACCCTGATGTTGCTGTCCTCTTCTGAGAGTGCACGTTGATCTTCCTTGTCACTAAAGAAGCTTTCTATGGTTCACATCTTTCTCTGCCTGCTCATCCTGCCCATCTTTCACTTGACTTTTAACTCCTTCTTGGTATGGGATCCTGTTTCCAGGATATACTGTCCCAAGGTTCAGGGGGGTCCCAGGTGTTATGATTTAATGAGGGGCAGTTTCTTTACTTGCTTGACCCTTTCTATGGCCTGTAGATAACCCCAGGCCAACTTGCCAAACAATTTGGCAGCAAAACCTTGTGTGCTGTGCTTGCTATCTCTGACAAGCCTGTACCCCTCCTCACTTGGGCCAACAACACTCAAGGTTTGTCCCTGGTTCCCTGCTAGGGTAGGACATCAAAATGCCCCCTTAGCTCTTGCATAAACCCCCATAATGTCTCACTCGCCCTGCCCCCTCCCCCCAGCCAGCTGTTCAGCCTTCTCACCAGACCATGAGCTTAGTTCCAGAAGATGCCAACTCAGGGATAAGTTTCTCTGTTGCAGTCTGCCTGGGGCCAGTTTTGTGTCAGTGATATTGTGGAACTAGAGGCCATTTTTCTCTGTTGCAGTCTGCCTGGAGCCAGTATTGTGTCAGTGATATTGTGGGACTAGAGTCTACTCGAGCCCAGCTTCCCCTTTTGTCACACTACCAAGCTGTCTTTGGCTAGAAAATAGTATCAGCCATCTTTCTCTGGGTTTTTCTGCTTCAGGAGTTGTTTTCTACCTGTGTTTAGATTTTTTTTTTGTAGTAATAGTGTCAGGAAGTCTGAGAATTTGCTATCTTTCCTCCACCCTCTTGACTCTGAACCCCCCCCCCCCAAGAGTGTATTAATGCATCATTTTCCCCCTATCCCCTACTTCATTTGTCATTTCCCCCTTCTATACAATATCCAATATCCAATATTCAATCCAATAAGATTGATGTACTACCCCAGAATTGTTTTGACTTGCATCCCTCCAATAAATAGTGAATTAGAACATTTTTTCATATAGCTATAGGTAGCATTGATTTTTTCATCTGAAAACCATATCTTTTTATCATCTGTCAATTGGGGACTGGCTATTAATTTATCAAATTTGTCTCAATTCTCTATGTGTTTGAAAAATGATACCTGTCAGAAAAACTTGCTTAATTTTTTTTAACAGTGACACTTGCTAACTGTATTTCCTTCCATCCCATTCCCTCCCCATGACATATACTCTATTTTCTATCTTCTTTCACCCTGTCCCTCCTCAAAAGTGTTTTGCTTCTGACTGCCCCCTCCCAAATCTACCCTCCTTTCTATCAATTCTTTCCATTATCTCCTTTCCCTCCTACTTTCCTACAGGGTAAAATAGATTACTATAAACAATTGAATGTGTAAGTTATTATTTCTTTGAGCCAATTCTGATGAGAGTAAGGTTCACTCACTCCCCAGCACCTCCCACATTTTACCTCCAGTGTATAAACTTTTTCTTGCTTCTTTTATGTAAGAAACTTTATCCCATTCCACCTCTCCCTTTTCATTTCTACCAGTGAATTCCTCTCTTATCCCTTAATTTTATTTTTTAAAGATATCATCCCTTCATATTCAAATCACACCTGTGCCCTCTGTCTAAATATGTTCCATCCTGCTGTCCTAATAATAAGAATGTTCTTATGAGTTATGAGTATAATTTTCCCATGTAGGATTGTAAACAGTTTAACCTTTTAATATCCCTTATGATTTTTTTCCTCTTTAGCTTTTTATGCTCCTCTAGAATCTTGTACTTGAAAGTTAAATTTTCTATTCAGTTCAGGTCTTTTCATCAAGAATGCCTGAAAGTCCTTTCTTTCATTGAATTCCCACTATTTCTCCTGAAAGATTATACACAGTTTTGCTGGACAGGTGATTCTTGGTTGTAATCCCAGTTCCTTTGTCCTCTGAAATATCATATTCCAAGTTCTATGATCCTTTAATTTAGAAGCTGCTACATCGTGTGTTATCCTATCCTGTCTGTGACTCCACAATACTTGAATTGTTTCTTTCTGGCTGTTTGCAATATTTTCTTCTTGACCTGGAGACTCTGCAATTTGACTATAATATTCCTTGGAGTTAACATTTTAGGATCTCTTTCAGGAGGTGATGGGTAAATTTTTTAAATTTCTATTTTATATTCTGGTTCTAGAATATCAGGGAAATTTCCCTGCAAATTACTTGGAAGAGGATGCCTAGGCTATTTTTTGATCATGGATTTCATTTTGTCCAATAATTTTCAAAATATCTCAACTGGATCTGTTTAATAAATCAGTTGTTTTCCAATGAGATATTTTACATTGCCTTCAACTTTTTCATTCCTTTGGGTTTGCTTTATTGTTTCTTGATTTCTCATAAGTCATTAGCTTCCATTTGCTCAATCCTAATTTTTAAGAAATTATTTTCTTCAGAGAGCTGTTGTAATTCCTTTGCCATTTGGCCAATTTGGCTTTTGAAGCTGTTCACTATTTTTTCATGATTTTCTTGTATCACTCTCATTTCTCTTTCCATTTGTTCCTCTCTCTCTCTTACTTCATTTTGAAAATCCTTTTTGAGTGCTTCTATGGCCTGAGATGAATTCATATTTTTCTTGGAATCTTTGGACATAGGAACTTTGACTTTGTTATCTTCTTCTTAGAGTGTTTTTTGATCTTCTTTGTTACCATAGAAACTTTCTGAGTCAGCATTTTTTCCTGTTTGCTCATTTTCTCAGACCATTTATTGGATTTTAACTATTTGTTAAGATGGGGTATTGCTTCCAGGGTGGAGGGTGCCTGGTCCCACACTTCTGTGGTTTGAGACCCTTTTATCTGAGATACTTCTAGGAATTTATAAGTCCTTAGTTCTTCCGAGGTAGTGTGATTTAAGTAAAGGTATGTTAACCATTCTTCTGGCCTGTGCTCTAGCCTACAAGAAACCACAGGCCTGCTTTTCTGTACTGGAAATATGAACAGAGACTTGATACACTGTGGCTGCAAGCTCTTGTGTGCTTGAGCTCCTCCCTCACCTGGGACTGCTAGACAAGACTGTGACCTGGATCAGAGTATAGGCAAAACAACAAAGTCAGACCTCAATGCTAGCAAAGAGACTCCTATAATCTCCTTCTGGCCAATTGTTCAAAACCCTTACCATCTGTGGGCTGAGTGCCAGAAAATGTTGCTGCAACAGATGATTCAAAAGCTCCTAAGACATGCTCCTGGTTGGCTAGAGCTCGCTCTGTGCTGGGGTTGGGTCTGAGCTGGTGCGGTCTACACTGGGCTGTACTCCCCTATCACTTGAGTACAACACATTTTCTTGCCTACCTTCTAAGTTGTTTTTGACTGGAAAATTATTTCACCCTGTCCTTTTGTGGGTTCTGCTGCTCCAGGAATTGTTCTATGGCATTATTTGAATGTATTTGGAGGGGTCTTGGGGAGTGCTCAGGCAAGTCACTGCCTTTCCTCTGCCATCTTGCCTTGGAAGATGGACTTTAGATGTAGCCAGAGTTTACTCTTCTGGCACATTAAAAAATAAGTTAATGTATTAGTTATACTAAATATATCCTTTAAACCTGAATAATAAATATAATGAATCATAGGTTTGTTCATTGTTTTTCCTTGCCCACAAGTCTTTTTCTTCTATGTATAAAATAAAGCATACTTAACAGGAACAGATGTAAAGTCTGTTTTTCTTTGCCTCTAATCCCTTTTTAATTGACATTGATCTTAATTTTTCCACTAAAGTATATTGGAATTTCAACTTTGCAAATATAATATAACAGAAAGAAACATAATCCAAAGGATACACTTGTGAAAAGGAAATAGTGCATTTGCAATAAAGAAGAAGGAATGTTATTTTAGTTATACTCACTAAATGAAAAATAATTTTCCTAATATGCCTCTAGGTAACATGCTATCATATACTTTGAGTTAGCATGGTACAGTTGAAAAGAACACAGAATTTCGGCAGAAGACCTGGATTTAAATCCTCCCAGAGGTACTTATTAGTTATATGTTGGTCACAAGTTCCTTAATCCCTCTTGGGCCTCACTTTTCTTTACTTGCAAAATGATCAGGGTGGCCTCCATGAACAATAAGGTACCTTCCTGCTGTAAATATGTGATCACGTAATCTTTCTCAAAATCAAAAGTTAGAGAACTATAACTTTTATATAGTTGGGATAGCATAAACTATAGAAAACAATTAATATTCCTAAAATTTAGAGATAGTGAGGATGTAACTCAATCTCATTGGAGACTCCCTTTTCCTTTCCTGCATGCTAAAACTCTTCTATTCCTAAACTAATCTCAGGAAAAATATTTAGTCCTTAGTGTCTCTGTGGAGCTATTTATATGCATTGATGAATATTCAGAAAATCCTCCAGTACAATGGTGATGGTGATGATTGCTATACTCAGTGGTTACTTTTCTAAATAAGTTAGAATTTGTATTTTGTTTTGTCATTTTTTGGGGGTGAGACAATTGGGGTTAAGTAACTTGCCCAGGTTCACACAGCTAGTAAGTGTTAAGTGTCTGAGGATGGATATGAACTCAGGTCCTCTTGAATCTAGAATCAGTGCTCTATCAATTGTGCCACCTAGCTGCCCCTGTCAGAATGTTTTGAAAAAAAATTATCTTTTTTTACTACCCTCAAACTGCTTCCATGGAATATACTAGGAGATAAAATTTCTTTTTCAGGAATTTTCAGTACTACTGTATTAGTAAATGCATCTTAGTTATTAAGTCTTTTAATTTCCAAATAGATAACTTTTAGGGTATAATCTAAATTCAGTGTTATTCACTGATTAACCTTGAATTAGTTAACTAAACCCCTACATTCCTCAGCTTACACTCTCATCAACTGTCTTGTTTTAGCCTTTTGTGTCCTCTACTTCACTGGGAAGATTCAATTTATACTTATCTAAAACACTTTAATATTCTTTGTTAAAAGCTTTTTAAAAAAATAGCATATTGTTACTAAATTACACCACAGTTTGTATTGTTAACATAATGAAATTTTAAGGAAAAGGTAGAAATAATGTTGTATATTGAGGCAGAATGGATGAAGAGGAGGACCTGAATGCTGGAAGGTACAAGGTGAAAAGCAGTCTGAGGTATTTACTAGTCATATTACCATTTGCAAGTCACTTAACCAGATCAAAATAGAGCAATAATTGCACTCACTTTCCAGCCAGTCAATAAACATTTATTAAGCAAGACCATGCTATATACCAAACATTGTGCTAATCACCGGGCTTATAAAAAGAGAAAAAGAAAAAGAGAGTTCCTGCCCTCATGGAGCTCACAATCTAATTGGAAAGAAAATAGCAAACAAGTCAAGCTAATATGTACAAATAGATTTGTAGTAAGGAAGGTAAAATAAGATAAAGTGCTCTGTAAAGCTTGACATACTATGTAAATGCTAACTATATGAATATGTGGCAGACTATTTTCCCCCTTAATGAAAGGCAGCATGTTTAGCAGAAAAACACAGGAACTGGCAGGGTTGTTGTAAGGGTTAAAGGAGATAATATTTGGAAAGATTCTAAAGTGCTTAGCATAGTGCTTGGCATATAGTAGGAGCTACTTAAATGCTAACTGTCATGGGAGAAATCTATCTATCATTATGCCTTATGAGACAGTACATGGAACACTTTAATTTCCTAAGGCCTAATACTTTCATCACTTTAAAAGGAAAAAAAAAGTATTATCCATAAATTCACATAATACATTTGATAATGTGGTGAGTTTCATAGCTATGTTTAATATTTCTTTACTTCTTTTCTCTAAAGAGCTGGGACCTCCACCCTTATCTTAGAAATTTATCTGATAATGTGTTGGAGTTAAAATTTGACTGCTTTTTTTTTCCCCTAAAGGCTGACAGAGAGTAGCCCATTTACCGGAGTTAAATAAATCAAAGCCAAAAGCTGTTTTTAGCATAGTGTAGTTCAATGGTTAAAGACTTTAAAAAAATAGTTTTCTTTGCAACTTTTACACATTACAAATAATTCCTGATTTTAAACTCTCCCACTACAAAAGATTTTAAAAGTGGCAGTATATAACAGATTTCTACCATAATAAATCTTTAGGCACTAGGTGCTATCAGAATGCTCTCCTCCCCCATAGCAGAAACTGCTATGAGTAAAGAAAGGGGCTCAGCCTTATAGCAGAAACTGCCAAGTGGAAAGGGAGAGGCTTTTGGACATGTGGCATCTACCATTTTGTTTCTAGTTCCCTGAAACCATTTTGGAAATTTAAAAAATTCATCATAATCAACCTTCTTGTGGTCTTGCAGCAATTAACCTTGTAAGCAACAACTTTCTGTCTGGACACATAAGTATGGCACTTGATAGACACATAAATGTACATAAGACACACAAACAAACTGTGAGATAGAAAACTGGAGCCCACTGCCAGTGTGTTAGGGGTTGATCTGGCTTAAGGCCATGAGACCTTTCTTTAGCAAAAAATGAGTCCAATTATTTTTCTTTTCTTTTCTTTTTTTTTAGGTTTCCAAGTTCCAAGGTCAAATTTAGCTCAATTGTTCAGAATGCACCTAAAGGGTAATCCCTCAGTATATTCTTTCTCTGCCCCTTGGGTGTTAGGCTGTTGGTTCAATTATTCAGAAGGCACCCAAAGGGGAATCCATCAATATTCCTCTTTAAAGAATTACAACTCTTGCACACAGTCCAATTAGAATGAAACAGTCTTTTATTTGCGTGCTTAGAGAAAATGACCAAGAGGGAAGACTTCCCTCTTTGGGAGGAGAAGGCTTGAAGACATCTTTCTTTCCTCCACTAGAAGGGAGGCCAAAGCTTTTATAGAGGAGACATGGGGTGACCACCTGAAAATGAAAAGTTCCTTTTGGGGTGTGTGTGGGGGGAGATTCCTGAGAATCAGGGGGATCTTTCTTTTGGAATGATAATCCTTACCTCTGGATTTATCTGTCTTCTAGCTCAGGTAGTAGCCATGCCTAACTGATTTTCCTGCTATAGAATTTAATCTCTCCTAACTCCTTAAGTGTGTCCCTCCTGATATCTAGGAAGCCAGTTTAAATTTAATAGTCCCTTAATTCCTCAATATGTCGCAACCCCCATGTCACTAATTTCATCATTACTATTTGGAGTCAGATGATGAAGGTTAAAATTCCAACTTTGTTGCTTACTAACTATGATGCTGAGCAAATCACTCAACCTTTCTGGTCCTAAATTTCCTTATCTATAAAATGACATTGTTGAATTAAGTAGGGTTTGAAGTCCCTTATTGAGAGACCTGTGATCTAATGAATATTGACTGTGAGAAAACTTCTTGTAGATAAAAGGAATTTACATGCTGGAGTTATGTAGATTGGATAATAGGACCTTACGTGGCAAAGTTGGACAGGCTCTTAACTATAGTATTCCTGTATTTCTGAGAAAAAGCTATTATACAGTATATGGTTACTTCCTATGGCAGTTAAATAGCTGTTTGAAATGCATCCTAAAAACAGTCTTTTCCTGTTAATTGTAGAAATAAATAATGTGTCTTGAGGAGCTATTATTCATTCTGTGGTCACTTTGTTCCACAAAAATATACGAGCTTTTCTGTTTGAACTGAACTACCGTATTTAGAAGAAAGTGCTGACTGCTCTACAACAGAATAAAAATCACTTTTCTTTTAGGTTTTAAAATCTGCAACTAAAAGGAATATACAAGTTTCCCCCTTATTGCTAAATTGCTTACAAATGTAAAAATGTGATGTGTATTTGTGGAGGTCAGTTAAACTACACCTGTGATATCTGATGGAATTAGGAGTCAAATTGATCGTGAGTCATCCCAAAAGAATTACAAGACTCAGTTTCCCAAGTTTTATTGCAATATTGTGGGTGTCCACAGGGAGAGAACCAGAAAAGTGGAAAGGTATCTCTCAAATATGGAAAGGAAAGACCATTATATTTATAGTATGGATAAATTGATTATCAGTTTCATTATAATATTCTCCACTTTAGGGAGGTACAGGGGAGGGCCTGTCCTACTCATTATAATATTCTTCACCTTGGGGAGGTACAGGGGAGGGCTTATCCTAATTTGGAGTTCCTGGGGTCCTAAGCCAACCCCTGAGGCAGGTACTTTTTCCAGTGGAGGTGTGTTTTTAGGGTTTACATATCATAAGGTGAATCTGGGGAGAAATTTGACCTTTTCTGCACATGTCTCTTTCTGGTTCCCATGTCTACTTTCAAAACATCTTCATTTTTCATTTATTTCTAGTCTAAGTTTCTATACCCTGTCAATGTATCGTTGTTATATTGGCCTAGCTCCCTCTGTTCCCATTATGGGTACTGATTACTGTGGGTAAGAGAACTCAGCATCCTGATTTGTGAGTTATCCATTCAGTGGGGTCTGAATCCCTCTTAGAACTCATATCTGAATTAGAGCTTGGGTCTTAGGTTTTTCTGTTAACCCCTTTTTGCCTCCTATATCAACTGTAGAATTTAGCCCCAAATTCCTGGTTTGACAAACCAGTTTCAGTGCTAACTTTTATCATAATATGTACAAGAATGTTAACTTTTTAGTATTTTTATATCTGCAAGTGACATACTTGCCTTATAAATGTAATATATGGGTGTATATATACATATATACATATACATGTGTGTTGTGTGTATATATATATGTGTGTATATGTATATATATGTAGAGATAGACATAGACATAGACAGCTAGAGAGAGAGAGAGAAATTATAGGTAGAAATAAAAAAGTTTGCTGGAAAATGAATACATGCTCACAAAAATGTATAAATAATTCTATTGTTATTTGAAGCCCCTTTGTCCTAAATATTCATATCCTTGTGTGTTAGAAGTTTTTCCCTTCATAAAGGTTCCTCATATCCTCTAGAATATAGGTTAGCATTTCTATGCAGGTTCCCTCAGGGAAAATAATTAACTTCTATCAAAGAACATTTTTATTGTCACTTGAAAAGATATCCAGAGGAGATTCTCCTGGTAATGGTCAATCAATTTAGAGATTAAGAGTACTCCCTTGGGGGGCTGCTAGGTGGCATAGTGGATGAAGCACCAGCCCTGGATTCAGGAGGACCAGAATTCAAATCTGACCTCAGACACTTGACACTAGCTGTGTGACCCTGGGCAAGTCACTTAAGCATCTTTGCCCCACCCAAACAAACAAACAAAGTAAACAAAAACAAAATCAAAAAAGAGTACTCCCTTGGGATTCTTTTACCTAAACCAATTGGCCCTGAAATTGGGAGGACCTGAGTTCATATCTCACCTCAGACACTTACTAGCCATGTTGACCCTAGGAAAGTCATAACTCCAATTGCCTTAAACATCCAGGGCCATCTCCAAAGATCCTGTTGTATATTTTGCCATTGTGATGTGGGATGGAATTTGGAGTCAAATTGATCATGAGTTGTCCCAAAAGAATTACAAGACTCAGTGACTCAGTTTCCCAAGTTTTATTGCAATACTGTGAGTGACCACAAGGAGACAACCAGAATAGTGGCAAGGTATCTCTCAAGTAATGAAAGAAAAGACAGTTATATTTATAGTATAGATAAATTGATTATCAGTCTCATTATAATATTCTCCACCTTTGGGAGGTACAGGGGAGGGTTTATCCTAATGTGGAGTTCCTGGGGTCCTAAGCCAACCCCTGAGGCAGGTACCTTTTCCAGTGGAGGTGTTTTTTTTTTTTTGTTTTGTTTTTTTGTTTTTTTTTATTGAGGCAATTGGGGTTAAGTGACTTGCCCAGGGTCACACAGCTAGTAAGTGTTAAGTGTTTGAGGCCGGATTTGAACTCAGGTACTCCTGACTCCAGGGCCGGTGTTCTATCCACTGCGCCACCTAGCTGCCCTGGAGGTGTGTTTTTAAGGATTATATATCATAAGGTGAATCTGAGGACAAATTTGGCCTTTTCTGTGCATGTCTCTTTCTGGTTCCCATGATTAGTTTCAAAACATCTTCTTTTATCATTAATTCCTAGTTTGAGTTTCTATAGCCTGCCAATTTTGTCATTGTTATAGTGTTAGGCCTTCATGGCCTAGCTCCCTCTATTCCCATTATGGGTACTGATTTTTTTTTTTATAGTGAGGCAATTGGGGTTAAGTGACTTGCCCAGGGTCACACAGCTGGTAAGTGTTAAGTGTCTGAGGCCAGATTTGAACTCAGGTCCTCCTGACTCCAGGGCTGGTGCTCTATTCACTGTACCACCAAGCTGCCCCATGGGTACTGATTTCTGTGGTTAAGAGAACCCAGTATCGTGACTTGTAAGTTATCAATTAACTGGGGTCTGAGTCCCTTTTAGAGCTCATATCTGAATTAGAGCTTGGGTCTTAGATTTTCCATTAACCCTTTTTCTGCCTCCTACATCAATTAGACCCATATGACTCTGGAGGATAGATTTAGGTTGGTGAACTTGTATAGCCCTCCCTCACTTAAATCCCATTCACTGCAAGTCATGACATCACCTTTATGTCTAGGTCCTCCTTGAGAACAAAGAACCCAAAACAGCAACAACAACAACAACAACAACAACATTCTTCTGGTGACCCTAAATTGTCTATTAGTTCACCACCAACTCCAAACTTATAACTTCATAGATGAGTATTATAGTGAAGATTTCTTTCGTCTATGATTTGGAATAGATGTCTGTTGAGGTCTAAACTATCTCTTCTGTTATTATGAGAAGTGTACATATGGGTTCAAAGGCCCCACAACACATGAAAATACATCTTCTCCTTTTTCAAAAGTGAATCTTTAGTAATTACAAGGGAAATGAGCATTCTGAACATATGGACTTCTATTTGTCCAATTGCAATACTCAAAGATTCCAGGCCTTTATTTGGAATTAGAGCTAAGATATACCATTTTGCTTCCCTAATTAGCAGTGCTACTATAATCATAGGTCCATGAGATTATCACCACCAACAAAAGTAACAGCAATAACTAGTATTTATATAGCACTTCAAGATTTACTCATTTGATTCTCATCACAACCTTCTTCTTTTTTTTTTTTTTTTAGAAGGGACCTCAGAGGCCATCTCTCCAAAGTGCCTTGTTGGAAGGATGAGGAAAATGAGATACAAAGAAGTAAAGTTATATATCCAAAGTCACATAGGTGGTAAGGAGAGGAGAATATTTGATCCAAGGTTCTTTGCAGAACCAGGGCTTTTAGAAAAAGAGAATTTGGTACATATTGGAGATAGAGATGATGTGCAATAAAAGAAAAACCTAGGAAGCCATAACTACAGGTGTTGCCCCCAGTCTACAACCTTCTCTCCACCCAAAGAGCTGATCTAATCAAAAATTGAAGGTTTTTAGAATTCCCCATTTCCAGCCCCCAGAGCTTTCCTTGACTGCAGAGAACAGTCTTCCATAAATCTTATTTAGACATATAAGTCAGTTCTTTTCTTTTCCTATAATAATTAATCACAAAATCAATCATTTAGAGAGGTATTTGCCACCAAATGTAGGAATTAAAATGGATAGAAGTTGATCAATGTGTCTTTCCATTTTAGGTGGGGGAAATCCTATAGACTTGGGGAGGGAAGGAGGAAGCACCATTTCATTGTTTCATAAGATCCTATGCAAGACAACTTGAATTTTATGCCCACTTTCTCCTTTCTCATAAATGATGCCATTTGTATCAAGCTTTTATAAAAGCAATGCTTCAAAACTATACTGAAAAAATTTTTAAAAATAAAAACAATTAACAAATACAAATAAAATAAATTTTAAGGTAACTTATTGTTGCACTTGGAAATTTTTTTATTAAGTACAAACATTGCATAACATATTGCCTAGATTTTTTTTAAGATAATAGAGTTAGAACCTGGTTTAATGGATATCCCATGATTATATTCAAAAGTTCTTAGTTCTATTAGCAAGTTGAGGTCATTCTTACAAGAAACTACCTAGAGCTCTGTTTCCATATCAGTGTCATGTTAATTGCTGTAATTGTTTGCTCTAACACTGTAGTCTATGAAACATGTGAATGAGAATAAGCTTCAGAATCACTCAACTTTTCTTTTTTTAAAGAAACTTATGGGTGAAGGGGAAGCTGGTTACACAGAGAATTGCATATAAGGAAAGAAGGATAAAGTTATCAGACAGAAGCTTAAAAAAAAACTAGGAAGATAGGATGACCTGTATTCACATTCTACCTCTAAACTTTAAATTAGCTATTAACATTTCTGCCCACACCACTTAATCTCTTCATACCCCAGGTAATTGCAAGGTATGTTTATTAACATATAAATGGATTGCATTCTGCTGGGTAAAGGAAGCTCTGTACTGTTTTTACAAATATAACCACAGATATGTTGTTATTCCATTGTATCTGAATTTTCATGATCCCATTTAGGGTTTTCTTGACAAACATACTGGAGTGGTTATCCATTTACTTCTCCAGCTCATTGTATAAATGAAGAAATGAGGCAAATAGGGTAAAGTGACTTTCCCAAGGTCATACAACTAGTAAGTATCTGAGGCCAGGTTTGAACTAATGAAAATGAGTTTTCCTAACTCCAGCTAAGTTATTCTATCCACTGCATCACTTATCAGACCTTCAAATATATTAAAATACCAAATATATGGTTTCAAACATATCATTTCATTGGTATAGAGAACTCCTGGTGTTAAAATTTCTTCTACTGATACACAATGGCAAGTCTTATAAACTTTCTTAGGTCATTAAGGTTAGATGACTTGCCCAGATCCCACATCTAGTATGTGTTAAAAGAATGACTTGAACCAGGTCTTCCTGACTCCAAAACTGGCTTCTGTTATACCAAACCATGCTGCAAACTTTGGATATATATTTCTCTTTAGTTCTTTCTTTTTGTAGGGAGTCACAGCCATTCTGAAAAGGATGAAGTGTCATCTCCATCTCCATGGATGGCTTATTCATTATAGAATGATGGGATGACAAAATGTCAGATTTGTAAGAGACTTTAGAGAACTACTATTCCAATCTATACCTGAAGAAGAAGCTCTCCACTACATACATAATGAAAAGCAACAAGGGTGGTTATGCACAGAATCTGATGAACCAATTAGCAGTGGGCCACATTTTTTTATGCATAATTGAAAGCACATAGTTCATGTTAGGAAAAGATTGGCCAACCAGGAAGGACTTTCAATTACAAACATACTACTATGGAAATGATAGTATGTTATGTATTTTGGCTATTGGTTTCTGACTTCATGGAACTCATGATTTCCTTAGGAATACCATGGAAAACACTACTATGATTTAATATCAATGTATATGCTCTGTATGTGGAAGTGCTAAATAAATGCTTTTGAAGTTAAAAGGCAGGAGAGATTTTGAGCTAGAATATTCAGCTGAGGCTTTGTAGAAAAGTTGACACAGGAACTGGGCTTTAAAAATTGGAAAGTCATCCCTATCCCATTAATTCTCTATGGGGTTATTAATATTATTCTTTTTAAAGTACTTTATTGTGTTCCTGTTACATATTACCTATAAGGTTAGTTTTCAATATTTGTTTTCATAGTATTTTTAGTTCCAAATGTTTTTTCTCCCCCCACTTCCCTCCCTCCTCCACAAGACAGAAAGCAGTCTGATATAGGTTGTATATGTACAATCACATAAAACATATTTCTGATTTAGTCATCTTGTGAAAGAAGAATTATAGCACAAAGGAAGAACCTCAAACAAGAAGGAAAATAAAGAACACAGTCCAAAAGTAGAAACAGTATGGTTCCATCTGCATTCATAATTTATGGTTCTTTTTTTTTCTGGATGTTGAGAACATTTTCTATCACAAGTTCTTTAAAACTGTTTTGGATCATTGCACTGCTGAGAAGAGCTAAGTCTATCCCCATTGTTTATCACACATTGTTGCTGATGCTGTGTACAATATTCTCCTGGTTCTGCTCCTCTCAGTCAGCATCAATTCATGTAAGTCTTTCAAGGTTTTTCTGAACTCTTGCTGCTCATCATTTCTTACAGCACAATAGTATTCCATTACATTCATATACCACAACTTGTTTAGCCATTCCCCTATTGATGGGCATTCTCTCAATTTCCAATTCTTTGCTACCACAAAGAGAGCTGCTATAGATATTTTTGTACATATAGGTCCTTTTCCCTTTTCTATGGTCTCTTTAGGGTACAGACCTAGCAATGGTACCATTGGGTAAAAGGGTATCAACAATCCCATAGCCCTTTGGGCATAGTTCCAAATTGTTCTTCAGAATGTTTGGATCAGTTCACAGCTCCACCAGCAATGCATTAGTGTTCCAATTTTTCCATAGCTTCTCAAACATTTATTATTTTCCTTTTTTGTCATATTAACTAATCTGATATTTGTGAGGTGGTACCTCAGAGTTTTTTTAATTTGCATTTCTCTGATCAATAGTGATTTAGAGTATTTTTTCACATGGCAATAGAAAACATTGATTCTTCATCAGAAACCTGCCTGTTCATATTCTTTTTTGTTTGTTTGATTTGCTTTAAATAGAATTTTATTTACCAAAATATATCTAAAAACAAATGTTAACATCAATTTTTTAAAACTTTGTGTGCCAACTTCTCTCCCTCCCTCCATTCTCACCCCCCACCCACAAGAACTCAAACAATTCAAAATAAGTTATACATGAGTAGTCATGGAAAACATTCCCATATTAGCTAGTTGTGAGAGAAAACAGTAAAAAAAATCTGCAAAACTTCAGATTAAGGAATTATCAAAGAGGAAAAGAAAAAAAGAAATTAAAAATCTGTTTACATCTGTTTTCAGATATGATCAATTCTTTCTCTGCAAATGGGCTGCAATCTTCATAAGTCCTTCAGGGTTATACTGGATCGTTGCCTTGCTGAAAATAACCACATGCTTCCCAGCAGATCATCCCCCACTATTGCTATTATTTTGTATACAGTACATTTCACTCTGCTTCAGTTCATGTAGGTCTTTCCAGGTTTTCTGATAGTATCCTGTTCATCATAACCTGTATATAGTACCTTAAGCTTGACAGAGTATTTTCTTCATAATAGCCCAGCAAAGTAGGTACCATACATTTTGCCATTATAATCAATCATCATAAATATTTCCCTCTGTTCCACTCCCTTACCATGACATTTACTTTATCTTCTTTTTACCTATTCCTGCTCAAAGTGTTTTACTTCTGACTATCCTCTCCCTTGCTCTACACTCCCTTTTTTCACCCTTCCTTCCTTATTCTCTTCCCCCCCCCTACTTTCCTGCAGGGTTAAATAGATTACTCCTCCCAAATGGGTATGAATGATATTCCTTCCATGAGCCCACTCCGATGAGTTCAAGGTCCCTGAGCTAATTCTGTGTTCTAAATTTTTCTTCCTCCCTCCCTCCTCAACCCTCCCAATGAGATCAAGGAATTCAATATGTCATACTTGTGCAGTAATGCAGAACATCTTCATCTTCCTTAAAAGTATTTTGCTTTTTACTGCTCTCTCCCCCAATCTGCCCTTTCCTCCTTCCCTTCTTCCCCCCTCCCACTTTTTCTCCCTCCCCCCTCCCCTTAGGGCAAACATATATTACTATACCTACTTGAGTATGTATGTTAGTCCCTCTTTGAGCCAATTCTGATGATGTTAAGGTTAACTCACTCCCCAACTCCTTTCCCCTCTTCTCTTCCCCTCCATAAGTTTTTTTCTTGTTTCCTTCATGTGAACTACCTCTCCCCAAACTATCTCTCCTCTTCTCCCTCCCCAAGTCTATTCCTCCTACACCTCAACCCTATTTTAAATATGTCATCATGGATTAGTTAGGTGGCACAGTGGACAAAGCACCAGCCTTGGATCCAGGAGGCACCAAGCCCAAATCCAGCCACAGACATAAGAGACCCCACTCTGTCTACCCCACAAAGAACAAAACATAAATGCTTTAAGATATCATCCCTTCATATTCAGATTAGACCTGTATCTTCTGTGAATTCCTTACTGAGATAGTCCTTATGAGTTTGAAGTATTATCTTCTCATGTAGGAATGTAAACAGTTTGATCTTTTAATATCCCTCATGAAGTCGTTTTCCTGTTTGCCTTTTTATGCTTCTCCAGGGTCTTGTATTTGAAAATCAAATTTTCTATTCAGTTCAGGTCTTTTCATCATAAATGCCTGAAAAACCTTTTTCTCATTGAAATCTTTTGGCTGTAGTCCCAGTTCCTTTGCCCTCTGGAATATCGTATTCCATGCCCTTCGGTCCTTTAATGTAGAAGCTGCTAGATCTTGCTTTATCCTTATTGGAGCTCCACAGTATTTGAATTCCTTTTTTCTACCTGCTTGCAATATTTTCTTCTTGACCTGGGAGTTCTGGAATTTGGCTATACTGTTTCTATCCTTTGACCATCTCTCAATTGGAGAATGACTTGGATATTTATAAATTTGATTTTGTTCCCAATATATTTTAGAAATGCAGCCTTGATCAGAAATGCCAGCTTTAAAAATTGTTTCCTAGTTTTCTGCCTCCCTTCTAATGTTGGCTGCATTGCTTCTGTTTGTAAAATACCTTTTTTGATTTAATGTAATCAAAGGCTTCAATCTTACATTTCATAATGTTCTCTATCTCTTGTTTGGACATAAATTGTTTTCCTCTCCATAGATCTGAGAGGTAAACTATTCCTTCCTCTCCTAATTTATCTATGGTATCACCCTTTACATCTAAATCTTAAACCCATTTTGACCTTATTTTTGTATAAGGTGTAAGATGTTGGTCTACGTCTAGTTTCTGCCAAACTATCTTTCAGTTTTCCCAGCAGTTTTTTTTTCAAATACTGAGATCCTATCTCAGAAGCTAGAGCTTTTGGGTTTATGAAACAGTAGATTACTATAGGCATTTACAACTGTGTAGCCTGTGTTTAACTTATTCCATTGATCCATCACTCTATTTCTTAGCCAGTACCAAATAGTTTTGATGATTACTACTTGATATTGTACCTTCTAAATTTGGTACAGCTAGCATGCCTTCCTATGCATTTGTTTTTGTTTTTGTTTTTTAATTAGGTCTCTGGATATTCTTGACTTTTTGTTTTTCCAGATGGATTTTGTTATTATTTTTTCTAAATCTATAGAATAACATTTTTGTAGTTTGATTGGTATGGCTCTGAATAGGTAAATTAGTTTAGGTAGAATTGTCATTTTTATTATCTTAGCTCAGTCTATCCATGAAGAATTGATATTTTTCCAATTACATAGAACTGATTTTATTTGTGTGAAAAGTGTTTTGTAATTGTGTTCATAGAGTTCCTGGGTTTGTCTTGGCAAGTAGATTCCCAAGTATTTTATATTGTCTACTGTTACTTTAAATGGAATTTCTCTTTCCATCTCTTACTGCTGAGCTTTGTTGGTCATGTATAGAAATGTTGATGATTTATATGGGTTTATTTTATATCCTCCAACTTTGCTAAAGTTGTTAATTGTTTCAAGCAGTTTTTTAGTCAATTCTTTAGGATTCTCTAAGTATACCATCCTATCATCTGCAAAGAGTGAAAGTTTTGTTTCCTCCTTGCCTATTCTAATTCCTTTAATTCCTTTTTCTTCTCTTATTGGTATAGCTAACATTTCTGGTACAATATTAAATAGTAGAGGTGATAATGGACATCTCTGTTTCACCTCACATCTTTTTGGGAATGCTTCTAACTTATCACCTTTACATATAATGTTTGCTGATGCTTTTAGGTAGATATTGCTTATTATTTTAAGGAAATCTCCACCTATTTCTATGCTCTCTAGTGCTTTTAATAGGAATGAGTGTTGTATTTAGTCAAAAGCTTTCTCTGCATCCATTGAGATAATCATATGATTTTGGTGAGTTTGCTATTGATGTGGTTGATTATATTGATAGATTTTTTCTAATGATGAACCAGCCCTGCATTCCTGGTATAAGTCCCACCTGGTCATAGTGTATTATCCTGGTGATCACTTCTGTAATCTCCTTGCTAATAGTTTAATTAAGATTTTTGCATCAATATTCATTAGGTTAATTGGTCTGTTATTTTCTTTCTCTGTTTTGGCTCTTCCTGGTTACATATCAACACCATATTTGTGTCATAAAAGGAATTTGGTAGTGTAGGGGCTGAAATTTAATATATGGAGCATTAATTGGGTGACTGGCCAAAATATTGGGGTCCCAGAAATAATGAGGGACCTCTAGATTAAAAGCTCCCTCCCCTCTGAACTGCCCTTTTAGATGTTTCTCCCAGGCCAATAAGAAAGTAGCCTTACAGCTTCTTTTCCACAAAAGGATCAGATTTTATTACTTGGAATTAATTAAACAACAAAGGTGAAATTAATAAAAATCAAACATAAGGAAATAGAAAAAAGAAATACAGATAAATACTCTTAACTCTAAACTAAGTCTATGCAATCCCCAGATCATTTCCAATTAAGCTAATTCAAAGGAATGCAGGGTTTTTAAACCTCACCACACCTGGGATATCTGCTAGTTTCTCTCCATCACTGAGAAGACCGAGGAGCCAGCAGGAGAGTACATGAGCCTTCTGGAAGTGTCTCTCCTCCCCTCAGAGAGTGTTCAATCTCCCTCTCCCAAAAGGAGGGGTCCTTCAAAACTGCCTATGGAGAGTTCCCTTTCTGACCTCAGTAGCATCCGTAACTTCAGGGTGGGCCAGGTTTGGCCCCTCCCAAATGGGTCTGATAAAACTCCAATAATTTTTACCACAAATAATTCTTACCACAGTAGAACTCCTTCTTCATCTATTTTTCCAAATAGTTTGTATAGTATTGGAATAAATTTTTCTCTAAATGTTTAGTAGAATTTACATTTAAACCCATCTGGCCCTGGAGATTTTTTATTAAGGAGATCATTGATGACTTGTTCAATTTCTTTTTCTAAAATGGGCCTATTTAAGGATTTTATTTCCTCTTGAGTTAACTTGTGCAATTTGTATTTTTGTAAATATTCTTCCAATTTATTTAGATTATCCAATTTATTGGCATATAGTTTGGCAAAATAGCTTCTAATTATTGCTTTAATTTCCACTTCATTGGTCGTGAATTCACCCCTTTCATTTTTGATACGGTCTTCTTTTTTTTTTTTAAATCAAATTAACCAAAAGCTTATCTCTTTTCTGAGTTTTTTCATAAGGCCATTTCTTAGTTTTATTAATTAATTCTATAGTTTTCTTGCTTTCAATTTTATTAATTTCTCCTTTAATTTTCAGGATTTTTAATTTAGTATTTAGTTGGGGATTTTTAATTTGTTTTTTTTTTTTTAAGTTGCATGTCCTATTCATTGATCTCCTCTTTCTTTTTTATCCATCTAAGCAGTTAGAGCTATAACATTTCCTCTAAGCACTGCTTTGGTTGCATCCCATTGCTTTTGGTATGTTGTCTCATTATTGTCATTGTCTTGGATGAAGTTATTGATTGTTTCTATGATTTGTTGTTTGACCCACTTATTTTCAGGATGAGATTATTTACTTTCCATCTAACTTTCAGTCTACCTTTCCTTGGCTCTTTATCACATGTAATTTTTAATGCATCATGATCTGAGAAGGATGCATTTACTATTTCTGCCTTTCTATGTTTGACTATGAGGTTTTTGTGCACTAACACATGCTTAGTTTTTGAGTATGCACCAGGTATCACTGAGAAAAACAGTATATTCCTTTCTATCCCCATTCAATTTTCTCCAGATATCTATCATATCTAACTTTTCTAATATGCTATTCACCTCTTTAACTTCTTTCTTTTTTATTTTGTGGTTAGATTTATCTAATTCTGAAAGGGGAAGGTTCAGAAACCCCACTAGTATTTTTTGCTGTCTATTTATTCTTGTAAGTCATTTAACTTTTCCCCTAAGAATTTGAATGCTATGCAACTTGATGTATACATGTTTAGTATCTATATTACTTCATTATCTATCATGCCTTATAGCAAAATGTAGTTTCCTTCCTTATCTCTTTTAATTACATCTATTTTTGCTTTTGCTTTGTCTGCGATAAGAATTGCTACCCCTGCTTATTTGACTTCAGCTGAAGCACAATATATTTTGCTCCAACCTTTTACCTTTACTCTGTGTGTTTCTCTATGCTTCAAATGTGTTTCTTGTAAACAACATATTGTAGGATTCTTATTTTTAATCCACTCTGTTATTATCTTCTGTTTTATCAGAGAGTTCATCTCATTCACATTCACAGTTAAAATTATTAACTGTTTATTTCCCTCCATCCTATTTTTCCCTTTGTTTGTACTCTTTTCCCTTCTTTCACCCTATTCCCCTTGACCAGTCTTTTGCTTCTGACCACTGTCTCCCTCAATCTGCCCTCCCTTTTATCAGCTGCCCTATTTTTCTTGCCCCTTTTGCCCCCACTTCTGCCCTCCCTTCTAACATTACCACCTTTTCCCCCATCCCCTTTTGTGTCCTTAAAGAGTGAGGTAGATTCCTTTATACAAATGAGAGTGTATTTTATTCCCTCACTGAACCAAATCTGATGAGAGTAAGGTGGCAGTAATGCTCACCCTTCCCTTCTTTCCCTCTATTGTTATGGGTTGTTTTTGTGCCTCTTCATATGATGTAATTGACTCCATTCCACTTCCCCATTCCTTTCCTCCCCTTAGTCTCCTTTTATTCTGCCACTTAAGTTTCTTTATATTATCACATCAAAGTCAATTTAATAGAAATACCTTAACAGAGATACAAATCCTAAGAGTTAAAAGTATTATCCTCCCTCATAGGGATGCATGCAGTTTAATATCATTGAATAACCTTCCCCCCCTTCCCTTGTTTACCTCTTTATATTTCTCTAGAGTCTTGTATTTGGAGATCAAAATTTTATATTCAGTTGTGTTCTTTTTCTCAGGAAGCCTTGGAACCCCCTATTTCATTGAATGTCCATCTTTTCCCTGGAAAGAGAATGATCAGTTTTGCTGGGTAGTTGATCATGGGTTGTAATCTAAGCTCCTTTGTCTTCCTGAATATCATATTCCAAGCCCTGTTATCCTTTAATGTTGAAGCTGCCAGGTCCTGTGCAATCCTGACTGTGGCTCCATGATATTTAAATTGTTTCTTTCTGGCTGCTTGGAGTATTTTCTCTTTCACCTGATAATTCTGGAGTTTGGCTACTATATTCCTTGAAGTTTTTCTTTTGGGGTCTCTTTCAGGAGGTGATTGGTGGATTCTTTCAATGACGATTTTATCCTCTAATTCTACAATTTCAAGGCAATTCTCCATGATAATTTCCTATTATATGGTGTCTAGACTCTTTTCTTGATCATGGCTTTCATTCTCAAGATTATCTCTCCTGGATCTGTTTTCTGGCGCAGTTGTTTTGCCAATGAAGTGTTTCTCATTTTCTTCTGTTTTTTCAGTCTTTTGATTCTGTTTGACAGATTCTTGGTGTCTCATGGAGTCATCAGTTTCCATCTGCCCAATTTTAATTTTTAAGGCCTTATTTTCCTCAGTAATCTTTTGCACCTCTTTTTCCATTTGGCCAATTTTTTCTCCCATTTGGCCATTTTTTCTCTCCTTTGGACAATTGTATTTTTTAAGGAATTGTTTTTCTCAATTTGTGTGCTTCTTTTTTCAGTATAACTCTCATTTTTCTCATTTCTTTTTCCATTTTTTCTTCTGCTTCTCTCATTTCATTTTTAAAAGCCTTTTTAAGCTCTTCAAAGAAGCCTTTTTGGTCTTGAGACAAGATCATCTTCCCACTTGAGTCTTCACTTGTAGGCATTTTGACAAACTCATCTGAGTTTGAGTTTTGGTCTTCCCTTTCACCATAGAAGCTGTCAATGGTAAGGGTCGTTTTCTGTTTCTTGCTCATGTTGTAGCCTATTTTTAAACTTATAAAGTTGAAGTCTGCTCCAGGAGCACAGGGTTTACTGTTGCAAGCTTCTTACTGCCCTCAACTGCCCCACTCTCAGCTGCACCACTCTCATCTGTGTAAAGTTGAAGCAGTGTCGAGCTGCCCACTGAGACAACCTATGCTGAGCTTAGCTGCCAGTTGAGATGAGCAGTGCTGAGCCACCCTCCCCTTTCACCCAGATGAGACAGACCTTTCCTGAAGTCTTCTAAATTATCTCACATAGGAGGATTACGTCTCTCTTTTTGTAGGTTCTGTAGTTCCAGAATCTGTTTAGAGGATTGATTTAATGTTGTTTTTGAAGGAAATATGGGAAAGCTCAGACAACTTCCTAACTTCTCTCCACCATCTTGACTCCCTAATATTCTTCTTCTTTTTTTTTTTTTTGTGAAGGTATTTTTTCTGTTTAATACATCTGAAAAAATGCATATGCAGAGAATTGAGACAGGAGAAAAGCATTGGTTCAATACTAATGAATCTAGAAAAATTAGCATTTTGGGAAGATGAATGAGATTCCCTCAATATTTAAAAAATTGGGAACTACAAACCAAGTTTTTTGATAAAATCACTATTAACACTGGAGTCATCCATAAGACTTCTTCCCATGATTTTTATTATCTTAGAGCCCCTTCTTCTTTCTTGTTCTGGGGTTTCTCATATGCAAAACACAGATAAATGGGATTCCCCTGACTGGTTCCTATGGTGTCATGTTTCCCCTGAAACCAAACTTCTTAATGAAATTGGTTGTCCATCCCAGGCTTTCTTGAAAATGATCAGAATGATTTTGTGGACCTTTGTCTGACAGTACCACTCTTATTAACCTTCCTTTTCAACATACCAGGTTCATCAACTGTGTTTTATGAACCATAATAACCTGCAGTAGATTAGACTAGGAGTGGCAGGAAAACTAAATAAGAGTTTCTTTTTAAAATTCTAATCTAAATCCATCTGGTGTGGTTCCAAATGTACAGGCTTTTCTTCATTTATTGATGAACAAAGTTTGAACCTTAACCTTAAAAGCAGCAACTGGCAAATCTCTTCAATGTCATAGTCAAGAATACAGTGTAACCAACAATAGGGGGACAGAGAAGGGGCAATACATGCTTCACCCTACTTGAGATGGTTTCATTCAACACTGGACCTACTCAGGATAGGGAACAAAAAAGCAACTTTCAAAAAGGAGTATAAGTTATTGAGGGGGAGCATTCCCTATACTCCTTCCTAAAGAGCACCAGGAGGGGAATGTCTGTTTCTAGAACCAGATCTGGGAAGTAGAAGCCACTCTCTTCCCTCTCCTCCAAACGATCCCCCCTCAAAAAAGAGAAACTATCCTTTGTCTAATAGATTTAAAAAAAAATTAAAAAACCAAGAAAACCATAATACCTCCCCTCCCCCCCAAAAAAATGGAAGAAAAAAAGTAGTAAGTCCAAGATTACTTGCCATATTGGCACCAGGGAGCAGCTTCAAAAGTTTTGAGCCTATCATTAGTCTGTTACAGAGTCATCACAAGCATACCTTGCTTTTTAAACCAAAAAAAAAATAATAGACATATTAAACAAAAATAAAAAACTAGTACTTGAGCAGGAGACTGGCAGGTACTTTTATAGAGGACTGATGGGGGTGACCATTTGACTGTGGAAAGTTCCTTTAGTGAGGGAGGACCATCCCCCACTGGTGGTAGCTAGAGGAATTGAGTGAGGAATGGAGGACCTTCCTCCACTGGTAGTGACTAGAGGAATTGGCTGAAGGGTGGCTATGGATCTCTCAAGCCATCTCTCTTTTCAGGACAAGAAGGCGGCAGTCACACCAAAACTTATCTCCCCCAGGGTAAGGGAGATCGGAATGAAGGGTGGAGGACCTGAAGCTAGCTCAGTCCTATCTGGTTCCACTTATCTCTAGGCGTATCTGTCCTCTGGTTAAGTTTCTCCAGGAGAAGATTCCTTGATGTACCCAGGGGTACTCTGGGCCCCATGACACTACCATATTTGACATTTCACAGTTTTCCTCTTTCCCATAATCTGTATTTCAATCAAACTGAACAAATTCCTTTGTCACAGATTCAATATCCCATCGTTCAACTCCATCTAGGCTTAAAAGCCATCCTCATTACTGTGGTGGGCTCTCTTACCTTCTCTGTATTTCAGATTCCTTAGCTTCATCTGAAGTTCATCTCAAATGCCATCTCATCAGTGAAACCTTAGCTGAAGCCCCATTCCAGGAATTAGTGTTATCTCCTCCTTTAGAACTCTTTATTTGACTTGTCTTTTGTCCCTAACCTGTATTATCTTTGTATAAAATGTATTACCCACTGCCAGCACATAAATTACTTGAGGATTGGGACTGTTATTCCTTGCATCTGGTGGGCATTTGATAACCATTTCTTGGATTGAACTGAATTGAATTGGCAGGTGAAAGGGGTGGTGCATTGACAACAGAAGGCATCTGCATACTGTAAGCAAAGGTTTAAAATTTCCATCTCTTTGTATTTGAATATCAGTCCACCCTTCCCCCTTTCCCTAGTGTTACTCTTCAATAACAGCTTTCCACTTTCACAGTAAAACAGGCAACTTCACCTCTCACAAAATAAATGCTTGTATGCCAAAGAGGGCAGAATTTTGAAGTATAAGAAATAGGCACAATATAAAAAGTCACATTAAAAATGAATTAAAACTGATTCTTTCCCAGGCATCTTCCTACCTTGACTTCACTTTTCCTCCCCTCTGCGCTTCTGTGCCAGCAATGGACATCATCAGAGCAATCCTTACAAGAACCATTTCTCAGTTCTTGATGAAAGAGAGAGAGACAGAGAGACAAAGACAGAGAGAGATTTTTTTCTCCAAACCCCATACCAGTAATATTCTTAATCTTTGTCTATTCCCTTTTATTTGGTGGTATTTCTACCCTACCCTCTACAGCACAGAACAGCACAGCATCACAGAGATTGATGAAATGGATAAAATTTTTACTACAACTTCTTATTGAGAAACTTCCGGTTTCCACTTCCCTGTCTGGTTATTTCACCCTCATTTCATCCCCTTCCCTACTTCTCTGGAGAAATCAGATCCCTTTTCTCTTTGCCTGGTCTAATTCACTTCCTTTGGATTCAGGAAAAAATGGTTCTCCTATTAGCTTAAACAGGTGTTTTTGGGAAACTACTAAAAAAGAAAAATCCCTGAATAACATTGGATGAGTCCTGAGCAGTCAGCATATTACATCTGGTTCCTTAATTCTCAAGCTGAATGTTATTTGCTCTAGATCTCTCACTGTTATCACCTTTCTCCCCTTGTATGTTCATATTGCCTTCTTCTTAGTTGGCCCCTAGTGTAGGCTTCCATTCTTGTTCACTCTATCCTGATTTTTTTTTTGTCTTTTTCTTCACAAAATTTATAAAATAGATATATTTTTTAAATCCTCATCGCTGCATCTCTCAGCATCACCAGTTAATCTAGTGCCTTAGAACATCTTTCCTTGAGAGATCATTCAATTATAATCTCAAAAATTTTCACACACATTTTTCAGGTGCTTTATCATGGGCCGTCTTTTTGTTTGTCCCACAAAATCTATAACCCTCATAGTATTAATCTGAATTCTAGAATAAAGTCTATGAGTAGAGGAGCCCCACAATCTGCATGGCTTCATAGCAATATGGACACCCCCATGGAGTCCCCAAAGAAGATCGCAAATATTATCTTTCTATCTATTGTTAACACCAAAAACTTTTGGAGAAATAAGTATCGTTTCTTAGTCATTTTGAGGATCTATAAGACTTGGTGACTACACAATGGGTGAGACTCATTTAACAAATACAAAATACCACTAATGAGAAAGAGCCAATAAGGTAGGTTCTGAGGATAAAAAGTGTCAACAAGAGATTAATCCTTATTAGATAATAAGTAATTATCCATCATATTGATCCGTTTCTTCTTGAACTTTTCTAATTTGGAGACCAAGAATTTTTTTTTGTAGCTATATCTGGCTTATTATGTTCTTCTTTGAACCTTGTCCTACTAAATTTCCTGTTAAAGTCAGTTACCTTGACTGATCTAGAACTAAATTAGTTGATGTTGTTATTCTGTGATACTATCCCTGCTTAATACATCAAAGCACTTTAACTGAGTTCACAACATGGTTGCCAGGTTTAATTTCTAATACTTATCTCTTGGCCCTCACTCTTGACAAATGTTACTTCTTGGATAATATTTTCCTAGAACAATACATCATTTATCATAACTCCAATTTTCTTGTTCTAATCCCCAAACTCACCATGATGTTAATATGTTTCTTCACACTGTGTATTCCAAGTGAGGGCACACCATCAACAAGGTTGATAAAGGTAAATGCAGACAAAGAATATTGGTGGAGGGGGTGGGGTCTGATAATTCTTTTAGGAGTGGATGTCTTGTGTTGAGAATAGCTGCAGCAAAAGTTTAAAAGGCAAGTTGAAAGCTCAAAGGGACTTGAAAATTTTGGTTGAGGTGCTTAGGTAAATGACATGTAAATGATGTTTTAGGGAGTGTGATTTAGTGGTACTTAGGGTGGATTGAATGGGGAGAGACACCATTAGAAATTTGATGAAGAAGTCCTTGGGTATTTGGGAACTGAGACTAATGCAATATGACTATATCCTTCTCCTCCTCTTCTTCCTCCTCCTCTTCCTCCTCCTTCTCCTCCTCCTTCTCTGGCTTCTATATAGCCACCTATGAAGTAAATACCATCCACCATTGCAGATTTACATCTGCTCTGTAATTCATAGTCTTAGGGAGCTGTCTAGACATAAGATAAATTAAATTATTTTCCTAAGATCACATAGCTGATATGTATCGGAAGTGATATTGGAATATAGTTCTTGATTCTGAGGCCAGCTTTCTATTCTTTAATTCAGGTTTTCTTTACTGACTAAAATATATTCAATTAAGTAGAGTTAGTATATACAGGGAACCTACAAAAATATTTTATATCCTCTGAGTTATTTATTAGTGAATGACTAAAATTGTAAAAAACATTCCATTATTAATGAGTCAGATGTTATTTAGGAGTAAAATAACATAATAATTTCATTTATATCAAGGGGAAAAATTAAGTCAGTTATTCAGGTCAATTATTCCTAATATTATTGAAATCCCAAGTAGTCAGGTTATGTGAAAAGTCATATTTTACTTATGAATGTTTTTTGTTGTTGGCATTGTTGTTGTTTTAGGTGACTCATGGTTGCAAGTAAACAAACTAAGAGAGAAAGGACAGAAGCCAGGGTTGATGGTCTGAAGATATTTTGTGTGTGTGTATGTCTGTATTACCAACATTTATATAACACTTTAAAGTATATTATTTGCTTTCTTCACATCAACACCCTTTGACGTGGGATTCTTTCCTTACTAGTGGAGATCAATGTCCTATGCCTGTACAAGGAACAGAGCACGGTTGGGGAGAGTGGGAAAGCTTCAATTTTCTTTGAGTATTCAGCGTTCCTCAAGTTACTTCATGTCCTGAAGTCATTTCCCTGCTTCTGACTTTTGACTTCTAGAAGGACAATGGACAAGGCCAGCTTCACTTCAGGGTGCTAAAGGAAAGGACTGAGAAGAAGCTGACATGAGAAGAGCTGTCAGTTTCTATCATATCCCCATCTCCAGTTTACTACATTAGAGACTTCAGGGAATTTACATGGAGGTGAGATCTGGGATAATCTCTTTTGGTTGAGTTGATTTCCTTGGCTCTCAATGGGAGAGTTCCTTTACTCTATATTGGCTAGTATATATTAGCCTATGGATACTTTCTCTGATTACTCTTTTACTACTGATTTTGACAAATGAGTTTTCTTTGATAATTGCTACCTTATGTTTGTTGTGGAACTGGCATTTAAAGGGAAAAGTGTCAAGCCTCAGATTCAGAGCTTGTGATCCTTCCTCCCCTCTAATATTGAAACAACAATAAAAAGTTCACTTGAACTTGAAACTCATATCCCCTAGACTAAGAATTTTCAAGGGTGCCGATAGATATAATTCTAGATTGGTATCCCCTCTCTCTGAGGAGAGCAGTGGTAGCCACTGCTTTCTGCCGTACTGCTTCCCCTCCTGGAAGGGAATAAAGTCTCCTTTGGGGAAGGGTAGGGGAAAAGAGGCTATAGATATTGATTCTTCCCCCTATGAGCCACACAAAGATACCCCCATGTTACATGTGGGAGACAACACTCATTACACATTGATCTTGCCACATATGGGGGCTTATTACAAAAGTAGATTCAGAGTGATTAAACAGACTGTGATAAACCATGAATAAGAAAAAAAGACCAAAGCTGCTCCCTGAGAATAAGCCCAGAGAGAGATAGATCAAATTATAACTATATCTTCTCCAATCCATCAATGAAAGCTACTGCTTCCACTGATGACTCTGAATATGGTGGCTCTGTTCTTTAATGGTTTTGTAAATAAAGAGGGTCAGTTTAAGGTGATTATTTGTTTCAATCTTCTATTCCAAAATATTTTACCACATACTGTCTTATTTCTTATCTTTCTCATTTTTCCAATACTCCACTGACTCCTCATTAATCAACTAGCATTTATTGGACCCCTACTATGTGCTAAGGACTCTTCAGGATTCAAGTAAAAATCCAAGATACTCTCTGCCTTTGCAGAGTCATAAAACAGAATAAAAGTATTTGAGAATTGTAAAAGTTCCTAAGGGTCTTTAAATCTCTTAAAGATGTTCTCACTATAACATACCTGCTAAGTGGTCATCCATTTCCTTCTGGAAGACCTCCAGAGGGGAGGTATCTATCCTCTTCCCAGTCAGCCCTTTCCATTTATGGACAGCTTTACTTGTTTTGACATTTTTTTCTTTTTTTTCCTACCTTGACATCAAATCTAAATTTACTTCTAGGCAGCTGTCACACATTGATCTTTATTCTGCCCAATGGGATTAGATCAAATGGGTCCAATCCCTCATTCATATGATAGCCTTCCATGCACTTGGACAAAGTTATCATGTTCCCTATCAGTCTTTTCTTCTCCAGGTTAAATATACCTATTCCCTTAAATGTCATGCACTCAAGCCCTTTACCCTTCTGGTTACCTTCCTCTAAGCCCTTTCTATTATAACAATATCCTTCTTAAACTGAATATGATACTCCAGGTGAGGTCTGATGAGGGAGTATATATACAAACCAAGATCCCATTTGATTTTTTGTTTTATTTCTATTTGTTTTGCCACATCATTGTTCTATGACATCTTGAACTTGTAGTCCACTATAACATAGCACTCATCATATTTTATTTAGAAAGATTGCTGCCTGACCATGCATTCTCACTGCTACTAGTAAAAATTTTTTTTTGGCCCTAGGACTATGAGCTTTTATTCACCCTTAGTAATTTCAACTTATTATAATTAGTGCAATTATCTTGCCTTTCTATATCACTTTAGATCCTGACTCTGCAATCCAGGAGGTTTAGCTATTTTTCCAGCTTTGTGTCATCTGCATTTTTGATGATCATGTCAAACCTTTCTTATCCAAATCACTGATAAAATGTTAAACAACTCAGTGAAAAATAGAGATTCATGGGGTACTCTCTTCCTGCCACACTGACATTAAACCATTAATGACTACTCTTTGATTTCAGCCATTTAAGTAGTTCTGAATCCATATAAATATATTAGTGTCTAGTCCACATCCTTTCATCTTCTCCACAAGAAGAGTCTGTGACATTTTATTAAAATATGACATCTCCTCTCACTAGAAGATCTTCTGGACTCAAAAAATAGAGATTCATCTGGGGAAGGACCTGATTCCAAAGATGGGCATATGTTTTTTCTCTTTCTGGGCTCCAAGTGTATAGTTTTGGGACTCATTTGCATAGACAGTATTTGAATCCATGGGAGCTGATGTGATCACTGAGAAGGGTTTATCATTCTCTGATCCTTTAATATAAGTGTCCTCTGGGACTCTCTTTTTGATCTCTGACTTTATCCTTCTCAACTCCCTCTCTTGTCAATTTCATCCACACTTGTATATTCAAAGAATTACAGAATTTACAGTTGTCAGGGAACTCAAAGACTCTTTATTTTTCAGTTTTATATAGATAGCTCTCAAATCTCCAGCTCCATTTTTTCAGAAATCATTTAAATTAAAAAAAAAGATTTATTTAACTGATTGATAGGTTTCTGCGTGAATGTTTTGCTGACATTTCAAATAACATTCATGAACTTGAATTCATTCTCTTAATTTTAACAAAGAAGTATTTTCTTTAAAAATTAAAAACTTCTTCTCCCAATGTGTGAAAGACAAAATCTTTCCCTGTACCACATTAGTATTAAAAGAAGGGAAGAAGATTAGGTTCATTGTTTAGTTCACTTTCTAAAGAGCACAGTCCTTGTTCTAAATTCAAAACCCCTCCCAGGCTACTGTTTCAGGCACTATGGCTTCCCAGGGATTCTATGCTGGTCTGGCTGGTTTTATCATCATACTTGCAATTCTGGCACCAAAGTCACCATAGTTCAAACACCTCTATCCCATAGGAATCATTTCCATTACCTGAAATTGAAGAAGACAGAAAATACAGAACAGAAGCAAATACTCCCAGGATAATTTCTCAGACCAGTGGGTCAAGAGAGGGACTAGAGGGGCAGCTAGGTAGCACAGTGGATAGAGCACCAGCCCTGGAGTCAGGAGGACCTGAGTTCAAAGCTGACCTCAGACACTTAACACTTACTAGCCGTGTGACCCTAGGCAAGTCACTTAACCCCAATTGCCTCACAAAAAACCCCCAAAACCCCAAAAAGCAAACAACAACAACAACAAAAAAAGAGCGACTAGAAGGCTGTATGTCCTCCCCTTCTCACTGGTTCAGTTCATGGCGTCCTTCATGTGATTGAACTGAGATCCTTAGCCAATAAAAAAGGCAATATAAGACAACAGTGGAGAGGCAGAGATGATCAATGGATTAGTTTTACCAGTCAAAGGAAGCTGCCCTCAACCATGTGGTAAAAGAGAAAGAGGCCTCCATGGTGGGCAATCTAGACATGTCACAAACACCCTCAAGGGTGCTTCCATGTTAGTCAAACAGGACATTCCTGGGTTATACAAATAAACAAACACCCTCACTCACCTTAAATTCCACTGAAACCTGCTTTTTAACTTCTTTATTTCTGTAGATGACATCATTATGGTCATAGATATTGTTCAGCCATGTCTGATTCTTTTTGAACCAATTTAGGCTTTTCTTGATAAAAGTACTGGAATGGTTTGCCATTTCCCCTCCAGTTCATTTTACAGATGACAAATTAAAGCAAACAAAGTTAAATGATTTTCCTAAAGTCACACAGCCAAGCAACTGTCAGGCTAGATTTGAATTCAGGAAGGTGAATCTTCCTGACTTCAAGATCAGCACTCTATCCACAGTGGAAATTCAACTAAGATTAATTGAAACTATAAAATGAAGAAATAAAAGTAATAAGGAAATATTCATAACACATTTTTTTTATTTTACCTAAAACTACAAACACATAAGGGAGTACTAATCCACAAAGAAATGCTTGAACAATTTTTTTTATGTGAAGATAATGGAATATTATAATGTTTCAAGAATTGGCAAACAGGCTGAGAAGGACAGTAGCAAGGGAAAGAAAAGGATTGAATGAAATACATGAGTAGTAATTAAAATTTTGAATGTGAATGGTATAAACATATCCAGAAAACAGAAATAGATAGCAGAAACTGACAATATGTGGTTTACAAGAAACACTTACAAATGAGGGATACACACAGAGTAAAAATACAGCATTGGAGAATACTTTATTATGTTTCAAAAAAAAGCAGTGATGTCAATCAAGACTGACAAAGTTAAAGCTAAAATAGATTTAACAAAGACAGATAAACAGGGTAACTACATTTTGAAAAAAGGTAGCGTAAACAAAGAAGCAATATCAGTACATTTATGCAACAAATACTCACTATTTTTAAAGGAATAAACATTTTTGTTTATAGTGTTGGGTTTCAATTTTTAACCCTCCTTCCCTTCTCCCCTCCACCCTCCATTAGATGGTACATAATCAGACATGGGTCATACATGTACAATTATGTAAAACATTACCATATTAGTCATTTTGTATAAGAAAACTTGAATAAAAGAAAAAGAATGAAAGAAAGTGAAAAATAGCATGTTTCAGTCTGTGTTCCATCAATATCAGTTCTTTCTGGGGAGGCAGTTAGTATGTTGTAACAATAGTCCCTTGGGATTTTCTTGGATCATTGTATTGTTGAGAATAGTTGAGTCATTCACAATTCTTCATGAAACTACATTGCTGTCTCTGTGCAAAAATGTTCTCTTGGTTCTGCTCACTTCATTAGACATCAGTTGAAACATGTCTTTCTAGGACTTTCTAAAATCATCCTCCTTGTCATTTCTTATAGCACAATAATATTCCATCACCATCAAATACCAGAGTTTGTTTCAACATACCCCAATTGATGGGCATTCCTTTGATTTCCAATTCTTAGCCACCACAAACAGAGATGCTATAAATATTTTTGAACAAATAGGTTTTCTCTTTTGGGGGATGTCTTTGGGATATAAATCTAGCAGTGGTATTACTGGATCAAAGGGTATGCTCAGTTCTGTAACCTTTTGGGCATAGTTACAAATTGTTCTCCAGGATGGTTAGATCTTTCACAACTCCACCAATGGTGGATTAATTTCCTGGTTTTCCCACATCCCCTCCAAAATCCAATATTTTCCATTTTTTTGTTATATTTACCACTCTGATAGATGCAAGGTGATACCTCAGAATTGTTTTAATTTGCATTTCTCTGATCAGTAGTGATCTAGAGCATTTTTTCATATGCTTATAGATAGCATTGATTTCATTGTCTGAAAACTGCCTGCTCATATCCTTTGACCATTTATCAATTGGGGAATGACTTGTGTTTTTATAAATTTGACTCAATTCTCTAAATATTTTAGAACTAGGCCTTTATCAGAGATACTTGTTTTGAAAATCATTTCCCAGTTTTCTACTTTCCTTGTAAGCTTGGTTCCATTCATTAGTTTTATTTGTGAAAAAACTTTGTAATTTCATAAAATCAAAATTATTTCTTTTACATTTTGTTTTATTCTCTATATCTTCTTTGGTCCTAAATTCTTCCTCTGTCCATAAGTCTGACATATAAATGATTCTATACTGTGTTAATTTGCTTATGGTATCATCATTTATGTGTAAATAATGTACTCATTTTTACCTTATTTTAGTATACAGTATGAGATGTTGTTCTATATTTAGTTCCTGCCATACTGTTTTCCAGTTTTCCCAGAAATATTTTTCAAATAATGAGTTTTGTTTCAAAAGCCGGTATCTTTGGATTTATCATATACTAGATTATTAAAGTAATTTACTTTAGTGTAATTTTTTTGTTGTTTTTTTGTTTTGTTTTGCTTTTTGTTTCTTTTTTTGGTGGGGGTTCTTTTTGTTTTTGTTTTTTTGAAGGGCAATGAGGGTTAAATGACTTGCACAGGGTCACACAGCTAGTAAGTATCAAGTGTCTGAGTCTGGATTTGAATTCAGGTCCTCCTGAATCCAAGGTCAATGCTTTATCCACTGTGCCATCTAGCTGCCTCCTACTCTAGTATAATTTGAATCTATTTTATTCCACTGATATACCTTTCTCTTTCTTACCAGAACCGGTTTGTTTTGATAATTACCACTGTATAATACCTTTTTAGATTTGGCACTGCTAAACCACATTCTTTCATATTTTTATTGATTCCCATGATTTCCTTGAACTTTCGTTTTTCCAGCTGAAGTTTTAAAATTATTTTTCTAGATCTATATATTATTTTGAAATTTTGATTAGCTTAGCACTAAAAAAAATTAACTTACATAGGATTGTCATTTTTATTGTATTAGCTCATTCTACCCACAAGCAATTGATATTTTTCCAGTTGTTTAGAAATTATTTTGTGTGAAAAGTTTTATAGTTCTGGTCATATAGTTTCTGTGTTTGTCTTGGAAGGTAGACTACCAAGTATTTTATATTGGCCACAGTTATTTTAAATGGAATTTAATTGCTCCTTTGATTTTCAGGATTTTAAATTAAGTATTTAATTGGGGATTTTTAATTTGTTCTTTTACTAGCTTTTTTCGTTGCATGCCCAATTCATTGATCTCCTCTTTCTCTTTTTTATTCAAGTAAGCAGTTATAGATATAAAATTTCCCCTAAAAACTGGCTTTGCTGCAACCTATAGGTTTTGATATGTTGTCTCATTATTGTCATTCTCTTGGATGAAGTTATTGATTGTTTTTATGACTTGTTTGACCCACTCATTCTTTAGCATGAGGTTATTTAGTTTTCAATTAATTTTCAATCTACTTTTCCATGGCTCTTTATTACTTGTAATTTTTATTGCATCATTATCTGAGAAGGATGCATTTGCTATTTCTGCCTTTCTACATTTGACTATGAAGTTTTTGTGCCTTAATACATGGTCAATTTTTGATTATGTGCCATGTATCACTGAGAAAAATATATATTCCTTTCTATCCCCATTTGATTTTCTTCAGACATCTATCATATCTAACTTTTCTAACATTCTATTCACCTCTTTAACTTCTTTCTTATTTATTTTGGGATTAGATTTATCTAATTCTGAGAGGGGAAGGTCCAGATCCCCCATAAGTATAATTTTACTATCTATTTCCTCCTGTAACTCATTTAACTTCTCCTCTAAAATATTGGATGCTATACCACTTGGTGCATACATGTTTAGTATTTATATTACTTCATTATCTATCATACCTTTTAGCAAGATTTAGTTTTCTTCCTTATCACTTTTAACTAGATCTATTTTTGCTTTTACTTTGTCTGAGATAAGGATTTCTACCTTGCTTTTTTGACTTCAGCTGAATAATAATATAATCTGCCTCAACCTTGTGTTTCTCTCTGCTTCCAATGTGTTTCTTGTAAAAAATATATTGTAGGATTGTGATATTTATTCCACTTTGCTATTGGCTTCTGTTTTACAGGAGTGTTCATCTCATTCACATTCGCAGTTAATAATACTGTTTATTTCCCTCCATCCTCTTTTCCCCTTTGTTTGTACTCTTTTTTCCCTTTTTTCACCCTACTCCTTCTCACCAGTGTTTTGCTTCTGACCACTGCCTCCTTCAATCTGTCCTCCCTTTTTTTGCCATCCCTTCCTTTTCTTTCCCCTTTCTTCCCCTGCTTCTTCCCTCCCTTCTGTCAGCACCATCCTATTTCCCTTACCCTTTTCCTTACTTAAAGTGTGAGCTAAATTTCTTTATCCAAATGAACGTATGTTATTCCTTCTTTGAACCAAGTCTGATGAGTGTAAGTTTGAAACAATGCTCACCCCTCCCTTCTTTCCCTCTATTGTAATAGGGTATTTTTGTCCCTCTTCATATGACATAATTAACCTCATTCCACCCCCCCTAACTCTTCCCCACCTATTCTCCTTTTATTCTGCCCCTTAAGTTTCTTTATATCATCACATCAAAGTCAACTTAATAATGCTACCCCAATGGAGATACAGATGTCAAGAGTTAAAAGTATTATCCTCAGGCTAGCTAGATGGTACAATGAATAAAGCACCTGCCATGGATTCATGAGGCCTTCCATTCAAATATGGCCTCAGACCCTTGACACCTACTAGCTGTGTGATCCTAGGAAACTCAGTTAATCCTCATTGTCTTAAAAAAATAAAAATAAATTTAAAAAAAGTATTAGCCTCCATCATAGGGATATAAATATTTTATCCTAATTGAACAATCTTTTCCCCCCATTTGCCTCTTTGTACTTCTTTTGAGTCTTGTATTTGAAGAACAAATTTTCTCTTCAGTTCTGGTCTTTTCTTCAGAACACCTTGGAAGTTCCCTATTTCACTAAATGTGCATTTTTCCCCAGAAAGAGAATGGTCAGTTTTACTGGGTAGTTGATTCTTGGTTGTAATTCAAGATCCTTTGCCTTCCTGGAACATCATATTCCAAGCCCTGTGATCCTTTAATGTTGGAGCTGCCAGGTCCTGTGCAATCCTGACTGTGGCTCCATGATATTTAAATTGTTTCTTTCTGGCTGCTTGGAGTATTTTCTCCTTCACCTGATAATTCTGGAGTTTGGCTATTATATTCCTTGAAGTTTTCCTTTTGGGGTCTCTTTCAGAAGGTGATTGGTGGATTCTTTCAATGATGATTTTATCTTCTAATTCTAAAATTTCAAGGCAGTTCTCCTTGATAATTTTCTAGACTCTTTTCTTGATCATGGCTTTCAGGTAGTCCAGTGATTCTCAGATTATCTCTCCTGGATCTGTTTTCCAGGGCAGTTGTTTTGCCAATGAAATATTTCTCATTTTCTTCTGTTTTTTCAGTCTTTAGATTCTGTTTGACAGATTCTTGGTGTCTCATGGAGTCATCAGCTTCCATCTGCCCAAGTTTAATTTTTATGGCCTTATTTTCCTCAGTAATCTTTTGCACCTCTTTTTCCATTTGGCCAATTTTTTCTCCCATTTGGCTATTTTTTCTCTCCTTTGGACAATTGTATTTTTGAAGAAATTGTTTTTCTCAATTTGTGTGCTTCTTTTTTCAATGTAACTCTCATTTTTCTCATTTCTTTTTCCATTTTTTCTTCTGCCTCTCTCATTTCATTTTTAAAAGCCTTTTTGAGCTCTTCAACGAAGCCTTTTTGGTCTTGAGACAAGATCATCTTCCCCCTTGAGTCTTCACTTGTAGGCATTTTGACAAACTCATCTGAGTTTGAGTTTTGTTCTTCACTTTTACCATAGAAGTTGTCAGTGGTAAAGGTCCTTTTTTGTCTCTTACTCATATTGTAGCTTATTTTAAAACTTATATTACTTAGGTCTCCTCCTGTGGCACAGGGATAACTGTTGCAAGCTTCTTATGCTGGGGAATAGGGGCCAGTTCACTGGCTTTATATTCTGAGTCCTCTGTGGCTTCTGGACTCCTCACTGCTCTGGACTAGCTGCCTGTTTTGGGATGTCTTACCTAAGTTTCACCTGTCATTTGGGTGGTTCCCTAGCTGGAAGTTTGCCCTCCCAGCCAGGGATGGCATGTCTTGCCAATGGCCTGTTGTGCCACCAGTCTTCTGAGCCAGGACCAAGGGGTCTCAGTGACTTATTTATGCTATATCAAGAAGCTTCTTGCTGACCTGTCCTGATCCCCTCTGTGGTGTGTCACTCTCAGCTAGGCTAATTTGTTCTGTGCCAAGCTACAATATGCCAAGCCACTTTCCCCTTTTGCCCAAGTGAGACAAACCTTTCCTGAAGTCTTCTAAATTATCTTAAGTAAAAAGATTGTGTCTCTTTTTGTAGCTTCTGTAGTTCCAGAATCTGTTTAGAGGCTTGATTTAATGTTGTTTTTGAGGGAACCTCTGTAGAGCTCAGGCAACTTTCTGGCTTCTCTCTATCATCTTGGCTCCACTTCTCCAAAACTACATAAATCTAAACAAAAATTTAAAAAGAAGGAAGTAAAGGAAGCAAATAGAATTTTAGATAAGCCAGATAGATATCTGGAAAAAATTGAATGAGAATAGAAAAGACACCTTTTTCTCAATGCTTCCTGCTACCTTTACAGAGTTGGGCCATATATTAAGGCCTAAATAATACAATTAAAAGCAGAAAAGTAGAAAGATTGAAAGCATTCCTTTCAGATCATAATCCAACAAAAATTATATTCAATAACAGAAACAAAAATTAAAAATTAATTGAAGATTATCCACACTAATCTTTTTTTTTTTTGGTGGGGCAATGGGGGTTAAGTGACTTGCCCAGGGTCATGCAGCTAGTAATGTCAAGTGTCTGAGTCCAGATTTGAACTCAGATCCTCCTGAATCCAGGTCCAGTGCTTTATCCACTGTGCCACCTAGCTGCCTCCTATACACCCTAATCATAAAGAAAGAATGGGTTAAATATCAAAGTACAGACAATCAGTAATTTCATTAAAGAGAATGAAAATGAGACAACAAATCAAAACCTAAGATATATAGCAAAAGCAGTGATTGAAGAAAAATGTATATCTCCAAATGTTTATATCAATAAAATAGAGAAAAAGCAGACCAGTAAACTGTATAAGCAATTTAAAAGAGGGAACACATTAAAAATAATTAAACACTAAATTGAACATTCTAAAAATTAAATGCAAAATTAATAAAATTGAATGTAAAAATTATTTAATCAATAAATACAACTAAGACTTGAGTTTATGAAAAAACAGAATAAAATAGATCAAGCATTGGTTAATTTAATTTTTAAAAGAAAGAAGAAAAACAAATAAGAATTTTAAAAATAAAAAACCCTGGATATATCCCTAATGGGAAAGAAATCAAATAAATTTTAGGAAGTCATTTTGCACAATTACATGTCAATAAATTTACAGTTTAAATGAAATAGAAAACTATGCACAAAAATATAAACTGCCTAGATAACCATGTAATAGAATATATAAATAGATATAATTTAGAAAAAGAAATTGAAGAAGCATAAATGATCTTCCTGAGATAAAAGCACCAGGACCAGTTCAATTTGCAAGTAAATTCAAACATTTAAAGATCAACTAATGGGCAAGTCACTAAACTCTCATTTCCCAGCCAAAAAAAAATCAATTAATTCCAGTATTAAATAATTTGGAATAATAGACAAAAAAGAGGTCCTACCAGATTCCTTTTATGCAACAAATATGTTACTAATATCTAAATAAGAAAGACTAAATACAAAAAATATTAAATTCTAGACCAGTTATGTTAAAGAATTATAAATGTAAAATCCCAAATAAAATACTAGCTAAAAGATTATAACACCACATTACAAATATTATGCATTTTGACCAAGCAGGATTCCAACCAGGAATACAGGGATGGTTTGACATAAGGAAAACCATTACCCACAGTTGTTGTTGATGATGATGAAGATGAGGAGATGATTATTTCAATAGGTGAAAAAAAAAAGCTTATGATAAAATACAATACTAATTTTTTATTGAAAACACTTGAAAGTATAGGTATAAATAGATTTTCCCTTAAATTGATAAAAAGCAATTACCTAAACTACAAGCAAGCATTATTTCTTTTTTTTGGGGGGGGGGCAGGGCAATGAGGGTTAAGTGACTTGCCCAGGGTCACAGAGCTAGTTAAGTGTCTAGTGTCTGAGGCTGGATTTGAACTCAGGTCCTCCTGAATCCAAGGCCAGTTCTTTAATGCACCACCTAGCTGCCCCCTGCAAGCATTATTTCTAATGAGAATAAGCTGGAAGCTTTCCCAGTACCATCAGGTGTGAACCAAATATGTCAACTATCACCAATACTTTCAATATTTATCAGAAATTCTAGCAATAGCAGTAAGAGAAGAAAAAGCAAGAGAAGGAATCAGCATAGGAAATGAGATTATAAAATGGCATGTTTTTTTGCTGAAAATATGATGATATTCTAGGAAATTCCCATATACTCAATTAAAAAGTTACTTGAAACAATTAATACTTTTAGCAAAATAACAGGATATAAAGTGAGTTCACAGAAATCATCAGCATTCCTATATATCACCAAAAATATCTGGAAAAAAGTTGATACTTCATTTAACATACCTCTAAACCATAGAAAATACCTGGAGTACACCTGCCAAACCTAACCCAGAAACTGTTGAACAAATTTATAATGAATTTTTTATAAATATAAAATCAGATTTAGATAATCAGACAAATATTTTTGGGTGTAGGCAGGACCGATATAATAATGACATTTTTACTTAAACAAATTTTTACATTCAATGCCATTCCAATTAAATTATCAAAAGTATTTTACTGAATTAGGAAAAAGTAATAAAAAAATTAATTTGGAAGAACAAAAGTTCAAGAATATCAAAGGAACTAATGAAAAAAATGAAAAGAAAGGAGGTTTAGCAAATAATTATCTTTTTTAATCATTTATTTCTGTATTTCTATATTTATTTATTCATTCATTTATACATTTATTTATTTGTTTATTGCAGGGCAATGAGGGTTAAGTGACTTGTCCAGAGTCACATAGCTAGTAAGTGTCAAATGTCTGAACCTGGATTTGTAGTCAGTTTCTCCTGAATCCATGGCTGGTGCTTTATCCACTATGCCACCTAGCTCTCCCTACAAGTAATTATCAAAAAAAAAAAACAGTAGTTATCAAAACTATCTGGTGCTGGCTAAGAAATAGAACAGTAGATCAGTGGAACAGAGTAGACATACAATTTATAGCAGCAACTGACTATATTAGCCCTCTTTTTGAAGAGTACAAAGACTTGTAGGATAAGAATTTATTATTTGGTAAAAAGTTGTTGGGAAAGCTCAAAAGCAGTATGGAAGAAATTGGGCATAGATTCATATATTATACCATTTACCAAAATAAGGTCAAAATCGGTAAATGATCTGGATTACAGACAAATATTACAAGAAAATTTGAAGAACATTGAACATATTATGTATCAGACTTATTAACAGTTGGGACAATTTATGAATAAACAAGAGACATAAAGAAATGTGAAGTATATAATGAAGAATTTTGGTTCCATCAAATTAAAAAAATATTTTGTACAAATAAAACAGTTATAGCTAAGATCAGAAGAAAAGAAGAAAACTGGGGTTAGGGGGAGAAATTATGGACAGTTTCTCACAAAAAGTTTCATTTCAAATACATAAAGAAATTTGTCAAATGTGTAAAAATATTAGTAATTCCCTAACTGACAAATGGTCAAAAAATATGAGCAGTCAGTTTTCTGATGAAATCAAAATAATTTATAGTTATATGAAAAAATTATCTAAATTGTTATTGATTAGAGAAATGCCAATTAAAGCAAGCTTAAAACATCATTTTATTTCTATCAGATTGGCCAAAATGAAGGGGACAGTGACAAATGTTGGATGGGATGTGGAAAAATTGGTACAGTAATTCTCTATTGGTAGAACTGTGAACTGATTCAACTATTTTGGAGAGCAACCTGGAATTAGGCCCAAAGAGTTATTAAACTGCATACACTTTGACCCAGCAAAACCAATATGGTATTTCCAAAGATGATTAGGGGAAAAGGAAAAGAACCTATATGTTCTAAAATATTTATAGCAGCTCTCTTTGGAAATGGTTAGTCATTGAACTGATAAGAATTCTTAAATCTTTAAAAGTTGATTTTTTATATAGTGTTAGTGCTATTGTATAAATCATTCTGGTTCCGCTAATTTCACTCTTTGTTATTTTGTGCAAGTATATCCATGTTTTTCTAAAATAATTGAGCTCATGATTTCTCAAAGCACAGTAGTACTCACTATCATATACCACAGTTTGATCAATTATTCTCCAATCAAGATGTATCCAATAGCCAAATTTGTAAGAATATTAGTAATCCCCTAACTGACAAATGGTCAAAAATATGAACAGTTTTCTGATGTAGAGATCAAAATAATTTATACTTATATGAAAAGAACTGGCAATTGTGGGGATACATGTCGATTGGAGAATGGCTGATCAAGTTATGGTATATGATAGTGAATGACTACTGAAGACTGATAATAAAGCATACTTCCTAAGTCTTGACAGGGATGTGATAGACTATAAGGGAAGAATGAGATATATTCTGACATTCCCCAAATGTGGATTGTTTTTACTTGGCTACACTTTATTGTGAATCTATTTTTTAAAATTGGGACACAGGTAGGAGAGAGTTGGGTGAATTCTGAGAGGAAGGGAGAAGCAGTGAGAGTGATGCCAAAAAAAGTAGGATAAAAAAGATGTTGGTGAAATATATGGGTGATATGTGTGTTTGTATCTGTGTGTGTGTGTGTGTGTGTGTATGCATAGAAGAGAATAGAAAGACTTTCATAAGGAGACACAAAGGCATCATAAATATGGAACTGTGTTGAATTTACAATATCATTAAAGAAAATAAGTTGCACATAATATTAATTCATAAAAATACAATCTTTTTTCTATTTCTTGTACAAGGAAATGTTTATTATATTTGTCAGATAAGAATAAAATTATTTTTTCCCAAGATAATCTGTAGTACAATGTCTACTTGTCCCTTGTGCCCTATTCCTGCGGAGAGTGACACGTGCTCTTAGCTTCTGCATTTGAATCTTGAAGCTCAATGGTTATTTATTCCCACTTATAGAGCCATTTGCTGAGGCTGGTGGTACATGACTGCCTTCAACAGAATAATCAGGGTGGTAATGACAACCACTAACATATTTCAAGCTAGTTTCTATCATTATAATTGTTCCCATTTATGTAAAAGGTCTGTGGAACTCAAATAATTTGCAAATATGTTTCACTGTTTTGCTGGTAGAAAAATAAAAGCACTTGCATAATTTTGGGAGCACAGATTTATTAGGATCTACTGCTGATGACAGAGAACTCATATTTAGAGGTGTTAGACTCTGTTTACTAGATGAGTTTAATAAAAGCCAAATTAAATAATTCTCATGATTCTGTTTATTGGAGGTGGGTTTGATAATTCCTCTGAAGAGCCACTTGGCCAGCAAGTTAATTTTCCACTTTTAAATTAGTCACCCAAAGTGACTTCAACATCCTTTTGGAAAATGTATAACATCAACTTTAAAGAATAATAACAGAGAATCAAATGTAGATTGACCTCTCAAAGGAAATTTTTGAAACAAGTTTGCCATACTGCAAATGGGCTTTTAGTAATAGAGTAAAACTATCACATAACCAAGGCATTTTATTTGGTTCAAGGGTCTACCACAATTAACAAAGAAATTAATTTGACTGGCCTTATTAGACATCAGTTCCATGGGCACCATCACTGAAACAAATAATGATATTGTAGGTTCAAACAATAAGCTGAAAAGCCAGCCACCGTCAAATGCTACCAAGTGCTTCCTGAGGGTCCTATTTACAGGAACATACATACATCTGGTGCCATTATGTGGGAGACTTTACCCTCCCAAATGATATTTTGGTGAATATGTTTCAGGATTTTTCCTCTACTAAGGGCTCAAGTGAGCAGGAAGCAAACATACATAGTTCTTAAATGAGCTAGGGTGCCAATAAGAAAGGACATTGCTGGGATTTGAAATGATAGCCCTCATCCACAAAGGAATTAGTGAATGATGGACACATTCTTTGACAATTACTATTACTGAAGGATAAGCCTAGCAAGAGTCAATAAAATAAATTCCATGAGGTGAAAACATTCCCTTCTACATAGTTTCTACTTAGATTCATAATAAAAACAATGTCCTTTAACTGAATTTCCTAGCTACTACTTTTTGCTGGTCACTAATTTCTCTAGTGGATAAAGAGCCTCAGGTGGATCTCAAACTTTTCCCTGTAGATGTCCAAGATGGTTTCCACTTCCTCTATTTTCCCAACTTCAAGAGTTAATAAATTATTTTTTCACAAGATTTCTATTTGGGAAGGGAGCTAAGAAAACCAAGGACTCTTCCCACACACATTCTCACACATCTATATCCTCTTCTACTTAGGGAATTTATTTAACCAACTCTCTTAGTATTGTCAAAATTGAGAGAAAATAAATAGTAGTTCTCTCACTCAAAAAAAAAAAAAGTTGGGTTGCCCTGGTCTAATTAATAGCAGTAACTTTTCATTTCTGAAGCATTTGAAAATTTGCATAACAAATTAATATGATCATCAAAACAATCTTACAAGCAAGGTAGTGCTTTTTTTTACATGGATAAGAGACCCAGAGACTTAGAGAGATAAAAAGACTCATCCAAGGTGACATGACCAGTAGGCATCAAACTTAGGGCTTGAGTCAGGTCTTGTAGCTCCAAATCTAGTAGTCTTTTTACTTGAGCATTTTTTTCTCAAAACAAAAGCAAAAACTGAAGCTTTTACTCTGATACTATTATATGTCCATATTTTTGGAGTGTGTATCAACCTTATATTTTCTTATTTGTAATCAAATTTTATAAAATCACATTTCAAAGGCCTGTAATATCACTGATATGGATAATTTCTTTAATTAGAGAAAGGATAGTCTGCTCCATATGTCAGCAGATAATCTTGTTGAGTAGTTTTGACCAATTGTCAGCAAGAAAACATATTTCATGGGTCATTTGGTCATCTCACACTATAGTGTTCATGAATCACAGAAACAAAAATATGACCATTAAAGATAATGGCAACAGGCGGAAGCTAGGTGGCACAGTGGATAAAGCAGCAGCCCTGGACTCAGGAGGACCTGAGTTCAAATCCAGCCTCAGACACTTGACATTTACTAGCTGTGTAGCCCTGGGCAAGTCACTTAACTGTCAATGCCCTCCCCCCCCCAAAAAAAAAAAGATAATGGCAACAGATGTGCAAATTGTTGCAGAAGATGAAGAAGCAAAGAAAGTAGAAAAGGAAATTGTAAAAAACCTGTGAATTAATTCAATGTGCATTATGATTTTGTAGATTTCTGTTCAAGGTAGAAGAGGGAAAGTAGTGGTGGTAAAGCATATATAACAGGCATGGACAGGAAAAATTCTACATTGAAAAAATATGGACGGGGGGAATTTAAGGCCAAATGAGGCCAAAGTTTAATTAGATTACTCAGAATGGTATACTTATAGATAATTCATACTTTCTTTTCTAAGAGTTGGTTGGTGTTGTAGTAAAGATCCAACAACATAAAAAAGATAAAATTGACTCATTTATTTATGATACTTCACTAATGTGAGATTTAAAATTGGATATTAGATCATAAATCTCCCCTACTTAACCTTTCCCTTAATTTATCTCCCAGACTAGTAAATGGAAGAAGCTTTTGGTTTTCTAGATAGACCTTTTATTTATTGTTATGGTAGTCACAAGGTGATGTTGATTAAAAGGATAGGAAAATAGAAACACAATACAAATCGTCTTAAGTCTAAGCTTAGTCTATATTCCTTATAAAAACTCACCAAACCGAAAAGGCCACCTTTGGAGAGAGACCGTCTGTGCCACGCCGTCAGGAGCCCAGCCAAGCAGGAAAAAGCCTCACTTCCGTTCTCTCAACCCCGGAAGTCGAGTGAGCCGCAGGCAGTCTGACATGTGCAGCAGGCGGACTGTTCGTCTCCTCCCCAAAAGGGTGGTCCTTCAAAAACTGGCGTCTTTCAGTTATCCTAACCGACTGTTAAAAACTTTCATATTTTTTTACCACACTAACAAAATTAGAATATCATGGAGAAAATTCCCTCTCTCTCTTTCCGATGTTAGAAGACCTGGTGTTTATTACCAGTTTGATCTTGGGCAAATACTTAAATTTCCTCACCCTCAATTTCCTTATCTGTAAAGTTAGACAGTTGGGGTAAATAATATTTAATGTCCCTTCCAACTCTAGATCTACATTGTATATGACCTGATGGCCAATCTTTGATGGATGATCTAAGTGGTCTTTGTTCAATATATTCACTCATTTCTTTTTTTAATGTAATAAACATTTTTATTTATAGTTTGGGGTTAAAATTTTTATCCCTCCTTCCCCTCCCCACCCAGGTGGCAAGCAATCAGATATAGGTTATACATGTATGATTATGTAAAACATTACCATATTTGTCATTTTGAGCAAGAAAACTTGATTTAAAAAATGAAAGTAAAAAATAGCATGCTTCAGTCTATTTCATCAATATCAGTTCTTTCTTTAGAAGTGGATAATATGTTTCATCAATAGTCCTTTGAGATTGTCTTGGATAATAGTACTGTTGAGAATAGTCAAGTCATTCACAGTTCTTCATAAAACAATATTGCTGTCTCTTTACACAATATTCTCTTGGTCTTGCTCACTTCAGTAGACATCATTTTATACATAGCTTTCCCAGCCTTTCTGAAGTCATCCTGCTTGTCATTTCTTATAGCACAATAATATTCGATCACCATTGTATACCACAGTTTGTTTAGCTATTCCCCAATTGATGGACATTCCTTTGATTTCCAATTCTTAACCACCACAAAAAGAGCTGCTAGAAATATTCTTGTACAAATAGGTCTTTTTCTCTTTTGGGGGATGTCTTTAGATAGAAACCTAGGAATGGTATTGATGGATCAAAGGGTATGCACAATTCTATAGATCTTTGGGAATAGTTACAAATTGCTCTCCAGAATGGTTGGATCTTTTCGCAACTCCACCAACAATGGATTAGCATCCCAGCTTTCCCACATCCCTTCCAACATCCAATATTTTTTCCATTTTTCTTATATTTGATACTCTGATAGGTGTGAGGTGATATCTCAGAGTTGTTTTAATTTATATTTCTCTGATCAGTAGTGATCCAGGGCATTTTTTCATATACTTATAGATAGCTTTGATTTCTTTGCCTGAAAATTGCCTGTTCATATTCTTTGACCATTTATCAATATGGGAATGACTTGTGTTTTTTATAAGTTTGACTCAGTTCTCTATATATTTGAGAAATGTGGTCTTTATCAGAAATATTTATTTCCAAAATTATATTCCAATTCTGATGCAGGTATTTCTTCAAGCAGATTGAGAGAATCTGCCAGAGCATTACTCTAATGATGCACAAAGACAGTGCCACCTTCCATTCAAAATGAGGCTTTGGGGGCAGATTTTAATGGAACATAAAGCTTTCTAGAAAGGAAGACACTTAGAATAAAGTATGTCATTTAACCTTGTTCCAAAGAATAAACATTGTTGTTATTATTTTTAATTCCTACATATTGTTTTCCTTTTACTAGCAGGTATGTGCTTTTCTTTGGGTGCCATGTAAACAAAGCCCTTTTCTATACAACTTTCTGAAAAAAATATATCATCTCAGGCATCATATGACCAGGACTGATGTAAAAAATTTGGTCACCTTATATCCCAACTACCTTTTCTGTTCTACATTGTGACCTTCATCTAAAAACGAGACTAGAATCATTTGAACTTTAAAAAAAATACTTATCAAGAGTCCTGTAGAGTGCCATTTATTTTGATTCACTCTCCCTTTTGAACTTACAGTACAACCTTCTATTATCCTCTGTGAGATAGCTCCCATCTGAACCCTGTTGAATGACACCAGCATGTGAACATTAAAGTTTTACATTGCTTTAGTTCTCTTCCAGACAGGAAACCAGTTTCCTCCTGGAAGTTATGCATCTATTTACACTGCCAAGGGATTATGTGTATGGTAATAATTCATTCTCTTCATCCTTTCTCCACTCCCTTAAAGTAAGAATGTATGGATGTTTTTTGTAATGAAAAGAAACATAAACTAGCCCTTTAACACCCATGGGGGGGAAGGAGGGCTTGAAAACATATTGAAAGGAGAATGTTGATTCCTCTTAGATTTATGCCTTTCCAGGATAGATTGTTCAATGTTAAGGAAGAACATCTTTTTTTTTTTTAAGATTACTTGTTAACTCTTAGAAAACTTAGATTTGTGCCAGTGTTTTAAAATAGTTTCTATTATACTCCAGTGTATTGTCAAAGTCCTGGAACAAGAACAGAACAACTTAGCTTTCATTTACTGATTCAAAAAACAAGAAGATGATCTTTTTTTTTCAAGGAAGAGGATCTTATAACTATTGTGGAGAGCTACATTTTGCTACTGATTTCTGTCAGGCATTGCCTTTCATATAGGTCATATAGACATAATATATGTACATAATGTATATATGTGTGACATATATACAAATATGTATACATATACAATGGTATATATGCATATGCATGAATATATATACATGCATACATGTACACATATGTATCCATGCCCACATAATGTACACATATATACAATACACACACACACAAATATGCATTTCCAAAAAAGACAGTGTCTACACATTTCTCAGCACATCCCTGGAGAGCTCTAATTTGTAGGAAGTTTTCCTTGCCACAAATCCCAAGTTTGTTTCCTTTTATTTTTTACACATTCCTCCTAGTTCAGCCTTCTGTAGGTGGAAAAAAAAGTGTAATCCATCTTCAGCATGATAGCCTTTTAAGCCCTTTGACAGTGCTATAATGTCCCTCTAGTCAAGTAATGTCATGGTATCTCATGTCAACAAGATTTATTAAGTTCATATTATGTGTCTAGCACTCCACTAAGCCCAGGGGCTCTAAAGAAAGTCCCAATGCAAACTCATAGAGATAGGAATTGCAATGGATAGTTTGCAAGGTATAGAATCTGTAGGAACTGCGAGTAGGTCAGTATCGCTAGACTAGAGACTCCATGGAACAGGGGAAAGTGTAAGAAGACTGAAAAGGGGGTAAGAGCTTTTAATTCCTATCAATATAGTTCATATTTGATCCTTGACATATCAGGAAATCTTTGGAGTTACCTGAGTAAGGAAGTGATATGATTAAACCTAGGCTTTTGAAAAATCATCTTGTCAGCTTTATAGAGAATGTATTGATATAAGAAGATATGGGGCAGGGAGACCTGCTAGAAAGCTGCTGCAATAGTCCATGTGAGGGGTGACAAAGCCCTAAAATCAGGTAGTGACTATGTGAGAGAAATATGTGAGAGATATTAGAAAGATAGAAACATCATTTTGCCACAGAATGAATATATGGAATGAAGGAGAGTAAGCAATAGATGGTGACACATAGTTTGTGAACCTGAGTGACTGTGAGAATAGTATTAACCTCAACATCAAGAATGAAATGAAGAAGAAGGGATAGATTTTGGGGGGGGGGTGATGGAGATAATTGGCTGCCACTTCACAGAACTATCTTATATTACACAGAAGTTCACTAAAACCCTGAGATCAATTTCAGAACACCTGCTGTTTAACCATGTCAAGCCAATTTGATATCTGTAAGGTTTAGTTTAAAAACTCAAATGTAATATTTTACATTTATACCCACTGAATTTCACTGTATTAGATTAAGGTCAGTGTTCTAGCTTGAAAATACTTTCTTTCGGTTACTCACTTAGCCATTCAATATATTAGCTTGCCTCCCCAGCTTTGTTAATGTCATCTGTGTCTTTATTCAAGTAATTGATAAAAATGTTAAACTACAGAAGGCCAAACACTCCTCTGGAGACCTCTTTTTAAACTAACATCAAACCATCAAAGATTATTCTTTCAGTTTTACCATTGAACCAATTCTAAATATATCTGAGAGGAAACAACTGATGCGAAAACATTTTGTATACAAATAAAATCACTACTCTTTTGGTAGAATTGATGACAGAGGCAGTGTGTGTGTATATGTGTTTGTTTGTGTGCATCTGTCTGTATGTCTGTCTGTCTGTCCAAGACAAGCTGGGTGGCTTAGTAGATAGAGTATGGGGCCAGGAGTCAACAAGATCTGAATTCAAATCTGACAAATCTAATCTCAGCTATATGTCCCTATAAGTCATTTAAAAGCTATTTACCTCAGTTTGCTCAACTGTAAAATAATGGAGATAATAATAGAATCTATCTCACAGAGTTATTGTGAGCAAGGAATGTTCAGTGAATGAAGTGAAAGGCAGAATGTCTGGAACATAATAGGTCTTGTATAAATGCTTATTCCTTCCTTATTGAATCCTTATTGATATATATATATATATATATATGTGTGTGTGTGTGTGTGTGTGTGTGTGTGTGTACATACATACATATATACACATATTGTCATTGGAATTGTATTTTCCTGGGACCATCTACTCAATGTTGACTTACTTTCAAAGAAGTACCTCTGGGCTTTGGGGGGATTTCAGAAAAAATATGAAAATTTTGAGAAGTTTCCCATGATTTAGATCTTTTACACAAGCACCAAGGATTCCATCAGCATCTCAAAAGGTTAGAGGTATATCCATAGATATCAAACATATATGTTCTGTCCATGTATGAGGGCCACCCAATCACAAGAAATATAATCAAAGCAGCTGCATCATGATATAATCAAGTTGGATTTCAGGGATATTTTGAAGTGTAATTGCCATTTTCTTTTTCTTAATAGTGTGAAGGCATACTTGCCCTTAACATCAATTTATGGTATGGGTTGTCCCTGAATTTATTTTTGTTTTAGGATGGAATATCTTTAGTTATTTGACAGCAGATTTGATGATTACTATTGGAAAAAAATAAATAGTCCAGATACAGAATCCATATTTCAATTAACCTTTAGAGTTGAAAACTGATCTCTAACATTTTAGGGACTTTATTCCCCCTTTTCCTAGTCAAAAAATAACTTTTAATTCAGGGGGAAAATCTCTAAAAATGCTTTTTCAGTATTCCTCAATATTAAGAAATTATCTTGATAGCTTAAGTGTAAATCAGAAAAACTCTCTCCAGTGTGTAAAATACATGATTCAAAAGTTAATGGGGGATGGGTCAGTGTAATGTGGAAATAATAATTTAATCACAACATATTTAAGCATTCACTACAAAGTTCACCTTGTTATACTCATGAGCAAGAAGCTTCTACTAAAAGTGTACTACATAAACAGGAGATTCTGTTACTAAATTGTCAATTCAGTTAACTAAAGAAACCAAATTTCAAAGTCAAATACTTCTCTCTTAACTGCTATGCTTAACTTTTTTTTTTAAAGTGGGGCAATGACAGTTAAGTGAGTTACAGAGGGTCACACAGCTAGTAAGTGTCAAGAGTCAAAGGACAAATTTGAACTCAGGTTCTCCTGAATCCAGAGACAGTGCTTTGTTCACTATGCCACCTAGCTGCCCCATTTTTGTTTGTTTCTTTGTTGGTCATTGAGGGTTAAGTGACTTGCCAAGGGTCACACAGCTAATGAGTGTCAAGTGTCTGAGGCCAAATTTGAACTCAGGTCCTCCTGAATCCAGGGCCATGCTTTATCCACTCTGCCACCTAGCTGCCCCTAGGCTTAACATTCTTACATGTGCTTTTATGGTTTGAGAATTTTGCTTCTTTTTATAATGTAATCTGCTTTCTTTTAAATTATTTTAATTGTGACCCAGAAAATGATAAGTGAATATGAACATTTTAATATTCAAATGGGACAGAAAAACTGTGTAGAAAACTTTAATCTATTACCCAGTTTGATTATATACAAATATATGTATATATGCAAATATGTAGTACAACATACTTCCACTTTTCTGTGTCCCATCTCATTCTGCATCTATAGCATCTTACTCTACCAAGAGTTGAGAGGTATATATCATCATCGATTTTGGGTTATTGATTAAGGATTTCATTGATCAAACTCCTTAAATTTTCAAAGTTCCTTTCCTTTACAATATTGTAGTCACTACATGCATAAATTATGCTGGTTCTACTCAATTCACTCTGCATTAATTTATACAAATTTCCCCAGATTTTTCTGAATCTTTACCTGTTATTATTTCTTATGGCAAATAACATTCTATTACATTTATATACTATAATTTGTCCAAACATTCCCTGCTTTGTTACCAAAACAAAACAAAATCAAAAGTGCTTTTACAATTTGTTTTGTACATATGCTTCTTTCCTTTCTGTCTTTAATCTCTTTGGGTTATATTCCTAGGAGTGGTATTGGTGAATCAAAAGGCATTTAATGCTTTTGCAGATGTAGTTCCAAATTACTGTTCATCTTAGAACAATTAGCAGTACCTTATTTATATTTGACAAGATTGAAGAAGATACTAAATGTGTGACTTCAATGCTATAGAGAATTCCTGGGTTCCTCTAGAAATTTAGATATTTTCCCCCTGAAATTTACTGATTTATAGTTACCTAGAGCAAAGAGAGGTTAAGTGACTTACTCAGGATCACAGAGCTGTGATGTCACTGAAACATAAAACTAATCTTCCTGACTGCAAGGCCAGCTGTCTGTCCTCTATGCCATACTAATTCTACATATCAGACCTATAATTTATTAACTTTTCTATTAACTATTTCCCTTATAATTCTCAGTGAATTGCTGTTTATTCAAAAAAATGTTTTGTGTAATCAAATTTTGAATATCATCTCTCGTGATCTTTTCTGAATATTCAAGAATGATTCCATTGTAGTTGTTTAAGGCATCTGCCTATCTACTATTCTAATTAGGTTATGATATTATCTTTTATATCTAGATCATATATCTATTCAGATCTCACTGTCACATATGTTGTGAGATTTTTATGCAAAATCTAATTTTTCCCAATCTATTTTCAAGTTCTCCCAGCACTTTTTAATTTTTTTGGGGGGGGTGTATCTTATAATTTATATTCTTGAGATCACTGAAAACAGTGACATTCATGCTTATGGATTAATTAATTTATTCTCTTTCGTTTATTGACCTAAAAAAACAACCAACATCAAATTGTTTTGATGATTATTGTCTTATATTTGAACCACAGTGATTAGCACAATATAAGTAAGTGCTAAGTAAAATTTTGTTGACTGACTAAATTTCTAAATGATGGTGCTATAAGATCGCCTTTAATTTGATTCAAACAAAACATTTTCCTTCAGTTTCTGATATTTTATTCCTCTAGATAATTTTTGTAATAACTTTGTCAGCAATTTTAATGTAATTCTTTGGTAGATTTATTGGCATGGTGCTAGATCTATGAATTAATTTAGGCAGTATTGACAATTTTATTACACTGTAATAGCTCAAACAAGAATGATTAATTAATCTCCAATTATTTTTCTTCTTTTATATCTGTAAATGGTGCTTTGTAGGTATGTTCATAGAAATGCTGTGTGTGTCATAGTACTTGGAATACAATATAATTTATATTATGTAGAACATTTGAATGGAAATTACTTTTCTTTCCTTTTTTGTGGAAAAGGTAATGAATAGAAAAATTATTGAACTTTTATCTTGTGACTATATTAAAGTTATTAATAATTCCTGTTTATTTTGTACATTTAAAGTTCTATAAGTAAACTATGATATCTTCAAAGCCATAATTTTAAAATCTTTCATTGATGTATTCTCCCATATTTTGATTATTATTACTACAGCTAATTTTTTCTAAAGCTTTATAAAATAATAGTAGTGACAACATATTTTTTCCTCTATTCTTCATCTTATTGGAAAATCTTCTATCATTTCTACATTATAATTGGGGTTAGCTTTTATATTAATAGTTTGTAATAAACATGAAAGAAATATTTTTCTCAAGCTCATGGTGTTTTTTAACAGAAAATAATGTTGCAAAAATAAAATAAATGGGGGCAGCTAGGTGGCACAATCGATAGAGCATTGGTGGTGAATTCAGGAGGACCTGAGTTCAAATCTAGCCTTAGACACTTGGCACTTACTAGCTCTCTGACCCTGGGCAAGTCACTTAACCCCAATTGCCTCACCAAAAATAAATAAATGAATGAATAAACAAATAAACTAAATGTAAAAAAAAAGAAAAAAGAAAACAATGTGTTTTCTCAAACATGTTTTAGACTATTGATATTAATATAGTCCATTATGTATATAGTGTTCCTTGTATTAAAATTATCCTTCATTCCTAGTTGAAATTCAGTCTGGTCATTCAAATAAATTGTTTAAAAATAGGGAAAATGGTCTCCCAACAAATTTTAATTATGATACAAATATGCATCAGATATTTAAAACATTGCCCCAGATATTGAGTGAGGTGTAGACAAAGAGGCTATAGCAACGTGTTTGTAGGTGGAGGGAGAAAACAATGTTCACAGCTTGAAAAGTCAAATTGTACAAATGGAAAAGGAGCTACAAAAGCTCTCTGATGAAAATAATTGGCTAAGAATTAGGATTGAACAAATGGAAGCTAGTGATTTTATGAGAAACCAAGACACAATAAAGCAAATCCAAATGAATAAAAAAATAGAGGGCAATGTGAAATAACTTCTGGGAAAAATTGCTGACCTAGAAAATAGTTCCAGGAGACACAACTTAAAAATCATTGGTCTACCTGAAAACCATGATCAAAGAAAGAGCTTAGACATCATCTTACAAGAAATTTTCAGGGAAAATTGCCCTGATATTCTAGAAGCAGGAGGTAAAATATAAATTGAAAGAATCTGCCAATCACCTCCTGAAAATTGTAAGCTGCCAAAAAGAGAGAATTAAAGTACTATGGGGACCCAGTCAGGATAACAGAAGATCTAGCAGCTTCTACATTAAAGGACTGGAGGGTATGGAGTATGATATTCTAGAGGGCAAAGGAATTGGGATTACAACCAAGAATCATGTATCTAGCAATTCTAATACAATCTTTCAGAGGAAAAAATGGGACTTCAATGAAAAAGAGGACTTTCAGGTATTTGTGATGAAAGGACCTGAACTAAATGGCAAATCTGACTTTCAAATACAAGACCCTAGAGAACCATAAAAAATTGGAGTTGGGGGAAATACCTGGGGTCATGCAGTGGGTGTCTGAGGCCACGTTTGGGCTGGGATCCCCCTGGGTCCATGGTGGATGTCTTGTCCACTGTGTCACCTAGCTGCCTCATGATGACATCATTAGGGTTAAATTGAGGGGTGAGAGGAATGCACTGTGGGAGGGGGAAGAGAAGAGTTAGCATGGGATGAAATCTGACATGAAAGAAACAGGAAAGGAGAGAGCTTATAGATGGGAGCAAGAGATGGGGGAGGAGAAGGGCAGTAAATGAATTTTATACTGATCAGAATAGGCTCAAAGATCTTAATCTCATCAAAGTTGCCTCAAGGAGGGATTCACACACACACACACACACAATTGGGGGGTGCAATCTATTTAATTTGGGCAGTAAATGAGCCTAACACTCATCAGAATTGGCTCAAGGAGGAAATAACATAATCACTTAATTGTGTATAGTAATCTATCTAACCCTGCAGGAAAATAGGAGGGGAAGGAGAGAAAGAGAGAGGAGCAAAAGAAGGGAGGGCAGATTGGGGGAGGGGACAGACAGAAGTGAATCCCTTATGAAGAGAGATTGGGTAAAAGAAGATAAGTAATAGAGTCAATATCATGTGGAAGGGAATATGATGGAGGGAAACAGTTAACAATAGTAATTGTGAAAAAGACAATAGTGGGAAAATTGTACAAAAAATATTTATAGCAACTTTTTGTGGTGGCTAACAATTGGGAACCAAGGGAATGTCCATCAACTGAGGAATGACTGAAGAAACTGTGGTATATGATTATACTTGAATGGTATTGTACTATAGGAAATGACAAACAGGATGATACCAGAAAAACCTGGAAAGACTCATATGAACTGATGTATAGTGAAGTGAGCAGAACTGGAAGGACATTGTGCATAGTGACAGCAGTATTGTTTTATTATCAATTGTGAATGACTTAACTACTCTCAGCAATACAATGATCCAAGACAAACCCAAGGGACTAATGACAAAGCATACTATCCACCCCCATACAAAGAATTGATAAAAAGAGCACTTGGGGATTGTACATATATAACCTATATCAGATTGGTTGCTATCTTGTGGAGGGGGGAGGAAGGGGAGGGAGGGAAAAAAATTTGGAACTCTAAATCTTATGAAAATGAATGTTGAAAACTACCCTTACATGTAACTGGAAAAATAAAATAAATGTTTGTTGTGCCAAAAAAAAAAAGTGTCATGCATAGCTGAGCTGTATGGATATTCCTTTGTATTCCCATTCAACAATCACCAGGGATCTATCATAATAATCTTTGGCAAAAACGTAGTCAGCTTCTCAGCTTCTTTCTTATTTTATATATGTTAGCTTTTTTGGTTCTGAAAGAAGACTATTGATATTCTCAAATATTTGTATTTAACTTTTGCTTCAAAATGTAGATATGCCATCATACACAAACACACATATATGTGTGTATGAGTATATATATATATAGAGAGAGAGATAGATAGATAGATAGATAGATAGATAGATAGATAGATAGATATAGATATAGATATAAATATAGATATATAAATGTGTTTTAATTACATTATATTTGGTGGCTTTAAACATAATAATATTTTCTGCTTGTCTCAAGTCAAATCAAATAAACAACCAGTTATTTATTTTTATTATTTATATCATTTATCATTATTATGTTATATTATTATTTATATGCATTTTTTACTTATTTATACTGTTTTATTCTGAACCAGGGACTATACTGAATACCGAGGATAAAAAGAGTGGCAAAAATTATGTTTGCTCTCAAGGAGCTTAAAGTCTAATGGGAGAGACAACATGAAAACAATTATGCACAAATAAAGTATACACAGCATAAAATGAGAGTAATCAACAGGTTGAAAGCATTATCATCACCAGGGATCAGGAATGGCTATTTGCAAGAGGTAGAATTTTAGTTGAGATCTGAAGGAATCCAGGGAATCCAGGAGATAGCAAAAAAAGAAAAAGAAAAGAAAAATATCAAGTATTTGGGACATTTAATAAAAATGTTTAGAATTGGGAAATGGGATGTATTATGAGAGTAACATCAAGAAGACCAATGTCATTGTAGCACAAAATATGTAACAGAAAGTAAACGTAAGAATATTGGGAAGGTAAATAATAGCCAGATTCTAAAGGGCTTTTCTAAGGATAAGATAAGGTGTAACTTCAAAAATAACATTAGTTCAACAAATGTTTTTTTTTTATTCTTCAGTCACGTCATTCATGTCTGACTCTGTGACCCTATTTTAGATTTTCTTGGCAAAGATTTTGAAGTGTTTTGCCATTTCCGTCTCTAGCTAATTTTTCAGATAAAGAAACTGAGCCAAAGAGAGTTAAGTGACTTGCCCAGAGTCATGTGGCTAGTAAGTGTTTAAGGGCAGATTTGAACTCAGAGGGATAAGTTTTCCTGACTCCTGTCACAGCACTATATCCATTGTACTACCTAGCTGCCCTCTACAAACTTTTACTACTGTTTGTTGAAAACTTGCAGTTTCTCATTTACTCCTTTCTTCTCCATCTCCAGCCCCCAAATCCATATGGGCTGGGTTTGTGTCAAGGGGAATCTGGTATTTAAAGAGAGGAGTAAAGCTATTTTTCTATTCCGCCCTTCCCCAATTCCCCCTTTTAAAATTTCCTTAAAACTTAGGTTTTGCTCATGTCTAGAATGTATCATTATGTGGGAAGAGATGAAAGTTACTCAATATTCAATATAAATTATGTATAACAGTTATTTCCTTAAAATGAGAGAAATGCTTTGGTAACAAGACTCACAAGTGTACATTAACAAAGACTTAAACAACAGCAAGTACTAATTGATAACTACTATTATATTTTCCCAGGAGGGAAAGACTTAAAATATCAATTGTGAACATCTTTGTAGGACTTCTGACTTTAAATATTACCTTTAACTAATCTTAGCACTTTTTAATCTCAATGTCCATATTTTGACATATAGCATAATTTGTCTGGCAATGTGAATTAATCTGTCAAATAAGCATTTATTATGCACTTACTATGTTCCAGGCATCATTCTAAGTGCTGAAAAGGCAAATATAAACAAAATGAAACACAGTCCTTGCCCTTGAAGACTTTACATTTTAATAGAGAAGACAACTTATAAAAGAGCCTGAAAAGTAGGATGATCTAGGGAAAGAGATACCCATTGTAGGGGAATGATACAGATGTGTGTAATTTAATGAGAAATATTTAAAAAATGATTGGTCTAATACCCTCCTTAAATTTAGGTTTTTTTAAAAAAAAACATTTAATCAGAACAAGGGCCTCTAAGAACTGGAAATCAAAGGAATGCCCATCAATTGGGGAATGACTAAACAAACTATTATATATGATGGTGATGGAATATTATTGTGATTTAAGAAATGACAAGCAGGATGATTTCAGAAAGGCCTGGAAATACATGCATGATATCATGTATCATGAAGTGAGCAGAACCAAGAGAACATTGTACACAGAGATAGCAATATTGTTTGATGAAAAACTGTGAATCACTTGACTATTCTCAACAATGCAATGATCTAAGACAATCCCAAAGGACTATTGATGAAACACACTATCTACCTCCAAAGAAAGAACTGATATTGATGGACTATACTGAAAGCATACTACTCTTCACTTTCTTTAATTTTTTTTAATTTTAATCAAGTTTTCTTGTACAAGATGACAAATATGATATTGTTTACATTATACATGTTATACATGCATAACCCATATCTTATTGGTTGCTTCCTCAGGAAGGGGAGGGAGGGAAAGAGGGATAAAAATTGGAACTCAAAACTATAAATAAAAATGTTTATTATTTTTTAAAAAATATAAAAAAACCCAGGGCCTCCAGGATAAAAGGTAACATTCCAGAGGTAAAGTAATCTTTAAGGATGAAGGGATTTCTGGGTCATAATGGTGTAGAACAGCAGCAATTCAGTAAAGAAGTCTTAACCAGGGGGCATATAAGTCTGAAGTAAAATAAACCTCTGGATCAATTGATGAATTCACTTATTTTCCTTTGGTACTTAAATTTCACAGATCTAGCAATTGCCTTCCATTAGAAAGATAAAACTTTGAATTTTTTGAGATCTTCCATTTTGCCCTCAGTATTTTTGCCATGGTCATTGAAGTTTACTGGAAACACAAAACAAAAATACTCAGGAGCTATCCCTAAGCTCTGTGTGCCTAGCCAGGTCCCTGATCCAGTTAATGCCCAAGTGTTAGCAGTTCACCTTTTTTGATAGAATGTGGGAAAGGAATCAGCCTTTTCTTTACTCCAATAGAGAAAAGCTTGAAGAGTCTGGATATTATCAACAGGAAAAAAAAAAAAAGACAGAGTAGCCAAGAGAATAGTATTAGTGCCTTTAAAGTACACTAAGTGGATTTCCTTCTGGTTTTCAGGCTTACTCTCTGACATAGCTTTGGTCAACCCCTCTTCCTTTAGTCATCATAGGTTAGAAGAAAAGTATCTGTATCATTATCCACAAACAACTAAACTATGTATGGCCATATGAAATCATCAAGGTCTTCAACAGCGAGATTCAAATCCATTAAGCGGGTAAGCAAGTTTGAGAAGAGGGCAGCTAGGTGGTACAGTGGATAGAGTACTGGGCCGAAAGTTGGGAAGACTCATCTTCCTGTGTTTGAATCAGGGCTCAGACTCATAGTAGCTGTGTAATGTGAATCAAGTCACTTGGCCTTCTTTGCCTTAGCTCATCAGCGAAATGATCTGGAGAAGGAAATGGTAAACCTCTCTAGTATCTTTGCCAAGAAAACCCCCAATAAGATTATGAAGAGTCACACAAAACTGAAATGATTGAATAGTAAAAGTTTTAAAACTTAAAAATAGACGGATAGTAATGTTCTTGACAGCAAGAGAGGAGGATGGATGGATTTTTGGTGAAAGCTGATACAGAAGTAGTAAAATTCATTCTATAGACTATTGGGTTTGCAGTCATAAGACATAGGTTTGAATCCCACCTCTGCCTGTGTGTGACCTTGGATAAGTCCTTTAATCTATTTTGGACTTGGTTTCCTCTGTTGTGAAATGAAGAAAATTGACTAGATAACTTCTAATATCTCTTTCAACTCTAAATCTTTGTTCCTATAAGTGCCTGTCATTGAGCACTCAGACACAGCTAAATGTACATCTTATTGGCATGTAAATGATACCAGTTATTAGATCTAAAAATCTTACTTTTGTTTCTCCTCAACCTCCTCCTCCTCCTTTTCCTCCTTCAACTCCTTCTGCTATTAATCTGCCTCTTTGTTATATCTTCATGAAAACCTGTTGCTCTGCCATTCAGTTTCCTTACTAACTTTCAGCTACTGAAAAATTTGAAATACAGTACCTCTGATGGCTTTTTCTTTCATTTTCTTTCCAAAGAAATAATTTTCTAGCAGGAGATCTCACAGTTTCAGGCCATACTTCAGGCCATTTTTAATTACTGCCACTGTTAGTGCCTTGCAGTTATTCTTTAATGTCTGCCAAAAAGCATTTGCTGAGGTATTTGGATAACATCTATTCTTCTCAGCAATGTGACTCAGCAATTATGATTGTCTTTTAAGCAAAGAGTTTTAGAAGATTTTGGTCTAATATCTCAGATTTGGAGGCATTGTCCAATAATTCCATGTTGAGAATAGAGCACAAGTGACATTGATTGACTTTTTCAAGTAATTGAACATGATGTCAGTGGTTGGTTGGAACCATAGAGCTATAAAAAGAGATTGAACAACACTACAGTTCTGTAGCCTTTAATTTAGCTTCTGAGTTTGATCCCCATTGCTACCATTCCTGCTTGTCACTTTATCAAGGGATGCACTGATTCTCAGTTTAATTTGTTATCTCTCTGTTTGAATCAACCTGGCATAGTGGATAGAGAGTGAGTTTAGAAATCAGTAAGGCCTAGGTTCAAGTCTCATCCCTTTATTCAAACTGCCTGTATAGATACTAACCAACCTTAACTACCAGGGCCCCAGGCTACCATTTAATAATCAAAGTTACAGAAGTATTGATGGAGGGAGTTTCTTCACTGTCTTTTCCTAATAACAAGGAAATTAAAGTTCTGGTTTAAACATTATTTTCTATTAAGGTTTTATCCGGTTGTGTTCTACCAAGGTAGGGAAATTCAGCAATAACTTTTAGCTTTGATTCATCAGTGAAAAGTTTTGTATCATGTGAAATCAGATTAATTGGTGCTAACATGGATGAAGTTATTGTCCTCTTTGAACTATTTAACCAGCTACACTGCAATACAGCTTATAAATAACAAATAACATCTCAGTTCAATTCAAAATATTGATTGCCTATTACTAATCAATTAATTTACCAAACATTCATTAAGTATCTACTATTTACAGAGCACTATATTAGAAATAGAACATGCATGAAGTTTAGCTGAGACAATCAACCCTTATGGAATTTATATTCTAGAAGGGCTATAAGATATAAATGTTGACAAGCATGATACACAATATTATAAGAAAAGTAGATTAAAAAGGTACAAAACAAGGGGCTGCTTGAGTTTTAAGAGGGAAGTCATTACTAATTAATGGTAAGAAGAAAAGTTCCATAGAAGAGGCAATTGTTGACATGATTTTTAAAGGCTGAGTTGAAAATTAACTGTAAAAGAGCATTAAAAGTAAAATAGGGTTTTTTTAAATACCCAGATTGCCTAAGATGGAGGCACCCTCATGGGCAATGGAAGGGACCTCCTTCTGGTTGAGGCATCCTGCACTCTCTGACCACATGGGTGGGAGGAACCTTTCTTTTCTATTGGATTCATAGCCAAAACATCATTAAATCTACCAGGTTGGAGCAGTTATCATTTCTGATGGCATTTTGGTTGGAGGGTAGAGGGGTGGGAAGGTGAAGGTCCTGTTCATCCAAATTGTGGGCACTAAACACTGAGCTAGATATGGGGGAAGCACAATTTCAACCTCTCCACTACTTACTTTTGGCCCCATGACCTGAGAACTGCACTTGAAGAGTTGGTCAGTTTCATTTATTCCTTTTAGTTCGAGGTGAAGGTTATATATCCTTCAGCTCAGGATCCTAAGCCAAGGTGACCTTGGAGGTAGGGTTTTAGGATAGAGGTTGTTGCTGGTTCAACAGGGAAGCCCTAAGAAGCCATTGTACCAAAATATAAGCCTTTTGGGGCTTTGGACATAGAATTTGGATTGGACAAAATTATATAGAAACTAAGGTACATTGTGAACCTAATTCCCTTACCTTCTTTAAGACTGAAGTGGTATATAGGAAAATTATAGCCCCTACCTCCAGCCTGGTGTTAGTAGGAAGTTTTATGTATTTTTTCTTGCTATATATTTGAAGTAAATATTCCTTTATAAAAGCTATTCTGATTATTAAGTGGTTAAATGGAACTCTGGTGCAGAGAACTCCTAAAATTGGGAGAACACAATTGATGGGGAATTAAGTCCCTGGCAGAGATTAAGGGTTATTGAACTCTACTGCTTAGTTTGTAAAGTGACCAATGAACATCTTGAGTCTTGCTGATTGAGGTTTTATTTCTTTTTCATAAATTGATTATCACATCAAGTATCTTTTTGATAAATTGATTATCACTTCAAGTATCTATTATTGTCATACTAGACAGAGAATTCATGGACAAGGTGATGTGGTTTAATTGATCAAAGAAGATTATATAATAATGTTTAATATTATCAACCATTTACATTCATTTATCATTTACTCCTTTCTTATTGGCCTGGGAGAAACATCTAAAAAGGAAGTTCGGAGAGGTGGAAGTCCTGGACCTAGAGGTCCCTCATTGTTTTCTGAACCCCAATATTATGGCAAGCCACCCAATAACTCTCTACATATTAAATTTGGCCTCTACAGTTAAGTGTACCAGAGAATTCTGGGGGAAAGGGGATATATGCATATCTGATTTTTAGGCTTTTAGGAAGTATAAGAAAACAAAATGGGCAAAAGCATGGAGGTAGGATTGCAATATATATTTAAGAGAGATAGTAATCTAGCATGATTAATTCATAGAAAGAATGGGAGAATATTATTCAAGAAAATAGAACAAAATCTTAAAGGGTCCCTAGAACTCATCTAGATCTTATTAAGAAGGAGTAAGTATAGTACAATGGAAAGGGCACTGGATTTGGAGTCAACATGGGTTCAAAATTGGCCCTGCCACTTATAACCTGTATAACCTTGGTCATAAAACTTAAATTCTCTGGATGTCAGTTATCCTTACCTGTAGTGAAAATTTTATACCTGACGTTCTCTAAGGTAAAGATCTTAAAGGTTGTCCAGGAAAACCCTTTCATTTTCAATCTACAATTTTATGACTTAGTGTAATCTCCTCATTTTAAAGATTAGGAAACAGAAATTTTAAGAATTTAAGTTACTTGTCCAATTTCGAACAAAAAGAAAATGACAGGGTTGGGATTTGAACTGGATTACCTGATTCCACCTTGAGTCTTCTTTCCACTGTTCTTCACTGGTAAGGTCTACCGGTGCCAGAATGTGAAAGGATTTTTTTTTTTGAGGAGCAATGTGGGTTAAGTGACTTGCCCAGGGTCACACAGCTAGTAAGTGTCAAGTATCTGAGGTTGGATTTGAACTCAGGTACTCCTGAATCCAGGGCCAGTGCTTTAACCACTGCACCATCTAGCTGCCCCAATTGAAAGGATTTTAATGTCAGACAAATTACTTTAAATATCACTCAGGTGGTAATATGAAACAAATGAAGACTTAAATGGAAGAGTGACAGTAACAGACCTATATATAATAAAGAAAGATTATAAAGCTAGTTGTACGAAGGGAAACAATCAGCAGAGAATGTCTGAAAGGATAATTTTGAAATCATCCTAACAAGTGGTAAGGATAGACAATATTAGGGTAGTGGCAGTAGTACTAGAAAGAGAAAGACACTAGATTTATTGAGAATCAGAATTTTTAAAATTGATATATTTTGTTTTTATATAATTTTTTTAAAAATATACCATTTCCTCTACTCAGAGAACCATCCTCTGGATAACTTGACTGGAGAGATACATGGAGGAGGAATCAATATTGATTTAAAGATTCTAAACCTGTAGCTAAAGAATGAAATTTAAAAAAAAATTAAAAATTAAGCACTTACACAAAACTAGCTAATGTATCAATTGACTGGGTTAACATAACTGATATTCCATATCATTAGTCCCCATCACATAAGTAGAATTGACAGATAAGGTAACTGTTTAAATATAAGAATCAAGAGGACAGAGTCAAAGGAATAAAAACATGGTTCCAAATATGGGAGATGTGGTAGAGCCACAGCACCACAGAGCAAGGCAATGAAATAAGGAGCAGGTTTGGGGGAGGACATGATCAGTTTTTTTGTTTTTTTAATGGGGCAATGAGGGTTAAGTGACTTGCCAAGGGTCACACAGCTAATGAGTGTCAAGTGTCTGAGGCCAAATTTGAACTCAGGTCCTCCTGAATCTAGGGCCATGCTTTATCCACTCTGCCACCTAGCTGCCCCTCATGATCAGTTTTTAGTAAGATGAGTGTATAGTGTTGTATGAACCTTTAGATAGAAATGTCTTATAGAAATGATCAGATCTACCTCTAGATCTCAGAAAAGAGGCCATGACTTGAGAAATATATTGTAAATTGTATACAGAAATTTGTTAGTTGAAGTTCTGGGAATGAATGCAATTGCCAAGGGAAAGAATATAGAAAAAGGAAAACATATAGATCAGGGGAAATAAGCATTTTAAGGAATTAGGAAGGGGATGAGGAGCCAATGAATGGAAACAAAAGGAACAGTTAAAGAGGTAAGAGAGAATAGTATGTTTGCCAAAAAGTGTAGTATCTTTCCTAGTCAAAGAAAGAGAATATTAAATAGGAGGTCAGTAGACAGCAATACTAAAGAGGAAGGTGGTTGAAGACTTAAAGAAATCTAGTGGGTTTTGGATAGTCACTTGTACCTTATTAAGTGTATATCAGGGGGAAGCTAGGTGGCTAAAGCACCGGCTGTGGATTCAGGAGGACCTGAGTTCAAATCCAGCCTCAGACATTTGACATTACTAGCTGTGTGACCTTGGGCAAGTCACTTAACCACCATTTCGCGATGCCCCCACCCCCGGCAGGGGTGGGGAACGTATTTCAGTATAGTAGTGGGACTAACATGAGATTGCAAAAAAAATTAATGATATAATCCTTTTCACTAGGAACTTTATCCATTTGAGAAACACACACATATATATATTCACATATACATATATACATATATGTACATATATGTTAGCTTATTTGAAAGATGGTAAGAAAAACAGAATTGTTACGATATAACAGTGATTTATATTTATATGGCAATTTAAGACTTGTAATAATTTTTTTATTAGCTCAGTAAATCTTAAGAGAAACCCAAGAAAGTAGCAGGTAATGCAAGTGTCTTTATTCCCATTTTGTAGATAAGGAAACGGAAGATTAGACTCTTTCAATAATCAGTTCAAGATCACATAAGCATTAAAAGGCAGATCTGGGATGAGTCCAAGTTTTTGTTTTTACGTTCAAGATTTTCTCCTATAAAATGAATAGTCTTAGTCTGGCACTCTGATTGTTTTGCTTCAGTGAACAGTCTATGAGAAAGCTCCCTCTACCAATGCATATAAACAATTGTTCTGCAAGTTATAGTTAGAGAAGATTCATCTGTCAGAGGTTTATAAAATGGATTGAAGAGGGAAAGAAAAAATTGCAGGGCGCCTTTAGGTGGTGCAGTGGATAAAGCACTGGCTTTCAGGAGGACCTGAGTTCAAATCTGACTTCAGACACTTGACATTTACTAGCAGTGTGACCTTGGGCAAGTCACTTAACCCTCATTGCTCTACCAACAAACAAAGAAAAAGAAAAATAGCAGGAAAACTACTTCAGCAGCATAGATGTGAGGTGATGACTAGGTGGACTAGGGTTCAGGCAGTGAGAATAATGAGGGATGGACAAATATGAAAGACTCTTTAAAGAGATGTAGAAGCTTATAAATTACTTGAGAATAGGGATTGATTATTTTTGTTTCCTCTATTAACGCCTCGTACAATGACATTGAGCAAATGGGACAGGACCTGTGATTCGCTTCTTATGGGGAGCTCCCAGATGAGAAAAAAGCCTTCTACCAATACAGGGTGACACCTTCTCTGCAACTTATAGAGAATTGCCTAGAGAACTGAGAGGTTAAGTGACAACCAGGGTAACATAGCCAATATATGTGGCAGAGACAGGACTTGAACCCAGATTTTTCTCAGCTTCCTGGTAATAACAGCAAAGGTAAATGTCATGTTTTAAGCTGTAGTGACTGGAAGAATGGTTATGCCATTCACAAAAGTGGGTAATTTAGGAGGGGTAGTAGCTTTTCCAAGAATCAGTGAGGCATTGTACTGAAGTGGAAAAAGAACTGGTTTTGGTGTGAGTCATGCTTCTGCAACTAACAAGATGTGTGCCTTTTGGCAAACCATTCTGTTACTTTGGACCTATGTTTTCTCATCTATAAAATGAGGGTAATACAGTAACTGACTTTCAAGTCCCTTCTCCAACCTATGTATTTTTATGATTTTCTGGTGATTTCAGTTTTATCATGTGAAATTTTAGCTGACAGTTGAAATAACCCTTAGGTGGTTGCAAATGTGAGAAGGGATACAAAAGTTACAAATTTAGTTTGGAGTCATCAGCTAAAAAAATCAAGAAAATGAATGAATACAAAAAGGGACTGAATGTAGAGAGACACACTCATGGCCCAGGATAGACCATTACTCTGATTGTAGTACCACTTTGCTTCACTTAGGCCAATTAGGGTATTTTTCTGGGCTCTAGTTCTTGATAAACAAACCTTTCTGCAAGCCCTAAACTCCCATTTGTTAAGGAAGAAAAAAATACTCTTTAAATCTATGAGATGCCCGCATAAAGATTGTTAGTTCTCTTGAGCTTTTATATATAACTAATGTCTCCCAAACTAGATCAATTTTCTTTAGATTTTTGCTCATTAATTGTAAAGTTCTCTCAAACTCTAAAATTTGATAATTCCTTCTACTATGTCCTCTGCCATGTCTGTTCCATAGCCAACAAACTTCTCTTCATCTTTTTTTTTTTTTTTTGATAGGGCAATGAGGATTAAGTGACTTGCCCAGGGTCACACAGCTAGTAAGTGTCAACTGTCTGAGGCTGGATTTGAATTCCAGTCCTCCTGAATCCAGAGATGGTGTTTTATCCACTGTGCCAACTAGCTGCCCCAAGCTTCCCTTCATTTTAAATTTTTTTCCTCTCAAACTTTTTTTATCTATGAGATTTTACTGAAACCTGGCTTTCCCATGACAACAGAGCTTCCCTTGTCATGCTTTTCAGTAATGGCTTTACTTTTATCTATCTATCTATCTATCTATCTATCTATCTATCTATCTATCTATCTATCTATCTATCTATCTATCTGTCTGTTTATTCATTTATTCATTATTTCCATTCATTCATTTGTTCATTCATATATTTATTCAATCCATCCAATTATTTATTTATTTATTTACCATTTAATTTTTTTTTATTTATTCGCTCATTTATTTTTTGTTTATTATTTGCGGGCAATGAGGGTTAAGTGACTTGCCCAGGGTAACACAGCTAGTAAATGTCAAACGTCTGAGGCTGGATTTGAACTTAGGTCTTCCTGAATCCAGGGCCAATGCTTTATCCACTGTGCCAAATAGCTGCCCTGGCTTCACTTTCACTTATTCGCAGCTCACTGGTTGAAGAGAAGAATTGGGAACAATCCTTGCTCCTAATTCCCACATCCAGTTCCTCCCCTTCTTCCTTCCTTCAGTAATGTCTCTTACTTTGAAGTTCATTCTATTCATATTTACCACCCAATCAACACCCTAGTAGCAGTTGTCTACAGAATCCCAGGTTACTTCCCTTCCTTTATCAATGAGTTTGATATCTGGCCAATTGTTTTTTCTCTTATCCCCAATTCCTGCTCTCGTTCTAGGGGACTTCAGGATATATATTGATTCTCCCTAAAATACCTTTGCTACTCAGTTTTTCCAACCTATTCTAAAATGAACTAATCCTCTATCCCACCACCACCTACAAAGATGGTTATATCCTCAATCTTGCCATCACTCAGAAATCTACCTCCTCCCTGTTCAAGAATTCTGACATCCCTTTATCCTGCCATAAATAATGGATTTTTCACTTCTTTCTCTACCTACTTTGACATAACCCTTTTCTTCATCTTCACATCACCTCCAATCCTTTAACCCCTCATTTATTTTCCAGTCCATCTCCTCCCAACTAGCCACTTTCTCCTCTCCATCTTGATTACCTATTGACCCAGTTCAACTCTACACTCTTCTCTCTCCTTTTTGTTTTCATAAGATTTTAGTTCCAAGTTTTTCTCCCTCATCTGCTTTCCTCCTCCCTTCCCAAGACAGAAAGCGATCTGATATGTTATATATGTACAAGCAGGGGGCAGCTAGGTGGCACAGTGGATAAAGCAAGGCCCTGGATTCAGAAGGACCTGAGTTCAAGTCCGGTCTCAGACACTTGACACTAGCTGTGTGACCCTGGGCAAGTCGCTTAACCCCCATTGCCCCAGCAAAAAATACAAATATATATATATATATATATATATATATACATACATACATACATACACACACATATACATACACACACACATATATACACATATATATACATATGTATACACACACATATATATACATATATATACACATATATACATATATGTACAAGCATGTCAACCACATTTCTGAATTAATCATGATGTCTTCTCTTGAATCACTAGCTCCCTTATCAAAACACTGATTACTCCCAGCTGAGCACTAGTCTTGAATCAGTCCTACCATTTGTTACCTTTGAGCCTTTAAACATGCTGTTGAGTGAAGATGGAGAAAATCCTGAAACTCTTTTGACTAGGTCCACTACAGATTTATGTTACACAGTCTCAGTTGGGCCCTTTATGTTGCTGGCAATAGTACTAGACCTCCCTTATCAATTAACTCACTATCCTACTCTCCACATTGATTCTCCTAAACTTTTCCGTCTTTCCCAAATCCTTCTATGCCTTCCCCCTCACTGCAATCTCTCATTGTAGAAGCTTTCCTAATATTATACAGAAAAAAAGAATTGAGGCCATTTGCCAGGAACTCCCTCTTCTCCCCTCTTCCTCATCTCCTATCACTTAGATGCCTTCTGCTACTTTTCCCTCCTTCTCTGTTTTCACATAATGAAGTGCCCATACTCTTTATGAAGGCTAACACCTCTCCTTCATCAGGTCTCCTCTAAGTTTCTCCCTCTTTCACCCACACTCTTTCACTTATTTTTCATCACCCTAGCTGTTCTGGCTCATTTCCTAATACCTACAAATATGCCCATGTCTCCTATCCTAAAACAAAACAAAACAAACAAAAAAACCTCACTTCATCCATCTGTCTCTGCTATTATCCTATTTTTCCCTTCCCTTTGTTGCTGAACTCCTCAAAACGGCCATCTAAAATAGGTAGATTTTCAACTTTACTATACTTTTTCTTATTATACTCTGGCTCCTGACTTTGTCATTCCACGCAAATTGTTCTATCCTAAGTTGCTAATGATCTCTCTTTTTTTTTTTTTTAGTGAGGCAATTGGGGTTAAGTGACTTGCCCAGGGTCACACAGCTGGTAAGTGTTAAGTGTCTGAGGTCAGATTTGAACTCAGGTACTCCTGACTCCAGGGCCGGTGCTCTATCCGCTGCGCCACCTAGCTGCCCCACTAATGATCTCTTAATCATCAAATCCTTTTCTCCTTGATGTCTTGGAAGCATCTGACACTGATCATCACTCTCTATCTCTTGTCTCCCGATATTTTCTGTTTCCTAAGTCTGCAAAATCCTCCTTCCTCCTCTATGACTATTGACCTCCCTGTCTTCATTTAGGCTCCTACTAAATTTCTCTTTACTACAAGATGATGCCTCTGAATATTATAAATTTAGCCTCAACTTGTCACTCAGTGTCAAATTCTATATTTCTAACTGTCTCCAGGACAACATTCCTGTCCTTTATAAAGTACATTCTGAGCATAAGCCTGTTTGAGATACTATCAGCACAGAGGTGATAGTTGAAACCATAAGCAGTAGATGAACTCTCTAAAGAAAAGAATATGGAGAATACATAGAGATACCTACCTTGTGCTTCCAGCAATTTTTGTAAGGAAAGCATTTTGTAATTTCTAAAGTAGTTTTAAAAAGTATGTAGTATAAGTTCATTTTCACTACTATAGTCAGCATGCCCTCCTTTTATTTTTATAATTTGTATGAATGAATCAGAAAGAAAATGATTGACATTTTCTCTGGGAGACCTTTAAAAGTTACTTCACATGGGGAAGCTGCACCTGAAAAGGAATGAGTTAATCATCAGGAGGTTGTGGAAGAAGATAAAAGGCTCAAGCTGCCAGCAAACTGGGAGGCTAAGAAGGCTCGTTTGGAATGGGAACTTCAAGTTGAAGAAAAGAAGAAGGAATGTGTTGCAAGGGGGGAAGACTATGAACGAGCGAAGCTACTGGAGATCAGTGCGGAAGATGCAGAAAGGTGGGAGAGAAAGAAGAAGAGGAAAAACCCAGATCTGGGGTTTTCAGACTATGCAGCTGCTCAGTTGCGCCAGTATCATCGGTTGACCAAGCAGATCAAACCTGATATGGAAACATATGAAAAACTGAGAGAGAAACATGGAGAAGAATTCTACCCAACATCCAATAGTCTTCTTCATGGAACACATGTACCTTCTACAGAGGAAATTGATAGGATGGTTATAGATCTAGAAAAACAAATTGAGAAACGAGAAAAATACAGTCGGAGGTGTCCTTATAATGATGATTCTGATATTGACTACATTAATGAAAGAAATGCCAAATTCAACAAGAAAGCAGAGAGATTCTATGGGAAATACACAGCTGAAATCAAACAGAATTTGGAGAGAGGAACGGCTGTCTAAACTTCAGGAAATGTTGGACATGGTAGTAAATTGAGTCCTTCAGGTAAATTGCTATCAGTGGACTATACAAATAAAGAAGGATTCATACTCTTGTATTTAACGCTCAGCTGAATTTCTAAATTTGCGTTATTTTCATACTTCAAAGTAATGCTATTTTAGGAAAAATGCAACTTGTAAAGAGCTGACCAGTCTTGGTAAGGAAACTTGCCCCACCTCTGGGACATCACTGACAATCATTTATGCCTATGTTTCCAGTTGTCAGCTGAGGGTAATGAACTAGGGCTTACTTTGCAGGGCTCTTTGTTGTGAGGTTAAAATGAGAATGTATGTGAAAATGCTTTGTAAACATATATAAAGTACTACATCAAAGTTGTTTTAAAAAAGAAAGTCACTTCACATGGAGCAGCTAGTTGGCACAGTGTATAGAACACAGGTTCTGGAGTAAGCAGGACCTGAGTTCAAATCTTGCATCAGACACTTGACACTTACTAGCTGTGTGACCCTAGGCAAATCATTTAACCTTAATTGCCTCACAAAAACAAAGAAAAACAAAGCCACTTCACTTAATCCAGTAGAAAGACTTGAAGAGGTACTTAGTTCATTACAGGATAAAGAGAAGAAGCATGGCACTAGAAAAAAAAAAAGAGATCTGTAAAAGATTAAGTGGATCTAAGAGAATATAAGGAGGCAGAGATATAGCCACCACAAAGAAAGTAGTCAGGCCTCTAGAGCACAGCTGCTTGGGCTGATCAGACACAAGGTATATCAGGACAGAAGTTGTTTGGTAAAAGTCCTACTCCAATATATACACCACAGGAGAGTAATGACATCTTCTTTCTCTTCTAGAGCTCTTTCATAGTCTCATGAAGCCTTTCCCTCTTGACATGGGGAAATAGTCATTGTTTACTTTTGCTTCAAATATTTACTTTGTCTTTCTAAACAGTAATACCACAAATTCAGAAAAGAGACAGAGATAGATCTAATTCTGAGTTGAATTTCTAGAAGCATTGTCTCAGCATGTGGGTTAAGTGTGAATATAAAGACAAACTAAGTTAGAGATCCTTTGATACTACTTCTCTTAGTGGAAAAAGAGAGCTTTTATTACAAACCAATCTAAGCCACTATACAGAAGTAGGGTAAAGAACAAATAAAAGTGATGAACAAACCTGATCCCCACAGTATCCCTTTAAACTCCTCCCCCTACACACACAAACGTACACACACAAATACACACAGTGACAAGAAACAGAGAGATTAGTACTTTTTTGTGTGTTTTGTTTTGTTTTGTTTTTTTAAAAAGAGACCCCATGCTCAGATCATTCCTTATGTAATGGAGACTTGATATATGCCCAGATCATCTGAGATGGAGTTAGTTACTTAATGAGAGAAATACTGGCGTCAGAGAGGAAGGATAACTAAAACATTTGTAGATAATTCCGAGCTGGCGTAACAAGTGTTTGGGAGCAGCCTTTTCCCTCCTTGATTGTGAAGATGAAACTGTGCTTTTTAAAAACAATCTGATTGAACAGTCTGTTCTTTTGTTCCCAAATTCATATAGGTGGATGAAGGACTTCTTTCCCATTAGCCCTCACCAGGTACAAGATTAGGAGGAGGTCCTAGGGGTTACCTCCCCTCACTAGCTCTCTGAAATTATATAGATAGAAACAGTGTGTATACATGTGTACATATATATTATTCACAATGTGTTTTTAAATCTAATCTATTTTATTAAGAATTTCCCATTATATTATTAAGTCTAGATAGCCAACAAAGAAATAAAAGAAGCCCTGATTTGAAGATTTCCAAATAGTATTATTCTCCATTGCATTATATCTGTTTGCTAAAGCCAGATAACAATGAAGCCCTGAGTTACAAGAGTTCAAGAGGCTAGCTCAGTGGGATAGACTAATTCTACAAGGAACTAAGTAAAACTATAAGCCCGGTCTCTTTTTCAGAGATGGAGGTTGAATCAGAATGTTTTACCTCCTAAGTATTAAGAGACATGTTTGTATATTTTTGTTGTTGTTGTTGTTTTTCTTGCTGTATCTTGGTGCATATAATGCTGGGCCTTGTGTTTGTAAAACCTCAGTTCCAATTCCTCCAATCCCTACAATCAAATGAGATAACAATTGGCTGTGCTTAACACAGTTCTCAGTACATGGTAAGCACTATATAAATGTTGGCTATTATCATGTGGTAGCTAGATGGTATGTTGAATGGAATGCTGAGCATAGAAGGGCCAGGGAGACCTGAATTGAAACCTAACCTCAGACATTTACTAGCTATGTGACTCTGGCAAAGTCATTTTGTTTGTCTCAGTTTCCTTTAATTGTTAAGTGCTTAGCACAGTGCCTGGCACATAGTATATTGTATATAAATGTTAGCCAATATTAATATTATCCTAAGAGTAAATATGTCTGTGTAAAAACTAATTTGATGTTAATGATTATACATAGGTGCTAGTCACTGGCACCCAGAAAGAAGATGAGGAAATACAATAGTTAAAGGCCAGAGCAAACCCATATTGCATGATGTAATGGGTATTTATTAATTAAATATATTTCTGTTCAGTATGTTGTCTGTATGAATCCAATCCTAGAAAGTGTTTGGTTTTTAAGATAATTATTTGTTTTATCTTCATTGCAGTCAGAATCATTATCATTCTACTGTCCCCCCTAACCCCTGATATTTTTCTTGAAAGGAAAATTCATCTTCTGTAGGACCTTGATTTTCATATCCAAAGGTAAAGGAGTTTTTGTTTTTTCAAAAGTAGGCCTGGCATTTAGGTACCATATCTTTACCTAGGCCTGTTCAATATTTCTAGAAATTAATGCTGTGCTATGGAAAAGCATTTGTCTAGGCAGAACAATTACTAAAACAGTGCATGCTTCTGGGAACTCACTTTTCTGGCAAAAAATGTAAGTCAGAGATGTAGTTTTTTTTTTTTCTTTTTATAATCCACCGTTAGCAGATTATGGGGCTTTGTTGTTAAGCTTTATGAACAACAAAATCCAAAACAGATTATGTCTTTGGGATTGAGGTTGGTGGTAGGCCAGGTAATGTCTGACACTGCTAAATGACTTCTATTATGTATCCTGAGATGAATAGATAGATTAGTTTTCTCACAAATTCTACTTTCCAGTCACACTATTTCCTCATTTTCTCCCAGTCCAGAGGATCAGGAAAAAAGCAAACTGTTGTTTTCAAAAAGCACATACTTAAAATCAAAAGCCATATCCCCCATGTGATTATTAGAATACATTCTCCAACCTAATTTTCCCCCCTCACTCAACAACTTGCAGTGGGTGGTAAGTTCATGCTCTTGGTAAGGGGGGAGTGAGAAAGATTCTGAAAGATAGAGAAATCAAAAAGTATTCTTCTTCTACCTGATCTAATTCAAACAATCCTTTTTATAGCTCCCTTCCAAAAGCCCTCACTTGCCTAGAATTTTCATTGATATATTAACTTCAGTGGAGGTTTATGTACATATAAATATTTCATTCCAAAGCCTTTACACTTCAAACTTTGCATGCACGGAAGTAGATCCTAGGGATGAATGTTCTCTTTTCTAGGTTTGAAAATTTGGCTTGACTGAAATGTTAGAAGTTGTGATGATCAGTATATCTCTATCTCCAAGGAATCTGAAATTCACATTTCTTGAAAGATGCAAGGATGCCAAGATCTTTCAGTTTCAAAATAGAATAAAAGTGAATGACTTCCTCTTTACCAATATAGACATTCCTTGCCGAACATGACTATCTTATTTTTTTTTATAGTGAATGACTATCTTTTTAAAGAATTAGTATGTTAGTTTAGGTATAGCACCAGTGTGAGAAGTAGGATTAAGGAATTTATATCTCACTGTATGGTTTTACTTTGAACAATACTTTTGGACTTAACAGACTTTTGTTTAACAAACTAAAAATGGACTCAATACACATACAGAGTCTTGAAATTTATAGAATAGAGGATAGGAATAGGACATGTGATTTTTTGTGGTATATGAGTAGTTTCTATATTAGGAGATCCTATATTAGGAAAGTCCTTCTACCAATGTGGGTCAGCACTTTCTCTCCAAAGCATGGGCTTAGAGAATTGTCTAGAGTAGAGGTATCAAACATGGGGCTACACAAGGCCTGCAATCCTCCCAAGTGCACTGAATCAGATTAAAATATAATCAGGAAATATTTAACAAGGTAAATAAAATGTAATAAAACATAGATGGTTCTAATAACAACCTACATTTATATAGCCCTTTTATGTTCCAGGAACTGTGCTTAGCACTTTATAATTATTATCTTGTTTAATCCTCAAAACTGTGGTAGGTAGGTATTATTATTATCCTAATTTTGCATATGAGGAAACTTTGGCAAACAAGTTAAGTCACTTGCTGAGAGTCACACAGCTAGAAAGTGTCTGAGGTTGAATTTAAGCTCAAATCTTCCTGACTCTAGGCCAAGTTTTCTATCTGCTGTGCCACCTAGCTGCCCAATAATATTAATATGTAGATTGATAAGTCAATATCAGGCCTAAAGAGATAATTCTGGACAGTTTGGTGGGCCTATTTCTATATGAGCTTGACATCACTGGTCTTTGAGCACTGAGAGGTTAAGTGATTTGTCCAGAGTCTTATACCAATGTATGTCATAGCACAGACTTCAACTTAGGGCTTACTGGCTCTAAGGAGAACTCTCCATAAACTATGCCATGCTGCCTCTCCTTAAGATTTACATATGGGAGCAGCTAGGTGCAATAGTTGATAAAGCACACGCCTTGGATTCAGGAGGACCTGAGTTCAAATCTGGCCTCAGACACTTGACACTTACTAGCTGTCTGACCCTGGACAAGACAGTTAATCCTCACTGCCCAGCAAAAAAAAAAAAATAGGATAGATAGATAGATAGATAGATAGATAGATAGATAAATGAATGAATGAATGAATAAATAAGATTTATGTATGAAATAAACAAGGACATATATTAACAGTAAAAACCAAAACATTTTATTGAGGTTTTTCTCTTGTGTTCTGATACTTCTTTTACAACATGACTAACGCAGAAATATGTTTAATGTGTTGGTGTATACATACATATACATACATATACATACATACATATATATACACACACATATATATATACATATATATACACACATACACACACATATATATACACATATATATATACACACACACACACACATATATATATATATATATATATATATATATATATGAGATTGCTTTCTGTCTCGGGGAGGAGAAAACAAAACATTTTTTAAAACCATAACATGTTAAAAGTGCATATTATAAACACAATGTAGTTGAAGAATCATGTTTAGGTCATGAAATGTAGAGAAGTAAGGTAGACCAGAATCAAAACAATTGATTGAGAATTATTGTTTGGAAGAGGAAGTTATGTGATATAGTAGAAGGAATACGAGATAACTTGAAAAACAAAACACCTGATGCCATTCAGATGAGGCTCCACTCATAAGCTGGAATATTATTGCCCAAAATGAAGGCTGGCCATGAGAAATGTCAGGTGAATGGAATTGGGTTGGGGATAGATTCAGTCTACTAATCCCATTCTTTTTAGGTATTTAATCCCTTCCTATGAAGACCTCCATTCAGAAACCAGTTGCAACAGAAATTCATCTTTATGTGGTTACTAATGCACAATTCCCAATTGTCCCTACCCTCACTAATTATTATTTCGATCACTCATGAAGTTGTCACTTAACCTCCTACATCATCCAAAGGTTCCTTGGTGGCAAAAGTCTATTTACCTCTAATCTTCCAGTTGAGGTTAGATAACAGTGACTCTACGCCTCTTGCTACCAGGTCAGATTCACAATTCTTATCTTCACCATCTCTCCCATTCTTTTTCTTTATTACCTTGATCTTAGAGGTACTCAACACATTTTCCAGCATAGCCTCTGGATAGATATCATATTTGCCTCCCCGATGAACATCATACTTTTCATTAGTGCTGTTCTTAAGTCTATCAGCCTCTCTTCTGTCTTAAGGGCATGGTTCTTAAAAATTAAGAGTGCTGTTTCTAGCTGCAGAATAAATAGACATAGTTTACTTTTATTCTCATTGAAGGGGGCTAGGGAGGGCCCAGTGTGGTAATATTAAATTATTCAACCTATGCAGATTACAAGCATTTATTATTTAATACTAAGTTTTAGAGAATTGCTTGAGACACAGTGCCCAAGCAGAGAGTCAATCAGCTATTAAGTAATAGAGGTGGGAATTAAAACCCATGTCTTCCTGATTTCTATCTGCTTCTATTTCTGTCTCTCTGTTTCTGTCTGTTCTTGTCTATCTCTATTTCTGTCTGATTTTTTTCCCTGTCTATTTGTCTTTCTCTCCTTTCCCCATTCACTTTCTCCATCACTGAATATTATTATAGAAAGAGAGAATGAAAGAATTGTTCAACTATATAATTTGACATACTTAATATTTCTTTTTAGTCTGATTTAGTCATACTTTCTTAGGGTAAAAACTTTATGAGGATAGTTTGCTTGTGTACATATATAATAAGATGTTTAATATGTATGCATATACATGTAATATATACACATTGTGTGAGGAGATGTGTATATATATATATAGCCATACACATATGCACAAGTAAACTGGATTTCAATGAGGCAGAGTTGCACAATGCTGTCAGTTTCACTCTCTCTCTTCCCAAGTTATCAAAATTCAGTGGCAGGAAAAATGTCAAGATGACTGGTGATGGCCCAGGATGCAGTGGATAACCTTGGCATCTGTTTTTAAAATAATAAACATTTTTTATTTATAGTTCCAAATATTATTCCTCCTTTCCTCCTTCCCCTGCCCCCTCCCTGAAGTGGTAAGCGATCAGATATAGGTTATACACGTGTAATTATGTAAAACATTACCTATTAGTCATTTTATACATGAAAACTTAAATAAAAGAAAAAAAGAAAGTGAAAAATAACATGCTTCAGTCTGTGTTCATTCAATATCAGTTCTTTATTTGGAGGTGGATATTATGCTTCATCATTAGTTCTTTGGTATTATCTTAGATCATTGTATGGCTGAGAATAGTTTAGGCATTTACAATTCTTGATCAAACAGTATTGTTCTCTCTGTGCACAACGTTCTCTTGGTTCTGCTCACTTCATTATACATCAGTTCATACAAATCTTTCCAGGCCTTTCTGAAATCATTCTGCTTGTCATTTCTTATACCACAATAATATTCCTTGTCAACTTTTGATGACTTACCAAGCTCTAAGCACAACACAGAACCTGCTTCAGCTGTCTTCACGACCATGGGAATCAAATTGTTCTCATTCACCCATTCTACCAGGGAAAATCTTTACATGCTTGCAGTAGACATTGCACTAATTCACCAACAGGTTTTAGGCCTTTGGGCAAAACTAAACCTGGTTTCTTCATCTTGTCTGCTGAGATAGTGTGGATACTGTGGTTGCTAAGGCATTTTGGACCCATAAGTGAGAGTTGGGTGAATCAGGTGGACAACAAAAGTAGATACAAAGCCCTGAAAAGGGCTTTGCAGCCTTCACACTAAAAGTATTAGTCCTTCTAATAGTTGGGAGTCTTATGGAACTGTGAGTTTATGACAATAAAGAACATTCCTAGCTCCCAGAATACCAGCTTATCCCAAAGAAGAACAAGTTTGTATGCGAAAAAGTCAGAGGTGAGATTGAATTTTGTCTTCCTGACCATCAAATCCAGGCTCCAGGCTCTCTCTTTCTCTTCCCTTCATTTCCTCATCTCTCTCTCTCTAACTTTTTTTTTTTTTTTTTGCAGGGCAATGGGGGTTAAGTGACTTGCCCAGGGTCACACAGCTAATAAGTGTCAAGTGTCCGAGGCCAGATTTGAACTCAGGTACTCCTGAATCCAGGGCTAGTGCTTTATCCACTGTGCCACCTAGCTGCCCCCTCTCGAAAATCAACATATAATAGGTGATATTTGAGCTGAAACTAGGGTTTTCAAAAGGCAGTAGTGAGAGGAGAAACACATTTTAGGCAGAAGAGAAAGCATGAACCATCAATACTAATAGCAGTATAGTGAACAGCAAAAAGGTAGAAAATTATCTCACTGCTACTTCCTTGTGTTATCCAAAACTGGATGCTGCATTTTAGAAGGATTAGTGCTTTGAATAAGAAGCTAGGTGGTACAGTGAATAGAGTGCCACATCTGAAGTCAGAAAGACTCATCTTTAGGAGTTCAAATCTGACCTCAGAAATTTACTAGATGTGTGACCTTGGGCAAGTCACTTCACCTTATTTGCCTCAGTTTGTAATCTGTAAAATGAGCTGGAGAAGGACATGTAAAACCCCTTTAGTTTCTTTGCCAAGAATTCTACAAATGGGATCACAAACGTCAGACGTGACTGAAACAACACAACCACAGCAGCAGCAGCAACAACAGCAACAACAACAAAACAAAAACAAAAAAACATAATGTTTTGAATAGAGGACAAATAAGGTAGTTAAAAGAAACTATGATATATGATGTCTTTTTTAAGTGAGTGGTAATATGTAACTTAGAAGAGAGAGCAAAGTAAACTTCGGTCCGATAAAAAATAATAGCAGGAATATCATGATAGTTGTTTCCAACATTGGGAGAAATGTTATATGGGAATTTAGAAAAAAAATGATTATATATGCTCTCCAGTGTTCTTGACGGTATAACTAGGACCAATGTGTGAAAATGAAAAAAAGGGGGTAGAAGATTTCATTTCAATATTAAGACCCTGTCCCCATACCACCCCATTCAGCAATTAAAACTGTCTAAAATTGGAGTATTTTGAAAGCTCACAGCTCTGAGAAGCTTGGGATTCTCCATCACTAGAGGCTGGATGACCACTTATTGGGATACTATAGCTGGAAGTCATGGTTAGACTAGAGGATGACATCTAGGATCTCTGCAAACTTTTTGTTTGATGACTAGCAACTTAGTAAGTTCTTTAACACTGACTTTGTGCTTGTAAACTTCAGCATCTTTCTTCATTTATTCTCTCTCTGTCTGTCTCTGTCTCTGTTTCTCTGTCTCTCTCTCTGTCTCTGTCTCTCTTTCTCTCCTCTAATTAATTTATTATTGAGAATAACAAGAAATAATTCTATTTGGCCAGAACTGTGAATTTAGTTTTAGAATTGCAGAAGAGCCAAATCTTGTTCTGCATTCCCTTGAGCATTTCACTGGTATAAAACTTAGGCAACTTTACTCAGAGTTTAAACCCTAGTCTAGAACTGAGGTCATAGATTTAAAGTAGGAAAGACTTTAGCAATTATAGTCAGTCTTCATCATTTTATAGATTAAGATACTGAGGCCTTGAAAGACCTAATCCTTTAGTGTCACCTTCTAAAGGAAGTTAAAAAAAATTCAAACGACCCTTGTAAATTTTGTTTCCCCTTTGTTGTTGTTGTTGTTGCGTGCTTATCTTTTCATAATACAGTAATAGCTTTTCAGACTGGATAGTAATATTTGATTTGTCTCATTTAATATATCTTTAGATGAAAAAGGATCTCAGAAATAGTGCCTAACTGCATGTAGAATTAAGATACATATATCAGTTCATGCATATTTCCTATGATTATTTTTATAATCATTTATTTTGAAAGCACAAAAATATTCCCTTATGATTATATGACATGTTTATGGTTTTTTTTTCAGTCACTCACCAATTGGTAAGAAATTATTTTGTATCTATTGCCTTACTACTACAAAGTACTATAACTATAGAGTTTTATATTTGGCTTTTGTTTCTGTTTACTTCATTGTAATGTATGGCCCAAAGTACAATGCTGTGTCAAAGGTTACAAATAGTTTAATCACTTTTCTTGCAAATTCCAAATTGATATTCAGATTGGACCAATTCACAGCTCAACCAACAATTCTTCACTATTTTTTGTCTCTCTGTAGTACCACCAAACATAAATCCCCCTTCCCTTTTAATTTTAACAATTTGTTATACTTCATGGTGTGATGTTTAAAATCTAGATTGTATGATCGCCTTAAATTAAAAAGCTTCAGTACTAGTCTTTGGGCATTAAACATTTATTAAAAGCAAACAGGTATTCACATGGAGTTCAGAAAGTTAAGAAAAAGAAGGCCTACCTAGTCTAGAGTTCCAGTCTGGTCTGGTTCCTCCTCGAGTCCTCTTTCACCAGCCTGCTTCCTCCTCGAGTCCTCCGTCACCAGCCTGCTTCAACCACGAACTCACTAGCAAACTGATAGTGGAAGCTTTTTATAGGTCTTGAACAGAGGCGGTCCTTACACACTGCTTCAAGCTGATTGGTTGGTGTCCTCCAAATCCATTGGTTCACTGAACTTGAAGGTGTCCTCAAGTTAAGTTCAAAGTCTAGCTTCTGAGAACCATATCTTCTTAAGGCCTAGCCAGGTGTGATTACAATCTAGTTAACTTTGAAGTAGACTAATCAGCAGTCAATCACTCTCAGTTGATACAATCAGTTTAGATTAATCTCCAGGTGGGTCTTTGAGTATCTGCTAAATCCCATTATTTTATCACAGTGGGAAACCTCAGAGAAGTTTTAATTTACATTTGTTCCTATCAAGATTGGAAGCATGCATTCAAAAAGTGATTTATATTTTGCATTTTTTGAAAACTATTCATTAGTTAACTTTTTTTTATTCAAGGGAGAATAGTTCTTAGTGTTTCATGTATGCATGTATGTATGTGCATCTGCACATGTATATGTGTACATACATGTATGTATATGGATGTTATACATGTAAGTCTATATGTGTGTAACACATGTATAGCATATACGTGTGTGTATGTGACATTTGTGTAACATACATATATGTGTGTGAGAAAATAATTATTAATAATGGATTTCTGGGTGGGACCCAGAGAACCAATTATAGCCTTTCCCCAACTCCACTTTAGAAGGTTCAGTCCTGGAGACTTTAGCTTAACTCAGGGCCTAATTCTGTGTGGGGAGAGTCCAAGGTCAGTCAGTCAACTGAAGGGATTAAGCCATACCTATCTTAATTTGACTTTGCCTCTCTGGGGGTCTGTTTCCCATTAGACCTTGATGTCATCACATTACAGCTCATTTTAATACAGACCACCCTCATGTCATGTCAACCAATGGAATTGAATGATGATAGCCAATTAGCTTTGATCAGTGTGTAAGGGCCACTTCTATTTAAAATTGAAAATGTCTCTGACCCTGAGGCCAGTGCCATTCTTGGCTTGCACTCTAGGTTCAGCATGCTGTCCTGTTGGTGAGCACTGTACTCTTAGGCCAGTATAGGAAATGTAGAGACAAAATGTTGCTGTGGGTTTTTTGGCTTGTAAATGCCACAGTCAATAGTTTAATAATATGTAATGTTAATTACTATTACTTATGCCTAAGCATGTAAAATTGCCATAAATTTATAAATAGCAATATTTTAGAAAACCTAGCTTTGTTCCCCAATAATTCAAGACATATGTAACATAAAAACATATATGTATGTATGTATGTAGCATATATATACTCTACATTAGTCATGTGAAGAATCAGAACAAAAGGGAAAAACATCAAAAAAGAAAAAATAGCAAAAAAAAGTAAAAATAGTATGTTTAAATCTGAATTCAGATTCTACAGTTGTTTTTTCCAGATATAGAAAGCATTTTCCATCATTAGTCCTTTGGAATGTTCTTGAATCATTGTCCTGCTGAGATGAGCTAAGGCTATCACAGTTGATCATTCCAAAATGTCACTGTTACTGTGTACAATGTTCTGCTGGGTCTGCTCATTTCACTTAGCATCAGTTCACTTATGTCTTTCCAGGTTTTTCTGAAATGTGCCTTCTCATCATTTCTTACATTTATATACAACAACTTGTTCAGCCATTCCCCAATTGATGGGTATCCCCTCAATTTCTAATTCTTTGCCACCACAAAAAAGGTGCTTGAAATGTTTTTGTACACCTGGGTCCTTTCCCCTTTTTTATGATCTCTTTAGGATATGGATCTAATAGTGCTATTGCTACATGAAAGGGTATGCACAGTTTTATAGCTTTTTGGACATAGTTCCAAATTATTCTCCAGAATGGTTGAATCAGTTCACAACTCCACCAACACTGCATTAGTGTTCCAATTTTTCCACATTTTCTCCAACAACATTTATTATCTTACTTTTTTTTTCATATTAGGCAATCTGATAGGTGTGACGTTGTACCTCAGAGTTGTTTTAATTTGTATTTCTCTAAGCAATAGTGATTTACAATATTTTTCATATGACAATAGAAGCTTTGATTTCTTCATCTGAAAACTTCCTGTTCATATACTTTGCCCATTTTTCAATTGGGTAATGACTTATATTCTTATAAATGTGATTATCTTCATATATATTTTAGAAATGACAACTCTATCAGGAACACTGGCTGTAAAAATTGTTTCCCAGCTTTCTGCTTTCATTCTAATCTTGGCTGCATTGCTTCTGTTTGTACAAATCATTTTTTTTTTTAATTTAAGGCAATCAAGGGGCAGCTAGGTGGCACAGTGGATAAAGCACAAGCCCTGGATTCAGGAGGACCTGAGTTCAAATCTGGCCTCAGACATTTGATCCTAGGCAAGTCACTTAATCCCAATTGCCTCACCAAAAAAAAAAAAAAAATTAAGACAATCAAAATGATCCATTTTGCTTTTCATAATATTATCTATTTTTTGTTTGGTCATAAATTCTTCTCTTTTCCATAGATCTGAAAGGTAAATTATTCCTTCCTTTCCTGATTTTCTAATGATATCACCCTTTGTATTTAAATCATGAAGCCATTTTGACATTATTTTGGTATACATTGTAAGATGTTCATCCTATGCCTAGTTTCTGCCATACTATCTTCCAGTTTTCCTAGCAGATTTTGTCAAATAATGAATTCATATCCCAGAGACTGGAGTCATTGGGTTCATCAACCAGTAGATTACTATAGTCATTTACTACTGTGTCTACTGTGCCTAACCTATTCCACTGATCCACCACTCTAATTCTTAGTCACTGGCAACTAATTTTGATGACTGCCAATTTATAGTATAATTTTAGATTTGATACAGCTGGTCTACCTTCCTGTGCATTTTTTCATTAGTTCCCTTGATATTTTTGACCACTTGTTCATCCAGATGAATGTTGTTATTATTTTTTCTAGTTATATAAAATAATTTTTAGGTATTTTGATTGTTATGTTACTGAATAAGTAAATTAATTTAGGTATAATTGTCATTTTTATTATATTACCTCAGCCTACCCATGAGCAATTGATATTTTTCCATTTGTTTAGATCTGATTTTATTTCTGTGAAACATATTTTGTGATTGTGTTCATATGGTTCCTCAGTTTCTCTTGGTAGGTAGACTCCCAAATATTTTTATATTGTCTACAGTTATTTTAAATCAAATTTATATTTCTCTCTTGCTGCCATGCTTTATTGGTCATGTATAGAAATGTTAATGATTTATGTGGATTTATTTTATATCCTGCAACTTTGCTAAAGTTGTTATTTTTTTCAAGTAGTTTTTAATTGATTCTGTAAGTATACCATCATATCATCTGCAAAGAGTAATAATTTTGTTTCCTCCTTACCTATTCTAATTCCTTTAATTTTTTTATTCTCTTATAGCTAAAGCTAAGATTTCCAGAACAATTTTGAATAAATATTGAATAAGAGGTGATAATGGATGTCCCTGTTTGACTCTTGATCTTACTCGAAATTCTGCTAACTTGTCCTCACTACATATAATGTTTGCTGATAATTTTAGGTAGATGCTGCTTCTCATTTTAAGGAAAGCTCCATTGATACCTATTTTGTATATTGTAAGAAATAATAGGCTTTTGTCAACACCCAAAGGTCCCAACCAAAGGAGATCAATTTAGATTAATTTGAATGAATTAATCAGATATGGGTTATACACATATGATTATGTAAAACATTACTATATGTGTCATTTTGTACAAGAAAACTTGAATAAAAGAATAGAAATGAAAGAGTGAAAAATAGCATGCTACAGTCTATTCCATCAAAATCAGTTCTTTCTTTGAAGGTGGATAGTATGTTTCATCAATAGTACTTTGGTATTGTCTTGGATCATTGTATTGTTCAGAATAGTCAAGTTATTCACAGTTTTTCATCAAACAATATTGCTGTCTCTGTATACAATGTTATCTTGATTCTACTCACTTCACAATATACCATTTCATATATGTCTTTCCAGACCATTCTGAAGTCATCCTGCTTGTAATTTCTTATAGCACAATATTATTCCATCATCATCATATATCACAGTTTGTCCAGTGAACCAATGGATTTGGGTGATGGTGGCCAAATAGCTTGGAGTGGTGTGTAGGGACCACCTCTCATCTGGACCCTCAGGAAGCTTCTGCTCACAGAGGCATAGGGACTTCTTTTTTGGCTTGAGACTCATATGTGGCAGTGCCTTTTTCTCTCTCCTCCTCTATCCTAGCTAGGCTTTCCTAACTTTTTGAGCCCATCCTATCTCTCTTTACTAATATCTAATATATTTTAATAAATGCTAAATGCCACAAAACTGGAGCTAAAGCTTCTAATTTATAAGTAGCAATATATTTGAAACCCCAGCTAATTTCCCCCAAACTTCGGACAGAAATAAGGCAACCACATATAATTTTACATGCCATAGTTTGCTTATGGTATCATCTTTTACGTGTAAATTATCTACCCATTTTGACCTTATTTTAGTATATGGTGTGAGATGTTGGTCTATACATAATTTCTGTGATACTGGTTTGGTTTTTTTTTGTTTTGTTTTGTTTTGTTTTGGGTTTTTTTTTGAGCATCAAGCAGGCTTTATTCTTTATTGTGGGCCCAGTCGGCCTTCTCGTGGGGCTACTCCTCCTAGTCCTGCTTCAGGCTCAGCCGCTGGAATAGGTATTCTCCCAGCCCGGGCTGGGGGTCGGCCTGCACGTGGCGCAGAGTGGTCAGGTATTCGCCCAGGCGCTTCAGCAGCCTCACCTCTTCGCCCAGGTAGTGGCTCTCCAGGAAATCGAAGAGGTGTGGATCCCCTTGGCTGGAGCCCAGGGCGTGCAGCTTTAAGGAGGGCCTGGTTCAGGCCCTTCTCCAGGCTCAGGACAGCCTCCATGCCATCTAAGCTGCGGCCCCACTCATCTTGACCGGGTTTCTGCACAGCCTGGAGGAGGACCCGGCCCCCACGTTGGTTCTGGAGCCGCATAAGGCGCTGGGCGCCCTCACGTTTGTCCTTCGCCAGGTCACGGAAAAAATGCAACACCCTCGGCAGAGCGACATCGTCCCGGTCGAAATAGAAACCCAGGGACAGGTAGGAGTAGGAGGCCTGCAGGTAGAGAGGTTGGCCAGGCGGAGGAGTTTTGGCGGATCTGAGAGGTGGAGCTCATGGCACCGACGCCAACGGGAGGAGGCGGCTGGTCCCGGGGCTGTTTGGTCTCGGAGGCCAGGGGCGGATGGTCTCGAAAGCGAGGGTCGGGTGGTCCCAGGGGCTGGCGGGCTGCAGAAGGACGAAGATCTAGCGCGAGGGGAGCTGGGGGAACCCTGGGTCTGTTCCGTCCAGACACTGTTGAAGCAAGAACCAGAGCCAGGAAACGAGGTCTGTTATACTGTTTTACAGTTTTCCCAGCAGTTTTTGTCAAATAATGAGTTGTTCATCCAAAAGCTTGGAATTTTGTGTTTGTCATATATCAGATTAATGTGGTAATTTACTATAGTGTAATTTCTATCTATTCTATTCTACTGATCTACCTTGCTATTTTTAAATCAGTACCAGATTATTTTAACAATTACCACTTTATAATATCTGGTACTGCTAGACCACCTTCTTTTTTAATTTTTTCCCATTGATTCCCATGATATCCTTGAATTTTTGTTTTTCCAGATGAATTTTGTCATTATTTTTTCTAGCTCTATAAAATGTTTTTGATAATTTGATTAGTATAGCACTAAATAAATTAATTAACTTAGGTGGGATTTTCATTATTATATTGGCTCTACCTATCCATGAGCAATTAATATTTTTCCAATTGTTTAGATCTGACTTTATTTCTGTAAAAAGTGTTTTGTAGTCCTGGTTATTTAGTTGCTGTGTTTGTCTTGGGAGGTTGACTCCCAAGTATTTTTTTTGATAGTTATTTTAAATGGAATTTCTCTTCCTATTTGTTGTTGCTGGACTTTATTTTTGTGCACACACACACATACACACGTATATGTATATGTGTGTGTATATATATATATATATATATATATATATATATATATATATATATATATATATATATATATATATATATATGCTGATAATTTATGTGGGTTTATTTTGTATACTGCCAGTTTTATAAAGTTGTTAATAATTTCACATAGGTTTTAGTTGGTTCTCTAGGATTTTCTAAGTATAACATCATATCATCTACAAAGAGTGATAGTTTTGTTTCCTCATTGTGTATTGTATTTGCTTTAATTTTTTTCTCTTATTACTATAGCTAACATTTCTACTACAATATTAAATAATACAGGTGATCATGGGAATCCTTGCTCCACCCCTGATTACACTGTGAAGGCTTTTAGGTTATCCCCATTACACATAATGCTTGCTGATTTTAGATAAATAGTACTTATGATTTTAACGTAAGCTCCTTTCATTCCTAAGCTCTCTACTGTTTTTAGTAGGAATAGGTGCTGTATTTTGTCAAAGGCCTTTTCCTCATCTATTGAGATAATTATATTATTTATGTTGCATTTGTTATTGATATAGTCAATTATAGTGATAGTTTTCCTAATATTGAACCAGTCTTGCATTTCTGGCATAAATCCCATATGATCATAGTGTATGATCCTTGCAATATATTTCTGTTTTTTATTTAAAATTTTTGCATCAATATTCATTTTGGGGATTGTTCTATAATTTTCATTCTCTGTTTTGGCTCTTCCTGATTTGGATATCAGCACTGTATTTGTCTCATAAAACGAATTTGGTAAGACTCTGTTGTCACTTAATTTTTCATATAATTTATATAGTATTGCAATTAATCGTTCTTTAAATGTTTGGTAAAATTCACTTGTGAATCCATCTGGTCCTGGGAACTTTTTCCTAGGAATTTCATTGATGGCTTGTTCAATTTCATTTTCTAAATTTAGCATACTTAAACATTTTATTCCTTCAGCTACTTTGGGTAATAGATATTTTGATAGATATTCATCCATTTCATTTAGATTGTCAAATTTGCTGGCATATAATTGGGGTTTGGAGGCAATTGGGATTAAGTGACTTGCTCAGGGTCTTTCTTCAAGATTCAGCTCAAATTTTACTTTTTGCAGCAGGTCTTTTTCTCCTTCACCCTTAGTACTTTTCATCAGAGATGACTTTCCATGTATTCTTTATATATGTCATTTTTTCATGTTTCCTTAATATGAATGTAACTCCTTAAGGGAAGGAATAATGATGTCTTTCTTTTTGACTCTAGTGGTTAGGGTAGTGCCTGGCACATAAGAAATATCTAATGAAGTAAACATGTGTTGACTGGCAATAAACAATTCCTTCCCCTCCATTAATTCATTTCTAGATTTCTCAATATATTTTTCTAAGATGGATTTGTTTAAAAACTAGATCTCATTTCACTTATTTTTATTAGTTTAGGTATATTTTAGTAGTCATAAATTTTCTTTGTTTTCTCTCCAGTTTTCTAGAATATAATTGCATCCAATAGTTTCTAGCAACTATTTCCTCTTCCATTTGAATTCAATTTATTCAGGTTTTATGTTGTATGTGTGTTTTTTAATTTTCCTTAGTTTTTTTTGTTCACATTATCAAAAGATTAATAGATTTCTCAGCTCGTAGCTTTATTTAACATTTCTTTACTCTTTCTTCTCTCCAAGTTTCTCTATTTCTTCCCTAAGCTAGGTGTCATTATGCATGGATCACTGGACCTCTACTCAGTAAGATCTGAGTTATAATTCTGCCTCAGACATTTGGTAGCCATATGATCCAGGGTTAATCCCTTACCCCTTCTCAGTCTCAGTTCTCTCATCTGTAAAAGAGTAATAGCACTTGTTTCACAAAGTTGTTGCGATGATTATATAACAATATAAGAAGGGTTTTAAAAGCATTAAAATCCTATATGAATGCTAGCTATTAATAATAATAATTAGACCTTAATTTCTTTGTTTCTTTATCTCTTTAAATACTTGAAATTTATCTCTTTTTTTTTTCCTATTTTGGTACTATGAGTTTTCAGAATTGTACATTTTCGTTTTAGGAATGTTTTCCTGTGTCCCATAAGGTATGATTTTTTGGGGGATATTTTTATTTGTGTATTGTTATAATTAGTTTGAACACACTTTATGATTTGTTCTTTGAAAAACTATGTTGTCATTATTAAATCTCTACATTTAGATCATTATTTTGTGCCTGTCTTGTATTCCTTTAGTCTTCTATTTCTTTATAGTCTACAAAAGAATTTATTATTATTCCTAACTTTTTACATTTCTTTGTCAAATTTTGTGCCCTAGGAAATTATCATTTTAAAAAAATTATTGTGGGAAGCTAATGAATATGCATATTGTTTAATAGTAGTATTCAGAAGTCATTGTCAAAAAGGAAAATCTAATTTCCCCAACATTTCTTAATATTTTTTTCTGGATTTTTTCCATCTTTAAAATCTCACTGTATTGGCCCACTGTTGATGTTTTTTGGAAATTGATCTACCTTTCTTTTTAGAAATAATATAACAAATATTCCATTTAACTATATTATATATATATATATACATACATAAATATACATACATATATATGTATATAGTGCTAATTTATCATTGACTATGGCCCTTTAAACATATGATTTTTTTCTGTTAATCTCTCTTGACATTGTTACTTATTTATTGTTGCCTTATCAGAAACTATGATTGCAACACATTTAATAGACAACAGAAATATAACAGATTTTGTTTATCTTTGTTTTTATTTATTTTCAAAATGTTTATTGTATGCTATATATGTATATATGTCCATATACCCATATATGTGTTAATATGTGCATGCATTCCTATATATACATAAATGTATGTATATACATAGCTATATGGATATAAAAGTAGATATACATATCTATAACCCTCAATGTTCTTTCTTTTTCACATTACTGGGGAATGTGTGTGTTTGAATTTGTGAAAGAGAGAGATTGGAAATTGATTTCATATTTTACTTTGTATTTTTAATGAAGCTTAATCAACTTACTATTGATTAATGATAAATCTACTCTGTATTGATTGACCCTATCATTATGTGACTTTGAGCTCCTTTAAGTCTGTAATTGGAAAAAAATATATTATGAGACTCCCTATTTTCTAGAGGTAAGGCCCAGCAAGCAAGCTGTGCCCTAATCTTGGTAGGACAACAATCCTTTGCAATCACTCTTTGGATGATCTCACCCTCTGAAAAAATCACATAATTCACCAGATGTTCTCTGAGCTGGACAAGCACAGGACAAATTCAGAAAATCCCACAATGAATCAAACTTACTGTCATCTGTCATTGTCAGGACTTCAGCTCACTGGGAAGCCGCTATTATAAGTATTGAGATCTCCCCACACTGCCTTGGGCCTCCCCACTGGGGGTGGGGCCCCAGCACATGTCCTTTATTGTAATCCTGTTAAGGCTAAAATTCTAACTAATCTGTCTAAAATATCTAATGAGTGGTCGCCAATAAATTATAAGCTTTAGCAAGAGTTAGACTTTTAAGCATTTATTAAGGAGAATGAGAATTTGGTAAAGAGAAAGAGAACAGCCTACATTCATCTATCTATTAAAAGGAGAGTGCATTTCTAGCTCCCTTCTCCGCCAGAGTCCACAGGAAGGAGAATGAGTCAGAGAGCCAGGCTCCCCTTTCCTTCTCCCACCAGCAATTGTCACTTCCTGACGCCAAAGAAAAATCATGGTCTGCTCTCAGAGACCTTCACCTCATGGCGGAGCTTTTCTACAGTAAGTCTCCAGCAGGTGGCATCATTCCAATCGTTATAATCCATTTTCCTCACTTTGAAAACAAAACTTCTTTTTAATTCTTGACTCTCCTGTCTCTAACCTGATCTCTTTAGCTCCAGCCATTTGCAGGATAGAGGATAATTCCGCCTGGTTGACATTAATGGTAGTAGTGGTAGGATTGGGCATGGAACCAGGCCAAGTAGACTTTCCATTATTGGCAGGAGTAGAAAGGTCACCACTGTTCTATCCACTGTACAACCTAGCTGCCCCTATTTCTTTTCAATAAATGCCTTTGAATGGAGCTAATTGAATCTTCTGGTTGGATTAGAGTGAAGGGTGGGGCTCAGGGACTATGCTTTTAGGTATGTGGACCCATAGAATATCTTGAATATGGAGGTGTTATGACCCATGGGACCCAACCTGCATGTGCCATTTGGAGTGGTATCTCCACTGGTGTCACACCAAATAAAAAAAGAAGTGTATAATGTGCATTAAACATCATCGGCTTCTGAATTTTAATCTTGTATCTAACCCAGAGGACTCTATTTCTTCTCCAAATATATACTGCCATCTCTCTTTTCCGTTAATTTGAGATAATATCTGTTCCAAACAAAAATCATAATTGTCTGTTGATACTAAACATTTCTTGACCAAATAAAGTTATTTTCTATTTCAAGTGTAGGTAGCTGAAAAACAATAAATTATAGTGAAAAGCAATGAACATTTCTTCTGAAATCAAAGGTATAACATGAAAACATTATTGCTGGTAAAATCTTCAAGTATACTTTTTTAAGGACACTTAGAAAGTTTCCTAAAGAATCCTTCAAAAGTCTTCAATGTATTTGTATGACCACTATAATTTTACTTTCTGTTTACTTACGTGATAATAATAACTACTGGTGGCTTCAAAGTGGCTAAGGGCTCTTTTTTCTCCCATTTTATTAATGAACTTCCTTCAGCTCTGAATCCATGATTATTGACCAGGTGTTAAGTTTGAAGAAATATAGTCTCCAAAGACTAGGGTAAAGGTATTTTTCTTCTTTTATTAGGCTCTTCATTCCTATCATAAAAGTCCTTTGGGGCAGCTAGATGGCGCAGTGGTTAAAGCACCGGCCCTGAATTCAGGAGTACCTGAGTTCAAATCCGGCCTCAGACACTCGACACTTACTAGCTGTGTGACCCTGGGCAAGTCACTTAACCCCTATTGCCTGCAAAAAAAAAAAAAAAAAAAAAAGTCCTTTGGAGGGGGTAGAAACAAAATCCTAGTGTAATGGTAGCATTCTAGCCAACTCTTCAAAAATTTTCCCTCTTAACAACATTAAAATAGTACATCAAATTGAATTCTAAAGCAGCATAAACAACTAAAAGTTCAGGTGAGATATTTTTGTAGCCCAGAACAACATAGAAGGACAAAAGGGGTGGGAGCCAGCTAAGAGTACAGCATAGAGTTGATACCAACTGTGGGCCTTCTGACTGGTGGTGCTGATGGTAGCAGAAGCTATATAGGGAGCATTCATTCTTTGGAGACCTGGTGATGTTAATGGCATTGAAAACTTGGTCAGATAGAGATTTTAGGGGACCTTTGTGTGAACACAGGGTAAAGAACGGGGCACCAATTGGCAATTCTATTTTCCATTGCCCAATTTTCCATGTGCCCAATTCCACAATTACATGGTGGAAACACTTGCAGTGTACCTTTAGGAAACTGTACCTATAGTTCCAGGTCACAGATATAGGAAGGAGAGGAATAGTAATTGTGAGAAAGTAGGAATCCTAACTGGGAGAAGACCAGATCACAGATCATGAGAGCAGTGACCCCATCTCCCTTAAAATCACAACACCTAGAAGGAAGATGCCATCTTGGAAGCACCAAAAATATAGATCTCCAGAATTAATTATGAAAATAACAGGGCAAAAATTCCTGAAGCATGAATCAATGATCACCATCCACAACGAGAGGCGAGAAAAGTCCAACTCTAACACCAAATCTTCTGTCAACAAATAACCTAGAAAAATAACCAAGCAGTAAAAGAATATGACTATAAAAATCTTCTCTGGATACAAGGAAGTTCAAGACAAATTCTCAAACAACAACAGCAAAAAAAACTACAAGCAATGCTTCAAAGAAAAAGTATGGATTGGCCACAAGCCCAACAAGTATTTGTGTGAGGATAAAGAAGGAGATTAGAAAAAAAAAGAACAAAAAAGATTTAAAAAGTAAAATGATTGGAATTGGGGGAAATTGTGGAAAATGAAAGCAATGAAAGAGAATTAGGAGAAGAGAATTAATAGCTTGAATAAAAAAGAGGCACAAGGATATTGAAAAAATATATTTGGGAAAAAAGAATTGGTCAAATGTAAAAGGGGTATAACATATCAACTATGAAAATAAGACCTTAAAAAGCAAAATTAGCCAAATGGGTAAAGAAGTTCAAAAGTTCATTGAAGACAAGAATTGTTTAAAAATTAGAATTTGATGAGTGCAATTTAATGAATCTGTAAGATATTTAAAAAAACAGTCAAAAGAATGAAAAATAGGAGAAAATTTTAAATATTTCACTGGAAAAACAACTGGCCTGGAAAAGAAATTAAGGAATGATAGTTTAATTAATATTGGCTTAAAAATACCTTAGACATCATGTTTCAAGAAATTATAAAGTAAAACTTCCCAGATAACCTAAAAACTAAGAGGGCAAAATAGAAATTGAAAGAATCTACAAATTATCTCCTCAAAGAAATCACCAAATGAAGAATTTGAGAAATATCATGGACAAATTCTAGATTCCCCAGGTCAAGAAAAACATACTGCAAGCTTTCAGGAAGCATTCAAATATTGTAGTCACAGACATCATCACACAAGATTAAGTAGCTACCATGTTAAAGGAGTGGAGGATTTAGAATATGATATTATAGAAGGAAAAAGAGGTAGGATTAGAATCAAGAATAACCTTCCGAGCAAAACTCACTATAATCTTTCAAGGAAAAAAAATATTTAATGAAACAGAGAAGTTTCAAGTATTCCTGATGAAAATGTCATAACTGACGAGAAAATTTGACATGAAGACATAAGATTCAAGAGAGGCATACAAATGTAAACATATGTAAAAAGTCAGGAGGAATTTAATAAGACTAAATAGTACATTACCAAATCTTAAGATTTTTTGTGACTTCCAAAAGCTTTATCATCATTAGGAGTCAAATATGTTGGGATAATATCAAAAGAAAAATGAAAAGCTGATAAAGAGGGATACACTGGGGAAAATGGTTAGGAAGAGAATAAAAGAGGAGAAGTATTTCACATAAAAGTAGCAATCAAGGCAAAATTTAACAATGGAATAGTAAATAAGAGTGGGGTGGGCACTTCTTAAACCTTGCTCTCATCTAAATTGGATCAAAGAGGGAGGAATATATATATATATATATACATATATATATATATATACACACACACACGTATGTATGCATAAACACAAACACATGTATAAGTAAATGTTTATGTGTATATGTATATGTGTTTATGTATGCATATATATTTGTATGTATTTTTTCAGGCATGTTTCAGTCGTGTCCAACTCAGGATCCATTTGGCTTTTTTCTTGGCAAAGATACTGAAGAAGTTTGTCATTTCTTTGCCATTTCTATCCAGCTCATTTTAAAATTGAGGAACTGAGGGGCATCTAGGTGGCACAGTGGATAGAGCACCGGCCCTGGACTCAGGAGGACCTGAGTCCAAATCCAGCCTCAGTCACTTGACACTTACTAGCTGTGTGACACTGGGCAAGTCACTTAACCCCAAGTGCCTCACTCCCCCCCCCCAAAAAAAAATTGAGGAACTGCAAGCAGGGTTAAATGACTTGCACAGAGTTGCACAACTACTAAGTGTCTGAAACCAGATTTGAACATAGGAAGGTGAAATTTTCATTTCCAAGTCCAGGGCCTTATTCAATACACACACACACACACACACACACACACACACACACACACACACACACAAACACTTCATACTATTCCATTCTTCCATCCTTTCCTGTGTGTAATACCCATACATACACACAGACATACATAATTCATACACAGGTATATGTATGTATATATACCTGTGTGTGTGTAAGTTCAATTGAGAAATTCATCTTACCCAACTGCGAAGTAAATGAAAAGGGTAAAAATTAAAAGGAAGGTTATATGGAGGCCAGATTAAGAGAGGAAGTGGTCATAAGTAAAACAAAGCTCAAATAAAAAAATCAAAGAGATGTAATTAATAGAAATAATCAAAAAAGTTACCACAGACCATGAAGTAATGTCAGTGCTCAACATATGTGTAACAAATAGCATAATACCCAGATTATTAGAGTAAAATTTCAATGAATTGGAGAAAATATACCTTAAAACTATACTAGTAGAGGAGGTCCACTTTACCTTCTCAGAATTAGATAAATCTAATAACAAAATAAATAAGAAAGAAGTTTAAGGAGATGAATAGAATATTAGATGGTTTCTATTTGATAGATCTCTAGGCAAAATTGAATGGAAACTGAAAAGAATAGTTATTTTTCTCAGTAGTACAGGACACCTTAATGAAAAGTGACCAGTTATTAGGGCACAAAAACCTTGCAAACAAATGCAGAAAAGTAAAAATATTAAATTCACAAATTTTAACCATAATGCAATATAAATTACATTCAATAAAGTGCCTTGGAGGCAAAGATTAAAAATTAATTGTAAACTAAATAATACAATCTAAGAATCCCAGGGGATTTTTTTTTTTTTTGGTGGGGCAATGAGGGTTAAGTGACTTGCTCAGGGTCACACAGCTAGTAAGTGTCAAGTGTCTGAGGCTGGATTCGAACTCAGGTCCTTCTGAATCCAAGGCTGGTGCTTTATCCACTGCACCACCTAGCTGCCCCCACCAGGGTAAATCTTTTAAGCTTATATTTGGTTCATGTCAAGGGTTTGCAAAAATTTTTTTAAAAGAGTAGAAAGATATTCTATTTAGAATATGAATCAGGCATTGAAAAGCTATTTATTTTCTCTACATAAAAGAAATATCTAGTTTCCTTCATGAGAACTACCTTTCCTCAGACTATCTATCCCCTTCTCCCTCCCCCAGTTTATTCCTCCTATACCTTAACCCTATTTTAATGATGTCATCATGGATTAGTTAGGTGGCACAGTGGACAAAACACCAGCCCTGGACCCAGGAGGCCCCAAGCCCAAATCCAGCCCCAAACATAAGACACCCCATTCTGTCTGCCCTACAAAGAACAAAACATAAATGCTTTACAGAGCCCTGTCTTCTGTGAATTTCTTACTGAAATTGTTCTTATTATTTCAAAGTATTATCTTCCCATGTAGGAATGTAAACAGTTTCATCTTTTAATATCCCTCATGAAGTCTTTTTCCTGTTTACCTTTTTATGCCTCTCCAGGGTCTTGTATTTGAATGTCAAATTTTCTATTCAGTTCAGTTCTTTTCATCACAAGTGCTTGAAAGACCTCTTTCTCATTGAAATCCCATTTTTGCCTCTGAAAGATTATACTCAGTTGAGGGGAAGGAGTTGGGGAGTGAGTGAACCTTAATATCATCAGAATTGGCTCAAAGAAGGACTAACATACATACTCAAGTAGGGAGTGGGATGGAGGGAAATAGTTATGATGATTGATTATAATGGCAAAATGTATGGTACCTACTTTTCTGGGCTTTTATGAAGAAAATTCTCAGTCAAGCTTAATGTACTATATATAGGTTATGATGAACAGGATACTATCAGAAAAACCTGGAAAGACATACATGAACTGAAGCAGAGCAAAATGTACTGTATTCAAAATAACAGCAATAGTGGGGGATGATCTGCTTGGAAGCATGTGCTTATTTTCAGCAAGGCAATGATCCAATATAACCCTGAAAGACTTATGAAGATTGCAGCCCATTTGCAGAGAAAGAACCGATGGTATATGAAAACAGAAGGAAACACATTAAATTTTTTTTTCTTTTCCTCTTTGACAATTCCTTAATCTGAAGTTTTGGTTTTTCTGACTATTTTCTCTCACAACTAGCTAATATGGGAATGTTTTCCATGACTACTCATGTATAACTTATTTTGAATTGCTTGAGTTCTTGTGGGTGGGGGTGGGAATGGAGGGGGAAGAGAAGTTGGAACACAAAGTTTTTTAAAAATTGATGTTAAAATTTTGTTTTTACATATTTTGGAAAATAAAATTCTATTCAAAAGGTCATTTCTACACTGTAAAAATATATATATATATATATATATATATATATATATATATATATATATATATATATATATATATATATATATATATATCTGAGGGGCAGCTAGGTGGTACAGTGGATAGAGCACTGGCCCTGGATTCATGAGGACCTGAGTTCAAATCCGGTCTCAGACCCTTGACACTTACTAGCTGTTTGACCCTGGGCAAGTCACTTAACCCCAATTGCCTCACAAAAAAAAGTAATAAAAAATAAATAGAAATAAATATATAAAAAGAAATATCTAATACAAAACAACAACAACCACCCTGATAATCACACATTAACAAAGACAAAAAATTTTAACTACTGCTTTACTCTTCTAGGAATCTTACAATCAGAACCTAAACCTGAATCAATTTATAAGACTGGTAAACAGATAAACTCTTTGTGTTATCTGGTTCCTTCAAGGTAAATATTTCAGGACTAATCAGGCCAGGAATTGTACTCTTCTTCTTATTGCTCATCATTTCCTTTAGTTCTAGTGCTCATAGAGAGGGCACCCATCTTAACAACTGAGGACTTAGGACTTCCTTACCATTGAAACTCAGAAAATGGCTTCCAAATCTGAGTATATTTGTCTAGGGATCAGTGATTGGCCATTGATAATGAGGCAAAGAATGATAAAAATGGTAGATGTAGCTAGGCTGCCAATGTAGTTGAAGACTTGCTCAGGCAGAACATGAGCTTTATTGGCCATTTTTCTGAGCATTAGGCCTATTTAAAATAGGCAACAGTTGTCTTTATAGGATGGGCAAATGGGCAGATGGGGAGATTGGGAGATGGGGAGATTGGGATAGGGAAGAAGAGAGAGAGAGAGAGAGAGAGAGAGAGAGAGAGAGAGAGAGAGAGAGAGAGAGAGAGAGAGAGAGGTTGAATTGGACAAAATCACCCTCTTCTAAATATCATCATTGGTCAAAGCACAAGGCCCTTAATTGTTGAATTTAACATATCCCTGAAGTGCCTAGAAGTTTCCATGAGAGTTCTGAAGCAAAATCCTTGGGATGGTCCTTATAGTCTTATTACCATGAATGCTCCTTGGGTTTCAATCTCTATTATACTTTAAAATATTATTATGCAAAAAAGCAAGATAAGCAGAAAGATGTGGATCAAAGGGAAAATATTTTCTTTCTCTTGGTACACTTTTTCATCTTATTTTAAGCAACCGTCAAGGTTATTTTCTTTCCTGTCTTTTTCTAAAGGGGTTATATTATCATATTTTTAAAGCTCTATTTGCATGAATTAATTTTCACTTGACATTCCAAGGTGGGCACATAAAATAAATCCTAGAATATTACATTATGTTTAAAATATAGTTCTCTGACATGTGGCTGAGAAAAAGAGACCCCTTTTTTCTCTTTGTTCTTAGTTTCTCAGAAAAGTCTGGGCTCAATGAACTTTTTCTTTGAAGTTCTTTAGGGAGTTGAAGGTGTTATAAAATTTTTATCTAATATGAATGGTTATCACTGACAAAAACGCTAATTAAACCATTTGTCGCAAAGTTCCACAGACCTTCCTAACAATCTTAATTGAGTCAGCAGAAAAAAAATGTATTGGAAACAACTCTTGTGTCATTGAATTTTATTGTCATGGACAAAGAGCTAATTGCTTCTCAATAAGTTTCTTGACACTTAGAAATTTTGTTTTTCTCTAGCAGATATGTTTGGGGGCTAAAATCAGTTTTGAAGTTATTCTAGATAGGAATAATATGCTCAAATTTGCAATCTATTAGCAAGGCCTTGGAGACCCAGGGGCAACTTTCATGACCAGAGGATGAATCAGAGTACATCTTCCATGAATTAGGATCTGCATCACTGAATGGCATAGCTACATCAATGGAAACAACTATTAATTGAAGGAATCGATTATCATTGAACTATAGAATTATAGTTTTATGTTAAGGAAATTCTAAATAAGCAGACAGAGAAAAATGGGAAAAGCAAAATGATTATGTTATACGCTTTTGTCATAGTCTTTTCCAATTGCTTTTTTCATCTTGACTAAAATTTTATGGTTTAGAAGAATTCTACAATTTTCATATTTAAACTATATAAATTTTAAGCTATATAAGTTCACTTCAGCATAGGTGTTTCAATTACCTATTATGTTTACACTGAGACATAAACAAATAAACTGCAGAAGTAAATATGAAAACATAGTCAAAGTAAACAAATAATTTCAATAAGTTTCTTCCCTCAAGGAACTTAAAGTCTAATGAGAGAGTATGACATCATACTGCAGTACAATTCAAGGTGTATTCACAGAATCAGAGTTTTAAAGTTTAAATGATATTAGCAGTCATCTAGTACAACTACTAATTCTCAGTAAACTGAGCCCCAGAAGGGTTAAGCGATTTATTTACCTAAACTAACTTGGGTAGAACATAAGAAATCCAGGACTGGAATCCAGGTCTTCTCTCCAGAAACCCAATAATTCTTCTACTCTTCCACAATGACTTTCGCCTCAGTTTGTAGGTTATATATATGAAGACAAATTACATGTCATGAATGCATAGGGATATCATTAACCTTATAAGGTTAAAATATAGAACTTTTGTACTTGCATAGAACTTGCACTAGCTAGTTTAGCTGATAACATGTAAGACTTACGATTTCTCCCTAGCTATGTGATCCTGTTGAAGTCACCTAGACTTTTTGTGCTTCAGTTTCCTTATCTCTAAAAAAAGTAAAATAATAGCATTTATCTTATGGGATTGTTGCCAAGATCAAATAGATTCAAACATGTAAAGTACTTTGCAAACCTTAAGAATCTATTTAAACATTTAAACCCTAGCTATCATTAGCTTTTATGTACTATCAGTCACAATCTTTTGCATATTATTTCCAGAACATATACTGTGTTTTGGATTTTTTTATGTTTGTCCTAAGTGTTTATAAACTTATTTAAAAGACTTGATAGGAAGTTTGTATTGTTATAGATTATGTGGAATGGGAAGACAGTGAAGATTTTTGAATGGGAAGTGACAATACATACATATGTATGTATGTATGTGGATAGATAGATAGATGATAGATAATTAGGAAGACTATTTTGGCATGCATTGAAAAGGGAAGAGGGTCAGGGCAGAGTTGAGATAGGAATGAATTTCTTATAGGCGAGGTTGGTTTTTATTTGTTTCTATCCTTATGTCTTCAGCACAGTATGTGATACAGAGTAGGCACTTTACATTTATTGAATTTGTTTAACTGAATACATAATATGAGATAACTGGTATTTGTTTGAATAAGCAGAAATATTTACTGCAAGGTTCCAAGTCTACCATGTAGAACTGAAACTGAGTGATAATGATGAATCCTCTAAATCATGGAAGATCTGATGATATAGAGGTCATAGAAAAGGAAGTTATAAGTTCTTGGAGCATTATTCCTTTCCTACAAGTGTGTAGACTACTGTGAGCTTGTTCTGAGAATCATATGGGATACAGGAAGACTTCTCTGTCTTCTACCTGTTCACCATGTAGCTATTATCATATGACTTCCTGTGCCTCTTTTGTATTTTCTTTTTTAAAGAAAATGACTGAGCAACAACTGAAACACAGACCATCCAGGTGACCATATCAATTTCATAAGGTGTTGGAGGCCTGTGGTTATTGCAGTAGTTTCTAGTAGATTAGTGGTGGCTGATAGAAGAAGAAATATCTGTATCAGTGAAACTATATAACAAGGAGGCAATTCATCCTTCAGTGAGAAGAGAGACACAGTAATGAGAGACATTAATCCAGAAAAAAATAAATAGCTATCACCTGTGTGTGTGGGGAGAGAAACAGTTTCAAGGCTCATGTGAACTCACCTACCAGGTGTGGTAAGATTATTGGAATTTGGCCCACACAGGGAAGAATATTGGCTATGGACTCTAGAAAGGGCTTCTGATAAAAAGATTTGTGCTCTGTCTTTTTCCACATGTGTTTCAAAACCATTATGTGAGCAAACTTTTTTAATGGATATCATGTATATGCATTGGAGAGGTGCCACAGGCAGAGGTAGAGGAAGGGGCAGATATTTGTGCTGTTTTTACTACATTACCACATTAAATGCCTTTACTCAAAAATAATTTTCTACGTGATACTTTTTTTTAAATTTTTTTTAAAATTTTTTAATTTTTTTTAGTGAGGCAATTGGGGTTAAGTGACTTGCCCAGGGTCACACAGCTAGTAAGTGTTAAGTGTCTGAGGCTGGATTTGAACTCAGGTACTCCTGACTCCAGGGCCAGTGTTCTATCCACTGCGCCATCTAGCTGCCCCTACATGATACTTTTTAATGGGAAACATATTGGTGGTCTTTGTGATGTTTAAAATCTGAAGTGTGGTCGCCTTATTCCTGTCCCAAGTGCAGGGAAAAATACTGTAAGGGGCTAAAATTCTAGCTAGTGTGTCTAAAATATCTAATGAGTGGTCGCCAATAAATTATAAGTTTTAGCAAGAGTCAGACTTTTAAGCATTTATTAAGCAGAATACGAATTTGGTGAAGAGAGAGAAAGGTCTAGATTCATCTATCTATCTCAGGAAGCTACAGTTCTGCTCCGCTCTCCAGGAGAGTCCTGGAGAAAGAGAGCACGAGCGCCAGCCTCACCCCCTCTTCCTCTCACAAGCAAACGTCACTTCCTGACACCAAAGAGCTGCATGTCTTGACCTCAGACACCTTCTCCTCATGGCAGAGTTCTGCTAAAGTAAATATCCAGCAGGTGGCATCATTCCAATCATTACACTAGCTAGGGTTTACTTATAAATTGGAAGATTTAGCACCAGTTTTGGGCATTAAGCATTTATTAGTGAAAAAGAGAACACCTGGGGCAGAAAGCCAAGAAAAACCTATCTAGCCTAGCATCCTCAATTCCTCCTCCACCAGCCTGTTCAAGCAACAAACTGCCAGAGGAATGTGAGATTTAAAATTGGATATTAGATCATAAATCTCCCCTCTTAAACCTTTCCTTTAATTTATCTCCCAGACTAGTAAATGGAAGAAGCTTCTGGTTTTCTAGTTAGAGCTTTTATTGTATTGTAGTCACAAGGTGATGTTGATTAGAAGGATAGGAAAGTAGAAATACAATACAAATCGTCTTAAGTCTAAGCTTAGTCTATATTCCGTATAAAATTCACCAAAAGCCGAAGCGCCATCTTTGGGGAGAGAGAGAGAGGCCGTGTCAAGCGCGTGCTGCTGCTAACCGCGAGCCGGGCCCAGTCTAACTCTCATCAGCATCAGCATCAGCCTGTGCAGCACAGTCAGGAGACCAGCAGAGCAAGAAAAAGCTCCCACTTCCGTTCTCTCCTTGCCTTTTAAGCTTGCACCCCGGAAGTCGAGTGCGTAGCAGGCAGTCTGACGTGCACAGCAGGTGGACTGGCATGCGTAGCTCATGCCATAGGTCTCCTCCCCGAAAGGGTGGTCCTTCAAAAACTGGCGTCTTTCAGTTATCCTAACCGACTGTTAAAAAACTTTCATTTTTTTTTTTTACCACAGGAAGCTCCTTCTACCTCCCAAGGAGAGGCTGTCCTTCCACCCAGCTTCAAGCTAATTGGCTAGAATTACCCAAATCCATTGGTTCTCTGGACTTGAGGGTGGTCCTGTGTTGAGGTCAGAGTCCACAGCTTCTGAGAACAATACCCTCTTGAGGGCCAGACAGGTGTGATTTCAATTGAATTAACTTTAAGCAAGTTAATCAGAGAAGTCAGTCAATATAATCAATCCAATCAATCTGAAGCCTTTGGGCATTGGCAAAGCCCATTATTTTCTCATAGCTTTAAGGTTACAGTGTAAGAAGCAAGGACAGGTAAAGTCATAGGATTATCTCCTATAACCTGAGGTAGTAGTAAACAGATCTTGGCAACAAATCCCATGAATATTAATTGGGCTGTGCTGGAGTATCTCAGAGGGAATGTTACAGATGGTTGTCAAGAAGGGGTGAGGTCCTGAATTAGGTTGATAGCAATAAGAATCTAAATGAAGAGAAAGATATGAGATATTATGGACTTAGAAACCAGCAGAATTTGACGAATGATTGAACATAGGGGAGGAATGAAAGGCAATAATTCTGATGGTTCAAGCCTGAGAGACTGGGAGAATGATTGATGCCATCAAGAAAAATGGGTGAGTTGAGACAAGGGTTGGGTTTCTGGGTGAAGATGATGAGTTCAGTTTTAGACACTGTTTGCCAGACTGTCACATGAAAAAAGAAATCCCTCTATAGATTCTCTAACAAAGAGCTAATCTAGCCATTACTTAACTATAGTGAGTGGGACCCATTACCTTTTGAGGCAACCCATCTCACTTGTGGATAACTACATTAAGAAATTTTTATTTATCTCAAATCTATGTTTATGCACTTGTTGCCTCCTGTTCCTAGGTTTTCCCCTGTGGAATTCAGCAGAATGAGCTGAACACATGATAGCTCTCCAGAACTTTGAAAATAGCTATCATGTATCCACTAAGCATTTTTTTCTACATGCTTATTGCTCAGATTTCTTCAATAGATCCTCCAATGGTATGATCTCAATATTCTTCAGCATTCTGTTCATCCTCCTTTAGTCTTTTTCCATGCCAATGTCCTTCCTAAAGGGTTGTACCCTGAACTGAAAACAAGACTGCAGATATAATCTGAATGACAGAATCTACCAGAATCATCACCTTCCTGTCTTGACACGAAGCCTCCCTTAATGCAGCCTAAAATCACAATAGTTTTATATATATATATATATATATATATATAAAATTATACACACACATATATATATACACATACACACACATATATGTATATATGTGTGTATATATATTTGTATATATATTACTAAATATATATATAAATATATACACAGCAAATATAGATATACACATAGCAAATATACATACAGCATACATGCATGCATAATACTCATACACATGCATATGTTCATGTATGTATATACATATTATATACATACCTACCTACATACATAGAGCATTGTATCACTTTATTATTTTAAATTGAGCTTGTACCAAGGAATAGTGGAAAGAGCATTGGACTTGGACTCAAGTAAGGCCTGAGGGTGAATCCTACTTTTGTTGTTTACTAGGGGAAGCTAGGTGATCCAGTGGATAGAAGACTAGCCATGAAATTGTGAGGACCTGTGTTAAAATCTTACCTCAGACACTTACTAGCTGTATGATTCTGGGCAAGTCACTTAACCCCATTTTCTTAAACTTCTGGGGCCATTTCCAGTCCTCCTCATCTATATCAATTAAATGCAATGAATTGCAAGTCAATTTAGTGATGTCATGGTCCTCTTTGAGAATGAAGGACAAAAACGATTACAACAATGTTGTTTACTAAATATATAAACTATGAACAGGTAATTTAATTTTCTTCTACTTAATATGTCTTGTCCTTCATTCCCTCATTTGTGAAATGAGCATAATAATATCTATAGCTCATTTTATTGTAAGGATTAACTCAGATAATGAATATAAAAATAAAAGAAATACACAAATGTCAATTACTATGATCATATTAAAAATCATGGATTTTTTTTTCCACATGAATTGATGTACAAGGCAAAGACATAGTGCTATTGATAAGGTCCTGGTCCTGGAATCAGGAAGAGTCAAATTTAGCCTCAGACACTTACTACCTATATGTCCCTGGGCAAAGTCATTCAACTTCTGTTTACCTCAGTTTCTTTAACTATCAAAATGGGGATACTAATAGAATCTATTTCCAAAAGTGTTGCATGGATAACATGAGATAACATTTTGTATGATGTACTACAATTTTTTGGCACAGAGTAAGTACTTAAAAATGCTTCCTTCCTTCCTTTACTATACCTTACCTATGTTATACTTCTGAAGCTGATCTTTCCAATCCAATTATTAGACATCACATGGATACTTATTAAATATCACATTTTAGATTTTTCCCAATGTTCTAGTCTCTTGGGTTTCTCTTTTGAATCTTGAACATGTGACCCAACATGTTAGCTGTCCTTACTACTTTGTTTTGCTTGACACACAGGGAAAGATGACTGGTACACTGTTGGAAAGGTGAGACTGGAGATTATTGGAGTTGTTGACACTAAAACTATAGTTTTGGAATCACTTGTATTATTGTCAACAAATGATACCTCCAAGAGGGAAACTTTTCAATCAGAAGAGAATTAAAGACTGAGGTTTGAGTAATATCCACACATAGAATCTAAAGGATGGATATGAACTATGTAATGAGACTGATAAGGATTTTTCACAAAGGCAAGAGAAGAATCAAGAGGCAAATGAAGGAATTTTTTTTTTTACTTCCAAATCACTACAAAGAAGCATAATGAAACTTGAACAGAATTTGAAGGAAACAAACTTTTATGTATTTTTTTCATTATGATTAGATTTGGGAAGTAACCAAAGGAAAAAAAAAAGATTTAAATGATGCTAAGCTACAATGAAACCAGGATGAATAAAATACTAATTTGATTACTAAAAGGTTAACTATGCCTAAAAGATGACAGAACAGGTTAAAACTCTTGAGTTTATAAGAGATAGTAAAGATGGTTTAAGGGCTAGTTTTAATCAGATGCATTTTAAGGAAGTATTTTTATGTCTTAGTATTTTTAAGGTCTCAGGTTGTATAAGAACTAATTATTTCAAAACAAAATAAAACAAAACAAACAAATACCAATATTCACCTTAATAACATCACCATCAGATTTTCATTCATTTCAGTTAAAGGGGAACAATTTAGTAGAACATGAACTTAAAAGACCCCTCTCAAGTTTCCAATCATAGACATTATTTTACATACCTTGAAAAGCCTTTGGATATTTTTTCCCATTCTAAATAAATGCTTTAAGGAGATTAAAGAAAGTAAATGGATCAAACACTGGCAATGACCCATAAATGAAACTAGTACCATAACAAATAAAGCTATATGTATAATTGAGGGAAGTAAGCACATGGAGGGAATGAGTTAAAGAAGCATTGTGGTACAAATACTTTAGAGAAAATTGGAGCTAGTGAGTTAAGGCATGGTGATATTGCCAAAACATAAAAGTCAACTTGACCATATAATTTTATCATAACTTAAAAAATATTGAAGAATCCCATTATAAAGTGTTTTAAGTGCTAAAAGTAAATGTAAGGGGGGTTGGAGCCAAGATGGCAGAGGAAAGGCTGTGCCTCCCTCAAGTTCCAGATAAACCCATCCACTCACTCCCAAATAATACCATTAAAACAAAACAAAACAAAAAAACCAGAGCAGCCTAATGCACATAATTTGGGTTAAAAAGCTCAGTGCTCAGTCCATACCTAGCCAGGAACAGACATTGCTTCCAGCACCTTAGAGTCTTCAGTGCCAGCAGCTTCTTCTGAGGCTCAGCTAGCAGACCAGTGAGGGGGTAAGCCAGGTGGTAGGCCAGGGTAAAGTGGCTGCAGTCTCTGATGGACTTGGGGCAAAGAGCCCTGGTTCTGAACTAGTGGTCTGAATTGTGTGGTGGTGGTCCAGTGGGGGAGTGACACAGGCACACCAAGCTTCCAACCATAGAGAATCAGAGTTCAATCAGACTTCAATTTCTAGGTCAAAGAGAAAGCAGCCATGGTTGATCACAGGCCAGGATGGCTGGGAGGAAGCCAAATCACACCCTGGGCCATGCTGTAGCTCTGAACAGTATGTCCTGGAATCAGCACTACATTTTAAGAAGGAGTTAAAAGGCAAGAAATATGCAGCCAAGAAGAGCAGGCAGAGAAAGCAGCAGAGCAGCAAAAACTTATTTGGGGGACAAGTAGACCAGAATACACCCTCAGAAGAAGATAATAACAAAGTCAAAGCTCCAACATCCAAAGCTTCCAAGAAAAAGATGAATTGGCCTCAGGCCATGGAAGAACTCAAAAAGGATTTTGAAAAGACAGTAGGAGAGATAGAAGGAAGATTTAGAGAGATGAAAGAAAGAATGGGAAGAGAAATGAGAGCAATGCAGGAAATTCATGAGAAAAAAGTAAACAATTTTTAAAACCAAATGGAAAAGGAGATAGAAAAACTCTCTCAAGAAAATACTTGCCAAAAAATCAGGATTAAACAAATGGAAACTAGTGACTTTATGAGAAACCAAGACACAGTAAAGAAAATTCAACTGAATAAAAAAAATAGAGTGCGATATGAAATACGTCCTTGGAAAAAGAGCTGACATGGAAAATAGATCCAGGAGAGATAATTTGAAAATCACTGGACTACCTGAAAGCCATGATCACAAAAAGAGCCTAGACATAATCTTCCAAGAGATTGTGAGTAAAAATTGCCCTGATATTCTCGAAGCAGAAGGTAAAATAGAAATTGAAAGAATCCACTGATCACCTCCAGAAAGAGATCCCCAAAGGAAAACCTCCATGAATATTATAGCCAAATTCCAGAACTCCCAGGCCAAGGAGAAAATATTTCAAGCTGCCAAAAAGAAAGAATTCAAGAAATGTGGAGCCACAGTCAGGATAGAACAAGATTTAGCAGCTTCTACATTAAAGGACCAAAGGGCAGGGAATATGATATTCCAGAGGGCAAAGGAATTGGGATTACAACCAAGAATCACATATCCAGCAAAACTGCGTATAATTTTTCAGAGGAAAAAATGGGACTTCAACGAAAAAGAGGACTTCCAGTTATTCATGATGAAAAGACCTGAACTGAATGGAAAATTTGGCTTTCAAATATAAGACACTAGAAAACTCTATAAAGGTAAACCGGAAAAAGAAATTGAGAGGGACATTAAAAGGTGAAACTGTTTATATTCCTTCATGGGAAAATGATAAGTTTAACTCATAAGAACTAGGGAATATGATAGAAATAAATTTTGACAAAGGTTCCAGGTGGGAATTGAATATGAAGGGATGTTATCTGTAAAGCATTTATTTTTTTTTTATCCTTGTTTTTTGTGGAGTAGGCAGGGTGAGGTGGTTTATTTCTTGGGATGGATGTGGGCTTGGAGCCCACTCAGTCCATGGCTTTTGCTTTGTCCACTGTGATATCTAGCTGACCCATGATGACATCTTCAAAATAAAGTTAAGGGGCAAGAGGAATGCATTAGAGGAAAGGGAAAGGGAGAAACAAATTGGGGTAAAGTACTTCACATAAAAGAAATAAGAAAAAGCTTATAGAGTAGAGGGGAAGATGGGGAAGGAGCAGGGGAGTGAGTGTGCCTAAGTCTCATCAGAATTGGCTCAAAGAGGGAATAACATACACACTCAAGAGGGGATAGTAATATATCTTGCCCTGTGGGAAAGTGGAAGGGGAAAAGGATAAGGGGTGCGGGGAGAGACAATGGATAGAAGAGCGGATTGGGGAAGGAGGCAATAAAAAGCCAAACACTTTTGAGGAGGGATAGGGTGAAGGAAGAAATATAATAGAGTAAATATCATGGGCAGGGATTAAGATAGATGGTAATACAATTAACAATAGTAACTATGAAAGAAATGATGAGCAGGATGCTATCAGAAGGATGTATGAAAAATGCAAACCATCAACATAGATAGAACTGATTGTACCTGAATACAGATTGAAGTAGAATTTTGTTAGCTTCTCTTTCTAAAGATATTTTGTCTATTTTCTTTCACAACCTGACTAATAAGATGTTTTGCATAACTGCACATGTATGACTTATATTGAAATGCTGGATTTCATAGGGAGGGATGAGGAGGAAGGGAAGAAGAAAATTTAGAACACAAAGTTTTAAAAAATAAATGTGAAAAGTAATGATGAGCAGGAAGAGTTCAGAGAAACCTGGAAGGATTTATATGAACTGATGCTGACTGAAACAGAACATTGTATACAGTAACTGTAACATTGTGTGATGAACAATGGTGATAGACTTGGCTCTTTTTAGCACTTTAATGATCCAAAACAATTTAAAAGAACATCATAATAGAACATGTTCTCAACATCCAAAAAAGAAGAACTGTAGTTTATGAATGCAGATTGAGCCATACTATTTCTACTTTTGGGCTGGGTTTCTTTTTCTTCCTTTTTTTGACCTGTTTTCCTTGTGCTCTGACTCTTCTGTCGCTATATGACTAATGCAGAAATATGTTTGGTGTGATTACACATATATAACCTATATTATATTGCTTTCTCTCTTGGGGAGGAGGGAGAGAAGGGAGGGTAGGAGAAAAAATTTGGAAATGAAAATCCTATGCAAACAAATGTTGAAAATTATTCTTATATTTAGCTGGAAAATGATAAAATACTGAACAAGAAAAAATAAGTAAATAAAGTTTTTTAAAAAATGTGTAATGATCACAAGAACTAGCCTCAAAATTGTTGCTTTAAATAAAGTCTCAATATTGGAAAAATAGTAAATGTATAATAGAAGTGTTAACCATTTTCCATCCAAAGACATTTTAATAATATAGCTTATACAATACTATAATAATTTAACTTAAATAATATAACCCATACTGCTCATTTCATCATTTATGTCCTTTATATTTATTTGGTAAATTAAGATCTATATGTCTTTTAAACTTCACACTTTGCCAGCACCAAATCTCAACATTTTTGTTGTTGTTGTTGGTCTGTGCTTATAAAATACAAGTGCCAGAAAAATGTCAGTCTTTGAGTCTTACAGTCAATTTTATATACTCATTTGTTACTATGCTTTTACATGGACCAGACTTCAGGTGCATTCATTGAAGCAAAAGGCACATCAAGCTTTTATGAGAGAGTTTAAAATATAAGCCTCGTTTATCCATTGTTCAAACAAATTAGTTTGTTATAATTAATGTTTAAGTATAATTAAAACTAAATGTAATCTATTTAAATTACATCCCAACCTCCTCTTGACCACTGTCACATTTTGAAATAGCATTGAAATAGAAAGCTAACAAAAGTTATTCAATTAATTGCTTATACAATATCAATGGAAAAGCATAAATTTTAATGTTCTTTAACTTTGAGATGAGTTAAAATGCCTTGCAAGTTATCATCTATGACCCATAACTGAAGCTCTGCATTTACACAATCTGGGATCAATCATAACTCCACCTAGAATTTCCCCTAGAAAATTAGAATTTGGCTCATAGATAGTTATCTATAGAAAATACAAAGAGCCCTTAGGTTTCTTGCGAGAACCCAGGCAAAAAAATGCAATGTCTACAAGGCAGACTTTCTTTAATTTGACTGAAATAGTAAAATACAAAGGACTCATACCCAATACACAAAATGAAAGACAAGTCTCTTTTCTTTCTCTAAAACATTATAAGAAATATTTTAAACCTTCCATATTTAAGTACTACACTGGATAGGACTCCCCTACAAAGAGAAAATACTTGGAGTAAATAGTTTTTCCAGGACATTCTTCTTTTTTCTCCAGGAGGCTTGCTCCATAAACTCGGCATTGAATTCCTTACTATCCAGAAGACTTAGTTCTAGAATTACTGGAAATTTTCCATTATTGCAGAACTGTAGCTTTATAATTTTGGGTTCATTCTCTTACGACTTCCAGATTGATTTAAGCACACAGCTATGGCACCATCATGAGGCCATTTAAATTTTTCTCCTGTGACTGTGTGTTTGCCTAATGGTGACTCAAGGCCACAGTAATTTTTTCTACAGGGAACCAAGACTGAGTCGTTAATTTGGTCTTGTCTCTTTATGAAACTGTCAACTTTTATTATCTCTATCTACTTAACTGATATGAAAGAAGCTTGATTTTGTGTTAGAGAAAATTCTGAACTGGGAGCAGCTAGGTGGTGCAGTGGATAAACTGCCGGCTCTGGATTTAGGATGCCCTGAGTTCAAATCCGAGCTCAGACGCTTGACACTTATTAGTTGTGTGACTCTGGACAAGTGACAACCCTCATTACCCAGCAATAAAACAACAACAAAAAATCCAATCCAAACCATGGTTAACGAAAGATTGGATGTACTTCTAACATTTAATAGTTATGTAGATATGGTGATCAGTATATCTCTCAGAGCTCAAATCTCCTCTTTTCCCAATGCACCACATTACTTCTTATTAGGTATTTTCTAGATGAATATCTAGCATGTTGATATTTTATGTTGTTAAATACTTATATGCTTTAGATACTAGCTATGAGGTTGGCAGGGTGCAGACTTTGTTAAGAATGTGTAAGGGCCTGAGTCATCTAGGTGGCGCAGTAGATAAAGCACTGGCCTTGGATTCAGGAGGACTTGAGTTCAAATCTGGCCTCAGACACTTGACACTTACTAGCTATGTGACCCTGCACAAGTCACTTAACCCTCATTGCTCCACAAAAAACAAAGAATGTGTAAGAGCCTGATAGCATTCTGACTTGAACAGATAATGAAGTACACAAGAATGTGCTGCATGTGTCATACCGTGTGGGCCACTGTTTCCAAGAGGAAATGTGAATTTATTTAAACACTTGAGTTACTATTGCATAATTAATATTATGGATAGTCTTATATAGTTTAAAACATTTCTTAATGAGACAAAACATAGACCAGTTGTGTGGAGAGTAAAAGTTTTGTGTTTGGTCAAAAGTGTGTATTGGGCCCAAAGCAATGGGCCATATCAAGTCTGATGGGCATCAACTACTCAGGGAGTGATATTTTTGTTATCCTAGGTAACTGTGAAACTGGCTTGAATCCTGGTCTCCCCAAGAATCAAATTTTGGGGACAGCTTCCTTGTCTTTTGGGGAAAAGGTTGCTTATCACAAATAATAAAAACCATGGTAGATATTGCTCTTGCTACACTGTCTGTCTAATTAGGTATTCAGAATTCATTTGCACAACATTATTCCTGTTTTTCATTGTTTCTCTTTAACCAAAGACTATTCAAAATGTACTACACTTCTCGAGTATCTGGATGTTCATACAACTACTTATCTTCTTACTTACATTATTCCTTTGCAACTAATTTTACATTAAAGCTGTTTTATACAGACAAAATATGTGGGAGAAAAACCTACAGAGTTTTATATATATATATAGTTGGAGAAAAGTGCCTCACACTTTGATTTCCTTAAAAAAATTAAAGCTGAGTGGGAATAGCTAAAGTACTTAAGAAATGGAATAAATATGAATAAGAAGTGTTGAAATTTGATTTTTTTTGACAATATAATAAGGACACATTGGTGATAGGAAGTTATCTTTCTATCATGTCCCAGATTATCTTAAGGGACAGTGAATGCCATTTCTTCTTTGGATTTCTTTATTGGTTAAATATATATTTATATCCCATTTCACAGTAGGTCATTTCCTATGAACAAACAATTCCCTGTTAAACATTAAGTAAATATCCTTTTATTTTATTTTTAAAAAGATATTGGATGTATTAGTGCCTATTCTAGTCCTAAGTAATGACCTATATTAGATGAAAGATACAATTATATATGAATGCAGCCCTTTTGTCAAATGTTACTATATATTTACAAGTAACATGAAATGTTGAGAAAAAAAGTTTGTCCTGACAGTTGGAAGTCAGCTGCAAAATACTTTCTATGAAGTGTATATAACTAAGTATGTTTTGTGATTTTTATGTGTAATCTATGAAGACTTGTGAAAATTTGTGGAGAAGACAGAGAGGGAGAAGATGAAGTAGAGCTTCTTACTTATCTGAACTATTTTCTCATAAAGAAACAGAGAGAGGTTTGTTATTTGTCTATGGGGAGTTGGCAAAAACAGTGTATTTCTAAAAGAAAACACACTGTGATTACTGAAAAGACAAGATAAATCACTAATCTAGTGTGTTTTCCAACATAATTCATTTAAATCTTTTCATAGGGAGAAATATGAAAAGAACAGACACTTTGATAAATATTTAGAATAAACTGAAGGATGCAAGATTATGTTTCTAAATAAACTGAAGAGAAGTCATATATTATTATGAAAGGTAGGAGTTAATTCAGACTATGAACTTTCAAATTGTCAAAATACAGTAATTATACATACATACACGCATACATGCAAACATACATATATACATTTTATATTTTAAAATTTCATTTGTTAATTAATTATATGAGCAATTACTTTTGGGAAATGAAATTTCTCAAATTATTAAATATTTGATATTTAATGAACTTTACTAGAAAGTTTAACCTAATTAATTGAATAATGAAAAAATAGTTCAACTTCATTTATTAAGAAATTAAGCAATCATATTCCTAGTTTGTTATTGAGCTTGAAATACTAAAATTACATATATAACCATGACATAAATGGCAGGTTGAGGGTTGACAAAGTAAACTTCATCAACCCATTTAATTACCTTGCTATAAATGGAATATAATAACATTAAAATTCTCCCAAATTAATTTACTTAATCAGTGCCATTACAATCAGACTACCAAAGGATTATTTTATAATATTAGGCTCATAACAAAATTCACCTGGAAGAACAGAAGTTCAAGAATATCAAGAGAATCAATGGAAAAATATAATGGAAGGCAGCCAAACAGTACCAGATTTCAAAACTATATTGGAAAGTAATAATAATCAAAATAATATGAACTGGCTAAGAAATAGAGTAGTGGATCAGTGGAATAGACTAGGTACACAATAATCAGAAATAAATGACTATATAAATTCCAAAGAGCCAAACTTTTGGGTAAGGAATCACCATTTGACAATAACTGCTAGAAAAAATTGGAAATCAGTTTGGCAGAAACTAGGCATTGAAAAGCATCTAACACCATGTACCAAAACAAGATCAAAATGGGTAAAGTATTTAGTTGTACAGGGTGATATCATAAGTAAATTTGAGAAATATAGAAAAATTTTCTGTCAGATATATAGAGAAAGGGAAATTTTTGACAAACACGAGGTCAAAAGGATCATAGAAGATGAAATGGCAGACTTTAATTAAACGAAATTAAAAAGGTTTTTTCACAAACAAAAGCAGACAAAATTTGAAGGTAAGCAGGAAACTGGGGGGAATAAATTATAGCAACTTTCTTTGAGAAAGACATCTTGATTAAATATATAGAGAAGTGACCAATTTTATTTTTTAAAAAGCCATTCAGAAATGTATGGGGACAGAGCCAAGATGGTAGAGAAAAGGCTGTGACCCTTGGTGCTCCCAAAATGAACCATCCACATACCTTCAAAATAATGCCATAAAACAAATCTTGGAGAAAAAGAACTCACAAAGAACAGAGGGAGATCATGTTCCAGCCAAAGATTTCTTAAAGGGAGACAGGGAAGATTTGTGGAACCAGGCAGAGAAAGGAGCCAAACTTGTGGCACAGATCCAACCCTAGACAGGCTGCACAACATTGTGTGATGAACAATGGTGAAAGACTTGGCTCTTCTCAGCAGTGCAATGATCCAAAACAATTTCAAAGAAATCATGATAGAAAATGTTCTCAACATCCAGAAAAAAAGAACTGTGCATTATGAATGCAGATAGAACCATACTGTTTCTACTTTGGGCCTGTTATTTTCTCCTTCTTTTTTGAGGTTCTTCCCTTGTGCTGATTCTTCTTTCACAATGTGACTAATGCAGAAATATGTTTAATGTGATTGTACCTATATAACCTATGTCAGATTGGTTTCCATCTTCGGGAGGAGGGAGGGAAGGGAGGGTTGGAGAAAAAAAAATTGGAACCAAAAATCCTATAAAAACAAATGTTGAAAACTATCCTTACATGTAAATGGAAAATAGTAAAATACTTTTATTCAAAACAAAACAAAAACAAAACAAAAACCAAATAAACAAACATATACAAGACCCTAGAGAAGCATAAAAAGGTAAACAGGAAAAAGAAACCATGAGGGATAAGCATAAAATAAAAGCTTTACATATATCATCCCTTCATATTCAATTCATACCTGTGGCCTAAGTCTAAGTATATTCATTTTAGCTGCTCTATTACTGGGAAAGTTTTTATGAGTTAGAAGTGTTATCTTCCCATGTAGGATTGTAAACAATTTAGCTTTTTAATTCTCACACTTATATAGAGATATATATTATGCATTTATATCATGGATATAAGTATATATGCTTATTGTGTATATACTTACATGTATATATCCATACATACATACATATACACATATTTATATATATATATGTATATGTATGTGTATATATATATATATATTTTTTTTCATTTTATTAAGCTAAGCCATAACCTTTGCTGCTTTGGTGAAGTGTGTACACATTCAGAAATATGCATACTCATACCCATACTTCAGCAAAGTAACAGAGATTATGATTTAGCCTAAGAAAAATATGGTGTGTGTGTTTTTGTGTGTTTTCTTAACAAAACTAACCTGTGGAACTCAGATTTGAGGAGTTTAAGGAATAAATAGGGGGTAAAAGTCAATGAAATAGGTCATCTTTTAAAATTATTTCCTGTGAGAGAAATACTATGACCTCCAAAGTCATTAAATCTTTCTTTTTAAAAAAAAAAATCTCTTTCTCTCTCTTTGAGATTCAGAAATGAGAAATTCAAGCTGAAAGAAGATAATGAGTCTGTAAAGTTTATCCCCGGGCTTAATGAACTCAAGGAGAAAAAGGGCATTTCAAAGTTTTTATTGCTTAGATATTAATGCTAATATTTAACCAGTCTTTCAACCCAGTTCAGTATGTCATTTTGAAATGATCATTTTCTAACAAGAATGACATTTGGCTATTGTTTGTCTGCTACTTAGGCATGTGTTGCCCTAATTCAATCCCTTCTTAATTCACAGTAAATATAGAAGATGTTTTACTGTACAATATGAACTATTTTTTTTTGTGCAACGACGAGGGTTAAGTGACTTGCCCAGGGTCACACAGCTAGTAAGTGTCAAGTGTCTGAGTCTGGATTAGCACTCAGGTCCTCCTGAATCCAGGGCCAGTGCTTTATCCACTGTGCCACCTAGCTGCTTCCCCACCCCAATGAGAAAGATTTCATTTTAATCTGTGGATATAGCATGAGAATTAAAAAATCAATTTTCACAAAATCTGGATGGGAACTATCATTACTAACTTTATGATATTTATGAAAGCCTTTCCCCCCCCCCCTTTTTTTCTTTTCCACTGGAAAGGAATTTATTGTTCATTCTTCATTTTCCAGTTACATGTAAAGGTAATTTTCAACATTCATTTTTATAAAAATTAGAGTTTCAAATTTTTCTCCCTCCCTCCCTTCCCCGCCCCACCTCCACAAGACAGCAACCAATCTGATATAGGTTATATATGCATAATCCACAAGTACTCATTTTTTTTTAGTCTGTGTTCAATCAATATCAGTTCTTTCTCTGTAGGTGGATAGTATGCTTCTGTTGGGATCGTTTTGGATCATTGCATTGCTGAGAGTACTTAAGTTATTCACAATTGCTCATGGAACAATACTGCTGTCACTGAGCACAGTGTCCTCCTTGTTCTGCTCACTTCACTATACATCAGTTCATATGAGTCTTTCTAGGTTTTCCTCAAATCATCCTGCTTGTCATTTCTTATAGCACAATAGTATGCCATTACAATCATATACCACAGCTTGTTCAGTCAATCTCCAATTGATAGACATTCCTTTGAAATCCAGTTCTTGGACACAACAAAGAGTTACTATAAATATTTTTTTGTATAATTTCCCCCTCTTCTCTTTTTCACAATTACTGTTTCCCTCCATTATATTCCATTCCCCATGATATTTACTCTATTATCTATCTTCTTTTGCCCTATCCCTCCTCAAAATGGATTTGCTTCTAACTGCCCCCTCCCCTAATCTGCCCTTATTTTTCCAATCCCTCCTTATTCCCTTCTCCTCCTATTTTTCTATATGGTTAGATAGATTACTCCACCCAATTGAGTGTGTTATTCCTCCTTGACGCAATTCTGATGAGTGTTAGGCTCATTTATTGCCCACCTTAAATAGATTACTCCACCCAATTGGGTGTGTATGTTAATCCCTCCTTGAAAAAACTCTGATTAGATTAAGGTCTTTGAGCCTATTCCAATGAGTGTAAAGTACATTTACTGCCCTGCTCTTCCCCCATCTCTCCCCCCATTCCATAAGCCCTTTCCTGTTTCTTTCATGTGATAGTTCACCCCATTCTACCTCTCTCCTTCTCCCTCCCCCAGTGTATTCCTCTCACCCCTCAATTTTATCCTAAAAATGTCATCATGGGGCAGATAGGTGCCAGTGGACAAAGGACCCACCCAAGAGGGCTGGAGCACCAAATCCGGCCTCAGACACAAGGCACACACCCATTCTAAAACCCTGGGGATGTCATCCAAGTCCAACCACCCCACCAAAAGAAAGAGACAAACAAAAAATAAATACTTTGCAGATATCATCCCTTCATAATCAATTCTCACCTGGGCCCTCTGTCAAAATTTATTTCTATCATCTACACTAGTTCTTATGAGTTTGATCTATCATCTTCCCATTGCTTCTCTGGTGTCTTGTATTTGAAAGTCAAATTTTCTATTCAGTTCACATCTTTTCATCACGAATACGTGGTAGTCCTCTTTTTCATTGAAGTCCCATTTTTGTCCTGTGAAAAATTATACAAGTTTTGCTGGATATGTGATTATTGGTTGTGTAACAATTGCAATGATGCCACCTGCTGGAGATTTACTGTAGCAAACCTGTGCCATGAGGAGAAGGCATCTGAGGTCAAGAAATGCAACTCTTTGGCATTAGGAAGTGACATTTGCATGAAGGAGGAAGAAGGGGTGAGGCTGGTGCTCTCGCTCTCTTTGGTCAGGATGCTGGTGGAGAGTGGAGCTAGAAAAGCACTCTCCCTTTAATAGATAGATGAATATAGGCCTTTCTCTCTTTACCAAATTCTTATTCTCCTTAATAAATGTTTAAAAGTCTAACTCTTGCTAAAACTTATAATTTATTGGCGACCACTCATTAGATATTTTAGACAGACTGGCTAGAATTTTAGCCCCTTACAGATGTAATCCCAATTCCTTTGCCCTCTGGAATATCATATTTCATGCCCTTTGCTCCTTTAATGTAGAAGCTGCTAAATATTGTGCTATTCTGACTGTGGCTACACATTATGTGAATTCTTTCTTTTTGGCAGCTTGAAATATTTTGTCCTTGGCCTGGGAGCTCTGCAATTTGGTTATTGGAATATTAATTCATGGAGGTTTTCCTTTTGGGATCACTTTCTGAAGGTGATCAGTGGATTCTTTCAATTTCTATTTTACCTTCTGCTTCTAGAATATTAGGGCAATTTTCCCTGACAATTTCCTGGAAGATGATTTCTAAGCTCTTTCCTTGATCATGGTTTTCAGGTAGTCCAATAATTTTCAAATTATCTCTCCTGAATCTATTTCCCAGGTCAGCAGTTTTTCCAAAAAAAATTTCACATTGCCCACTATTTTTTTATTCACTTGGATTTGCTTTATTGTATCTTCATTTCTCACAAAGTCACTAGCTTCCATTTGTTCAATCCTAATTCTTAGGCAATTATTTTTGCTGCAGAGCTTTCCCTTTTGTTTTTTCATACTGTTGACTTTTTTCTTCTGTATTTCCTGCATCACCCTCATTTCTCTTTCCATTTTCTCCTCTACCTCTCTTTATCTTCAAAGTTCTTTTTGAACACCTCTATGGCCTGAGACCAATTCATATTTTTCTTGGAAGCTTTAGATGTAGGAACCCTGATGTTGCTGTCATCTTCTAATGGTGCATCTTGATCTTCCTTGTCACCAAAGAAGTTTTCTCTGCTTTACAACTTTCTCTGCCTGCTCCACCTGCCCATCTTTCACTTGACTTTTAACTTCTTCATAGTGTGTGGTCCTGCTCCCAGGATATACTGTCCCAAGCTTCATGGTGTCCTAGGTGTTATGGTTTAATGAGGGACAGTTTCTTCACTTTCCTGGCACTTTCTCTGTTTTTTAGATAACCCCAGGTCAACTTGCCAATCAACCAGACAGCAAAACTTTATGTGTCATCATTGCTAGCTCTGATGAGCTTACACCCCTCCCCCACCTGGTCCACCATGCCTCAAGGTTTCTTCCTGGTTCCCTGCTGGAGGAGGACATCCAAATTCCCCCTTAACTCCTGCGTACACCCCTGTAGACTCTCCCCTGGCCAGCCGTTCAGCCCTCTTACCAGACTGTGAGATTAGTTCCAGAAGATGCTGTCACTGCAGCATATTTGGAGGCTTGGAGGTAAGTTTCTCTGGTGCATCCTGCCTGGGACTGTATCTGTGTTGGTATAATTGCGGGCCTGGAGTCCACTCCCAGCCTGGCTCCCCCTTTTACCAAACTTCCAAGGTGTCTTTGGATGGAAAATAATCTCAGCTGTCTTTTTGTGAGTTCTTCTGCTCCAGTAGTTGTTTTCTGGCTGTGTTTTGAGGTGTTGTTTATTTGTTTGGGGGGGTGGTAATTGTTTCAGGAAGTTTGAGCAGTTACTGCCTTTCTTCTGCCATCTTGGTTCTGTCTATAAAAGTCCTTGTTTTAGTTCCTATCAATATGTATATTTTGCATTCTAGCCAGCTTTGATGGATTACTTACTTTCTGTGGCTTCTCCATAGGAAAACCTTTATCACTTAGGAATATTTAAAAGTGGTTTATGAGAAAACCTCAGAAATAATGAGACCTTAACTAATTTATTCAAATACCATATCACTTTGTTACTAGTACTTAATGATCAAACAGCTATGAAGAGATTTAGAAATTTTCCCTTAATACCCACACTTTACCAATTCTTTTAAATTCCCTCAAGGAGATATATTCTGCCTTGGGATATAGCTTGCTTCAAGGCAGAATCTTAAGATGGACACCCTTCCTCTGAGCATCTACTACTTCTGCTTGCTATAGTTTGTCAGGCAACTAGGGTTAATCCATATGTCTAATACAGAGAATTGTGGTAGATTTAATCTTATAAACATCAATAATTCCATTATGACTTTATGCCCCTATCCAGATATATTTGCCAAAATCTGAATTTGACTCAATTCTAGGATATAAATCAAGTCACATCTCCCTAAATCAACATGGAAACCCCTCAGATATAGGCAAAGATGAAGTAGCCTTTGAAGACCCAATACTCTGCTTGGTTTAATAACTCCATTACTAAACAATAATGAATTTTTTGTCCCTACCTAGTCCCAATTTCACAGCCCATACTGATTGTGGTGAAGATGGCTGATGATTTTTTCTATCATGTTCACAAGAAACTTCCTTAAAACTAATGCTTCAATGCCCTCAATTTTTGTTGCCTTGTGCACAGATCTCTTTTGTGTATAGTTATATAAATCTAACTACTTCCATCATTTTTAGTCAATTTTTTCTTCCTACATAGCATATTGGAAGCTATAGACAGTTCTTACTGTTAACAATAAAAAAAAGTTCACCAAGGACATTACAAAGATCTTTTCCATTCTTCATTTGTTAATTTTACTCCTTCGTATGTCTTTATATATTCTAAATATTAGCTATAGCTCTCATCAAGATTTCTATAAATTTTTCCCATCTTCTCACTGATTAATTAAAACAACATTCCTCATAATCTATCCTCTCCCATAAGATATTTTTCTCTCTCCTTTTTATTTTTTATTTATAAATAACAAAAGTCAAAATTTGAATCAATTGTTTAATTTCCCTGGCCCCTAAATTCCCTCACTCCATCCTGTTGCCCCTCTTCATGCCCCCAACCAGGATGATTACTGACATCCACTTCCTACAGGGACATGGGGATGGGTTGGCATTGTGTATTTTTGAGAAAATTTTTAAGTCTCACTATTAGACAAAGAAAAATACCAAAGCCTCCAAGACAAAAGAATAAGTTTATTGAAAGAGGGATTGCATCACACAATAAAGCCTGTCTCAGGTCTGGGACCCAAAGACTCTAAGCCTCAGGATCCATTGATATTTATACATAGTGACTCCTCCCACAATTTAACACAATCCAAGGTATACAAATACAATAAGCATGAAATAGGAAGAAAGAAACTATCAGTCAGATACCAGCATAGTCACTTGCCATTCTATATACCCTACTTAAAATAACCCTGCTACTAAGTAACAGGCTTATAACATAAGAAGCCATCTATTGGAATGCATCTTTGCCATTTCGGGTGAAACCTCTCTTGCCTGTATTTCTCTGAGTTGTTTTCTGCTATCAAGAATTACCACCATGTTGGTTAAGCATAGCTTTCCAACTTCTCACTGGCTCTGATTGGTTCCTTATAGCTCAGAAGTTACTATTTTAGGTACCTGACCTTTAAGTTGATTGGTAGCTATACTTAACCACAACTGGAAGTCAGACAGTTGAATTTAGGTAAGTTGTAGAGTAGACAAGTTGACAATATAGCATTTGCTTAAGCTCCTTTTAATATCTATCTTACTTCATCATTTGTTTAAGCTACTAAAGAAAATCTAAATATTTTAAATGACAGTTTGTAGTGTATAAACTGATAAGTACTACTGTTAAATCACTTGTATCTAAAGGATGAGAAAAATCTCACTCACATTATACAGCAGTGGCCACTGCTTGCTATCTGAAATACCAAGCTCCCAGCACCCAAGAATGTTTTGTCAGGGGAATAGCCCAAAGTACCTACCCTTACTCCACCTTGACTGTTACCCCTACACACACCAAGTGCTCAGTCAACCTCTCCCTCTCTTAAGAGGACTGAGGCACAGGAAGAGTTCAGAGAAACCTGGAGGGTCTTACGTGAGCTGATGATGAGTGAGATGAGCAGAACCAGAAGAACATTGTACACAGTATCATCAACATTGAGTGTTGACCTACTGTGATGGACTATATTCTTCTCACCAATGCAATGGTACAGAAGAGTTCCAGGGAACTCATGATAGAAGAGGATCTCCAAATCCAAGAAAAAAAAAAAGAAAGAAAGAACTGTGGAGTATAGATGCTGATTGAACCATATTATTTCTTTTGTTTTGGGTGCTGTTGTGTTTTTTTTTCTATTTTGAGGTTTTGCATCACTGCTCTGATTCTTTCTCTTGTAACAGGATTAATGCAGAAATAGGATTAATGTTATTATGTGTATATATATGTGTGTGTGTATATATATATCTATATGTATATGTATAGAGATATATAGATATAACCTATAACAGATTACCTGCTGTCTAGGGGAGGGGGGAGGGAGGGGAGGGAGGGAGAAAAATCTGAAATTGTAAAGCATGTATAAACAAAAGTTGAGAACTATCTTTACATGTAACGGAAAAAATAAAATATCTCATAAGAAAAAAAAAAAAAAGAGGACTGAGGCAGAGGTCAAAAGATAAGGAAAGCTTAGGCCTGCCAGCCACCATGTATCTTGGCCAAGAACCACCTACCCAACCCTCCTATTCATTCATTCCAAGCAGCTGGCCCATTGTCCCCGTGAGGGCCAAAATTTGATATATGGAGCATAATTTGGGTGACTTGCCTTAATACTGGGTTCACGGAAATATGAGGGACCTTTTAGGTTCTCCCTCTGCTCTGAACTGCCCTTTTATATATTTCTCCCAGGCTAATAAGAAAGGAGCCTCTAAGCTTTAGTTCACAAAAGGATCAGATTTTATTACTTGGGAATTAATTAAACAACAAAGGTGAAACTAATAAAAAATCAAAGATAAGGAAGTAGGAAAATAGAAATACAGAGAAATGCTCTTAACTCTAAACTTAGCCTATTAGGGTTTTCCATAATTAAATGCACCAAACACCTGAACAGCCAGCCAGTCTAAGGTTGCTCGCGTGCCACCTGGACCGCAGTCACCACACCGAGAGCACGAACACGCACTGCCAGGGCAAGGGCCCAGAAGGATAAAGGCGGAGTTCCGGAAAATGCCTAGCATTCCGGAAGCAACCTGCCTCCCTTCAGGGAGCATTAAATCTCTCCTCCCCCAAAAGGGGAGGTCCTTCAAAAACTGCCTTTCTGAGCTCAGTCATATAGATAACCTCAGGGTGGGCCAGGTGTGGCCCCTCCCAAATGAATTGGCTAAAAATGGGAATTTTAATCTTTACCACAAATAATTTTTACCACATCCCCCTCCCTGTGACTTAGACCAACATTTGAAGGCCTAGCCTGGCATCAAGGAACACTACAGGAACACACATGGGTAAAGAAAGAAAAGAAACTAACTTGGGAATTTAGTTAATGCCCCAGATAACTAACTGCTTCACCAGGCAGGCAGGAAAGAAGGGAGAGGGAAGGAAAGAGGAGGAGAGTGAAAAGCAGGCTTTCCCATCGACCAGACATAATTTCTTTCCTCATAACCTCCACACACCCATGTACCCATCTACCCCCATGTCTAGAAAACAGAGGGCCAGGGCAGGCAACAGAGAGCATCCTTGCTGTTGTTGCTGCTGCTGCTGTCGCTGATTTCTGAATGGGGATAAAATCAGAAGGAAAGGAAGGAGCCCTGAAGTCCAAGGATGAGTCTTGGGTGGGCTGGCTGTTCCCCAGGTTCTGAAATCTATCTATAAATCTAGGCAGGGATCCACTCCAGTATATTTAGCCATCCAGCCACACATCCACCAAAATCCTTAGCAGGCCTGGCAGGGACATGGTGAGGAGTGGTGCAGAAGACTTTGTAAGGTCTTGTTCCAGTCATACAGATATCATGTCTCTCCCTTGGGTGAGGGGCTAGACAAGTCTTCATGATCATCAGAATGCTCAACTCTGCATTTCAGAGAGGTCCAGGCATAGGGATTGGATAAGAAAGAAAAATAGGGGAACCAGACCTCTCATGTCCCTGCAGATGATGTTTCAACTGGACATATACACAATATGTATGTTTGTATGTATATATGAAAAATTTCCCCATATATTGTGTATATGCCCATATATATGTATATAGGTATACATTATATATTATTTCAGTCATTTATTAGAAATATTTACCTTTCATGTACTTTAAAATATTTATTTCTGAATTTAAGAAATAAAATACATTTCTATTACATAATAGAAGAGAAACATGATTATTGTAAATGAAACCTCTAATCTATTGTGTACAACTTGCTATTCCTTTTAAATATGTAATAAAGTTAACATGTAATTTTCTTTTTTCCCATTTTTTCTCCCTTCTTCCCTCACTTTTGCCTTCTTTCTTATATATTTTTATTTAAATTTATCTAGTTCTGAGAGATTAAAGTCCCCCACTATTATAATATTACTATTTATCTCCACTTCTGATTTGTTTAATTTTTCTTTTAAAATTTTAGATTCTATATTATTTGGTACATATAGGTTCAGTATTGATATCGCTTCATTGTCGATGGTACATTTTATCAAAATGTATTACCCTGCTTATCTCTTTTAATTAAAGCTATTTTAGCCATAACTTTGTCTGAGATCATGATTGTACCCATCTCTTTTTTGCATCAGTTTAAGTATAATAAATTCTACTCCAACTCTCCATATTAACTTGTGTGTAGCTCTAATTTCTAAATGTCTTTCTTATAAACATCATATTACTGGATTTTTATTTTTAATCCATTCTGCTCTCCATTTCTATTTGATGGGTGAGTATATCCCATTCACATTCAAAATTATAATTCCAATTTTTGAATTTCCTCCATCTTATCTTTACTCACTATTGTCCTTAGCTTCTCTTTTTACCTTATCCTCTCCCCTTGCCTTCCTATTCCTTATTCTACCCACCCTTCTAATAGTCCTTCCCTTATCCTGTCCCATAGTCCTCTCATTTATTTATAAGTTTAGAAGAGTTTTATAGCATTTAAATGTATATGTTGTTCCCTAGAGTAAGGTTCCAACAGTACTAGCCCTCAAACCTCACCTTTTACCTCTACATCAGTTCTTCCTTTGATGCCCCATTTGTTTTAGAATCACCCCATCATATACAACTCAACACCAACCTTTCTTTCAAATTCCACTAGTAATGATAAGTCTTAAGAATATTGATAACATTTTCATAAATAAGATGTAAAGTTTGGCCTTAATGAGTTTCTTATAATTAGTCATTAATGTTTTACTTCTATTTCTTTTGGATGTTTTGTATCAGACTTTCCATTGAGTTCTGCTCTGTTTGTCACAAATACCCCAAAGTCTTTAAGTTTGTCAATTGTCCATTTTTTTTCCATCCAGCATGATGCTACTTTTAATAACTCTTATAAGTTATTCTTAGTCAAAACCATAGCTCTTTTGATAATCAAAATAGAATGGTCTTTTAGTGTAGAAAAGGCTAAGTTTTGTGAAATCCTGATTGTATCTCCATAGTATTTAAATTATTTTTTCTTCTTTCTTGCACTATTTTATCCTTAATCTGAGAGTTTTAAAACTTGGCTATGATGTTTCTATAAGTTGTCCTTCTGGTATTTCTTTCAGGTGGTGAATGGTAGGCTTTTTTTCTATTACAGACTAGCTAGAATTTTAGCCCCTTAGAAATGGCTGACCAAGAAGAGGAAAGCTGAACCTCAATCTTCTGATCTTCAGGTTGGGTAAGAAATTTCCCCTACCCTGTCCCTTTAAACTCCATAGTACTGCTAACATGGTGGTAAGAAGTGTTATAGATTGCATAACTGCCTCAACTCTTTATTATATAAAGGAGAGGAATGTGATATTTTATATATATAAAGTTTAAGTATGAGTTATATTTTGAAGAACTCTCAATGTTTAATTTGATCATTCAAAGCGTTGGTTCTTGAGGGAAAGCCCTGCTGGGACAAACTTTCCTTTTCTCCCTTTCCTATATTGTTATTAACATATTGTTTGTTAGCATAGGGTATTATATTCTGTTATTTTTGACTGTTTCCTCAAGGAAACACCCCGTGTTCCTCGAAGAAACAAAAGGGGGAAATGTGGTAAAATGAGAATTTGGCTGACTCATTTGGGAGGGACTATACCTGGCTTGTCCTGAAGTTATGTATGCTACTGAGGTCAAAAGGAGAAGCCTCTCTCCATAGGCAGTTTTTGAAGGACCTCCATTTTTGGGGGAGGAAAATCAGATGTTCAGTGAGGGGAGTCTGAGTCTCTTCCAAGAGCTCTCTTTATTTTTCCTTCTTCCTCCCTTCTGGATGGTGCAAGCAGGAGGAGCAGCAGCCTAGTCATTCAAGCCTGGTTGTAAGTTGTGCTTTCCATTGAAGCTACAAGCTTCAGGTGGTAAGGTACTCTGGTCTTTTGAATAGACTTATATTAGAGCTAGGACGATTATCTGTATTTCTTTTTCCCTGTTTCCTTGTCTTTGATTTTATTAATTTCACCTTTGCTGTTTACTTTATTCTCTCTAATAAAACATCTGTGGATCAGAGGCTATAAGGCTCCTTTCTTATTGTCCTTATTGGCAGTTTCTGAGGGGAGGGAGCTTTAAATCTAGAGGTCCCTCATTATTTCCAGGACCCCAATATTTAGGTGAGCAACCCAATTAACTCTTCATATATTAAATTTGGTCCCCACATTAGCACCTCTAGACTTGATGTCCAGAAACAGTGAAAGGTGATTGATGTTGGGGTGGGGGTGGTCCTTTAATCTTTCTCCACTCAGTCATCTGATATTCATGCTGTCTGTTAGATGAAAGTCTGTGAGGTGAAAGTTCTTGAATTCTAGTCTGTTTTTTTTTATTCTACTTGTAGATTCAGCAGAGTCAGCCTAGAGGTGTTTGCACTTCACTCAGGACAAACCTCAGTCCGTGGATGTTGTATCTTTTTCTGATGTCTTCTCAAGTTATCTTAGAAGGAGAACTGCTTTTCCCCTTTATTTTTTACCACTCTACCTTCATTTTGTGGCAGTATTTTGTCTGTTTTTGGAAGAAATTTGGAGAGCTTATAATTTTCTGACCTACTCTCTGATCTTCCTAGAATTCCACTCCATTATACTTTTTTTTAAACTGTTTTAACACTCTGAAACTTAGACTGCAAATGGGACAGAAAGCAAAAACAAACAAATAACAATGTGCTCTGAATTTTGCAGAGCTGCTTTCATTATCTACCCCCAGATTCCAGAGTCTGTGAAACAAAGAAAATGTTAGTACTTCAAAAAGTACAAGAGAAACTATGGAAAAAGAAGATTCCAAAGGCAGAAGTGAAGCTATCTACTCTCCATAGTACTATCTTCAACTGTCAATAGGACCCTTATACCCAGAGGTCTTATGGAAACCTTGAACTCAGAATCATTAATTTTTTAAAATAAATTTAAAAAAGAACAAGCTTATTATCTTTCCAGTAAGACCTGTACTCTTGAGAATGAAATGGTAAACCACTCCAGTATTTTTGCCAAGAAAACTCCTCAAGGGGACATAAAGAGTTGGACATGGCTGAAATGACTGAACAAGATGTGAACCTCCCTTTTTATTCCCAAATTCTGAGTGTCACCAACTTTTCCTTCATTTCCTATGTAAGAAAGCTTGAAGTTATCTTTGATTTTCCCCCATCCCTCATCATCATATCTTATGAGCAACCATGTCTCAGAGATACAATCCTTTAATCTAGTCTTTTCTGATGGAGGCTGCCTCTCTACTTACTACCCCATGCAACTATCATGCATTATTATCACTTATAGTAATTTTTGTTTAGTCTTTCTACTCCTTTGCTATTCTAGGTTCCCTAAAGTTAAAGAATATATTCTACCTGAACTTTGTACAATAATGCGCATATATAAGGAATTTAATAAATGTCTATTGAACTGAATTAAATCTAGTCCCTAATGGAATTCAGGTGGCTTCTTTCAGAGGGTTGGGTTGAGAAAATTCTATAGAGCCAATGTTAGGGATTCTGAAGAGGGGGAGAGGAGGAAAAAAATCAATTTACACATACTACAATTTTTGATTTATGAAATTCTTATAACTCCACATAGGCCTCTGTGGGTGGGTCAAGGAAGAAATGGGCCTCTCTTTATGTTTAACTTAAAAGTTTACCATTCAAAGAAGACTGGCTTCAAGCCCAGGGATTCCAGTTTTAGTGAGTAGGAGTGGCTTGTGCTACAATTAATGTTGTGTCTAGTCTCTTAACCTTTACATTATGTTGCTTTGGACTACTGCCTATAGTTTAATATTTGAAAATTGGAATAAGAAAGTTCTATGATAATTTCCTCACTCTTTAATTGCTATTCAATAGCAGCTTAATATTTAATTTTGTATCTTTTCAGTGTCTTTATTTTCTGCTCTCTTATCCTTGCCCAGTTTATAAACCCATGCTGCTTCAACTGAATGGTTTCCTGTTTATCTTCTAGCCATGACAGAACACCCTCACTAGACTGTTTTTAGCAGGTTTTAGACATGTTTCTCAAGAATAACCACCTCTTGCTGTACTGTTTTAATTAAGCTTCCCCTAGATAGAGAGTTTTTGGAACAAGACAGTACCTTCTCTGTCATGTCAGCTTTCTGTTTCTTTCATTCTTTTTTTTTAGGAGCTTAAAAAAAAAAAACTAATGGAAAAGATGGAAAAGGAATAGTATTTCAACCAGGGTGCCAAATGCAGCAATCCACAAAGGTAATTCAACTCTGTTTTGTTATGTTTTGTTTTTTTCAAAGAAAATAATGCCTGCTACCAAGGTAGATAATACAGAAAAGTCTTTTCCTGATCTAAATTTCTGGCTATCCTTATTTTCCACAACTCTATCAGTAGTAGAAAAGTTGCTTGAGACAAGGAAAGGTGGTAAATTCTTGTCTTAAGTCCTCAGACTTATTTTCCACTTTCCTCATGGTCTATCTAAGCTGTGTAAACTTTTCCAAGTCTTGTTTCCTGTTCCCTACCTTTTAGTGGGAATACTTCTGTCTTCCTTAGGGAGAGACAGTTTGAAAAAACTAACTCTGGCTCTGAAATTCTGAAGTGCATGAAAGGCATACAGTATGACAAACAGATGGCTTTTGTATTTGTTCATTCTTGGATACCAGAAGTCAGATTTAAAAATATATGACAAGGGGCAGCTAGGTGGCGCAGTGGATAGAGCATTGGCCCTGTAGTCAGGAGTACCCGAGTTCAAATCTGGCTTCAGACACTTAACACTTACTAGCTGTGTGACCCTGGGCAAGTCACTTAACCCCAATTGCCTCACTAAAAAAAAAAAAAAATGACAAGCAACATTTCCCTAAAAACAAATTTAAATTCCACATGTATATGTGTATTGTATATGTTTGTATACATATGTGTGTATGTGTATACATACACACACACACACACACATATATATGGGTATACACATAGGAGATATTGAATTTTTGAGTCAGTAGATACTTAGATAAAATATATATATAATGCCTCTCATCTTACAAATTAAATTAAATATAAATTTGTAAGACATACTATATATTATTTATATATATAAATATATTTAATTTAAATATTTCTATATAATATATCTTTAATTTTTAAGACAAACATAATATATATATAAATACACACATATACATGCATACAATATACATATAGCTATAAATACCTATACCTATGTCTATATACATATATCCATATATAAACATACACATACACACAAACATATATATATGTGTGTGTGTGTATAAATTTATATTTCTCAAAGACAGGTTAAATTACTTACCCAAAGTCACACAGTTTATACCTGAGCTAAGCCTAGAACACTTTTCCCCTCTTCCTTCCCAAACCACAAAACTCTGCCTGTCTATTCACATTTTTAGTCAGTCATTTGACTTATATGGTATTAAGTTCTTTGAGCTTAGTCATTGGTAAGTGTGACAGATAGTATTTGAAGGTCTGACACATGGAAAAGAGATTAAATTATTCTGCTAGAGTATAGACCAGTAGGTAAAAATGACCAAAAAATCGTTGTAGGGCCAATGTAGGGACAAATTCTCCCCAAATTAATTTGTTCAAAATCGGAATGGGCTGCTTTAGGAGACAGTGGTTTACTTCTTACTGCAAGTCTTAAAGAAGAGGCTGGATGGGCCCTTGCAGAGTACATATAGAAGCTGGGGGTGTAGGGAACAAGCATCTATTAAATATCTACTATGTGCCAAGCATTGTGCTAAGTACTTTACAAATATCTCATTTGATCCTCACAACTATGTATCATTATTGAGGCATCTCAGTCATGTTTGACTCTTCATGAGCCTATTTTGGGATTTTCTTGGCAAAGATCCTGAAGTGGTTTGCCATTTCCTTCTCCAGTTCATTTTACAGATGAGGAAACTGAGACAAACAGGGTTAAGTGACTGGCCCAGGGTCACATAGCTAGCAAATGTCTGACGCTGGATTTTAACTCTCTTTTTCCTGATTATAGACCTAGGCCTATATCCACTCTGCCACCTAGCTGCATAATGGAGGGCCATCCATTTCAGAGATGGATTAGATAGACTCTAAAATCACTACCAATGCTGAGATATGTGACTGGCATACTTATCTCTGTATCCCTAGTGCCTAAAATAGTCTGTTTTAAAGAGTAGACACTTTAAAATGTTTGGTGAATCCTTGAATCAGCATCTAATAATAATAATAATCAATTCTTAGTTACTCACAGGTTTCATATTAGCCAACACTTTTAGCTATGTCCCTTTCTCAGCCTTAAATCAGACCTGCTCACAGGAAGAAAAAAAAATAATACATTCCCTTATTATACATTAGTCTGGGCACTCAAAAAGAATAAAAGAAAAAAAATGCACTTATCAGTGGGGTGGCAGCAAGCATATAACCCCTGCTTTGGAGGTCAACTGAGTCTGGTAGATTACTTCAGTTCAGGCATTTTGAACTGCAGTAATGGCTACAAATAGATAGAGTGTCCACACAAAGTCTGGCATCAGTATAGTGAACGGTGAGTACCGTGTGTGAAACTCGTAGGGGCAATTTAACTAAGGAGTGCTGAACTGATGCACGTCAGAAACAAATCAGGTCAAAGCTTCTGTGGCAATCAGCAGTATGATTGGGAGCATGAAAGTCCATGGCACTTCAAGCCTAGGTAAGACTAGGAGACCTGAAGACCTAATCAAGAAAGAAAGGAAGAAAGATAGACAGAAAGAAAGGAACGAAGGAAGGAACGAAGGAAAGAAGGAAGATGGGAAAAAAGGGAAGAAGGGAAGGGAGGGAGGAAGAAGGGAAGGGAGGGAAGGAGAGAGGGAGGAAAAAGAAGGAAAAAAGAAAAATGCTAAAAAATAGGTAACATAATAGGGAATAAAAGGACTTTAATAACCCATAATAAATCACTAAATGATGATGATGAAGTCCATGGGGTTCCTGAGGCATTAGCTTTTGAATTTCCCTCCTTGCTTAGATTAGTTAGGACTCTGAAGAACGAACTGTATCTTTCCCAGCCGCTGATCTCCCCGACCAAAATTATCAATAATACTTCCAGTTTCTATTTACCTCCCTCCAGCTAGGCTCTTTCTCAGTTTTCTTTCTTTGCTTTCCCCTCTATTTTTAATGCCATCAATTTCACAGCAAGCACTTGCATAGCTACCAAGTTTGCTTTAAAAATAGACTTTTAAAAAATGACAACAAACCTACGCACACCTCATGAACAGTGGATGCCTCTAATCCTGGATTTTAATTCCTGTGAGATATATGATTGCCATATTTATTCCAAATACCCAGTGTGAATTTCTAAAAGAAAAAAAAAAGCTAAATGGAGTAAGCTCTCCAAGGGTTCCTTTGCCTGATTTGAGCTTTGTCACTATTGCTAAATCTGCAGTGGACCTAAGGTGTGTGAACCACTGAATCAAAGGTTTGAGGAACTCTAAATCTAAAAAGAGACTGATATTTTCCTTAAAATATAGTTCAAAGTAAAACTAACAAAAATATTTAGGTCATTTAAAAGAGACTTATAAGCCCAAGTTTTGCATATGATATGACTCCATGAATTCAATTTGCAAAGTATCAGGCACTATTTATAGGCAAAAGCAACTGCTATAAGCTTCTTGAACTAAAAATCTAGTCAGAGCTTGAATGAATTCAATTTGAGAATTCAGGTTCTCCACTAAATAAAATACATGGAGTGGGAAGAGAAAGCCATGAAGATGATTTAATCACTAAGTGACATTGGGAGTTTTACTGCACACTTCCATTCTGCGTCAGGGAAGACAGTGAGGTTTTTAGTTTGCATTATCAGTGTTGAACTTGCAGATTGACCAGAGTATCTACTCTTGGCCTGTTAGATGACCTTTTTTTCTCTAATGACCTCCACAGCTTCAGCAGTAAGTCAGAAAGGAGCTTTCTCTCCATCATTTTCCTCCACTGTTGTCTGAACAGAAGTCCCTTTAGGCCTGGGATAACTTCATTTAACTCTCGTGACCCTCTCATAAGTATACCAAACCCAATTCCATCCTCATATGAATTACTTTCAAAACTTTTATTTTGCTTTGTGAGTATCTCTGCAACAGGTGAATTAATTACATTGCTTGCTTAGTGAGCTGTCCATCATTATATTCCTCCTGTTCCCTTGGAAGTTCTACTAGGAAACAGGTAGTTCTAATGAATTGTGTTTATAAGGTCTCCACCAGTCTCTGAAGCTATTTCATAAACAGATTCATTGAACAATCTTCAACAATTTGATTGAGAATAATATTACATTGGTCCATTTCCTTTTGTTTTCCCTGCCCATCAATATTTTAAAACATAATTTTATTACCTTGCCAAAAGTGGAGACCCCTGGGTGGTTACAGCCTCTTGTTATGGTACCAGGTTGCCTCTGACTCAAAAACCTTAAAGCACTAGGTGGTAGTAATTAATTACTTTCAGTCAGGAATCACTCACTTTTATGTCCCAGTTGGGCTAGTTTGTGTTTTGCATGTGACCATATAAATGTAAAGTGCTGAACTCCCAAAGTTGGCTTAGCTACAACCCAACTCCTGCTGAACCTTGGTACACTAGCAACTAAAATTTCAGAGAATTTTCCTGCAACCCAAACTATTGTGACTATGTCTCTGAAATAAAGTTTCATTGTTTTCATTGCTTTGAGCTATTGTTCCTCTGTAATTAGTCCTAGTATCTGAGAAAACCATCTGATTCATTGAGGATCTTGACAAAGAACTTGAGAATCTTAATATCACTTGTTTCTATCAGATTTTCTGAGTTATAGCTATAGTCAGCTGATAGGACTCCTTTATCTCTCAGAGAAGAGACATATCAGGAAGGAGTATGTTACTATATCTTCTTTATCTTCTGCAGCTCCAAGGTGGAAGTCAATAGACAAATGAGGCTCACACAAAGACATCAGATAATATGAGATAAGGCCTGGGAGCACTGAATTCATGTATTAGAAATGCCACATATTGAATGAGATTTCTTCTCATGACTCATGGTTAGTATAGTGTCGGAAAACCCCAAGCTTTTGTTGTCGCTTACAACAGTAAGGTATGGCTCTGGGCTTCTTGATTCCTGACAAAGCCCACATTTCCTTAAATAATTGTCTCCTAGTCTCTGCCTTGTTTGGAGTGGAACCTGGTAGGGAAAGAAACTAGGAACTAAGACATACTCCTACAACACCTTGTCAATTGTAGATACTTTCTGATTCCTGGTTGGGTGTGCCTGTGCATAACCAAAATAATCAGTTACCCCTTGCATTTGAATACTTCTTCCGGCATATTGGGAGGATGAGAACACTTTTGTTGCAATGAACATAAAGAGGGCTGAAGCAGGTACTATGCAGTACTCAGAGCATAGTTGGACACCAAGACACCAAGGTCATCCACTCTATTCTGGCTCATCACCAGTTGCTTTGACTTCTCTCTTACCAATGAGTTATGCAAATATTCAGTACCTATGTCTCTGGAAAAAAGAGTGAGGCTGACAGCTCTGCAACTCTGTTTCTCTTAAATCAAATTCACCTGCAAGTCATCACTCATTGTTCCCTATTTTACCTATTTTGAAGTCCTCTGGTGACCAGCAAATGATTAAGAAGGAAATGTTGCTATATTGGGAGTTAAAGCCACAACCCTCCACACAGGTGACCCAGGGCATTGGGTCATCCTCTCAACGGTTTGAAGGAACAATATGATTTTGCAGCTCCCAGGGTGTCTGAGCAGGTCTTTCAAGGGCTATACAGCTTATCTCCTGGTGCTAAGAAGGGGATAGAAAAGATGCCCTAAAAATTGTCTGCTGCATCCAACCCTGACCTAATTACTGTGGCAGGCAGGGATCCCACAGTAAAGACACACACACACACACACACACACACACTCAAAATGGAAAAAAAGTTACAAAGCTGTTTCTGTACACCACTGGTACATGAAATGTTTGCATGTTCATGGACAGCACAAAATCCAGTAGACCTGAAAAATGAATAGCACTTGTGGTGAGAGAATTCAGAAGGTACTACATCCAACTAACAGCACCCAGGGTTGCCTTCATGTTGAAGAGCTCTTTGAAGCAGACATAGATTTCACAATAAAATCTAATCTATTCAGAAAGATTAAATGCCTCTCAAAGGAGTGAATGATAGACTCATGTAAATGTGACTGCCACTTGCAAGGAAGCACCATTAGTGTGTATGCCTCAAACATGATCAACCCTGATGAGGTAAAATACAATTTCTATGAAGTTTTGGAGATCTTCATTTTCAAGGTGCCACTGGATACTAACGTCTCTAGAAGAAGAGGACAAAATTATAATTCTGGGTGACTTTAATGACAGCACTAGCACAGACTATCAGACATGGCAAGAAGTCCTTGGGAGGAATAGAGTTGGATATAGCAATTGCAATAGTGACTTACTACTGAACATTTGGGTAACTCATGATCTTGTCACCAACATTGTCTTTTGCCTATCCAACTGCAATAAAACATCATAGATATCCCCTCATAGCTAGAACTGGCATTTAATAGACCATGTAATTGTCAGAAGAGACAAGCAGAATGTGAGCATGACAAAGATGATATATGGTGCAGAGTGCTGAACCAATCATTGACTAATCCTCTCAAAGCTAGACATTTACATTCAGCAAAAGTGGCAGTCCCAAGGCAGGATGACTATGAGGAGCCTCAATGTCAATAGGATAGAGTATTATTCCATCTATGAAGTTTATTGCTGATCTGGAGGGAAAGCTAAGTCAGAAGGGAGTTTTTCCCAATCAATGCTGATGCCCCAGAAATATTCCATAGGTTTGGATACACTGCGTGTAAAGTGTCTACCATTTTATTGGCATCAATGACTTCCATGATAATCTTGAAATCTTAAAGCTCATTCTGATATGTTCAAGTTTGCATAGTCATTTTTGCTTAGTGCACAGAATCATGTCCCTTTCATAGACTGCAAGAGAATTCTTACTAAATGAATGAATAGAATGAATGGAACTTAATGGTGATTTAATTAGCATAACAGAACACTCTACATTTTCAGTTTTCTTAATGATGTCTGTATTAGGTCCTAAGCATCCAAGTAGAACAAACATATATAACTATTTCATAGGGTGGGTGTCAACATTTTGAGGATTGAGTATTACTTCTGGTTCTTGGTCCCTTGGTCTGTTGGTTTCCTGGGGCTGATTCCAAGAGCATTTCTTCTCACCCTGGAAGATCATTCTGCCATTGTGGGCCTCTTTCTTCTGATTACTTGCCTCCTCCCAGAATGTACATTTTAAGAAGGGTATCCAGGTTAACAAGATTGACTTCTTCCTTCTCTTTGTTGTTTATGACTCGGTGGACATTTTTTTTATCCTTTCAAGTACCTCTTCCTTTCAATTTCCTTTGATGTACCATCTTCCCCCACTTTAGAATGTAAGTTCCTTAAGGGGAAGAACTGGGTTTTTTGGCTTAAATTTGTAGTCTCCATGCTTAACACAGTAATGTATAAGAAATGTTTATTTGCTTGTCTTGGCAAATAAAGTCCCATCTTAAGTGCACATGACATGTTTGGTTATCTTGACCACATTTATAGCAGAAGAAAACTCTGTCCATTTGCTTGCTCTCTATCTCCTTACATTAAACCTCTGGTCAATCTCCTGATCTGTTGCTTCTCTATGTGGAGTAGTTTACTGTTTTACTTCTCTTCAACTTTTCTGTAAGCCCTTGCCTTTTAAGTCCAAATGATCAATGATGGTCTCTCTCCTTGTTCAGTGGCCTATATATCAGAAGATATCTTTGACATTATTGAAGTTGAATTTTCCCAAGTTAGAAACTGTGCAGCTCTGAAATGATTTTAACTGACTTTTTGTAGCAACTTATCATATTTTGGCTACTTCTGCTCAAACTCAAAACCAATCAGAGGCCCCCTTAGCTCTCATATTTACTTCAAGCTGACCTCATCAACTTTTTCAAAATGTATTGTTTTTTTCTCTTCATGTACTGCAACATCAGAAGAATTTTCCCCTTCTCATTAAATGATAGGTGTTATGAGTTGGACAGATCTTTCTTCTGTTATCCTACCCTCATCAAATTTCCTCTCTAGTCTTTTGGAAAATTCTTCAGAATGGATTTAAGTTTTACATCTTTAGACTGAAGGAGCTTGCTCTATTTTTCTGACTCAGGTGCATGACAATGTTTTACCAATTCCAAATTCCCATTGTTTGTTGTATAGAAACATGGATCTTTTCTTGAGAAGATTCTTAACCTAAATCTGAGATTCCCCTATAGTACAGGAGTTCCAGGATGATACACTGAGAAGTTTAGAGTTCTGTTAACACCATTAGCTGCTTTGAGTTTTACAAATATCTCTTTTCACTTGGGTTAGTCATAGGGTTAGTTAGACCTGGAGTCAGAAAAACCTGAGTTCAAATATGGCCTCGGACTTTAACTGTATGACTTTGGGCAAGTCACTTAACCTTGATTTGTCTCAATTTAATCAATTATAAAATGGTGATAAATAATAGTACCTACCTTGCAAAATTGTTGTGAAGATCAAATGAAATAATATTTATTTATTTTAAAGTGTTTAGCACAGTGTCTGACACATAGTAGGTATTATATAAATGCTTATTCCCTTCCCTTTCCCGCTTTGAATGCTCCTTCTTTGATTAATAGAGTTTTGACTCTATAAACATTGTTTAGTCCTGAATGAGGGGCCTAGTGATCAATGTTCAAGTACTCTTCAAAGAATCTTTATCTCACTGAGAATTTTAGAATAATCTACTGGTTCAAGAAATTTCTAGAAAACGTCCTGTCAGTTTTCTAATTTCACTTAACAAGTACTTCATATATCTCCAAAGTATCTAAAGCTCCTTTCAAATTTTTCTCAATAGCTTTGATGTTTAACTTATGAGTTACTCCTATATTATTGGTCCCCCATGTGGTTCTTCATGTGTTGCTGTAAAACAGTGTTCTAAGGATTCAACAATCATACTTCTCTTCTCAGTTTCAATACTGATAATGACTATAGTTAATATATCCATACTTGTTCATACAATTACAATCTTGAAGTAATGGGCCTGAATTATAAAAGAAACAGGTCAGAAAATATAGCTGTGTAATTATAGCTTGAAAATAAAAATTTTAAAAAGCAACTTTTCCAGTACATTCCTGTAATAATAGAGCATACAAGATGGAGATCTCAAACAAGACTCTGTAGTGTAGTTATTGTGGGGCACAACTCTAAGTCATAGGGTTGCTCATTATGGAGAGAGCTATCCCAGGTTCAGAATACTCTATGGATTTGCATACACTATAAGCAAAGCTGACAAGACTTCACTGATGTATTTACTTTTAATAGTCCAACAAAAAGACATGATTAATTTAAAGCAAAGCCATTTAATGGAATGGTATAGTAATGAAAAGTGGCAATAGATCACTTGCCTCAAAATGTGGGACAAACTCTCCTATAAATACTCTTCCTGTCAAAAGAGTTAAGAGTGGATAGACACAAATATATGTGGAGGGGTAAATTCATAGGATTCATATAAGTTAAGGATACTAACATGAAGGGGAAAACCTAGGGGATGAATGTAAATAGGATATAGTTGTGGCAAGACACACATGTAGGGAATATATGTGGAGAGGGCACATGAATGGGATAACAACTCAGACTTCTGATGCTTCAGGGGTATTAATGTCTTCTGGTAATGCTGTCATGCTGCTTTTATTTCGTCTGCCCTCTTATCATCTCCACCAAATATGGCTCCACGGGAAATGACTATATTAAACACATAATCTCCCTCTCATCCATAGTGTTGCTTCACTGGGCATGTAGTATCTGATTGTTTAATATTTGTTAGACATGTCATGTTTCCTGGTTATGACTTCTCCTTCTCTATTGTATACGTAGTCTCCATAAGATTCTGCCAGAGGTGGTCCCACCTAGATGTGTTTTTAGCAATTCTCTATACTTCCTGAATGTGACATCAGCTAAAATTCTTAGCTCTAGGTGTTATCTTTTTCATGAGAAGAGTCAGTTCAATAATCAAACTGCAAGTGCGTTTAGGAAATGAGAATTCCCTTCCCTAATCCTGCCATCCCTGCTGATGATGGACCACCAAAGGTCCTAAGAAAGACAAACCTTTATCATTTACCTCCCTTACATAGTGATCTGCCTTTTTCTTCAGAGTCTTGATTACTGAGCCCCCTCTTCTCCAGCAGGAGATTCTCAGCACCATGACCAAAACCTCCATAAGAAGAACAGAGACATTCCCAGGAATGTAGCTAATGTCCCTAGGATCAAGTATGTACTCTTAGGTTTAAGAATGTAGTTTCTTTGGATTAATCTTCTTGGCATTGGGACTTGAGTTCTTCTTTTAAAATCATTACCTTAGTTTATTATGAGCATTTTCTGTAGTTCTTGATTTTGATATTTAAATTTTAGATTACACTTGATCTATCCAACTACTTCCAAACAGCTCTGGGGTTAAGGGGTCTCAATTTTTATTTTTTACTTACCTCTTCTATTCTTCTAGATAAATGGGTAGAAGAAAATGAACAAGAAAAAACTCAGAGTGATTGGTCTAGTCATACTAAACCTCTTATCAATTAGGAGTCAGGTGATTATCCTATCTTACTAATAGACCCTCCCCCCCTACTTTTTCTTTTACTTAGCAAACAGTAATCAAATAAATATTACCATTCTTACAAAATGGATATTGACCAATTGCCATATAAATCTTATCTTTCCTATGATTGTCAGGGGAAAAAAAACACATTTCATTGGCCACCATTTCCCTATATATGTTATATTCACATAGAATTTAATTTCCTTCAGGATAAGGTCCATTATTTTCTATTTTTAACCCTAGAACTTAACATACTGCCTGACTCAAAGTAATAATGAATACATTCTTAATTACTAAATTCATTAATAATTGGTAACTATTAGTAAATTAATAAAATTTAGGAAAAACCTTTTAATTCATTCATTCATTCATCCATTTACTTACCTCCAAAAATATATTTCTTGCCCTTTGTAGGTGCAAATGATGAGCAAATCCTATAAAGGCTTTGACTTCTACCTTGCATAAGCAAACAAACACATTGGCCATATCTGACAATATGTATCTCAATCTTCATCTTCAATTCCCTACCTTCTACCAAGTAGATAAAAGTATATTTCCCCATTGTTTCTCTGTCAAGATTAGTCACTGCACTGATCAGTGTTATGTCTTCTGATGTTGTTTTCCATAGGGTTATGCTAATTTAAGGTCTTCTAAAATACAGCTCTTCTGACCTCAAGGGGTCCAATATACAATAGATGGCTCAAACCCTTAATGAGATGACTAATTATAATAATGTAACTCATAGAGGAAGACATCAGACTCAGCAAAGGCATGTGTTTTGACAGGATGAAAGATGATGTTGCGTCCAAAATGGATCTAAATATTGAATGCCAGCAAATGATGAAAGAAGTTAAGCCACACATATAACATAATGTTCAGCTGATGTGAATAGGTAACAAAACTCTGTAATGTCACTGTATCTGATAACAATGCTTCTGTAGACTGTGAGATGCAGTGCCCAAATGTCATCTGGTATTCCTTCCTTGTCAAAGGTTCTGCTGGCTCATCACCTAAATTTGTGTTGTAAGGTTTGGGGCATTAGCAGTTTTATAGAAAATGGTTTAAAAGTTTCCTGAAACCTGAAGGTTCTCTAGAGAGAAAGAGGAAATGGTAAGAGGACCTTGGAATCATAGACTCTTGGAACTGGAAGGAAAGTTGGATATCATGTAGTCTGACCATCTCATTTTACAGATGAGAAAATTATGTCATCAAACTGTGAATACAGTTACTAGATAAATTATGATTAGAAACTGAGTCTGTTGACTCCAATCCTGCTGCTTAAGCCATGCCATCTTGAAGATGAAATGATTGGGGAGCAAGAAGAGTTCTTCAGTATGAACAGATTACATGGTGGATATTATTGGCTAGATTTTTATTTTTCTACTCTGGCCTGTTTTGCTCTAGAGTCAGAGGAGCAATCTAGTAACTGATATTTAATACCATGTGATCTGGGACAAGTCACTTAACTTTTTTTTTTTTTTTTGGTGAGGCAGTTGGGGTTAAATGACTTGCCCAGGGTCACACAGCTAGTATGTGGTAAGTGTCTGAGGCCAGATTTGAACTAAGGTCCTCCTGACACCAGGGCTGGCGCTCTATCCCCTGTGCCACCTAGCTGCCCTGTCACTTAACTTCCATTGACCTCCATTTTCTCATCTATCAAAAGAAGGTGCACTAAATGGTATTTGAGTTCACTTCCAACTCTAGGTCCTTGGGCCCATGATGGTAAGTGGTTACTTTTGGTTTTACATATAGTGAATAAAATGTTGGACTTGGAGTCAAGATAGATCTGTGTTTGAGTCCCACCCCTGATATTTGAGTCATATAACCATGGGCAACTCAATTAACCTCTCTGACCCTTAGTTTTCTCACCTAGAAAAGAGAAAAAATACTGTCTTAATATCAACCTCACAGGATTTTTCTAAAAGATCTAATAAGATAATATAAGTAGAATGTTTTGTGGAGTTCAAAGTGCATAATAAATGCCAGCTATTATTTTGATCATTTTTGGTATGCTTTTTGTTCCTGCTTACTTTGGAGAGATCCTGACCCCCAGGATATTGTCTTCATACACTGTTGTTTACAGACAAATGATACTTTTCTGCTTCAGGCTATCTGTTTATAAATTCAGAAAGTAAGACTTTGAATGAAGTTGCAAGCTTGTCTGAGAGCATAATCTTTAGCTGAAAGGACATTATCTGTGTTTTCTCAAGTATAAAAAAAATAACAAAAATTATACCCTCTTTAGCTCTTACAGGATTGTTATGGAGGTCAGATGGAAGAATATGTGGGAAAGCATTTGGATAAAAGATAAAACACTGAACAAAATCAAACTTATTACTGCTTATCTTAATATTTCATAAAGTCTATTATTACATAGCAATGAACGGTATCCAGATTAAGAACTTGATACATGTTGTGAGCCATGTCTAGGTATAGCTGTACTTTGGCTAAGTTCTAGACTGAGAAGAGTTTTAATTTCCACAGAATGTGAAAATAATCTTTGGGGCAGCTAGGTGGTGCCGTGGATAGAGAACCAGCCCTGGATTCAGGAGGACCTGAGTTCAAATATGACCTCAGACATATGACACTAGCTGTGTAACCCTAAGCAAGTCACTTAGCCCTCATTGCCCTGCAAAAAAAAGAAGAAGAAGAAAGAAAGAAAGAAAATAACTAATTACCTTTGGGGGCAGCTAGATGGTACAGTGGATAGAGCACTGGCCTTGGAATCAGAAGGACCTGAGTTCAAATCCAGCCTCAGACACTTGACACTTACTAGACGTGTGATCCTGGGCAAGTCACTTAACCATCATTGCCCTGCAAAAAATAAATAATAATCTTCCATAAACACCATCTAGGATCTATGATAGAATCTTAGAACTTATTAACAAATGTTTAAAAAGAAATTCCATGGGATGTTTTCCTGAAACAAAGTAGTTGCCTTGATAGCAGCAGAACTTTAGTCAGTCCACCACAGAACTTTCCCTAAGTTATAATTCTTTTGGATAATTGTCACAAAAACAGATCATATGAGCTGAAAGGGATCTCTGAGGTCATTCAATAAACCCACTCATTATATGAGTGAAGAAACTGAAGAAAGATTGGTTAAGTGACTTAGCCAGGGGCATATAAGTAGTAAGTATCTGAAGTGAGATTTATACCCAGGTCATTCTATTCTATTCTATTCTATTCTATTCTATTCTATTCTATTCTATTCTATTCTATTCTATTCTATTCTATTCTATTCTATTCTATTCTATTCTATTCTATTCCTATCCTATCCTATTCTATTCCTATCCTATCCTATCCTATTCTGTCATGTTGTGTAGTGCTGTGCTGTGCTATGCCATGCTATGCCTTGTTGTGTTGTATTATGCTATTCTATGTTATGTTCTGATATCATATCACATGACATCATATCAATCTTAATAGTCATAACTTTTTTATCTACTATTCTCTGCTGATGAGATTTAGAACATCGCTCTCTCATTTGATTAGTTCACTGGCCAGCTAATGGGAGAACAAGGTAGTTTACAAAGCTGATTCCAAAAAAGAATATCCAATATCCATGTACAAAATAATCCATTACCTATTTTCTTTTATCATCAAAGCAGGACAAGGGAGAACTCCCCAAACACCTTCAACATACTCGCTTCAGTCAGTTTTTTTTTTTAATTGCATTTCACATCTGAGGCCAATCTTTCACTACCTGTATAACAATGCTTGAAGTGGAGGAAAATGTATATTGTACTTTTGCAGGTTTTCCAATCTCCTTGAGATGATCTTGGTTGATCGGTCAACATAATTAATTAAGGAACCACTCTAAGTTGCATATCATATTTGACATTGCAGGATTTTTCATAAGAGACATGGTCCCTGCCCTCAAGCAACTTACAAACAAGATAGATAGATAGATAGATAGATAGATAGATAGATAGATAGATAGATAGATAGATAGACAGACAGAAAGAAATAAAACATTTGGAACATATATTTTAAAATTTCTTCCAAGTGCATTGATCCATTCCTGATACAAATCCATCCATAATCTTTTTGCTTTCTCTTTCCTTGTTCAATATGAGGGAAAATGGGAACAAAGAGTCAATCATTGAAAGTGAAACATATCTTATCAATAGTATCAAAATAATATTTTATTCTAAGCTTTTAAATCCATATTGTAAGTTTCCTATTATGAATTACAGGGCTGAGGCAGAAAGATTATTTCATTCATCTTCCTTGGACTATTGGAGCAAAATAGCTAGCAAATCATGGAATCACAAAGATTAGAGATAAAGGAGATCAGGCTTCTTATGTTATCAATCGCATACCATTTCTAGCATGATTTTCAACAATGTACTTTCTTGTGTTTTGTTCAGTCTGATTCATTCAACTTTTTAATCTATTTAGGTTGTATATAAAGCAATTTATATCCTAAATCTGTCATACCTTCTGCTCCCCTACTAACCCTTCCCTACTTTTCAAAACACCGGCAGGAGGAAGATCACAACTTTAGCTGTCAAAACTATGATGTCTAAGTCAGATCACAAGCATGATTTTTTTTCCCTTCTGTCCATGGGACTTCTTCTGCCTTGACATCAGTTTCTATCTTTAGAAAAAAATAGTTTTAGAAATTATATAGTTTTTATGTACTTTTGTATATTCTTTTAAAGACATGGGACAAGTGAAAAATATTTGTGGAGCTTCTAGACAGAATGGACTCATCAATTAAAAGAATATGGTAAGTAAAATAGAGCTTTAAGGTCATCCAATTACTGAGTCCTCTCTAGCACCTACAATAGAACTTTGTTTAAAAAGCTCCAATGACATGCCATTCATTAGTTCATTTTTCAGCTCATCCATAATACTAAATTTTTACGTAAATGCAATCTTCTTCCCTTTGGATTCTATTTACTAATGCTTGTTCTACCATAGGGAACCACCCAAAATATGTCTAATCTCCTCCACCATAAGACAGTCTACTAAGTATCTTAAGGTAGCTATGTGTTCTCCTTTCCCCATTTCCCAAGTTTTGTTATGTTCAAGCAACATTCTCACACCCTTAAAGCCATCTTTATCTGATAGGATTTGAGTCCCTTTATTATCCCATCTTGCTGGAAACAATGTTCCTCCTGTGAACTGATTGACATTTTAAAATGAAGTTCTTTTGCTAGGTCTGAACAGCAGAATGAATGTCAAGACTAGTGGAAACTAAGTCGTGTTTGGAAGAGATTCCTTTGAAGGCTCAGCCACCATTTTGTTTGAGTACACAGCACTAATCCAAAGTTAATGAGCACTGAAGTTCACTGAGATTCAGGGTAAAAACCCAAAGAATAGATGAAACAGAAAATGTAATGTAAACAAGCATTTTATAGGGATGACCTCTTATCTTAGAGTTGTGGAGAAAAAGGGGAAAAAAAAAAAACTCTGACCAAGATTGTTTAGATATTCCATTCATTGCTTTCTATAAATCTAAAGTGCTGTGGGTTTTTGTAATTTTATATAGTGGTGTGTGTGTATGTGTGTGTGTGTGTGTGTGTGTGTGTGTGTGTGTGTGTTTGTGTGTGCACATAATTTAAACTATCCTATTTAATAAATAAAGTTCAGGGAAATCTCTTCTCGAAGATGGCTTAGTGGCTGACTGTGTATTCTGAAAATCTGGAATACCTTGGGTTCATTGAACAAAGACCTACAGATCATATTAGCATATTTAGTGAATATAGAAAGTATGGTCGGCAATTTAAGTGATATGCAAGAGGAATTTAAAGAAATCTGTTCCAACTTCCTGGGCTTAACGATTAGTTCTTAGCAGAATTGGATATATGTGTGTGTTCATGTGTGTGATTTGATTATTAATGCTCTTGGGTTTAGTTTATTACATTGAAATCTGGAATATTATAGCCATAATATACATCATAGTGAATTTATATTTTATCAGACTGAAATAATTTAAATGACTCAGTGATATCAAAGGATTTTAAACAAATTTTGCTTTGAAGCCAAGGATGACTGAATAGCTATTTCTAACATTTTCTATTTTGTACTATGGATAATTTCAGCAGAAGATTAATAACTGCAAAGCTGATTCAGTAACTGTATCAGTGTGATTTGAAATATTATTCCTAATATGATCAGAACTGGGAACAAAATGATATAGATGTCAGTCACCTTTGTCACTTGGATAGGATCATAAGACCATTACTTTATTTAACTAGACATAGAATCATAGATTAACAGTTGGAAGTAACCTTACCAGACATCTAGTAAAACCTCCTCATATTACAGAATAGGAATCTGAGGCCCAATTAGTTTAAGTAACTGTAGAGGGTTACAAAGCTATTAAAGTTTCTAGTGAGTTCCTTAAGAACAGAAACTCTTAATTCTATTCAAAGAAGCAACAATTGGAGGTGGAGCCAAGATAGTGGAGGAAATAAATTAAACACACAGAGCTTCTGACACAATTACCCCCCAAACAGCAATAAAACAACCCCTGGAGCAGCAAAATCCGCAAAAAGATGGGCTGAGATTATTTTCCAGCCAAAGACATCTTAGACGGGGCTGTGCTTGGCTGCAAGAAGAGTCCAACCTGTGATTGTGCCCACACAGTCCCCAGGCAGGCTGCACTGGAGAAACGTACCCCTGAGCCTCAAAATCAGCTGTTGCACCAGTCTTCTGGAATAAAGCTTACAGTTCAGGTGAGAGAGCTGAATGGCTGGCCAGGGGAAAAGTATGGGGGTGTCTGCGGGACCTAAGAAGGAATTCAGCTATCCCACCCCATCAGTTGAACAATGAAGAAATCTTGAGTGGCAGGAGACCCAGGTGGGGGAGGGGGTCAGGCTCATCATAGCTAGAACCACTGCACAAAAAGTTTTGCTGGCTGGTTAATTTGCAAGTTCGCTTGAGGTTATCTTCAGACCAGAAACAGGCCAGGAAAGAGAAAAACCTGCCCTTCCTTAAACCGAAAGTGTATCTTGGAATTAGGGCCCCACTGTAAGAGGGAGTTAAACATCAAGTAAAAGACTGCAAGATGAGCAAGCAAAGAAAGCTGAGAATTATAGAAAGTTTCTTAAGCAACAAGGACGATTGAGATGCACCCTCAGAAGTGTATAACAATCTCAGTGCCCCTACATCCAAAACTTCCAATAAAAATATGAATTGGTCTCAGGACATGGAAGACCTCAAAAGGGACTTTGAAGAGAAAGTAGGAAAGAGAGAAGAAGATGGTAGAAGAGATAGAAGATTTAGAGAGGTGGAAGAAAGAATGGAAAGAGAAATGAGAGCAATGCAGGAGAGTCATGAGAAAAAGTTTCTAAGGCAGTATTGAAACTCAGGTCTTTCTGAGTTCATTTCACTGGACCACTTACCTCCTTTGCATGCTAAATTACATTGGGTCTGAAAGTCCTTAATGAGCAATACAATGTAAATTTTTTTTTTACTGATTTCTTTTTCTACAACAAACCCTGACCTTTTGGCTTCTTTCAAAGTAGAATTGCTTCTTAGTTATACAATTTTAAAAGTACAAAAACCAGACCAACAAAAAGTTTAAACTATTCTTAGGAACAACTGATTTGAAGTTTAATGTTCTAGCTCTTTTCTGCTTCTTTTAATTCCTTCCTCAAAGCTGCAGAATTTAATCCATAGGAAAGTTTCAGGTTAAGGAAGCATATACTCCAAGGAGAACCATAGTCTTTCTTAGTTCAATTATATGGAGAATGGATGAAGCAAATAGTACAACAAGTAACAGGAAGACTGTCATGTGTAAAATGAAATTAATTCAAGTTCTCAGTGTCAAATACATTGATTTTCAAAATTATTTGAAAAAATTACTTCTCAAAATGCCCACTTCCTGTGGTGTATCAGAAGAGTAAAGTGATGTATCCAAAGCTCCAGAAACTTGAAGATCCTTCTTCTAGATTCCACACTGGTAGTTTCTGTGACCATACTTTAAGATAGCATTTTTCCCCTTTTGTCAACTCATTCACACATCGTGTATTTCAATCAGCATCAACATGGGCAGCCTTTAACTTTTCTGAACTTATCCAGGAAAAAGAAAAACCACAATTAGATTTGTAGGCAATCCACTCAATGATCTCCCCAGAATAATAAAAAAAAGTCATATGCTTATATAATTATAATTTCCAACGGAAAGGTCTTAAAATGTGATTTAGAGCACATACCCCCAGGAGCACTTTTAAATATTTATAGGTATTTTAGTGATTAAGCTTGGCTAGCCACTTGAAATACAAGTGAACAGAATAAGGCATCTACTAAATTCAAAGAATGTATTGTGAATGAGTATAAATGCCACAACTATAGAAAACTGGGCATTTATAATAGTTGTAAACCCCTCAGAACTCAAAGAAAAGGAATTGAATGATGTAGTGGCTAGGGAACTAGACTTGGAGTCAGGAACTCATCAATCAAACAACAACCAACTGTGCTACATTGTGCTAGCCACTAGAGATACACATGCAATAAATGATCTCCAATGGTAGGTATCTTTTGTACACAAGAAGAAGCTGGTATAATCCATATAGATTAGGTATTTTTATAATATTATTCTGGAGTGGAGGGGCCCCAGAAAGGTCCTAACAAGGAGAAACAAATTGGCCAGACCCTTTAATGTGATGGGGTCTGTACAGAGATGTGCAGGTTGCCAATTCAATCAATCAACAAGCACCCCTTTTTTCAGGCCCTTCTTAAGTACTTACTAAATACCATGTCAGTGCATGGCACTGGGAATACAAAGAAAGGCAAAATCAATGTCTTTGTCCCCAAAGAGCTCACATTGCATTGAAGGTGATAACATGCGAAGTACTCTGTATTTTATATACATATATATATATATATATATATATATATATATATATATATATATGTATATATGTATATGTATATATGTATTATAGTATAATATACACACACATTTATATGTATATATATGTTTGTGTATATATCTATTTATCTATATATATACATATATGATGAATGACAGTACTATAGGGAAGAGGATAGAGACCTGGAAGGCCTCTTTCAGAAGATATGGCTTGAGTTGCATCTTAAATGAAAGCATAAGGATGGAAACCATTCTAGACAAGGGGAGCAACCAGTGAAAATGTAGAGACAAGAGACTGTTTTGTGTAAGGAACAGAAAGGAAGCCAGTGATCCTAGATCATAGAGTAGTTGGAAAAGACAAGTCTTAGAACACTGAAAAGGTAGGAAGGGATCATGTTATGACAGACTTTAAAAGCCAGAGAATCCAAACAGGATACATCTGATCCTGGAGCTAAAAAGGAGCTATTGGAGCTTATTGGGAAAAGTGATGAAAAGTCACATCCATATTTTAGGAAAATGACTTTGGCACCTGAGTAGCAGCTGTAGTGGGTAGAGAACTGAGTCAGGAGATCAAACAGAAGGCTATTGTAGTAGGCATAAGATGATCAGATCAGTGGGACAGCTAGGTGGTACAGTGGATAAAGCACTGGCCCTGGATTCAGGAGAACCTGAGTCCAAGTCTGGCTTCAGACACTTGACACTTACTAGCTGTGTTACTCTGGGCAAGTCACTTAACCCTCATTGCCCTGCAAAATAAACAAACAAGCAAATAAATAAAAATGATGAGATCAGCAATAGAGTAGTAGTTATGTGAGTGGGGATTAGATAGATTAGATAGATAGGTAGATAGATAGATGAAAGAGATAGATGATAGATAGATAGATAGATAGATAGATAGATAGATAGATAGATAGATAGATAGATAGATAGATAGATAGACAGATAGGTGATAGACACACAGATATAGATAGATGGATGGATATGGATATTTGTGTAGTTATGTATGTCTATGTCTATGTGTATGTGTATATGACAAGACTTGGCAACAGATGGGGCTGTGTAGGGTGAGTGTGAAAGAGGAGTAAAGGATGACACCAAGATTGTGAGCTTGGATAACTGGGGAGGTGATATAAATTAATAATATAATAGAAAACTAGGGAAGAGAGGAAAGTTTCATAGGAAAGATAATGGGTTATGTTTCAAACATACCGAGTTTGAAATGCCTATGGATATATAGCTTGAGATTTCTGAAAGGTATATGGTAATGTAAGGTTGGAGCTCAGGAGAGAGGTCCCCATTTCTTCTTCTGTTGTCCTTGAGACTCACTATATGTCAGTGATTTTTTTATTGAGGGGGTATTAGGCACTGAGAACAGAGACAAATGACAAAAGAACTGGGAGCTCCATGCCCACCAGGCTTTAATAATTGATCTGTAGGTTGTTGACCACAGTTACCTGTGCCTTTTCTCCATAATAATGGGAGACCAGTACCCTGAGGTCAGGCTGGTGACCAAGAATAGGCAGCTTTTGAAAATCCAATGACTTAGTGGGGAGCACTGGTCCCTATACTGCTCTTCATTAGCTTTCATGGTCCTTGACTAGAACCTGGACTAGAGGACACAGATTCCAGTATTTCCTTTTTGTTTTCCTGACCCTGGAGCAGGGTATCATTGCACCCAAATGCATAAAACTATTAGGGAAAGTGAGATGAGGTCTCTAGAATATAGTTGGGTGGAGATTTAGCAATTTTTCTTGCATACTTGCTAAGTTAACTATGAGACAATTGTGAATAGACTCGACTATATATGGTGTATGTGTGATTGAAAAGGGAAAGTCCAGATGTGGGGTGGGACAGCGACATAGATTTTTTTCCTTCAGTTTTACAATAATTTAGAGCCATATTTCACCATTTTTCCTGATCTTCTACTTTATATTCATAATCCAGCCAGCAACAGTTCTAACTTGTCCTTCTCCCAGTCATCTAGAAATACACATTTAAAGGGGTTGGTGACAGAAGTGGAAACACCCTTTGAGGATGAGGCCCTAAAGAGGACTCTATTTACAAGGAAGCATGACCTAACTAACCCAAGTGAACGTCTGGGTTTAATTATAGACACACACATTTCCTCACTCACCCTTGACTTTTGCAACTTGGTCTGTACTAGGGAGAAGGAGGGGTGGCGCAGTGTGTGTGAGAGAGGAGGAACGTCTAGATAAAGAGAGGAAAAAGTGAATACATCAATGAATCCTCAAATCAAGGATCAGCTGGCTAAAGAAATTAATATTGTCCTTTCCTCGTATATACATAGAAGGAAGAAAGATAAGCATGCATATCAGAGAGACTCTAATGAAACCATTTTTCTGGTGGCTTGAGAATAGTACCTCCTGCTAGATAAATAATATGTTAACTCCCTTGTTAGATAATTAATAACATGCCATCCTGCTTTCCTATAGTCTTAAGGGACAAGAGCTTATACAGGCTGAAGTTTCTATTGTAGTACTTTATTGGCCACCTGTGTACACACCAAATATACACATAACCTACATTCACATCACATGTGTTTTGGAAACATAATATCTAAGACATCCTCTGGCTCCCCTAATGAACTATGCATGTACCATTGATAAAGTCACTTCAAAAAATATCCAGAGAAGAAGTAAGGATAATCATAGTTCTTTTCCATCTTCCATCCAAGAGTCACTAGCATACTGTGTGTGGGATGACCATTCATGTGTATGAGGATGCATCTGAGTGTGGCAGGCCATACTAAATTGGTTATTCCAATGATATGGAGCCTATTGCTGATTGGACTGAAACTTAAGCTAGTGACGCCACTGGGAAGCTAGGTGGTGCAATGAATAAAATTCTGGACCTGGAGTCAGGATGACCTGATTTCAAATCTGGCATCAGATACGTTATAGCTATGTGACCCTGGGCAAGTCACTTAACACTGTTTGCTTCAGTTTCCTCATGGGTAAAATGAACTGGATAAGGAAATGTTAAATCACTCCAGTTTCTTTGCCAAAACACTCCAAATTAGTCCACAGAGTCAGACAAACCTGAAAAATTACTGAACAGCATCAGGCCCTGTGTAGTCTCATCAAATCAAAGATTGGTTTTTCCTGTATAACTCAGGCTGGCCTGTCACATTCCTGAGGGGAAAATAGAAAGTAAACAGTATCATTTTTTCAGAGACAAAAAAGTATTTCAAGTGTTTGTTCTAATCTGAATGAGAAGGAAGAAACATTCAGTAGATTTTTATTTTTAAGGCAATCTATATCACCTGAAGTTTCAGATGTGTTAACAGGCAAATAAATCCTATACTTCCAGTGTATAGAGTTGACCCCCTTAATCTTTATGAACTGAATATGCATTGTCAGATGAACAGGTATTCTAAAGCCTTTAAATTGCAATAAGCTTAGATTATTTCGAATGCAAAAATTAAAAGGAAATAAAATTGATTTTTGTTTTTGGACATTACTAGTATAAGTAAAATTCTTTTGATGTTTGAATGAATAACAATTATAGCAGTGAGCTTAATCTTTGTTAAGCTCATTTACATGGAAAATGAATTATAATAAGGTGTCGAGCCCCAGAGACTATAATAAATTATTACCTTCTTTACAATTTTAGATGTTTTCTCACTCTTTGCTGCCTCCCACACACAGAGCTCATCATAAAAGATCCAAAAAGGAATAAGACATGTCTCTTCCTTCACCCCCCGCCCCCCATTAGGTGCGGGGGAGGATGTAAGAGGCAGGCAATGTTGTACTCTGTACTCTTTGTGGATATCAAAAAGAAACATTTTGTTCAACACTTGCTTCTTATGTTATAGAAGAACAAAAAATGGATATAATAAGCCATGGAAATGTGTCTCAAAGCCCTGAATCCTTTTAGCCATCTAAAATGGGTGCTGAGATCAAAAGGTGAGCTGTATTTATTATGGGTAGGTGCTATGTTGGCAAGTTCTCTTTCAGTCTCACAAAGATGTATTCATGAGTTCAGGATGAAAAGACCACACTGCAATGATTAGGATCAACAGTGGTTGAAGCATCTCCCACATAAGAATGTAAGAATGTATCTGCATGCCTCACTGCTCGCTCCTCCCCATTGCCCAAGTTGTAATGCAATCAGCTGAACACTGTGGAGCAAAGAGATGACAAGAACACTTCTGTCAAGCAATTTGAGAACACTTCAGAAGACTTTCAGGGGTTCCAGGGTATTATGGTTATTCCAGCCTTAACTGCAATGGTATGTGGAATGAAGATTCATTGTCCTTGATGAATTTGTTGTTCTCCCCCTTTCTCCTTATAAAGGGCACATTTGAATTACTTTTAAAAAATTGAAATGGATAAGAGAGGCTTTAAAATGAATGTTGTTTGCTTGTGCCCTAGGCTTAGCTTGTAAATGTCAAGTCATGCTTGAAATGGAGTTTTGGGTCTTCTTTTTACTTTTTGTAAATAATACATCAATGGGAAATTCCAAATATATTCATGAATCAGCCATCTCTAATTGAGAGGTACTGGTATAGGGGAATAGATCATTCACAATTCCAAACTCATTTGGAAGTCTGTCTTTCTTCATTTAATTCACTTTCCAACCATCACCCTGTATCAATTTACCACAGCCAACCTATCCTTATCATTTCTGTGTACACATTTGTATTTGCTATTTATGTGGTTTATACTGTTTACTAAATCATTAACAAGTCTTTTGGATTCTGTGGGAGATCATTAGGAATGAAAGAAGGAGGCGTATCATGGCGCAGCTTTTCTACAGTAAGTCTCCAGCAGGTGGCATCATTCCAGCCATTACAGAGGAAGAAACAGACAAGCTGAAATGCAAAGAAGGAAATTATATAAGTATCTTAAAGAGGATTAAAATAATAAAAATCAAAGATGAATATGAGAAGATGTCTTGGAAATATGAGGAAAATTGAAGTTGATCAACGTCTAGGTCTGGAAATCTGTATAGATTGTCCTGGTTTCTGTGTGGAAGGGCTGAAGGAGGAAGAGGAATAGGATCAAGAAGTTTTAAAGATGATTAAAGACCTGAAAAAGAAGACTCCTGGGGGAAAAGGAAAATATACTATTGTTTTCAAGACAAAAGAAGGTCAAAATAAAAGGATAAGTAAAATAACTGAAAGACAAAAAAAAGTGACTGGATTTATTAATGAGGCAAGTTAATGCACTAGATAGAAATTGATTCAAGGCAGAATGGGATGAAGGGTATGACTGTGGTAGTTACTGAAATTTAAAAAATAGAATTTGGGTGGGATTTTCAAGTCAAGAGATAATTGAGTCAAAAGTTTTAAGCAAGTGCTTAAGCTTGAGGTGTATGTGTTTATGAGAGAGGGAGAGGGAGAGAGGGAGAGGGAGAGAGAGAGAGAGAGAGAGAGAGAGAGAGAGAGAGAGAGAGAGAGAGAGAGAGAGAGAGAGAGACTCTTCCTGAAGATGAGGGAACTATATGTTCTGAGAAGAAATTAGCTACTTGTCCTTCAAAATGTGATGTAGGAGAATCACATAAGCTATAAGGTGATAGATTATTTATAAGGAATGTAGAAAAAATTGAAGGGTGGTATTTCATAATTTCCCTTTAGAGATACTAAGGAAGCTATTTGTTGATCTGATAAAGAGAGGTTTATTTTTTTTCCAGAGCATATTTTCAAGACGTAATAGAGAACTTCCCCAGACTTATCAAAATGATAAAATATTATGTAGTCTAAGCCAAGAAACTATAGACCATAAGATAATACTTTGTGGGGTTTTTTATTGTTTCCCATAAAAAGAAATGAAGACAGAAACACAATAATTTGGGAATTGAACAGCTGGCTGAGAAGCTGGTAATCTAATTTGGAATTTTAGACCATGGCTTAAAATATAGGAATGGCGGATTCCTGATGTGAGATGAAGTACACCAAATAATGGTGGTAAATAGTATATTTGCATAGTTTTTATAAACCTAATAAATTGGTCTTTAAATAGAAATAATGTGCAAAGAAGAAGGCTGCTTGCATATATTCCCCAAGATATGTTGAATTAAAAAATAATAGTTGTGAACTCATTACGTTCACAGGAAGCAAAATTTAAAAAAAAGACAACAGTAAAACCTATGGACTCAAACATCTATTAGTCAATAAACATTTATTAATCATCTACTATGTGCCAAACATTGGGCTAAGCAATGGGAATAAAAATAAGAAAGAAATACAGTCTGTGCCCTCAGGGAGCATACAGCCTGGTTGAGGAAGACACAACACAAAAAACAAAAAGCAGGGGTAGGGACAAAGTACTTGGTTTGGGGCACGGTGAAATCTAGTTGGTCTGTAAACCCTCTTTAAATGAAGGCTTTGGTGGGGGAGTTCTTTGCTCTTCCCTTCAGCCCTCTAATCAAGAGGGTACTGAGGGTACTAAAGGTGTATGAATACTAATGCTGACAAAATCTCTCAGGATGATGAATTTAGTGATGAAGAGCAGTGGTGTCAAGCTCAAATAGAAGTGGATGCCCATAGCATTTTTATGTGGAAAACCACAAATTGACATCATGTATGTTTTATTGTTTTTATTTTATAAAACTTTTTCCCCAGTTACATTTTAATCTATTTCTAGTTCTATTAGGAGTTTTATATCTCTGGTGAATCAGTTTCCTGGGAGCATGATAATAGCAGAGGCCAATCCCAAGGAGAGTAGCTGGTGGGAAAATATATCTATACATAAATGCCCAAAGTTTAGACACCAAGCAATAGAAACTGGAGATCCTAATTCAAGGTAGCAAATTTGATCTTAGAGGCTGCCCTGAGATTTGGTTGGGATGAAAGCATTGACTGTAACTTGGCATTATATGAGTATAGCTTACTCAAAAGAAACAAAAAGATGCTGAAAGAGAAAAGATAACAAGTTCCTGACATATCTTAATAATTTTAGCCTTCTAAAGATAGTAGAACCAATAAGAGAAAATTTTATGTGTGTATCATTTCTTTTAGAACAAAATATTCGTATATAGAAATTCTTCCACTTACATACATATACACATAGTCTTCCTTATCTGTAAAACAGGGATAATAATGATACTTATATCCCAGGGTTGTTGGGAGGATAAAAATGAAATTATATCTTAAAGCACTATATAAATTTATTATTTTTATTTTTAATAAGGTATACTTGTATGAGGAAATTAAAGTAGCAGTGAGGGGGAAACATAGTGGAGAGAATATTTGGAGGGAGAAAAAGAAATTATTTTGCCAGATTACTACAGAACATCTAGTTAGAAAGGGCAATTAGATGAATAATTAGAGAAACATCTCAAGCCTGAGGCAGAAGTATGATAAAGTAGTGATCAGGAGGCTTTGATCACCTAGAAATCTATTGGATGTGAAAACAGAGCAGATTATAACTTCTTGACATAACTTAATAATAGTTTCCCTTTCAAAAGATGATAATAAACTAAAGGAAATTCTATTTTGAATCTGAATCTTAGTATCAGGGAGAAACGGGTTCCTAGGTGTAAATTATTATAACCCTAACGGAAAATTCCCACTTTCATAGAGTTTATGATAGAGTGGAGGAAAGTGGTATATGCTGAAATGCACCCTAAATTTAGGAAAAGTATATTTCAAAGGGTTCAGAAGAAATATAGCTTAAATGTCATGGACTAAAATCCTACAATAGGAAGTCAGAGAATGGAGAAGTTTCAGAATGAAATTCTAATGACTGAAAAAGGTTAAAAAAATAATTCAAGGAGAAGGATGAATGTGATTTTTCTGAAGAGACCAGTATGAATGCACATGAAGTACACCAAAAAGTTTAGATTTAAAAAATATGGAAAAGGTAGAATCAATGGAAGGTAAAGAGAAATATAAGTCCATGATATGGTCCTATTAAAAATATGTTGAATAGAAACAGAATAGTCTGATGATGGTGAAGAAAACCAAAGACTACAAAAGTTTTTTTTTTTTAATTTCTTTCAGCTAGGGAGAAACATGAGGATAAAAGAGGAAATAGTCCATCTGCTTCAAATGGATGAAACAATTGTCACTGATAAAAGAAGCCATAGCTAGCTATTTAAGTCATACTTCTTTTCTAAGATGAGGATAGTGATCTTTGCATTGGAAATGACAAGAAAATTGGCTAAAACGGTATTTATAAGAAATATAAGTAAGAATATAGTAAATAAGACCATAGATTAACCTTGATAAATTCATATTACCCTAGTACCAAGGATGAACCACACCCTTAGCTACTGGAAAAAAAAAAGTGGTTGATATGATTGAAAAGCAACTGTTGGTGAAATTTGAAAGAGTTTGGAAATTAGGAGAGACTACACTTGATTGTAGAAGGGAAAATGTTGTAGTTATTTTCCAAAGGGAAGAAAATAGTCAGCAAACTGTGAGCCAATTAACTTGACTTCAATTCCTGGGAAAATTCTATAATGGATCATTAAAGAGGTGATTAGTGAACATCTAGAAATTGAAGTGGTGATTACATAAAGCCAAAATGGCTTCATCAAGAACAAGTCATGCCAGACTGATCTTATTTCCTTATTTGACAGGATTAAGAAAATGGTAGATTAGGGGAATTCTCTAGATGTAGTTTGCCTTGATTTTAAACAAGGCATTTGCTAAATTATGTCATGCTATTCTAGTGGAGAATATAGATATACGTGGAATAGAGAATACTGCAATTAGATGAAATCAGAATTGGCTGGATGGCTAGACTTCATAGAGGAGTCTTTTATGATATAATGTTAACTTTAAAGAAGGTCTTCTGTAGTGTGCCCCTAGGCTTTGACCTATGCTATTTAACATTTTATCAGTAACATGGATAAAACCATAGTAACAATATTATTATTATTATTATTATTATTGTTATTATTGTTATTATTATTATTATCGGGACAATGAGGGCTAAATGACCTGCGCAGGATCACACAGCTAGTAGGTGTCAAGTGTCTGAGGCCAGATTTGAACTCAGATCCTCCTGAATCCAGGGCCAGTGCTTTATCCACTATGCCACATAACTGCCCCCTGTTACTATTATTAATTTCTAGGATTTATGTGGCACCACTATGTGCTAGGCACCATGTTAAGCACTTTATAAATTTTCTAGTTGTTGTCCTATGTGATAGAAGAGGAATAAAAATAATATCACTATGTCAGGGTCAAGGTACAGTGTGTCTGACTGGATGATCAGACCAATAGGCATTCAGAAGGCTCTACCACAGGTTTCGCACAGGCAGTTCATGTGAACATTTGGAGTGGAAATGTCTCTAAATTAACATATCTCATGTTTCTTTTGAGCTACTGCAATTCTGCTTTGCTCATAGAGTACAATGCTTCCTTTGTTGCAGGCATGCCATGCTGGGTGATCCTGTGCCAGTGTCTCCCACGTTTTACAGCAAATTCCAAAGTTATTCAGAGAGACCTTGAGAGTCTCCTTCTATTGCTTTTTTCTAATCTGTATTTGTTCACTTGTCTTGTTTGAGTTCTCCACAGAATAGTCTTTTAGGTAAATGTGTGTTTGGCATTGGAATGACTTGGCTAGTCCATCAGAGTTGTACTTTTTGCAGTAGAGTCTGAGTGCTTGGTAGTTGAGCTGGAGAAAGGGCCTCAGTGTCTGGTACCCTATATTACCAGCTGATCTTCAGAATCTTCCTAAGACGGTCTTCTCTTTCTTTCTTTCGGAGCTCCACAAACACTGTGCTACTTTACAAATATCTCATTTGCTCTTCACAACAACCCTGCAAAGTTAATGCTATTATCATCTTTTTTTTTTCTTGAGAAGCTGTAATTTACCCCTAGATGTGATATACAGCTAATAAATATAAATTGTATGATCATCGAAATTGCAGATGATACTGAGCTAGGAGAGACAACTTACACAGTGGATGACAATCAGAATCCCAAAAGGTCTTGACAGGCTAGACTCCAGTGGCTAGTGCTTTGGACTGAATTTAGGAAAAAATTCAATAGAGCTCAATGTAGAGCCTTTGCATTTGGATTAAACACACACACACACACACACACACACACACACACACACACACAACTTCTCAAGTACAAGATAGAGGAAGCAAGGTTTCACAGTTTATTTTGAAAAGATCTGAGGATTTCCCTACAATGTGACCTCAGTTTGATTCAGCAGTAAATTGGGACAGCAAGAAAGCTATTACAGTGTTGCGCTGAATTAAAGGAACTATGGCTTCTAGGAATCAGATGGGAGTGTTCCTATATTCTTCCTTCATTTGACATAATCTAACATATGATGTTCAGTTATAAATGTCACAATTTAGAAGGGATAATGATAAGGTAGAGAGTATCCAGAGGAGGGTAAAGAGAATGTTTCCAATAATCAGTGTCATAGAAGGATATTAGTTGAAGGAGCTAGGGATTTTTATCCTGGAGATAAAAACACCCAGTGGGAACATGATAACTTTCTTCAAGTATTTGAAGGACTGCCATATGGAAAAGGGAATTGACTAATTCTGCTTTATTTCAAAAGGCAGAACCAGGAAGAAATAATAGAAATTGCAAGGAGAAAAATTTAGGTTTGATGTCAGCAAAAAAAAAAAAAATCCTACCACTTATAGCAGTCCATATATGGAATATGTCACTTTGATAAGTGGTGTATTCCTCCTTGGAGCAGGCTAGATAACCTTTTTTCCAGTAGGTTATATGGGAAATTCCTTTCACATATGAGTTGGACTAGATGGTCCCTGAAATTCTGTCCAAGTATCAGTTTGAATTTAATTTTTTTCTGTTTCATGACAAGGTCATAAAACCTATGGCACACATGTTTAGCAATATTTTTATCATGCTTTGAGTGAGAGTATGATTATTATCTCTGCATGATAAAACCATGATTTTTCTTGGCCCTATTTCCCTGCTTGTAATATATTCTGGGTGAGTTCTGTAATTAAGACATTCTATCTCTGTAACTAAGTTCTGATCCAAGTATGGAAGATTTTCTGATGATGTTTGGAATGCAAAAAAAAAAAAAAAGAAAAGAAAAGAAAAAAGAAATAAGAAGACCATGATCTTGTGTAGAATCACAATCAAAAGAAAGTGAAATTGGCAAAATCTAGCCTTTATTCTTAAATTCAGCCTTCTCACATAATTTTACATATTCTATTGTTCTTGTAATTGATGTAAAGCACAAATCAGAAATTTTTTTCTTTCCCTCATAAAGTGATTCAATAGTATAATATCTTATATTTACAAAGTATTCTATACACTAATACATGTACATATTTATACATATATATGTATACATATATATGTACACATAATGCAATGCATGTATGTGTATATATGTTCACATACATATGTATGAAGTATTCTATCCATATAATTTACTTTAATATTATTAATACCCTGCATGATGAAGGGAAAATAATTTCTTTTGATTTGTGTTTTACATTAAATGCAAGTGTGTATTCTATACTTGATAGCATCTATGTAAATATATATGTACATAATCAACTAAAAGTCTGTCTATCTATCACTCTATCATCTATCTATCTATCTATCTATCTATCTATCTATCTATCTATCTATCTAGCTATCTAGCTATCTATTTATCTATCTATCTATAATTTGCTACCAATTAACAGCCCCTTTAAGTAAGTGCTAGGACTATTATTATTCTCATTTTACAGTTGAAGAAATATAGGCTGAGATAAATTAGTTAGCTTTTGTAAGACCATAGAACTAGTGAGTATCTGACACAGACTTTGAACCAGTCTTCTTATTCTTACTACATCATACTAACTTAATCATTTGTGTTTCTTTTTTTTTTTTACATATAAGGTATTTTATTTTTTCCATTACATGTAAAGATAGTTCTCAACTTTTTTTTATACAAGCTTTACAATTTCAGATTTTTCTCCCTCCCTCCCCTCCTTCCCTCCTCCCTTAGATAGCAGGTAATCTGATGTAGGTTATATCTATCTATCTATCTATCTATCTATCTAGCTAGCTAGCTAGCTAGCTAGCTAGCTAGCTATCTATCTATCTATCTAGCTAGCTATCTAGCTATCTAGCTAGCTAGCTATCTAGCTATCTATCTAGCTATACACATAATAACATTAATTCTATTTCTGCATTAGTCCTGTTATAAGAGAAAAAATCAGAGCAATGATGAAAAACCTCAAAATAGAAAAAAAAAAACAACAGCACCCAAACCAAAAGAAATAGTATGGTTCATTCAGCATCTATACTCCACAGTTCTTTTATTTTTTCTTGGATTTGGAGATCCTCTTCTATCATGAGTTCCCTGGAACTCTTCTGTACCATTGCATTGGTGAGAAGAATATATTCCATCACAGTAGATCAACACTCAATGTTGATGATACTGTGTACAATGTTCTTCTGGTTCTGCTCATCTCACTTATCATCAGCTCACACAAGACCCTCCAGATTTCTCTGAACTCCTCCTGCTCATCATTTCTTACAGCACAATAGTATTCCATTGTATTCATATACCACAACTTGTCCAGTCATTCCCCAATTGATGGGCATCCCCTCAACTTCCAATTCCTTGCCACCACATAAAGAGCAGCTATAAATATTTTTGTACATGTGGGTCCCTTTCCCCTTTCCATGATTTCTTTGGGAAAGAGACCTAAAAGTGGTATTGCTGGGTCAAAGGGTATGTGCAGCTTTATCGTCCTTTGGGCATAATTCCAAATTGCTCTCCAGAATGGTTGGATCAGTTCACAGCTCCACCAACAATGAATTAGTGTTCCAATTTTCCCACAGCTTCTCCAACATTTATTATTTTCCTTTTTTGTCATTTTAGCCAATCTGATAGGTGTCAGGTGGTACCTCAGAGTTGTTTTAATGTGCATCTCTCTAATCATTAGAGATTTAGAGCATTTTTTCATATGGGAATAGATAGCTTTGGTTTCTTCATCAGAAAACTGCCTGTTCATATCCTTTGACCATTTCTCAATTGGGGAATGACTTGGATTCTTATAAATTTGATTGAGTTCCCTATATATTTTAGAGATGAGGCCTTTATCAGAAGTACTGGCCACAAAAATTGTTTCCCAGCTTTCTGCGTCCCTTCTAATTTTGAATGCATTGCTTCTGTTTGTACAAAAATTTTTTAATTTAATTTCATCAAAATCAACCATTTTGCATTTTATAATATACTCTATCTCTTGTTTGGTCATATTCCTTGCTATCCCCATTAAATTTTCTCCAGATATCTATCATGTGTAACTTTTCTAGTTATCTATTCACCTCTTTCACTTCTTTCTTATTTATTTTTGAATTGATGACTTGTAAAAGAAGGGAGGTGATAAAAGGAAAGGGAGATAAAGATAGGCAGTGCTTAGGCCTTGATATAGGGAAGCCATGCTCAAGTCACAGGATAGAAAAGTTAAAGTTTATTACTTAGGCACTGGCAGTAGCAGGTAGCAGAGTAAGCAACAATTTAGGTCCCAGCATAGTGGACATTGGTATGAAAAACAGTGCATGGGGCAGCTAGGTGGCACAGTGGATTGAGTACCAGCCTTGGAGTCAGGAGTACCTGAGTTCAAATTCAGCCTCAGACACTTAACACTTACTAGATGTGTGACCTTGGGCAAGTCACTTAACTGCAATTGCCTCACTAAAAAAAAAAACAAAACAGTGCAGACAGGCCTTTTTTAGTCTTTATTTACCATAATTTGGAACTAATGAGGATCCGCCCCATATTTTTGAGAGCACAGTAATGGGCGACTCCTCAGAAAGGATTTGGAGTACTAAAGGGAAAGCCTTCTTCCCCTGCCTTTGTGGCCCCTTTCTCCCTTTGCTGGGTTGGAATGTGAGCTTCCATTTTGAAGAAGACTCATACCAATAGTCTTTTGTTTGTTTGTTTGTTTTCATTTTCCAGAATTCACCACCATGCCTTAGCTGCTTTTTTTCTTCCACCTCTGTGGCCCCCTTCTCCCCTTAGTAAGTTCCTCCCAGGGCCTTCAATCTGAGGAAGTACCCAAACTATCCTTCATTTTCTGGAATTCATCACTATATATCTTAATCCCTTTTTTCTGATCCATTTTATGTGTTATCTCCCCCCCCCATTAGAATGTCATCTCTTTCTGCTTGTGTTTTTATTTTAAACATTTAGAAGAGTTCTTGGAACACAGTGAGCACTTAATAAATGCTTATTAACTTTATTTGACCAGAGTTATCTGTCCTATAATTATATAGAAACAAGTTTTGGTTTTTTTTCTTAGAAGAACATATTCCACGATCTGCTCTGCTTAGTTTCCACTCCATAAACATATATGCTCAACAGTTCCTTTCTGGTTCCACTCCCCTTTTGTAAATTGATTTCCTGGGACTGTCTTTTTTTCTCATTTGTATCCAGAGTTTACCACAATGTCTGGAACAAAGTAGGCACTTAATAAATGTTTACTGATTCTTGACTATTGAAGAATGATCCCAAATTCTAAAAACATTAGTAATGAGGCAGAGTTGTAGAGATAACATATAGTTAGACTGCTCACTCCTGGTGTTGCTGGGCTTTGGATCTCTTTCTCTTCTGGGAAGTACTCACATAGCTCCTCTGTGGGTGTAGCATCTCTTCTGGGAGTAGGGATCCCAGGACCTGCTGTTTGTTTCTTGATTACGAAAGCTAGTTCTCTTGACTTGATAGACTGCTCTATCAAAATTCTATTTTCTACTAAAAGTACTCCTCCTTAAAACTCTTTCTGGTTTCCGGTTTGTTTGGTGGGTTTGTTAACTGTTAATTGCTCCTAAACTCTCTCAATAGGAGTATCTTATTACTGGAAGGGGTGCCTCCCTCTGGAAGAATAGCAATGCTTCATGCCATGACTGATGGAAGCAGAAGAGAGAAATAATCTCTCATCTCAATTGTGTCCTCTCAATGGTGGAGTCTTCTTCCTCTTGTTGGTACCCAATCTGGACTAAGAAATTCTCCATCTCCCTGTCTTTTAAGGTTAGGGTTGGAGCAATTGTTTCTTGCTGTCTTCAATGGAAAGCTGATCCTCTCATATAATCTATGGCTTCACCCTTAATACCTTGTTACCTTTAGATTAGTCCTGGGGCACTAACGTCTTGTTATTTTATGATCATATGGTGGGAACTGATCAAAGACTAATTCCCATCCTACAACTAAAATCTATTAAATACCTGACCGTTGAGTTCATAGTATTTTACTAGACAGTGGGGTAAGGGGAACAGAAAGGCATAAACATTTATGTATAATTTATTTCATTATCATCTCACTTGATCCTCCCAACAACCCTTTGAGGTAGGTTATGTTATTATCACTATTTTATAGTAAAGGAAACTCAGACAAACAGAGGTTAAGTGACTTACCCAGAGTCACAGAGCTAATAAGTATTTGAGGCAGAATTTGAACTCAGATCTTCTTGATTCAAACCCAGGGATCTATCAACTGTGCTTAAAATTAAGGCTGAACTCATGTACACAAAACTTTTGAAGAACATACATTGACCTAATTAGTAACAATTATGTGTGGTAGGAGAGATTATAATGACTGAAATAGATTAGATAGTAGTAATATGGAAAACATTTATGAGAAATTAAGTTTTGAGTAATATTTTAAAATATGATGTGAGGACCCAGTACGTCTTCATTTCCAGATAGCCATTCTGGCGAGTTTTTCTTTTCTCTTCTCTCTTCCTTTTCCTTTCCTTCCCTTCCCTTCCCTTCCCTTCCTTCCTTCCTTCCTTCCTTCCTTCCTTCCTTCCTTCCTTCCTTCCTTCCTTCCTTCCTTCCTTCCTTCCTTTCTTTCTTTCTTTCTTTCTTTCTTTCTTTCTTTCTTTCTTTCTTTCTTTCTTTCTTTCTTTCTTCTTTCTTTCTTTCTTTCTTTCTTTCTTTCTTTCTTTCTTTCTTTCTTTCTTTCTTTCTTTCTTTCTTTCTTTCTTTCTTTCTTCTTAAACATATGCTTGTATTTGAGAGAAAGTTTTATCCCCTCAATTTTAATACTTCTGGGATCTTACTACTTAATCTGGGAGCCTGGAGGGAACACTTGGATAGGAGCTGGTAAAATGAATTGAATCTTCAAAAAGAAGATTTCACTAAATAAGGAAACAAACAGCTGGCAAGTATCTGAAGTAATGCATTTGTCACTAGAGCATATATTCCCTATGGGTTTAACCCAAATAATATCAAAATGTGAAACATTTTCCTATTAATATACAAAAAATACCATGCTTCAAAGTTGGTGAGTACATCAAGAGAAGTATTTTCAGTTTTGACACAAATATTGCCTTGTGTCTTGGAAAAGAATTATCAGAATGTAAAAGCATTGGGAAAGGCACAAGTGCATGATGAAAATGCAGAGATACAGTATCCTTTAATAAATCCTCTAAAGAAAAAGCCTCATCATCCAATCTGCTGTAGAATGTGAAGACCTTCCAAGTAGAGTCAAACACCAATGCTAGGATATAATGAATAGTTGTGAATAACCATGACCCCCATTTCACTGAAAATTTAAATCCTATAAAAATATTGAGCCATGCAGTTTTACCAAGGACCTTAAGCAGGGGAATTATATTTCATGCTCACATAGGAATGGGAAATACTCCGGCTTCTTGCTGATATGTTTCTCAGTATAAACCTTCCCACTCTAATGATCAGTCATATTCACTGATTTCTTATTTTTGAGAATTGAAATGTTAACTTTCTCTAAATTTGTGAACTTCTGGTTAACCATGAAGAAGGGAAGAATGAATAATTGGATTATTTGATGATAAACTAACTCATTGCTCTGCTAGTTAGGTTGAAAGACTGAGTTTAAATAGCCTTAAAACTGAGTTTTTTACATGTGGACTTATTATTTTACCTTCTGCTTAAATGAATATAGCAGAAGGATTGAAGACCAATTAGTAACAACTATTTGCTGTGAAAATCTGGAAACAGCCAGGCTGTCACTGTCACTGCCTCATGGAAAAAGACTCGATTCCACTGTCCTGAAAACAGAGGATGCACAACACTTAAGTTGGGTGAGTGGAGACACTGAGTGTGAGATTTGATTGTGGTTTTATCAAGTGAGATCAAAAGAATAAAGATGGAGACCAGAGAGACCGAGTTGAAACATGGAGTGGACATTGTGGCTGATGTGGGACAGGGGGACTGGGCTCCACCATTGCCACCTGTCGGATGATGTGGCCAAGGTTAAAAAGAAATGCAGTAACTTCCTTGAATCCCCTGACCAAGAATTAATGCAGGAGATGAAGTTTCTGTCTTTCCCTTCTCCATCTTTTCACGTACAAGGGGACAGATATGAAATCTAGGGTTTTCCAGTTCATTAAAGTTATATTCATAACTTCTGGTTATTTAATTCTGAACTTGCTGGTTATACAAAGTGATTGAGCTTTTTTCTAATTGTTGTGCTTCATTATTGTGAAAAGAAAGTAGAAGAAAGGGTATGAATCATAATGTGGTATGTAGGTGAAAGTAAGAGGGTTAAATTTGGACCCTTTCAAGTATTGGATTCTATTTTCACTAGGGCCTCAGGAATTTAAGAGAGAAATTCTTATTGGTAATGATATTTAAATAACAAAATCAATGGATTCTATATTAAATTTATATTATTCAATATTCTTTATATTAAATTTATATTATATTCATTTCCATATCAAGCTTATCCCCAGAATGAACCCATTACCTGAAATCTTCATCTAGGAGAGTGATTATTTTTTAATGATCAACAATTCCTCAGCATATTCAGTTACATCTCTCTTCTAATTGAAGGGCTAGAAGGTGGAGCAATGAACACCTACCAAGACTCTTCTTTTATAAGATGCTCAGACTTTTCCAGTTAGCTTCATTTATCTCTATTTTCTCTTCTTGGTTTCTACTCCATGAACATTATTCCCCCCAAAAGGTGCCCTCTGGACACCTTTCTTCCTCATTTTCAACTTTCTTTTGTGTATTGTCTTCTATTATTAGATTACAAGCTCCTTGAGGGACTCTTTCTTTTCCTTATTTATATCCCTAGTGGTTAGCACAGGGTCTGGTAAATACCCGGTACTTAATAAATGTTTACTGACTATTAACTATTGAGATGGGTAAAGGAAAAAAAAATATGAATGCTGACTTCATAATTCCAACTTGGATTAAAAGAAGTTAAAATAATGTCATTGGGCGTAGGGAGGAGTCTGGGTAAACCCGAGATTGCCTCATGCAAGTCTACTCCCTGCCATTACTCACTACACAGAGCCACCAGCCTAATCTGAAACTGAGTAAAGTTCAGAGAAGGCAAGAAGTTATACCCATGGGAACATGGAAGGGAGGAATGGGTAAGAATAGTTTACTTCACATGAAAGTAGCGATCACCCAACCTAATATAATCAGGGTCTGACACATCTGCAGACCTTATTAATTTAGTTGTCTGATGCAACCTTTCCAAGCAAATGACCCTAGGTAGCTTGCTTTCTGGGACTATACAAAGGAAATGCCTTGGAGAGACTGTTATATCCATGGATATTCTGTAACTGATCCTGACATGGTAAATGTGAGGCTGTTTAATTGGCTGCAAGGCAATTTAAATGGTGTTAGTGAGGTTCTGTGTTCTTGTGACTATTCCCTTCAAGAGGTAATTGCTTTGTTCTCCCATTTGGTGAAAGATTGGAATATCAAATCTATTTCAAATGGTCACCATGAAGGCACTTTGGTATCCCAATATTCCACAGTCTGGTTCTAGGTCTGCTTTTGCAGCCAGTGTATCATCAATACACTGAGAACAGTCATGTTTTTTCAAGAGTAACCTTCAGTACCCTAACTTAACAAAAAGACAACTCACTACTTATGCCACATGTGGACATGAAATTGATTGGACTATTGTTATGTTGGAAATAAATCAAATGATGAGCTTAATTTCTAAATTTCTCAACACCAAGGTGGTATGGGAGAGATTTTTTTCCCCATGAGGTATTAAAGGCAATATTTGTAGTTTGGTCTTGCTATATCTTTGAATTAAATATCTCTTTCTAAAAGTCAGTTGATGTTAAGTTTTTAATGGTAAGTGGGGTGCTAGTCACAAGCCTCCAACAGTGAAAGAAAAATGATTAGTGGGGGCTTAAGTTTATGGCCTTAGATAGGTGAAACACCATGGCAACTCAGTTACCCTCTAGAACACAGAGGAGAGATGCTGTTATCCTGGCCTAGAGAGAGGAGAAAGAGGAGAAGGAGGAGGAGAAGGAGAATGAGGAGAAGGATGGGGAGGGGAGGGAGTGGCATGGGAGGGGGAAGAAGGAGAAGAGGAAGAGGAAGAGAAAGACATAGAGAGAGAGATAGAGACAAAGAGACATAGAGAAACAGAGACAGAGAGACAGACACAGACACAGACACAGACATAGAGACAGAGACACTGAGAGACCCATAGAGAGAGAATATGTTATTTTAAACACTTCCAACCCTACACCCTATTAGAGGAAATACTCCTAATTTGTAAGGTTTAGACACTCAGGGATTCATGAACTTATAACAAACTTTCCAAATGCTTGTTTTTAAAGAAACTCACAAGGTTGATCTAGACACTGAGCACTATTCTGTTGGGTAGATTGAATTTAGTTTGATAAGACTTTTGTATCCCTTGCAATGTTCTGCTGCTACTTCTTTTTTGTGGTGGTAAATTGAGCTAATCAATTCTGCTGTCCAGTTCAATTGTTAATGGTTAATTCCAGACTGTCCTTTAAAAAACTTAGCAAGGTGCCTAGAGTTAGACTCGGTAATAAGCCAACAACATATTAGTGGAACCAACTCTTTTATTGTGGCACAATCTGTATAATACCCAATGCAGCCACCACTAAACTTCTCTCAAAATCCACGGCATAATGAGGCAGTTATCTACTCCCGACTCCAAATGTTTCTTCTTTTTTTTTCTGTTTTTGGTCTCATCCAATGTCTGCAGGTGTCTGCCAGAAATGCTAATGCTTGTATATAAACACTGTCTCCATTTCCCTAACTGCTACCAAAATGACTTTCACTAGGCTTCTTCCTGTTGGCTCTGCCACTGAATTTTGAGCTGCTTTCCAGCACTTTTGGAAAGTGTGGTTTCTGATTTTTTAAAAAATGCATCATGTTCAGCTAAAGTGCATTCCCTGATGTATTGTAATTGTGGATCAGATGAGATGATATGTGTAAAGTGTTTTGTAAACCTTTAAGCAGCCTACATTTATTTACCATTATTAGAATAATATTATTATTAGGACAAGTATCAAAGAGAAAAAGCTAACCTATGTGATTCATATAGCTCTGAGAGCCCTGCATAATGTGGCCACAATATAAATTATGGCATAATCTATTTTCCCATAAAAAATTGTGGAGTTGAAATAGATTGTTTTGGGAGCCATGTAGGGATATCCTAATAAAATGGTTTAGGAAAGGTTTCTAAATGCTCAGGATTTTTTAAAAAAGGATTACCATTACAGCTCCTCCTTAAACAGGGGTAATGTTTCCATAATTCTGTAATTTTCCTATTATTTGGATAGATTGAATTCATGGAATAAATTAAAGTTGCAAAAATCTTCTGATCTTTGGGTGTTGAACCTTCTAAAACATAAATTTTAGTCAAGGGTAGATTTAGTGCTATTTGAGACTTGAAAGAAAGAATTTCTTTTGTAGTCTCCAACAGTAATCTTCCAGTTGAGAACATAAAGATTTGGGGAAAACAACTAAGTGTTGATGCAGCTACTTTCCATTTTTTCCCACTTTTGATACAATAAGAGTTGATTCTTACTATTCCTAGTTTAATTCAATTCAAAAACATAAATGAGGCCCTTATATGGTGTGGTGGATAGAAAGTGGGTCTTAAAATCATGAAGACGTGGGCTGACATCCTTCCTCTGACATATAACAGCTATTTAAACCTTGATAAATCATTTAACTTCTTAATGCCCCAGATCATCACCAAAGACTTTCAGTTATAGAAGAACAAAAGTGATGTCTTATATTGGCCTATCTGAATTGGGAAGAAAGTTTCTAAAGCCTTTGCTAATGAAATCACATGTCTAAAGGGAGGAAACATGTTCAAAGAACTGAGTTGGGTGCTGGGGCTACAAAGACAAAAATAAAACCGTTCTAGCACTCAAGGAGCTTGTGTTCTCCTGGAGCACTAATGGAACATTAAACAAAATACAGAAGCAAGGATATAAAAAATATATTCAAAGTAATTTCAAAAGAGAGGAAGTGCTAATAATTGAGGAAAGCAGGAAAAGCCTCAAGTAGGAGATGGATTTGAATCACTTTAATGTAAAATAGAGTATTTATGAAGGTAAGGTTACTCTTATTCTTAGGTCAACAATCAGTTGGTCTATAAGAGATATCAATTAAGTATCACATGAGTGAAGTCCATTATCCACAAGCAACCCACAAAGTAAATAACGTTAAAGTTAAGTTAATACAAATTCAAGATCTGCCCTGGACCATGGCCCTCCCAGTCCCATGGACCACTTGTCCTTGGGTAGTTGTCAAACATTATCTGGTTTATATTTGTTATTTAATTTGTTTTGTTAGTTTGGTTTGGTTTTAAGAGGGAAAACAAGTTGGTGGACACAGAACAAGAATTCAGATTAGGATTTGGATCTAATTTCATTAGTATAGAGAACTCTGGCTTGAGGAAACTTTCTCAACTAATGCTGGGTCAGCACCTTCTCTGTAACTTATAGTTATAGAAAGTTGGCTAACTGAGTGGTTAAGTCATTTATCCAGGTTTTCAAAGCAAATGGTGTCAAAGGCAGGATTTTATTTAAAGGCTAGGTTTTTTTTTTAATCTACTACACAATGTTGCCTTTCTCTCCCTGTTACTAGAATATTATTGGATATTTTATATAATCAAAATAATTTTATCACTGCAATATTGTATTGGACCTTAGAACTGACATTATGAATCTATCCATAAAGATATTATATGAAAAGGAACATATACTAATAACTTTTACTCACCATGTACAGAGGAATATATATTTCTCCTTAGGCTTTAGCAGGGAACTCCAATAAATGAAAAAGGACTTGCTTTTTGCAATCCTTTAAACATCTATCTGCTTTAAAAAAATGCTTTTGAATGGTTGTGAGAATTTATTTTCTCACATATTTACCCAATCACCATTACCACATTTCAAGTCTTATAAAAATGTGTTTAGTAAGCTTTTAAAATGAAACTTGCCCTTGAGAACTCTTCAATCTTACTATGTCAATAAATCTTCTGTACATTAGTTCACATCTGTGTATTAAATAACTTGGTGAACTTTAGGTTGAGTCTACTTGCAGAACCTACAAGAGAGGTAAGCTTTAAGGAAACAGCAGTACTTGTTTTATTTTATTGGGAAGTTTCTTGTTTCATGATTTAAAACAAAATGAATTCTACCTATTTTACAGAATACTTCATAAGTTTGTTTTTGGAGACAAGAATTGTTTTACCAAGTGGAGCAGTTAAGGGTTGTTTTTTGGGGAGGTTAAGAAACAATGGGAAAGGGCAGCTGGTGGCAAGGTGGATAAAGCACTAGCTTTGGATTCAGGAGTACTTGAGTTCAAATCTGACTTCAGACACTTGACATTTACTAGCTATGTGACCCTGGGCAAGTCACTTAACCCTCATTGCCCCACCCAAAAAAAAAGAAAAAAAGAAACAATGGGAAAAACAACAACTATAAACTAAAAGGAATCTGAAGGGAACTTGTCTTTTTTATATTGTTAAAAGACAGTGTGCCATTGGAAACCAGATTTGAGTTAGGAAGAGGGAGGAAAGGAAGGAAACAAGCATCTATGTGCAAAGCACTGTGCTAAATACTTTACATATATGTCCCACAAGGACCCTGAGAAAAGGGTTCTGTAAGTATCCCTATTTTATAGTTGAGCAATCAGCAAAAGACAATCCCTGCCTTTAAGGAACTCACATTCTAACATTATTTATTTATTTATCTATCCATCTATTTCTTTATTTCTTTTCTTTTCTTTTCTTTTCTTTTCTTTTCTTTTCTTTTCTTTTCTTTTCTTTTCTTTTCTTTTCTTTTCTTTTCTTTTCTTTTCTTTTCTTTTCTTTTCTTTTCTTTTCTTTTCTTTTCTTTTCTTTTCTTTTCTTTTCTTTTCTTTTCTTGTGAGGCAGTTGGGTTTAAGGGACTTGCCAATCGTCACACAGCTATAAGTGTCAAATGTCTGAGGCCGGATTTGAAATCAGGTACTCCTGACTCCAGGGCTGGTGCTCTATACACCGCACCACCTAGCTGCCCCCTTCCTTATGTCTTTTAATTAGGTTTGTTTGTCTGTTTATACAAGATGGGTGCAGTTGGCAAAAAGACTTGGTTTTCTGGCTTCTGGGTTTGATAAAGTAGACACATAATTCTAGTTTCTCTTCAGAATTTTGTCCCTGAAAAGAGACAAATACTGGGAAGAAGTTGTCATGTTGAAGATCCAGCATGTTGGTTGATTATGTCTTTATCCTCAGCTAGAGTCTTTAAGGAATTCCCCTTTGGGGAATTAGATCTGGGAAAGTCTCTCTTGGCTGAGCTGAGATAACTTATACCTTGGAGAGAGCTCATTCCTTCTATGCATTGTCTTGCATATTCTCATCTGTTTAATTTCTGTGACTTTTTTCTTTTTTTCCCTCCCTCCCTCCCTTCCTTCATTCCTTCCTTCCCTCCTTTCTTCCTGTCTGTCATTCTGTCTTTCTGTTTCTGTCTCTCTCTGTCTCTCTCTCTATCTATGGGCTTGAATAAATTACTCCTTCCCCTTTAAAGGATAGTGGTTAGTTGCTCAGCTTGGGCCTAAAATTATTTTCCCTAGACTAATAATATTTAGGGGATGAGATATATCTAATTCTAATCTGATATTCTCTGGGTACCATCTCTTTGATGAGAAGAGAACAAACAACCTCATGGAGGTAATGTTCCTCCTGAAGGAATCAAAATCTCCCTTGAAAAATGGTCAGGGGAATAGAGTATAGAGATAGAGAAATCTGACCTCAGACACACTATGACCTAAGTTTGAGCTCTGCCTCTAAAACTATAAGTTTCAGGTTAGGTGCCATTCTTCATTGGTTAATATCTCACCTGGAAAATCCTTTATCAATGAAGTCACATGTATAATCTAAAGTAAATATTTGTAATTTCTCTCTTTCCTTGAACATGGCCAATTTTTGTGAAATTATATGATGATTAGATATGTATATACATTAATGGTACTTTTCAGAAGATTCCATTTCTTTCAGAGCTAGCCTTAGCAGTTTATTCAGTTTAATATTCTTCTCTGTTTAACCCTAAACAATCCCTTTCCTGAAATAGCTCATATTCTAATGAAAGAGACAATTAGCTCCTAAGTAAGTATATCAATGCAATAGATGTTTAACAAATAAATGATATGCTAGGTTTTGTAGTTAATACAGACAAGCATTCTCTTTCAGTCCTGAGAGCAATTTGGAATATCATGAACTCTGAACTAGTAGGCAGACTTCAGACATGCCCAGAACTTAAAAAAAAATAAGAACACAGTCTCTGAGAGAGCACATTGAAAGGATATGGTGCTGCAAGAACTGAGAAGCAATAGTGGGGGAGACAGTATACACTGCCCTTCTCCAGACTTAAGGGAATAAGCTGAAAAGACTTAGTAGGACAGGAACAATAGGCTAAAGGAAAAATTAACACACAAAAAAACCAAAACAAAACTGAAAGGAGAGTTAAACTGCAGAAGAAAAGGAACAGATCAAGGCCAGAAGGACCCCTCCAGGCATCTTTAAACAGAGACCTTGTATTGAATCTGCAAATTGTAATTGATTCTTCAAGAACTGAGGAAAGTTCCCAAAGGTCTATTCTTTTCCCAATTTCCCTACCTACACCTATTTAGTAACAAACATTTTAACTTATTGTTTGTTTTTTTGAACTAAGTCTTTCCTATATCATGATTTTGCATCAAATATAAAAAAGTCGTGTTGCCTGAAAATGCAAAATTTAAAATAGGTAAAAAAAAACCAATTCTCTTTCAATATGTTAGGGATTTTCCTAAATAGGAGCTCGGATATATTGTGATTATATTAATAAAATTTAGCCTGATATAAATTCTATAAAATAGCAGAAAATGGAACCACATGGACCTAATTGCCTAGTATATTACACCTGAACAAAAATAGAGCCAATTATAAAAAGCAGCAGCTGATTAAGTCTTCAGATATGAGGAATAGATATGACATGTAAATATCTCAAACCAAAGAGGACGTAAGTGAGACTTGGAAAGAGCTACCTTCACCCCTGCAGAAGAGAAAAGGGACGGGGAAAAAAAGTATGAAGAAACCTCCTCAGTGCCAGGCCCTTATGTTACATACAAAATATATACAAATCAGACACAAAATAATCTTGAAGGGAAGGGCATAAGCCGTTGAGAGGACAATTGATCTGAGCCCCAAAAGAAAGGAAAAGCCAAGAGGTGAAGGTGAGAAAAGAGAATATTTCAATCATTGGGGCCAGCTAGTATAAAGGAAAAAAAAAAGATGGGAACTGGATTGTTTGTAAAGAATAGAAATAAGGCTAGCATGTCAGACCATGGTGTGGAGAGAAATAATATATCAGAATTCTGGAAAGGAAGTATGTGGTGAGACTGAGTAGAGTAGCTTTAAGTGCTAAAAAGGAGTTTTTACTTAATCTTAGAGGTAACAGGCAGTGACTGGAGTTTATTCAGTATGTGATATGATTACAACTTTAAAAATAGGATAATAACTTTGACAGTTGTACAGAAAAGAATTGGTTTGAGTAGACACTAAAAATAAGGAGATCAATTAGAAGGCTATTGCAATAGTCCAGGTGAGAAGTGATGAAGGCCCAAACCATGATGTTGACAGTGTGAATGGAGAAAAGAGAAGGGGGTTGAGAGATGTTGCAGAGATAGGAATAGCAGTATTAGACAACTACTTGTAATGTGGTCTAATGAAAGTGAAGAGTAGAAGGGGATTTTGAAGCTGTGAATCTGGGGGAGTGGAATGATGGTTGAATCCTTGAGAGTAAAGAGAAAAATGATCATGAGGTGCGAGGTGTGTGTGTGTGTGTGTGTTTGGGGGGGAGGGAGGACTAAGATGTCTGTGAGGCTTCAAATAACAAAATTGAAATGTACTATCTAGTAACTAATGTGGAAATATGTTTGACATGATTGTACTGTGAAACTAAATAAAAGAAAAGAAAATGAATGCATTTTTCCATATATACACATACATATACATACACACATACATACATATATATACACATACACACACACACATATATATACACATATATATGTATGTATATATACGTATATATGTATATATATATATACACACACATATATATATATATATATATATATATATATATATATATATATATATATATATATATATATATATATATTCTGTGTGTGTATTCCATATGGTCAAGAAACCTAGGAATCCCATATCTTCCTTGTGATAAAATGTGCCCTGAAAAGTTATTTAAGGGTGTATTTTTAGCCATTTGGGCAGGTAGGTGGCACAGTGCATAGAATGACAGGTTTGGAGTCAGGAAGACTTCTCTTCCTGAGTTCAAACCTGATTTCAAACATTTATAAGTTGTGTGACCCTGGAGAAGTCATTGAACTCTATTTGCCTCCGTATCTTCATCTGTAAAATATATTGAAGAAGGAAATGGCTGAAAAATAACTGAACACCAATAACAAATCATTCAGTTAGACCATCCTAGTTTTGGAAGAGCCCTGCTTTATTGGAAATGTGAATATAGTAGGAGGTTTGATCAAAGAATCACAGCTAGATTGAGTGTTCCAAATTCTCTTGAAAGTTGTGAATATAAAGGATATGAAACAGAGAAATGAGATATTAAGGTAGTCACATTTGCACCTTGTAAAGGTTGAGTCCCTTTCAGATTTTGAGTAAATCATTTTGTAAATTGTAATTGGTATAAAGCCTTGAATGGCTCATAATTTGAGTGACTTATTCACATATAGTCAAGTATGTGAAAGTGTGAGTGGGCCATTCACAGCTTACAAAGGAAATGATAAGTTTACACTTGTTACTCCTTTAGGAGGTATAAAGAAATTTCTCCATAAATTTGATGTAAGTGTAGGGTGGGTAATGTTTGAGTGAAGGATTTGCCATACCCCTGGAGGTCTTTAAAAATCCAACCAATTTTGCAGATGAGATAGTCTCTAAAGAGTCATTTAGTCTCTAAAAAGACTGTAGGAGCTCACTGAATCAAGACAGCTAGCTCTTAGGAGCACTTTTATCCAGTTTAGCAAATGGATGACGGAATTTCTTTCTTTCCCTTCCCCCTCCTTGTTATCATGGCAGTATATAGTGGAGCATAGTCCAGTTATGAATTGAGAAAATCAAAAAGAGGAGAGGAGAGAAACAGTTAAGCAACACAGAAAAGTCCAGGGAGGCCAGGTGAATGAACTGGTGGGAGGAGCTTCTGATTATCATTTGAAGTGAAAGTACATTGGGCCCTGAAGCATCAAAGGCATATGTTACCTTGGTGTCTAAGTGTGAGATTCTCTATTGGTGCCCTCTATGTCTGTGTCCTACTGATACTCAATCTATTTGTTCCATGTAGTTTCTTCCTTGTCAGATACATACTATTCTTCATGCTGTTCCATTTATTTTGCCTTTCCTCTGAGTTAATTGGGTCAACTGGCTAACTGATGAAATTAGTTTTAAGATTGTATATCCAGGGGCAGCTAGGTGGCACAGTGGATAGAGCACTGGCCTTGAAGTCAGGATTACCTGAGTTCAAATTTGACCTCAGACATTTGACACTTACTAGCTGTGTGACCCTGGGCAAGTAACTTAACCCCAATTGCCTCACACACACACACAAAAGAGTGTATATCCACAGAATACCTTGAATGAAGGTTAGTCATACCCACTGAGAACCCAATATATGAATATGGATTAGGATTTTAGTGTGCTATGCAAAAATAAAATATGAGGGTTTTAAAAAAATATTTTGTAGTTCAGTTAAATAAATATCATCCTAATATCTAAAAGAGGGAAAGAGAAGTAAATCTCTCTATATCAATATCACTAATGGATATTGATGTTAAATTCTCCACAATATCTGAGCAAGAAATGTAGCAATATTCCCTCAAATTACTCACTGTGACCAATTTGGGTTTACACTAACGATTTAGTATAATTCAATATTAGGAAAACAATTACTTTAAAATTAAAAAAGAAAATAAAGCACATGCTTATGTTAAGTTACGTAGATAAAACTTTTGAAACATATTTATGCTATAAATGGTTAAATATATTCATAAGCTGCCTTAATTTTTTTTTTTGTGAGGTGATGAAGATTGAGTGACTTGCACAGAGTCACACAGCTAGTAAATATCAAGTGTCTGAGGCTGGATTTGAACTCAGGTACTCCTGAATGCAGGGCCAGTGCTTTGTGCAATGCACCACCTATCTGTCTTAATGTTTTTTATATATATATATATATATATATACATATATATATATATATATATATATATAAAACCTGTATTTCCCACTGAATTTCTCCATTGTGCCCTCTGAGAAGAGCTATTTGTGTAAGAGTAAGATTAGCATTGAGTTAAAGAAACAGAGAAATGAAAGAGATTAAGGGAGAGTTCATCAACTTTGTTGTTATTCAGTCATTTTTTAGTCATGTCTGATGCTTCATGACCCCATTTGAGATTTTCTTGGCACACATACTGGAGTTGTCCATCATTTCATTCTCTAGCTCATATTACAGAAAATTAAGGCAGCTTGGGTTGAGTGTTCTTCACTGTATAATATTGTTGTTACTGTGTACAATGTTCTTCTGGTTTTGCTCACTTCACTTTGTATCAATTCATGTGAAATTTTCCAAGTTTTTCTGAAATCATCCTGCTTGTCATTTCTTAAAGCACAATACTATTTCATCACAGTTATTTGCCACAACTTATTTAGCCATTTCCCAATTGATGAGCATCCCCTCAATTTCAAATTCTTACCCACACCACAAAGAGCTGTTATAAATATTTTTGTAAACATATGTCCTCCCCCTGCCTTTTTATGTAATTGTGATATAGGCTTAGCAGTGGGATTGCTTGATCAAAGGGTATGTAGAGTTTTATAGCCCTTTAGGCATATTTACAAATTACTCTCCAGAATGGTTGGAATAGTTCACAACTCTACCAACAGTGCATTAGTTTCTCAGTTTTCCATATTCCTTCCAAAATTTATCATTTTCCTTTTTTGGTCATATTAGCCAATATGATAGGTATGAAGTAGTAACTTAAAATTGTTTGAATTTGCATTTCTCTGATCAATAATGAATTAGAGCATGTTGTCATATGACTATAGATTGCTTTCCCAATGACTTTCCAGAATAGTTTGGCCAATTCACACCTATAACAATATTGCATTTCTGGGTTAGACTTTCTACAATCTCTATAACATTGATTATCCCCATATTTATCCACTTTGGAAATTTACTGGAAATGAAGTTAACTTTGAGGGGGTTTATGTTTCTTATTATTGTTGACAGAAATCATTCTTTCATATGTTTGCTATTAATTTATACTACTTTTGAGAACTCTATATCATTTAATTACCTCTGGAGAATGGCTTTTAGTTTAATATTTCTGTTAGTTATCTATGTATATTGAAAATAAGGTCTTTATCAGAGATGATTTTTACAATGTTCTTTCATTCAATCAATTGCTTATCTTCCAAATAGTAGTTGCATTTATTTTGGTTGTAAAAAATATTTTCATTTTCATGAATATTATTTATTTTATCTTCCCCCCACCACTGCTATCTCTAGTTTGGTTAAGAATGTATCCACTATCAAAAGTTTTAAGAGATAATTGATGTGATTCTCTTCTCTTTTTTAATTGTTATAATATTTATCATTCAAGTGACACATTTGAGTTTATTGTGGTATATGGCATTAGATATTATTATAAACCTAATTTATTCTACACTGTTTTCAGTTATTTTAACTATTCTTGCCAAAGGGGGATTTGTCCACAAATAATTTATTTTCATGTTTATTGAACATTAGGTTATTGAACTCAATTATTTCTGATACTTCCCTGGGCAATCTGTTGGTAGAACTATTTTTATATGACAAAACATGTATATCTAAGACAACAAAAGATAGTATTTTAAAAAAATAAATGCCAGAAATTTCCTTAATAAATAGAAAGATACAGAAACGATAGTTTATTCTAACTACTATTACTTAAATATTTTTGGAAATACTAGTCATAACAATGAGAACAAGAAATTAAAATCATAAACATCAGTAAAGAAATTATCTCTATTTGCATATTAAAGTTGTTTTTTTCTAGGAAACTACAAAGTTATCAAAGAACTTCCTTTAGATAATGACTTCAGTAGAGTAGCAGAATACCAAATTAATTTGAATAACAAGGTCACCATTTCTATATAATAATAATCTTTAACAACTCATTTTGCCCTTTAACACTCTAGGTATTTTGTTCCACAAAATTTGTTATTATAGTGTTTAGCTTTATTTAGTAATTCAGTAATGAGTTGTTTGACATAGATTCTAATGTGTAAATGAATTTTAAGATATAATTTTATTTATGTTGATGTGGCCCAATCATGAACAATAATCACAAAACTCAGAATGAAATTAAAGAAAAATAAATTCCATTATAATAATGTAAAGTATATGAAATAGGCAGAAGTTAATATAGCAAGATATTAAAAACTTCAATAAAATTTTAATTATAAATCTTTTTTCTTTTTTTCTTTTTCTTTTTTTTTTTTTACTTAGGGAAAGGTACACTTAAAGACTGATGGACAATTTACCACTCATGTTTTGTTTCAGTTATATAAATATAACATTTTCTTGTATTCTTTTTACTTAATAAAAAACCCCATAAATGGAAATATGCTTCCATTTTTATCAAATTCTAGCATGGAGACACCAGGCAAAATTTTATTATTAAATTGGGATCAACGAATGCCTAATACCTGAATCCATTTTGATAATATGGAAGTCATTATTTGTCTCACATGTTTTCAATGACAGCTTTTTTTCCTATCTAGACATAAAGTATCCATTCTGAGAGGGGGGGGTGGGGTGGGACAGAGAGACAAGGAGATGATGGATGGATGGATGGATGGATAAATTATTGTGTAGCCATTATGTAATATCCTGAAAATACCTATCAGTAGACATTGCATCTTTTCTCTTTGGAAATATAAAAATCAAGAAAACATTTGTGTCTTTGAATTTTCACCAAAGAGAACAAATTACATACCCGATTTAAATGAAGTCATGGTTTTGAAGCTTGGAACTTTAATTCTACTTGTCAAATTGTCACCACAGTGAAGAGAATGCCATAGATCACCAGTTTTTGTATATTAGCTAAAAGCCAATCAGGGCCAGAGGCAAAGTTTAGCAATGCCACAGTAGAATGTTCATTTTAAATTCAGTCAGTAAAAGGAAGTCCTGGACATTGAACAAACTATATAATTTGCACACACAAGGATGGAACTTCAGTAGCTATAAATCAACGTATCTATGGAACAGTAGGTAGGATGAAAGTAATTATGCAAGTGTGTGTGTGTGTGTGTGTGTGTGTGTGTGTGTTTCCTGGTTCTAAAAGTCTGCTTGGATTCCAAGTTTGATATTTCAGATAATTACTTACAAAAATTTTGTAACCTTTTTATCCTCTTACAGCTTGGTGAGGAGTTCTAAACATCAAGGATCTGATTCCCAGGCTATAAACAAAAAAAATGGGTCCTAAAATTTCCAATCCCCCCCCCCACCACCACCACCACCAAATTGGCATGGACTTTGAATGAGCTCTGAAACTTTGAGAAGATTTTGACAATCTCCTAAGTGCTAATGTCAAAACCTTACAGTTATTTTTCCTTGGAAGTGTTCTAATTTGAGCCTGGGTGAGCTCAGGGAATTCTGTCAACAGTTGTTAACTGCCAAGATGTGAAACACATCTTTTTTTCCCAGAAAAGTGCAGGTGAGAAAAGGAGAAATAAAATTTATTTTTTTACTCAATTTCACATTGGATATATTCCTACTTATATAACTTGGTCCACGAGAGGCCTGCATAGGGAAGGCAAAAAAGTTGAGGATATTGTTGATACTGCTGCTTTGTAGGAGCCTGAATCCTACCTGTCATCTTCTCCAACAGGGACTGTATTGTTTCACCTGGCATTAAGCCCTAAGCAACATGGCAGAAAGCCCCATGGGGAACATTGGTTTATAGGTAGACTCTATAAAGCCAAGAATAGTCAGAAGGAAAGTTAGCTCTTCAAAGACTTGTCAGATGATATTTGTTAAGCTGTTTCACTTGTATCTTGCTCTTCTTGACCCCATTTAGGGATTTATTGGCAAAAATACTGGAGTGATTTTACATTTCCTTCTCTAGCCCATTTTAGAAATGAGGAACTCAGGCAAACAGGATTCAGTGACTTGCCTAGGGTCAAACAACCTTTAAGTGTCTGAGACCAGATTTGAAACAAAAGGAAAGTAAGGCTTCCTCCCTCCATGCCTAACGCTTTTTCTAATGTGTTACCTATACTAGTACCCTATAATCCTCCCTGTGGAAATGACCCTCAGCTATTGTTGCATATAACAATCACTTATCTTTGATAAAACTCTGCTTCATACATCTCATACCATGTACTCTCAACATGATGTACTGGAAAAAGAAAGGGAGATGACATGCACAATGGAAATTAAATACGGGGAGTGAACTCTCAAACTCATGGCATGATTTCTCCAAAAACCATCCAAATAATGCCATAGGACAATGCCTGGAGCAGTAAAACCCACAGAAGAATGTGCTGAGATCATTTTCCAACCAAGGATGGCTTGGAAGGTCAGAAGGAGAGAGATGCTATGCTAATAGAGGAGTCGAGTCCAACCCCACAGTCACACTGACACAGATCCAGTCCCAAGAAGGCTAGATCAGAGAAGGAGACCCCCAGAGCCTCTGAATCAGCTGAAGCACCAGTGTCGTCTGGAAATAAGCTCACAGTCTGGTGAGAGGGCTGAGCCCTTGGCAGGGGGGAGACTACAGGGGTCTATGCTGGTGCTAAGGAAGAAATTGGGTTTTTCCCTGCTGGGAATCAGGAGGTAGGCTTGAGTAGCAGTGGTCAAGGTGGGGATGGGGCACAGGCTCATTGCAGCTGACAACTATAATACAGAAGGCTGGTTGATTAGCAAGTTGGTCTATGGTCATCTATGGACCAGGAACAGGCCAGGCAAGTGAATAACCTGATCCTCCTTAAATCATACCACCTGGGACTTCTGAAGCTTGGGATACTGCAGCCTGGAAACAGTACCCCACTTTAAGGATCTAAAAGTCTAGTAAAAGAAAGGCAAGATGATCCGACAGAGAAAGGTGAGGACCATAGAAAGTTTCTTCAGTGACAAGGAAGATTGAGGTGCACCCTCAGAGGAAGATGTCAACATCAGGGCCCCTATATATAAAACTTCCAAGAGAAATATTCATTGGTCTCAGGCCACAGAGGTGCTCAAAAAGGACTTGGAAGATAAAGTTAGAGAGGTAGAGGAAAATGGAAAGAGAAATGAGGGTGATATAGGAAAGACATGAGAAAAAAGTCAACAGCTTGAAAAGTCAAATTGACCAAATGGAAAAGGAGCTCTCTGATGAAAATAATTGTGTAAGAATTAGGATTGAACAAATGGAAGCCAGTGACTTTATGAGAAACCAAGACACAATAAAACAAATCCAAATGAATAAAAAAGTAGAGGGCAGTGTGAAATATCTTCTGGGAAAAACTGCTGACCTGGAGAATATGTCCAGGAGAGATAATTTGAAAAATATTGGTCTACCTGAAAACCATGATCAAGGAAAGAGCTTAGACATCATCTTCCAAGATATTCTCAGGGAAAATTGCCCTGAAATTCTAGAAGAAGAAGCTAAAATAGAAATGGAAAGAATCTACTGATCACCTCTGGAAAAAGAACACAAAAGGAAAACTACTAGGAATATTATAGCCAAATTCCAGAGAAAATAGGAGAAAATATTGGAAGATGCCAAAAAGAAAGAATTCAAGTACTGTGGAGCCCCAGTCAGTATAGCACAAGATCTAGCAGCTTCTACATTAAAGGACCGGAAGGCATGGAATATGATATTCCAAAGGACAAAGGAAATGGGATTACAACCAAGAATCACCTACCCAGCAAAACTCAACATTATCTTTCAGCGGAAAAAATGGGACTTTAATGAAAAAGAAGACTTTCAGATATTTGTGATGAAAAGTCCTGAACTGAACGGCAAATTTGACTTTCAAATACAAGACCCTAAAGAACCATAAAAAATTGGAGCTGGAGAACATACCTGGGGTCGTACAGTGGGCGACTGTCTTGTGTCTGAGGCTGGGTTTTATCTGGGATCCCCCTGGGTCCAGGGGTGATGCTTTGCCCACTGTGTCACTTAGCTAGGTGACGACATCTTTAGGGTTAAATTGAGGGGTGAGGGGAATTCATTGGGGGAGGGGGAAGGGCAGAAGTGAAATCCTACATGAAAGTAACAGGAAAAGGCTTATGGAGTGGGGAAGAGATGGAAAAGGAGCAGGGCAGTAAATGAATTTTACACTCATCAGAAAAGGCTCAAAGACCTTAAACTCATCAGAGCTCCCTCAAGGAGGGACTAACAGATATACCCAACTGGGTATAGTAATCTGTTCTATCTTGGCAGTAAATGAACCTAACACTCATCAGAATTGGCTCAAAGACCTCAATCTCATTAGAATTGGCTCAAGGAGGGAATAATGTACACACTCAATTGAATGGGGTAATTTCTCTGTCCCGGCAGGAAAATAGGAGTGGACAGGGATAAAGAGAGAGGGGCAAAAGAAGGAAGGGCAGAGTGGGGGAGAGGACAGACAGAAGCAAATCCCTTTTAAGAGTGATAGGATGAAAGAAGATGGATAATAGAATAAATATCATGGGGAAGGGAATAGGATGGAAGGGAAACAGTTAACAATAGTAATCTTGAAAAAGAGAAAAGGGGGAAAAATTGTGCAAAAAAATATTTATAGCAACTCTTGGTGGAGGATAAGAATTGAGAATCAGGGGAATGTCCATCAATTTAGGAATGATGGAAAAAGCTGTGCTATATAATTGTAGTGGAATGGTCTTGTGCTACAGGAAATGACAAACCGGATGATCCCTGAAAAACCTGGAAACACTAATGAACGTCGATGTATAGTGAAGTGAGCAGAGCTGGGAGGACATTGTGCGTGGTGACAAATTATGAATGACTTAACTACTCTCAGCAGTGCAATGATCCAAGACAATCCCAAGGAACTAATGAGGAAGCTTACTATGCTCCCCTATAGAATGAACTGATAAAAATAACACTTGTGGATTGTACATTTATAACCTGATTGTGATCTTGTGGAGGGGGGAGGAAAAGGAGGGAGAGAGAAAAATTTGGAACTCTAAATCTTATGAAAATGAATGTTGAAAACTACCCTTACATGTAACTGGAAAATAAAATAAATGTTTGTTGCTGAAAAAAAAGAAAAGTAGACAATCATGGATTGGAGGAGCCCAACTACTGCTCTCACCTGCCTGAAGCCTGATGGAGATATTATAGAACTAAGGTGAAGGTGAAATGCCAATTTAGCTGCTTTGCAAAATGCTTAATCCTTTGTTGTTTTAAGTATAAATTCCCAGGAAAGGATGATAGTTGTAAGTTACTACTACATGTTTAAGTCTTTGTCAGTGCATGCTTTTGAATATTTTGTTTTTAATATTTCTTCTGTGTGGAAAAAATAAATAGTTGTCCAATACCTAGTCTATATTATAAAAAAAGAAAAGATATTTGAGGTGCAAGTTTTCTTTCCAAGTTGGAAAAGTTTTTGAGGGGGAGTGCAAACAATTTTTTTTCTTCTTGAGAGGCTTGTATTTACTTCATGTAAATATTCTGAAATATTTAACATTTTTATAATCCTTGCACCTCTTAGATGGTCTTGAAAAAAGAAAATTATTCTACAAGCCAGGAAGCCTTGATTCTACTGCTAACTGATTCTCAATAGCTATATAACCTTAGGCAAATTGCTTAGACCTTCTATCTCAGTTTCCTCAACAATAAAGTGAGGATAATAATTTACATTAACCAATTTACAACATTGTATTGAGAATAAAATGAGACAATAGGTATAAAAACATTTTAGAATGTTAAATGAATGATTCCAAAATAAGTTATCATATTTTTTGTTGGTATCAGTTTCATTACTAAGCTATGAACTGTAAGCATAAGAGCTAGCATTTCTTGACCTGTTTGGGAACTATCAAAACCATAGCAAGAACTTCTACGACTTACCAAAGGCCATGCAGCTAATTAATAGCAAAGACAATGCACAGCTATCTTATTCCCAGTCCAGTGTTCCTTTTCTTCCCACTCCCAATTGTTGATGATGGGCTTAATTAGTCAAAAGCCAAAACATATTTTGTAAAACCCTTCTAAGGAAAACATGTTGCATATACACATGCATAATTGCATACATATATGTGAGAAGGAATAAATATATAAAATATGTGTGTTAAATACATATGTATGCATACATGTGTATGTGTATACATAAGTGTACATACATACACAGAGAGAGGAAGAACATTTATTCAGAATCTATTGTTCTAAGCATTTTACAAATATCTCATTTCATCCTTATAACAACTGTGGAGATATTTGCATTTGATAGAATGAGGAAGATGAGGTAGACAGAGGCTATGTAACTTGACCATGGTCGCATAGTTTAGAAGTATAGGAGGCTAGATTTAAACTCGTTTTCTATTGTGTCATCCATAGCAACCTTATGTATGAATACCATTGCTATTCTAGGTGCTTGATTGGATCAAAAGCAGAAGTTTCAAACAGGAGGCCAGAGTGAAGCCTGAACCAGATTAAAATGTAATCAAGGATTTTTTTTTTAACAGAATAATACAAATATGATAGAACATTGACAATATCAATATGTGGTTTTTGATGGGCAGAGGAAAGACATTAAACTCACAGGGCTCCTGATACGATAACCCCAAAAATAGCAATAAAAGAACCCTTGGGGCAGAAAAACACAAAAATACGGGGTGAGAGTTTTCTACAGCTATAGATAGATTTCAGGGGGCCATGCTGGGCCACGAATAAAGCCTAACACCGCAATCAGGCCGACACAGCAGACACAAGCCAGAGGAATTTGCACTAGTGCCTTTGAATCGGCTGCAGCACTGGCATCTCCTTGAACTGAGCCTACAGTCTGAACAGGTGGCCGGGGGGTAGGGGGGGTAAGTGCAGGGGTACCAGTGAACTGGGGGAAGGATTTGACTATCCCACCCCAGTGGGGAACCAGGAAGAAATCCTGAGCTGTGGGAGACCCAGGTGGGGGAGGAGAGCAGGGGAGCAGTCTCATCGGAAGCTGAAAACCACACCATAGAAAGCTTTGCTGGTTGGTTTCTTAGTAAATAGGCCTGAGGTTATCTCCGGACCTGAGAACAGGCCAGATGGGATTAAAGCCTGCCCCCCCAACCCAAAACACCTGGGACCCTCTGAAGCTGAGAACAGGAGTAGAGCCGAGAAGCAGCCCCCCCCCCCAGTAGAGAGTTTAAAATCAAATGAAACTGAGTGAGATTGGAAGTGCAACCACCGAATCCTGTAATTGAGACTCGAGGAGAAAGGAGGCCAAAGCACTGCTTTCATTTCTTTCGAAAGAAAGGTGTACCACACTCACTGGGACAACCAGGAGGTGTGACACACCGAGATTAGGAAACCAAGCAGTTTTTATACTCTTTACAGACATCTAATTTGAGCAAAATGCAGTAATTGGGTTAATACTATATGTTCAGCAATAAATCTCTCTCCTGGGATGTTCAGTGATAAGTCTCTCTCCTGGGTCAGAGTGCCCCAAACTCAGGGGTTCAGCCATAGGTTATTTTGCAAAATTTCCTGTTTCAGCAACAATTTATCATATCTACATAATGTCTCAATGCAGACCCTATGAAGCAATTTTTAAGTTGATATGCCTATATTTAGAAAAGGGGATAGAGAAATAGGGGGCTTTAAGGGGCTTTAAGACTTTGAGATCAGATCACTAGGCCAAAGGGGGGGGCACTTTCCATCTCAGTGGAGTGTCATATCCCTATGTCCCTCTCAAAAGCAAGGCCAGGCAGGCTGAGAAGAAGCCCAACCATCCCCCAGGCCATGCTGTAGCTTGAACAGTGTGTCCTGGAAGCAGCGCCACACTTAAAGAAGGAGTTAGAAGCCAAGAAATAGTAAGCCAGGATGAGTAGGCAGAGAAAGCAGAAGACTGTTGAAAACTTCTTTGGGGGAAAGGTAGACCACAATACAACCTCAGAAGAAGAAGATAATAACAGGGTCAAAGCTCCAAGATCCAAAACTTCCAAGAAAAATATGAACTGGTCTCAGGCCATGGAAGCTCTCAAAAGGGACTTTGAAGAGAAAGTAGGAGAACTAGAAAGAAGATGTAGAGAAAAGGAGGAAAGAATGGAAAGAGAAATGAGAGCTATGCAGGAGAGTCATGAGAAAAAAGTCAACAGTTTGAAAAGCCAAATGGAAAAGGAGATTAAAAAAACTGTCTGGTGAAAATAACTGCCTAAGAATTAGGATTAAACAAATGGAAGCTAGTGACCTTATGAGAAACCAAGACACAGTAAAGCAAATCCAATTAAATGAAAAAATAGAGGGCAGTGTGAAATATCTCCTTGGAAGAACAGCTGACCTAGAAAACAAATCTAGGAGAGATAATTTGAAAATCATTGGACTACCTAAAAACCATGATCAAAACAAAAGCTTAGACACCATCTTCCAAGAGATTGTGAGGGAAAATTGCCCTGATATTCTAGAAGCAGAAGCTAAAATAGAAATTGAAAGAATCTACTGATCACCTCCTGAAAGAGATCCCAAAAAGAAAACCTCCAGGAATATTATAGACAAATTCCAGAACTCCCAGGTCAAGGAGAAAATATTGCAAGCAGCTAGAAAAAAAGGAATTCCAATACTGTGGAGCTCCAGTAAGGATAAAGCAAGATCTAGCAGCTTCTACATTAAAGGACCGAAGGGCATGGAATATGATATTTCAGAGAGCAATGGAACTGGGACTTCAGCCAAAAATCATGTACCCAGAAAAACTGATTATAATTCTTCAGAGGCAAAAATGGGATTTCAATGAGAAAGAGGTCTTTCAAGCATTTGTGATGAAAAGACCTGAACTGATTAGAAAATTTGACTTTCAAATACAAGATCCTGGAGAAGCACAAAAAGGTAAACAGGAAAGAAAACTTCATGAGGGATATTAAAAGATCAAACTGTTTACATTCTTACATGGGAAGATAATACTTTGAAATCATAAGAACTATCTCAGTAAGAAATTCAGGGGCAGCTGGGTTGCTCAGTGGATAGACCACTGACCCTGGACTCAGGAGAACTGGAGTTCAAATGTGAACTCAGACACTTGACAATTACTAGCTGTGTGACCCTAGGCAAGTCACTTAACCCCAATTGCCTCACCAAAAAACCAAACAAAACAAAATAAAAATTCTTCACAAGACATTCACAGAAGATAGGGCTGAACTGAATATGAAGGGATGCTATCTGTAAAGCATTTATGTTTTGTTCTTTGTAGGGCAGACAGGGTGGGGTGTCTTATGTCTGGGGCTGGATTTGGGCTCGGGGCCTCCTGGGTCCAGGGCTGGTGCTTTGTCCACTGTGCCACCTAGCTAATCCATAATGATATCATTAAAATAGGGTTGAGGTATAGGAGGAATAAACTGGGGGAGGGAGAAGGGGAGAGATGGTCTGGGGAGAGGTATTTCACATGAAGGAAACAAGAAGAAAGTTTATGGAGGACAGTAGAAGAGGGAGAAGGAGTTGGGGAGTGAGTGAACCTTAATATCATCAGAATTGGCTCAAAGAAGGACTAACATACATACTCAAGTAGGTATAGTACTATACTTTTGCCCTGAGGGGAGGGGAGAGGGAGAAAAGGGGTGGGGGAGAAGAGAAGGAGGAAAGGGCAGACTGGGGGAGAGAGCAGTAAAAAGCAAAACACTTTCAAGGAATATGAAGATGTTCTGCATTACTGCACCAGTATGACATATTGAATTGCTTGATCTCATGGGGAGGGTTGAGGAGGGAGGGAGGAAGAACAATTTAGAACCAAGAATTAGCTCAGGGACCCTGATCTCATTCGAGTGGGCTCATGGAGAGGATAGCTTTCATACCCAATTGGGAGGAGCAATCTATCTAACCCTGCAGGAAAATAAGAGAAGATAAGGAAGGAAGGATGAAAAAGGGAGTGCAGAGTGAGGGAGAGGATAGTCAGAAGTAAAACACTTCTGAGGAGGAATAGGTAAAAAGAAGAGAGAGTAAATTTCATGGGAAGGGAGTGGGATGGAGGGAAATAGTTATGATGATTGATTATAATGGCAAAACGTATGGTACCTACTTTGCTGGGCTTTTATGAAGAAAATTCTCTGTCAAGCTTAAGGTACTATATACAGGTTATGATGATCAGGATACTATCAGGAAAACCTGGAAAGACCTACATGAACTGAAGCAGAGTGAAATGTACTGTATACAAAAGTGACAGCAATAGTGGGGGACGATCTGCTGGGAAGCATGTGGTTATTTTCAGCAAGGCAATGATTCAATATAACCCTGAAAGACTTATGAAGATTGCAACCCATCTGCAGAGAAAGAACTGATAGTATCTGAAAACAGATGGAAACACTTTTAAATTTTTTTTTCATTTCCTCTTTGACAATTCCTTAATCTGAAGTTTTGGGTTTTTTGACTGTTTTCTCTCACAACTAGTTATTATGGGAATTTTTCCATGACTGTTCATGTATAACTTATTTTGAATTGATTGAGTTCTTGTGGGTGGGGGTGGGAATGGAGAGGGGAAGAGAAGTTGGAATACAAAGGTTTTGGAAAATTGATGTTAAAATTTTGGTTTTGCATATATTTTGGAAAATAAGGTTCTATTCAGAATAAAAAAAGAAAAAAATGTAAAAAATTAAAAATTTTAAAAATTTTAAAAATATATGTGGTTTTCTAAGTCAATATGTGGCCACAGGGATCCTTATGTTTAGTGGCTCCATTTATATTTGAGTATGACACAACTCATCTAAAATATGAGACAGAGCACTAAAGCATATATATATATATATATATATATATAAACTAATAGTATTATATAGTTGTTTATGAACAATAATAATCATTAGAATTTACTATTTTAAGGCTTAACATCTATATATGTATATATGTGTGTATGTAGATATAATATGCAATTATCTCATTTGCTACTCAGTCAATTTTCATTCATTCAATAAATGTTTAACTGACAATCATATTATAGATATGGTGCTAATTATACAGGAATAAAAAACAAAAACAAAAACAAAAGATAGTCCCTGTCCTCCAGGAGCTTACAATGTAATGAGAGAGACAACATGCAAACAAATATATACAAAGCAAGCTATATACAATCTAAATAGGGAATGATTAGAAGAGCAAAATCGCTGAATTAAGTGGAGTTGGAGAAGGCTTCTTGTAGAAGGTAGGATTTTAGATAACACTTAAAGGAAGCCAGAGAAGTTAGTAGTTATAATGGAGAAGGGTGAGTTTTTCAGGCATGGGGAACAGTCAGAGAAAATTCCTGGGGCTGAGAGATAGGGTGTCTTGTTAGGGAAAATGCAGGAGGTCAGTGTCAGTAGATAGAAGAGTACATGTTGGGGAGAAAAGTGTTAAGACTGAAAAGGTAGGAGGGATTTTGAATGCCAAATAGAGCATTTGTTCCTGGAGGTAATTGGAAGCCACTGTAGTTTATTGAGTTGGGGGCATAGAGTGATAATCACACCTGTGTTTTAGGATAATCCCTTTAGGACTAAATGGATAATGCATTGGTATAGGGAGAGACTTGAGGCAGGCAAACCCACCAGCAGGCTATTGTGGTAATCAAGGTTTGAGGTGATGAAGGCCTGCACTAGTGTGGTGGCAGTGTCTGAGAAGAAATGGGATTGTGTACAAATGATGTTGCAGAAGAGAAATTTACAGACCTTATTAATAGCTTGGGTATGAAGAGGTAAGAGATAATGAGGAATCCAGAATGACCCCTGGATTTCCAGCCTGAGGGTTGAGGAAGATGGTGTTGCCCTCTACAGTGATAGGTAAGGTAAGAGTGGGGAGTGTTTAGATGGAAAGTTATTATGTTCTGTTTTGGATATATTGAGTTTAAGACATATTAAGTCTATTTGATATCTAATTCAATATGTCTGAAAGGCAATTGGAGATGTGAAATTGGAGGTTGACAGAGGGATATGAAGTAGATTAAATATGTTCTATTTGCTGAGCACTAAAGATGCAAATATGTATATATATACATATATATGTGTATGTGTATGTGTATATATATACATATATATGTGTATATATATATATATATATATATATATATATATATATAAATGACAAACCTCTGACACAGTTACAGTAGAGGGGAAAAGAGACCTGAGGGTAGTGATAAAGTGAAAGTACCAAGGCTGATGAAAGCTGGTAGAATGATAAGTTTGATTTTCATAAAAACAGTTTGAAGGATATTGTATAGGTGAAATTGGTTTGGGGGAACCTATACAGAAACAGTTATTCAAGATACTTCTGGGAAGTTACCTGTACTGTTGGCCAGAATGTCCTGAACTGGACTCCTACACTTGCCAACCTTCCGTTTTTGAACATTAGAGCAGTTGCTTTTGAGGATAAGAAAAGAAACCAAGCCAGCAAGAGAAGTGGAGGCTGTTGCAAACAAAATATGAGTACAGGGTTATGAAGAGCAGATCTAATTAATTTGATCAGCTGTTAAAACAATGACACATAGTTTCCCCATTTCTTCCTTCTCTTTCCATTGGAAGAATTAGAATGACCTACTGTTTTATTTACTCCATAACTTTCTTGATTCTTTACAGGCTTAAGAAGACATGTCTTATTCTAAATGCACATCTTGGTTTCTAAAAGTTGTATTCATGACAAAAATATTGGAGAATACAAACATTAACATTTTATTGTATTATTCTTATTGCTTATTTATAAAGAAAAAAGACTGTGTGTATGAGAGAGAGAGAGAGAGAGAGAGAGAGAGAGAGAGAGAGAAATTTCCTCTTTTGTAGACAAATTATATGGTCCAGATCAGGGGTGATGGTGACTGAACCTGAGGCAGGGATTTTAGGTTCTGTAGATAGGGCAGCATTATATCTTTTTTTTTAATATGTAAAAACAAATTTATTTTAACATCAATTTAAAAAAAAATTGTTACAACTTCTCTTCCTCCTCTATTCCCACCCCCACCCACTAGAACCCAAGCATTTCAAAATAAATTATATCTTGAACTCTTGGGAAAAAGAATCTGAGACTCAGATGTCTCTCATTCAAACCAACAATTGAAATATGAGTTGATAAAAACCTTATTCCAGGAATGAGCTCAGTTGAATGAGTCCTATTTCTTCCTCTCCTGGAACATCAAGCTGATTGGGTTTGAAAAAGAAGTCATATCTTTACAAATGATGTAGAGAGTGAATTTTTTTGGGGGGGTGGGATGGGGCAATGAGGGTTACATGACTTACCCAAGGTCACACAGCTAGGAAGTGTCAAATGTCTGAGGCCGGATTGAAGAGAGTGAAATTCTACTTAATTTCCTCCTAGACATGCTCATGTAAGTTCCCTGAGTAGGGGTAATTGATAACTAAGTTTACCTTGTATTTCAGGGATACCTCTTGTGCTATAAAAGTCTAGGGTTTTTTCCTACCTAACAGATAACAACATGCACAAAAGTGCTGCTGGGCTATGCACTCTCTTCCTCTTCACCCTATCAACTTTGAGTCATTTTATACCTTGAGTTTAAGCCTGGGGAAACCTAACCTCTGAAACGAGAGTTCAGGATTTATTCCTCAAACTATCTGGTTCTGTATAGTTACATCCCAGACTCCTGAGAAGAATTAGTTAAAGTTTAGGTTTGCCTTATGTCTAGATATCCCAAAATTGAGGTGGTAGAAAATTTGTTTTTTGTTATTCATTTTCAAAGAATACCAATGACATCACACAATGATGTCTTGACTCGGATGTGAATTAGATTTACGTGAGGCAGAGTTTCACCAAGTAGGCATAATCTCTGCCCTTATGAAGGTTATACTCTAGTTGAAGAAACAATATAAAGACCATGGGAAAATTGAAATGATCAAAATACCAATTCTATATAACAATACATTAATCATCACTAAGTGGCATGTTCAGTTATAGAATATAACTATGATTTCTTTTAAAGGGGAACTCCAGAATGAAAAAAATCTCTCTGCTGATACAAAACAGTAACCTCTCTGAAATTTAATTATAAAGAATTGTTAAGAAATTGTGCAACTTGCTTAAAGTCACACAGTCCTTCTATTTCAGTGTTAGTACCTTATTCATTGGCAAATGAATTGTGAAGGCAATAAATGTTGTGGAGGGAAATATTTTTCTAGGCCACACTGGGCCTAAATCTTCCCAGAAGAGGAAAAATTTGAGCTGTCTTTTGAAGAATTAATAGGTAAAATCTTTGTCTAGTCATTTGGGAAGACATTCCTTGGAGAGTGAATAAATTGTGAGAATAACAACCAAACCCCATGCCTACTCTCCTAAGACCAAAACAAATTAGGAAAGGGGAAATATGCAAATATGTTCAGAAGACAGTAAATAGTACAGCATGGCTGTAGTAGGGGGAGTCAGGGGAAGTAGTGGAAAGAGTGACAGACTTGGAGTCAGGAAGACTCATCTTCCTAAATTCAAATCTGGTCTCAGACACTTAGTAACTATGTGACCCTGGTCGAGTCATTTAACCCTGTTTATCTCAATTCCTCATTTATAAAATGAGCTTGAGAAGGAAATGGCAAGCCATTCCAGTGTGTTTGTCCAGGAAAAATCCAAATGAGGTCACAAAGATTTCAATTTGGCTGAAATTACTCAACAATAACAAAATGGCTGTAGTGAGGGTAGCATAAAATGATTAACAGTTGATATAATCACCTGGCAAATTATACTGGGGCCAGATTGATGAGCACCTGGGACTGTTATCTTGTAGTCAGTTTCATGTGTGATTGGTGCATTGGTCTTTCAATGTGGAAATTAAAAAAAGACCCTTTTGCGTAGAGTCTATTTTTTTTATTGTTAAACCTAATAAAGGGAAAAAATACTGAGTAATGTCATGCACTTCAATTTGTTGTGATAAAAAGGCAGAATATGAGGAAAATAAAGGACTATTTAGGCCAATATTTAGTTCATTCCCTCATGTTTGTGTGTGTGTGTGTGTGTGTGTGTGTGTGTGTGTTTTATATAATTAGTTTGTCAGATTCAGGACTCTATCCCCAGGTACATCTTTAGCTCTCAGCTTTAAGTAAAGTAAGAATAATGATTAAATAACTTCAGGGATTTTTTTAATGAACAAAAAATCTGCTGAACACACGAATATTCTCCTTCATACTTCAAAGAGTGAAAGTACTCATGGGAATTGTGTTTTGGAGATGGAGGTGAGAATGATTGGTTCTGGGGAGCAGGGAATGAGGGAGAGAACTTAGGCTTCAAAAGACTTGAACATAAGCATATAGCAAATAAACAACAAAAAAGTTTCTTTAATGAGGTGGATTTTTTTTGGTCCCTTTTTGATGTAGACTGACATGTAAGAGTTCATCAAAATTTCTTCTTTCTTGTTATTGTACTTTTGGGATAGGAAGTAAAATTCTTTCCAGTGATGAATCTTTACAGAAGCAAGAAAACAACTAGTTTAAGTGGTAAAAACTTAACATTCTTTCTTGTTGAGTCAACTTCTCTAGTCTCCAAACATCTCCCAGGCTTCTGAAATTCTAATAGTTTATCTAGGAGATAAGAAAGTATTTTTAATATGAAAAAGAAGAAAATGAATCATCAAAGGGTATTTTAACTGAACTGCAAGTTTATAAATGTCTTTATGTGCATCCATATAGCCAGCTGCAGTCACTGAAATGGATACATTGTACAGCAAGTTTGTCTTGTGAATATGCTGATAATATTTTTAAAATCTTCAAAAATCATGATTATTTCTATTCCCATTATTCCCTATGGCAAAAATCAGTTTCATTTCAAATTTAACATGTTTAGTTTTTATGAAAGTTGTGTTTATGTGATAAGATGGAATATAGTACAAAAAATGAGATAGAGAAGAAAAATATATGCATGACCTTGTAGAAGCCTCTGAGGGAATATTCTGCCTTTTTGTGAGAGGGAGAGTTCCTCAGAGGATATATCAGAAGGTTACAGTTAGTCAGAAAAGAAATAACAGGGAACAGACTAGGTTATAAGTGGGGAAAACGTCATTATCAGGACAGGATCAAAGCTCTGAGTCTAATACTGATATAGTAGAGCTGTGTTGAGACCTGGAAAATCCTGGAAAAATCCTAATACATTAGATAAAGACTATGATTGGTAACTGAGTGCAAATATAGCCCATGATATCTACCAGCTGGATCCAGTAATCAGACAATGCTTCACCTCCCCATCTCATCTAAACATCCAGTTGTCCATCCTGATTATCCCACCATCTGCCTCTATGAGTATACCCTCAGCAACTTCCTGCTGAGGAAATGTACTGCTTTGGGAAAAATAATCAAATCAAGGTACCATTACTTCTGGAAAGGTATGTAAATTGGTTGACTTTTACATTTCCCCAGTAACTCCCATTCTCTGCGACTCCTTAGATAAAAATTCCCTTTCTCTTCTCTTTCCATATTAAAATAGAACCTTCTTAATGGCAGTGACTATCTAAATGTCTTTATATTTGCAGTTCAAAGTTTATCATAGAGCACGGCACATAGAAAGCCCTTAATATTTGTTTTCTTTTATTTATTAATGCATTCACCCACCCAAGTAGGTAAAAATATCATTATATCGTTAGGTGTTTGTGTTACTTTTTAACTTTCTCTGTGTCCAGGGTTTTTCATTAATTTAGTTATTTTCTGGTTATTCTTCATAAATAAACATTTTCACACAGAACATTATGTAAAAGGAAGTATATTTCCCAGGATTTTTAGATAGAAAGTCCTTTAGAGGCCACCTAGTCTAAATCTGTCATTTTACAGATGAGAAAGTTGAAGTCCAGAGAACTGTAGAGATAGGCCAAGTAACACATATATCCTGAAAAATCTAGGATTATTAATGCAGGATATTTGATTCCAGATGAAGTAGTTTTCTTTCTATATAATGATGTGAATTCTGACAAAAAATGAAAAGAGGAAGAAATAGAAAATGACTGAATGAATAAATGAATGAAGGCACTGAATATCAGCATTTAGTTTAGAAAATTTGAAAATTATATGAGATAACTCTCAGAGCTCCTTTCCCTAGGATAGGGAATGTATTATTCTATTCTTAATGATCATTAGCTAGATATTCGATAGTAAAAAATGGAAGTAAACAAACCTAATACAGGATTAATTCTCATTCATATTACTGAAATTGCTCAGTGGTACAAAGAAAAGAGGAAAATGTGTTGGATTTTGAGTAAATCAATCAAGTGATTTGTTCAGCACCTATTATGTTGTAGGAGCTGTGCTAGATGCTACAGGTACAAAGATAACAATGAAAATACCCCAGATCTTTAAAGATTATTGGTTTAATTGGAGAAAATAACTTGTACCAATAAAGAATATGTACAAAATAAATATAAATATAAATATAAGATTTTTGGAAGAAGAACTAGCAAGAGAAAATCCCTCATATAGGAGGTAGTTTTTGATTTGGACTCTGAAGAATACTAGGGATTCTAAGAGTACAAGGCAAAAAGGGAGTGCTTTCCAGGCATAGGAAAACAGCCTATGCAAAGGTACAGAGATCGGTAAATTAGTGCATGTAGATTAATAATGAATAATAAAGCTGGAAAGGTAGGTCAGAGCAAGATTGTGAAGAGCTTCAAATGCTAAGCAAATAAAGTTGATTCTACACGTAATAGAAAGACACTAGAATGTGTTGAGGTGAAGAGTGACATTATCAAATTTGAAACTTGGTTTTGAATCAGCTGTTTCTTATGTGAAGGTGACAACCTCTGTGCTCCTCAATTGCTTCATCAATGAAATGAAATTATTGGAAAAGGTGAATGTAAACATTGATTCAAGCTCTGTATCTATAATCCTCCTGGGACAGCTGGTTTTTATATTGTAGAAAGAAATTGATGGTTGCAGGAGATCACAAAAGTAACATTTTGATGCAAAGTCAAGAAAAGACTGCCTAGATATATATTTTGAAGTCAGATTAAAAGGGCAGCAGTCAAAAGGCAAACAGACTTGAGAGGAGGAGCAAGATAAAAAGAGAAGGGTAAATAGAAGAAGTAGGATGGAAGGAAATGTACATTTCACAATCATACCTGTGAATGTGAATGGAATGAATGCACTCATAAAATTGAAGCAGATAGTAGGATAAATGAGAAACCAGAATCAAACAGTATAATGTTTAAAGAAATGCACTTAAAAAGAAATACACGGCTTTTTCTTTTTCCTTTATTTATTATTTTATTTTCCCCAAATTACATTTAAAATGATTTTAGCATTTTTTCATGAGTGCCAAATACTCTCCTCTTCCTTCTGTACTCATTGAGAAGGCAAATAATTTGACATAGGTTATATAGTTACAGACATACAAAATATATTTCCATGTTTTTGAAAGAAAACACAGACCAAACAAATCCAAGAAAAATTTGCCGTCAGACTCCCTCAGTCCTTCATCTGGGAATGGATATAATTTTTCATCATAAGTTTTTCAAAACTGTCTTGTATCATTGTATTGTTGAGACAAGCTAAATTATCTACTGTTGATCATTATACACCATTGCTGTTATTGTGTACAATGCTTTCCTGTTTATGTTCATTTCACTTTGCATCAGTTCATGTAAATCGTTCAAGGTCTTTCTGAGAGCATCCTGCTCAGCATTTCTTATAGCACATAGTATTTCAACACAGTCACATAATACAACTTGTTCAGCCATTCCCCAAATGATGGACATCCTCTCAGTTTTCATTTCTTTGCCACAAGAAAAGAGCTACTATAAATATGTTTGTACATATAGTTTCTTTTGTTTTAAAAAAATCTCTTTGGGATACATATGCATGGTTTTATAGACCTTTAGGCATAGTTACAAATTGCTGTACAAAATGGTTGAATCAGTTTACAAGTCCACCAAGAGTATAATACTATCTCAATTTCCCACATCCCCTCCAACATTTGTAATTTTCCTTTTCTGTCATATTAAACAATTGGATAGGTATGAAATGGTACTTCAGAATTGTTTTCATTTACATTTCTGTAATTACTAGTGACTTAGAGCTTTTTTCATATGGCTATAGATAGCTTTGATTACTTCATCTGAAAACTACCTGTTCATAGCACTTGACCATTTATCAGTTGAGGAATGGGTCCTACTTTTATAAATTTGATTCAGTTATCTACATATTTAAGAGATGAAGTTTTATCAGAGCAACTTGATATATATATTTTTTCAAAATTAATATTACTAACTGTATTTCCTTCCATCTTATTTTTCCCATTTATTCTGTTCTCTCTTTGCAGATAATATGATGGTATACTGTTATAATATCAGAGAATAAACTAAAAAGCTAGTTGAAATAATTGACAATGTCAGCCAAGTTACAGGATCTAAGATAAATAAACATGAATCATCAGTATTTCTATATACTATCAACTCAGTCCAGCAACAACAGAGAGAAAAATTCCATTTGAAACAACTACAGATGATATAAAATATCTGCCAAGACAAATCTAAAGATTACATGAACATAATTACAAAATGTTTTTCACAGAAATAAAGAACTAAATAATTGGAGAAATAATAATTGCTCATGATTAAGCCAGTCCAATATAATACATTGACAATTCAACCTAAATTAATTTACTTATTCATTCCCATACCAAGCAAACTACCAAAGAATTATTTTAGAAAGCTAGAAAAAATAATAATAAAATTTATCTGGAAGAACAGTCAACAATATCAAGGGAATCAATTTTTTAAAAATGTAAAGGAAAGTAGCCTAGCTATTTCAGACTATAGTACAAAATGTTAATCATAAAAACAAAGGAAGAATCTATGTGACTGACTCTTCATCAGAAAAGAGAGGTGGCATCACAGAGAGTGACAAAAAACAAAATATAAAGCATAACGTTTCATATCTTGTGGAATTCTGGAATATTTATTTAGAATCAATGTTTGCTGAGATATGCTATTATAATTTGTCATGTTGTATTATTATGTTTACTTATTAAGCACTTCTATTTTTAGAAAACTGACCTTCATATTAGTCCTGTGACATCCATATGAAAGTTACTTTGGATATATTTTCTACCTTCTTTCAGGTGTACATATTGTTCCCACACACATACATACACAGCAGCATGCAAGACCCTTTAGGGCAAAGCATGATTCCTTTTGCATATGTATTCCCAGTATTTAGCACATTGTTTGGCATATAAAAATGCTTAATAAACACTTGGTGAATTCATTGAATTGAAGTGAATTTAATTGATTATAAACAAATTAGGTAAAATTATATTTAGGAAGTTGCTCTACTTTTGGTGAGTCAGTCTCTCAATTCACAAGTTTGGAATAATCATAGTTGCAGGACAATGGAACCACCTAATGTGTGTAAGTAATCTCTGTCACATTATCAATGATTATTTGTGTGTGAAAAGTACAAAATATATTATTAAAAATATTTATGACCAGAAAAGTAAGTGGACAAGTACTGTAGTCAGAATGAAGCATAACAAATGATAAAGGTTTTATCTACTTCAATGCAATAGATTTACCCTTTTGGAAGGATTTATGGAAAGATGAGAACAAGGATTATACAGCATTAGAAAGTATGGATTAAATTCATTTTGGACCAGTGTAGGGAGCACTGACACAGGTGAGATCATTGATATATCTAAATATTGAATTAAATTGTTAACATGATTATAGATATCTTACAGCAGTTACATCATAGAAACAAAATCTTATCTAACAAGAGTCTTTTTTCTCTAAATAAACATGATTTATACAGACTAGGATTGCTCATAAAATATATATTTAAAAATAACTTAATTTTCTTATATGGAAATAACTATCACACATTATTTTCAGTGATTTATTTTTATATGATATTCATAATTAAATGATAATCACTAGTCTTACCTGAGTAAAGACCAACAAACATGCAATTAAAATGCCTTACAAATACTCTTTTTTTTCTACTTTTGCTTCTTTATCACATTCTTGACTTATTCTTTGATACATATACTCTTGTACCAGTAATTTTTAGTATGCTTTTCAGAATCAAATGAGTTTTTAAAATAATATTTATTAAGTGTCAGGCACTGTGCTAGGCCCTGGAAGTGAAGTAAGTAAAACTGAAACAAAAAAAAAAAGTCATTGCAGTTAAGTAGGTTACATTTTATTGGAGAGAAATAATCATATTATTAAATCTATCTATCTATCTATCTATCTATCTATCTATCTATCTATCTATCTATCTATCTATCTATCTCTATCTCTCTATAAAATGATCCTTTTAGCAAGACTTGGATTGGATGCCTTGAAGATGGGGCTAAGTTCCTAAAGACTCTGGGAACTGTATTTATACCAAAGCTGGGGAAAGATTATGCAGGGTCACCAAACATTGCCTTTATTTCCCAGTCTCAGGCTTCTGTTTTATATAACATGTACAAGATAAATACAAGGCATTTTGGTAGGGAGGGCATATATAAGCAGGGTCATGAGGAAAGACTGAAAGTACCAAGTGAGGTGAGTAGAGTTTTCAAGGATATAAAAGATTCTAAGAGGCAAAAAGAAGGAAGAAGAGAGCGTATTCCAGGAAAGCAAGAAATCCAAGCACAAATGGGAGATGTAGTATTGTATGTATAAGAACAAAATAAAAGAGTTTGGCTGGAATGCTGATTGCGTAAAGGGAAATAAAGTGTGATAAAATTAGAAAGATAAGCTGTGACCATATTTTGAAGAACCTTAAAAGCTAGACATTAAAAGTTATATTTGATCTTAGAAGCAACAGCAAGCCACTGGAGTTAATTTAATAGAGGAGTTATATGATCAGATATGGATATTAGGAGAAAGAAAAGAAAACTCTTTGGCTGATATGCATAGGATGGTTAGGAGAGGAGAAAAATTTGAGCTGTGGATACTAATTAATAAGTTACCATAATAGAAAGTGAGAGGTAAGGCAAGCCTTAACTAGGGTAGTGGCCAAAGGACTGGTGGAGAGTGGGGTGTTTAAGGGTAGATGCATAAATTGTGGAGGTAGAAACAAAAATATTCAGGAACCAATTAGAGGTATGCAGTGGAGGAGACTGTAATAGAATTATGTTGCACCATAAGAAATTACCAATAAGGAATTCAGTGAAATATGGTAAAAAATGTGTGCATTATTGGCAAAGCAAATAGAACTAGAAAGATGGAATAAACCATGACTACAACAATGCATATGAAAACAACATTTAAAGGCAACTGAATTTATGGTCCTAGGGAACATATGGTGAAGCACATTTTCCTCTTCTCAGTAGAGAGATTGAGGAGTACAGATGAGGCATATCTTATTTTTTGCTGTCAGACTTAATTGTTATGTTGGCTGGGTTTGCTAAACTGTTTTCTTTGTTATAACGGAAAGTTATGAAGAACTGACTGGTACACAAAGGAAAGAAATCATTAAAACCGAAAAATAAAATCAAGGCAAGGAGTCCAGTAATAGATAACAGATGAGAGGTGATGTTCACATTAACCTTGAGTTTTCTTCTTCTTTCATAGAGGAAAGCTCCTTTCTTTGTCTCCTACTGGCTTTTAATAAGGAGCTGACAAAGCACCTACCAAGATAGATTCACTGCCTGGAAAGCAGAAGGAACACCCTTCCTGCAGTTTTAATTTGATGCTTTCATACTGATAGGGATATGATCATCAAAAGCAATGATAACATCTAGTGTAATCCATTTTCAAAATGTCCTCTACCCTTTCTAGGCTTCTTCAAATAAAAGACAGTCTAAGCAAACACCCCATGTGAAGTTCTCTCTTCATCCCCCTAAATGAATTGGCATTTATGAAAGCTCTCTGAAATGATCCCATCTTAATTCCTTTCTTTTGAAGATGAGGGCATGTTTGCCAGAAGAAAGGAACTTAAAAAACCCATCTACAGCTCACCTGAAGCTCTATTTCATTTAAATATGGGAATGTATTTGCCTCCCCCAAACAAGTTCTTCTTTTCAATTGGATATCTGGATAATATGCGCTCTATTGACTTCTTCCTCTCTTCTGTTGCTCATGCTTTATTCTCCTAGCTGAAATGACCACCCACCCCTTCTTCTCCCCATAAATCACTCACACTCAAGATACAATACCTATATACTCTATGAAGTGTTTTACAAGATCTCACATTGATCTTTCCCTTCTTTAACTCTGCTTTAACTGTCCATCGTGTATAATCAACACCTTACTCTCTCCCCCCTTTTCTCCTGATTGGTCCATAGTTCACTATGTTTCATTTTGCAATATCGACATATTTATACATATTCTCTTACAGTGACTTACTCTAATGTCTCCTGGAAGTTTGGAGGAAATGTGTTCTTAAAAGCGTATCATGATCCTGAATGGCCTTAATCAACTGGAAAGGCTTTGAATTATTGACCCAGGAATGGTCTCAGAAGACCAACCTAAGTGTAGAGAGACTTATAACCACCTGAGTCATTTGTGATGAATTTGTTCATAGTCATGAATAAATGAGTGAATGAATGAAAAATCATTTATTTAGCCCTTATCATGTGAAAAGAACCTTGTTAAATCTTGGAGATAAAAATAGAAAACACAATCTGCTCTCAGGAAGTTCACTTTCTAATGGAGGAGACAAAACACAGCTAAGTTTTAAGATGTTAGCCAGATACATAGGCCCCCCCTGGTCCTTTGAGTGCAGTTGTAAATCATATGGTAATATATTTTTCAAACATTATCTCCACTGATAAAAATCATATCTATTTCTGATGTTGAACCATTTGACAGTGTCAAAGACATTGGTGGTTGGGTCTTCCGCAAGAAGGCTGGATTTCTAAAATTTTAAAATAAAGAGGGAATTACAATTTTAACAACTGAAGGCTTTGAACTGATTTTTTCTGGGCTCATTCTCCCAACTTAGATTAGACTAACAAGTTAGATTCCCAGGAGGAAAATACTACTTCTCTTATCAGAATTCTAAAGATAAACTGGAAGGATTAAAGATTCTAATGCTAATATTCAAGTACACTAATTTAATATTGTCTCAATACTGATCAACTAGGTAGCATCAATAGGTTTTACAAAGTAATACTGAAAAGGTAGATAACGACATAAGAACAAGTCCTCATATACTCTTAAGTATTTATAGCAGCACTTTCTGCAATAGCTAGATATTGGAACAACAATAACAAAATTACAACAAAAAGCAGATGTCTACCAATTGGGAAATATCTTAATAAAATATGTCACATGAATGTAGTATACAATTTCTTTAAGAATGCTATTTTAAGAAATGAGTGTGCAATGAATACAGAGAAATATGGAAAGGTCTATATAAACTGATGCATTGAAGTAAACAGACCTAAGAAAACAATTACACAGTAACTACAACAGTGTAAATGGAAAGAATGACATACCAAAAAAAAAAATAAATAAATGTAACAAAACTTTAAAGATCAATCAGGGGGGGCAGCTAGATGGATAGAGCACCGGCCCTGGATTCAGGAGGACCTGAGTTCAAATCCGTCCTCAGACACTTAACACTTACTAGCTGTGTGACCCTGGGCAAGTCACTTAACCCCAATTGCCCCGCAAAAACAAACAAACAACAAAAAAAAAACAATCAGGAGTCAAATGAAGAGATATGAAAAGATGCCCCCAATCTAGAAATTAGTGGAGGTGGAAGAACCACAGATATTACACATAAGACATGTTTTTCAACTTTTTTAAAGTATCAATCTGGTATACTGTTTTATTAAAAAAAAACATTATATAGCATATGGGATGACTTTTTCAGAGGGAAGAAGGAAGGGATACATGGCATACTATGTTGATATAAGAAATAGAAAACCAATTTTTTTTAAAGAAAATACATGTTAACAAAAATATCCCTGAAAGTGGGGCTCCCTCTCCTGTCTGCATATACTTGGTCCCTGGGGGTAAGTAGGCTTAAACCTAAAGCATAAATTTAGTCAGACAACCATGTAGAGGTCATGTGAGAGGGTTACTATTCTTAGCACTGAGAGTCTTTTTCTCCCTTTGTTTCATTTCCACCAAGTTCGCTTTGTGGTGTTATGTTAGTAATGAATGAGTTGCTCCCTTGCTGAGATAGAGTGGCTTTGAAATTTGCTAGAGATTTGAGTCAAAGAAAGCTTGATTGCTATGATGGCTCCTCATTAGATTTTACACAGTTTACTGGCAAGATCTTCTTGATAGATCTCCCAATTTCAATGGGGTGGACACTCTCCTCTTACACTATTTTCATTTTATAAAGATTCAGAAAGAGAAAATACAAAAGAGATAAACAAAGAGAGGTACCCTTTCTTCGTAAACACATGATAACCATTGATGATGTGACAGCCTTTCTTCACCCATTAGGTCTTAGAAGTTTCTGACCAACTCTGTCAGAAAGAGAAACAAAAAGTTAAAAAAGGCACAATTGATGCATTTTTATTCTTTTTATTCAAACTTGCCTCCTCACCCAGCTGTAATAGTTCTTATCACCACCCAATAATAATGAATTCAGTCATTCATAGATTGGATTAGGCTTAATTTTCAAACAGGTACCAGGTAGGGAATATCAGCCATGCTCTGTGTAACCCTTTGGGATGGTCAGATCCAAAGATTTACTAAGGATTGGGCCTTCATTGGGAGGTCCCTTCATTATGCATCAATAAAAATAGTAGACCTTTTGAAATATTGAAAGACATTTTCATATAGAGAAAAAGTAATGGATTATTTTTGAAAGAGAGAATTGAAGGGGATGGAAAGGAATACACATTTATTAAGCAACTAATATGCTCCAAACCCTGTTCTAAATATTTTTAGCCAATATTATATCATTTAATCCTTACAACAATCCTGTGAAATGGGCACTATTATTCTTCTCATTTTACAGTTGAACAAACTGAGATGCATGAGGTTAACTGATTTAACTGATGTACTATATACATCAGCAACAAGTATTTATTAGAGATATATATCAAACACTGTGCAAAATGCAGATATTGCTAAGAAAAAATAATAATTCCCATCGTCTTCAAGGAACAAGAGTAGGGGAGAGGTAGAGGATGATGTTCAGTAAGTAAGAAGATTAACTTCTTCTGTGCTCATGTTCTGATGAAAAGAAGGGTCTCCGTTTATCTGAGCTCTTTCTGACATATTAGTGTGAGAGTCAGTTCTCAAACTCAATCTATAGTAGTTGAATATACTGTGAGATTTAAAATTGGATATTAGATCATAAATCTCCCCTACTTAACTTTTCCCTTAATTTATCTCCCAGACTAGTAAATGGAAGAAGCTTCTGGTTTTCTAGATAGAGCCTTTATTGTATATAAGGTGTTGTTGATTAGAAGGATAGGAAAATAGAAATACAGTACAAATCGTCTTAAATCTAGGCTTAGTCTATATTCCTTATAAAAACTCACCAAACCAAAAAGGCCACCTTTGGAGTGAGGGAGACTGTCTGTGCCGCGCCGCCAGGAGTCCCGCCAAGCAGGCAAAAAGGCCTACCCTCTTTCTCTCCACCCCGGAAGTCAAAAAACCCGGCAGGCAGTCTGACATGCACAGCAGGCGGACTGTACCCGGCAGGCAGTCTGACATGCGCAGCAGGTGGACTGTTCATCTCCTCCCCAAAAGGGTGGTCCTTGAAAAACTGGCGTCTTTCAGTTATCCTAACCGACTGTTAAAAACTTTCATATTTTACCACATTTCCCCCCTTTGCTTCCTCAAGAAATGGAATGTTTCCTTGATGGAACAGTAAAAAGAATATAATAACTTTTGCTGACTAATAATATGCGAACAACAATACAGAAAAGGAAGAGAGGAAAGTTTTGTCCAGAGGGGCGATTTTTTTTCTTTCCTCATGAACCGACGCTTTGACATTAGTCTTGCAAAGGAAGAGCCTCTGTAGAGAGTACATGTTACAGATAGTATATAACAGAAAGGAGATAGTAAAAGCTAATAAAGCAAAACAGTTCATATAAAGTCTCTGAGTTCTCTTGTCTTCTTGAAGTGGTAAGATGTCATCAGGAGGAAACTGGATTCTGGTCTGGAAAACTGGATTCTGGACTCTGGTCTGGATTCTGGACTCTGGACTCTGGTCTGGAAAGCTGGATTTCTTCTTTAACTGTTTGAATTGCTGTATTTTTTTTTTTACTAAACCTTAGCATAGCATTTTGCAATCAGTAACACTTTTTACCACCATGTGTCTGGATCAAAGTCAAATTTAGTATGTGTTCATGACACCTGAAAATGTTATGGAAAGGTTATCATACCATATCTCATGGTTCCGAGACAGCCAGTGATTGTGCTAGGCCACAGGTGAGTTCAACTGAGTGAGATAAAAAGATAAATAAGTTCAGTTAAATTAGGTTAAATTAGGAGGGAGAGAGGATGAATACTGGACTGTGCCTAGTAATTGTGCTCTACATAGTCACCATCATAAGCAAACCATGGACTTATGTATACCTGTCTCTCCTTTTGTTGCACATATATTCTCTCCAGGGCCTGCATCAGAGTTCACAGCAAGTTAGTCTCTGAAATGATAAGTTTCCATATTTCTGAAATCTCATTAATTTCACCAAAGACAATATGATGGTAAAAATGTGTGCTATGCTGCATAACTGAGAATATATTAGTGATATATACAATAATTCCAAACCATACCCAGAGTATAATGACATATAAATAATAAACGAATGTAAATAGCTGATTATATTAGACATTGTTACATAATCTTCTTTTAGACATTATTACATAATCTTCTTTTAGCAAGTAGACCACATCATCTTATACATGAATTCTCTAGTATAACAGTAGCAGATACTTAAAGTGGTGATTAATTCATCAAAAAGAAATAAGACTTCAATTAGCAAGATTCAATATTCAATAGCATATACTTAAAATGCCTTTGAAAAGTCACTTAGTTTACAAAATCGGGTTTTTAAAGAAAAGCAAAAGAAACAAAAGTAAAAAAAAAAAACAAAGCAAAACCAAAAACCAAAAATAAAAGGCAAAAGATTCGCTAAGCACCTTTTGTGCTCTTAAAGAATTTAAAGGTGTGGTGAATTCCAGGTCTTTTCAGTGCCTTTCAAAAGTCAAAACAAAACAAAAAACAAAAAGGATTAAAAAAAAATAGGTATAGGGTGGGGAAAAGGGTGGGAGAAATTGAGGTGGGCCAGAAAACTAGGCCATGTGCTTCAGTGCTTTTGCCTGTGGAAGGAAATGCTTGTTAAATTTTAAGGTATTTAAGCTGCTAGAGTTTGGGGTATGCCACATTGTTTTAACTGGTTCCCCAATTCTCTGCATGCCAAAGTGGCAGGGGTTTCTGAATTGTCATTGATCTTTCTAATGCTGTCATAATGTTCTTTATGGTAGAAAATGTGGAGTTCTCTAGCATCAGTTTTGTCTGTGCCACTGATTCTCAATAAAGGCTGATTTAATTGATGAACCACAACATTCAGCTGATGCTGCTTAGCAAATGCTACAATTGTATCATTTCCTCCCCACTTTCCAAATTTCTTTAATTCATCAACATATTCTTCAAAAGGGGAGTCATTTACTATAAAAGACTCAAACTCTTGTCTATGGTTAATCATATAAGAAGCAGCTTCTTGTCTGTGTCTGAGATGATTTCTACAGTGACCTTCTAGCTGGTCTGCTAAAGCCCTAAAAAGGCAATTTCTGTCTCCTGATACTTTACGAAGACTGAGTCCCAAAGCATTTAACTGATCAGTGGGATTCTTAAATGGGAACTGCCTGTTTCCTCTGAACTTTCTTTGCTCTTTAACAGTTGCTATCGTTAGGGTTTTTACCTCTTTAGCGTCTACCTCAGGTCTATCTGAAATCTCTTCACCTATGAATGGTGCAGGCTTTATATGAGAGCAATGAATCCATGAGTCTTTTTCACCAATTTTAATGGCAGTAGGAGTTGTCAATAATACCTGAAAAGGTCCTTCCCAGGCAGGTTGAGTTCCACTGGTTCTCTGAAAATTCTTTACATATATTTTATCTCCTGGGTTGAAGTTATGCAATGAAAAGTCTAATGGTCCTGCCTGGACCACAGCTCCTGCCTCATGGAGTTCACGTAGCCTGGTCTGTAATTCCTGTATATAGGAGGCAACAGAAGTATCACCTCCCACCAGTGATGTATAAACTGGGGAAAAAGTTTTAGCTTGGATAGGAGGGTGACCAAAAAGCATTTCATAAGGAGATATATGAAGTTCTCCTCTTGGTCTACTTCGTAGATAGAATAATGCCAATGGTAGAACATCAGGCCATTTCAAATGGGTTTCAGTACATAATTTGCCAATCATACTCTTAAGCTCTTTATTCATACGTTCGACTTGGCCTGAACTTTGTGGATGGTAGGGCATGTGGAATTTTGGAGTCACTCCCAAGAAAGAGTAGATTTGGGATAAAATCGAATCAGTGAAATGTGTGCCTTTGTCAGAATCGATGCGGGCTGGTGGGCCAAAACGAGGTACTATCTCTTTAAGGAGAATTTTGGCAACAAAGGCAGCTGTGGCTCGGGGGCTAGGAAAGGCCTCCACTCACCAAGTGAGCTGATCAACTATAACAAGGCAAAATTTATAATGTCCTGCTTTTGGCATAGTAATATAATCAATTTGTAAGTGCTCAAAAGGTGTATATGCTAGAGGACGCCCTCCATAAGCTTTGGCCTTAAAAGCATACTGATTATAAGACTGACATGTGGAGCAGCCCGAGCAGATTCGAGATGCTGTATTAGTCACACCTGGTGCTATCCAGACTCTTAATAGAGTCTACAATGCCTTGTGTACCAAAATGGCCTTTTCTGTGAACAGAGAGGCATACCTGGTGGTAGAATTTCCGGGGAAGAAATGGCTTACCTTCCGGAGACACCCAGATGCCATTGATCTGTTTCGCCTTAAATTACTTTTTCCACTTTTCTACTTCAGAATCGTCATAGGTTAGGTTGGAAGGAATATCCTCAGAAGGTGAAAGGTTAAATACATGTTCAGGAGCTTCTAATGCAGCAAGCTTGGCTGCAGAATCGGCTCATGCATTTCCCTTTGAAACAGGATCACTATTCCCTGTGTGGGCAGGGCAATGTACAACGGCTAGGGAAGAAGGCAGTTTTAGGGCATCTAAGAGGTCCTTGATAAGGTCCCCATTGGCAATAGCCTTGCCCGAGGATGTTAGAAAGCCTCGTTGACCCCAAATCATACCAATAAAGTGGCATATGCCAAAGCCATATTTCGAGTCAGTAAAAATGGTGGCACTCTTATCTTTAGCTATATTACAGGCCTGTGTAAGAGCCACAAGTTCAGCAGCCTGTGCACTAAAATGGGAAGGCAGAGAAGCTGCCCAGAGGGTGTCATAATCAGAAACTACAGCAGCTCCAGTAAAACGGGTTCCCTCTCTCATAAATGAGGAACCATCTGTATAGAGGACAAGATCAGGATTTTCTAAAGGTGTATCAAAAAGATCGTCATGGGGTTTTTCAGCCATATCAACTAAAGAAGCACAGTCATGCAACGGTTCCCCCGAGAATGGTAAGTTAGGGAGTAGTGTTGCTGGATTAAGAACTGTGCAGCGTTTTAAAGTGATATTCTCATTACCTAACAGGGTTATTTCATACTTAGCCAGCCTTTGATCTGAAAAGACTTGTGTCCTGTGACGTAGTAAGAGAGCCTCCACTTCGTGAGGGCATTGCACAGTTAGAGGATTACCTAGGACCAAATCAGAGGCTTTTTCTACCAATAGCGCTGTGGCCGCCACTGCTCTAAGGCAAGGTGGCGCTCCAGCCGCTACAGGGTCCAGCTGAATTGAATAGTAGGCTATAGGACGTTGGTTAGGCCCCAGTGACTGAGTCAGGACTCCAGAAGCCACCCCCCTTTGTTCATGCACAAAGAGAGTGAAAGGCTTACTATAATCTGGCAGTCCTAGGGCAGGTGCTGATAACAAGGCCCGTTTTAATTCTTTTATGGCTGAGAGATGCTGGGGATCCAACTGTAAAATGTCTGGAACAGAACTTTTTGTAAGAACTATGAGGGGTTTAGTAATTTCACCAAAAGAGGGTATCCATTGTCTACAGTACCCAGCTGCTCCCAGAATGGCTCTCAACTGCCTCTTAGTAGTGGGGGCAGAGAGTTGTTGAATGGCCTGGACTCGCTTAGAAGAGACAGAGCGAGTTCCAGCAGCCAAAAGAAATCCTAAATATTCTACCTGGGGCAAACACCATTGTACCTTTGTCTTGGAAACCTTGTGTCCTCTCTTGTGCAGCTCCAGCAGTAAGTGACGGCTATCTTCCTGACAAATTTCAGCATTAGGAGAGGCCAAAAGTAAGTCATCAACATATTGTACTAGTATGGAGCCCTTAAAGGTAATAGAGGCCAGATCCTGCTGTAAAATTTGGGAAAATAATGTGGGACTGTCTACAAATCCCTGTGGGAGTCTAGTCCAGGTCCACTGTCTATTTTTCCAGGTAAAAGCAAATAAATATTGGAAGTCCTCATGTACTGGTATGGAGAAAAAGGCAGAGCAAAGGTCTACCACTGTGAAACATGTAGATTCATAGGGAATCGATGAAATTATCGTAGCCGGGTTTGCGACTATAGAATGTCTAGGAATAACATAATTATTAATCGCTCTAAGATCTTGCACAAAATGATAAACAGGTTTACCATCTGGCCCAGGCTTGGGTTTTTTAACTGGCAAAATGGGAGTATTGCATGGAGAGTGATGACATGGAATAATAATACCCTGGCTTTTCAAAGCCTCAATTATAGGGGTGATCCCTTCTATTGCTTCCCTAGACAATGGATACTGTGGAATGGAGGGTGGTGGTCCCCCCTTAACTTTAAAGGTAACAGGCATGGCAGACTTAAGGAGCCCCACCTCATTAGGGGATGAGGCCCATAAAGACTCAGGAATGTCAGAGGGGATTTTGGATACCTCCCCTGCTGTTCCTTGAGCTTCTGTAAGTAAAATTGGTAATAAATGAACAGTATCCTCTGGCAATTGTAGGGAGACAGCCCCATCTGGAGCACAAGATATGGTTGCTCTAAGCTTGCAAAGGAGATCACGACCTAATAAATTTACAGGGGCATCAGGCATGAGTAAAAATGAATGTTCTACTGTTAAGGGCCCCATAGATACCATGCGAGGATTCAATTTTGCCACTCTCTGGCTCTTTCCTGAGACTCCCACTACATTCAAAAATCCTACAGGTCTACACCCAGCATCTGGTTTGCTTACTAATACTGATTTAGAGGCTCCTGTGTCTAGCAGACAATCATAATAAGTCTCCCCCACTTTTAAGGTGACATGTGGTTCATTACTCTGGGGAGGTGAATGGACTGGCACAAGTGCATTCAAAAAATCCGGATCTGGGAATATATGGCTTTCATTATCTATGTTCCATTCCTCCCCAAGACACTGTCATTCCTGTGTCCTCTTCTGAGGGGGACCTTGGTTACCATTATTCTGGTACTGCCTTTCTGTATTCCTCCGAAAAGATCTATTTCTATTTTGATTTCGCCTGTAATTAGAATTAGAATTTCTTCTCCAAGTCCTACATTCTCTCAATTCATGCCCCTCCTTACGACAGTAACAACACACCTTAGTGTCCTTGCTCCGGTGTCCACATGGCTGACTAGGAATCGCTGGTGCCAGAATGCTCTGTTTAGGGTGATCTGGATCTTCCTCACGTGAGTCAAAGACATAATTTGCAAGTTCCTTAATTCTATCTACTGTGAGATTTCTCCAGTCTGGACATTGTTTCAGAAAGTATCTGCGTATTTCTGGCAGTGAATTATAAACAAATGTGTTGAGAACAATATAGGAATCTCTTAAATCTACTGGATCCAATCTGGTGTACTGTCTAGCGGCCTCACAAAGTCTATCATAAAATCTGTTTGGTCTTTCATTAGCCTCCTGAGGTAGGCTTAAAAATTTCTGCCAGTTTTCTGGTTTTCTAGAGCAAGATTCCATTCCCTTCAGAAGTGTTTCTCTAGCATCTTTTAATCTTTGGAAATCCCTATCATCATTATAATTCCACTCTGGATCCTTTAGAGGCCATTCCACATTGGCCTTACCTTTCGCAACAAGGGCATTTCCTGCTGAGATAATATCTGTAATCTCAGTTGGGGACAGTAAAGTTTCCAAAAGGCAAGTAACATCAGCCCAACTGGGTTGATATGCATTAAATATAGTCCTTAACTGTGAAATTACAGTGTTTGGATTTTTCTCAAAACTAGGGATGAAAGATTTCCATGCGCTCAAGTCACTTGGTCTAAAGGGGCTATATTTTCTGACTTGAATTGGCACTCCCTTTTTATTATGTTCTATAGCTTCCTGCAGAGGGAGTAGTTTCTGCTGATCTGATTCTAAACTTGGATCATCTCTAGTAGAAACAGCCATTTTGAGGTCCCTCTCCATATGTGAGAATTTCATTTTGAGGTCTCTCTCCATATGTGAGAATTTCATTTTGAGGTCTCTCTCCATATGTGAGTATTTCATTTTGAGGACTCTCTCCATATGTGAGAATTTCCCCCATATCATAACAATGATAATAACAAAAACCAAAAAAAAAACAAAAAAAATAAAATCCTTAGTCGTATGAACTATGGATGTGGTATTAAAAGGTATTTCAATTGCAGGCATAAAATTTCTACTTATATTAAACGTATTTTCCCAAAGATTCTCACTTATACTATTATACAAAAAACTTTTTGCTGCCTGAATGAGGAAAAAACCAATAATGTTTTGAAGGACCATTGAGTAAACTATTCCTCTAAGTCGGGACGTTATGCTGTCCCAATACATTCCGATGAGAAAAATCAAAGGGATAGTAGAATATTCGAGCATCTTGCCCTTTAAACTGGGCTGGCTTTTCTGTTTAAAGCAAGACTTTTAGAGGCTTAAAGTCTTTAATGGAGATTAGACAAAGGGAAAGTCCGTGGGGGGGGGGGTATTTGGAAAATCCACCGAATTAGCCGGTTTATGGCCAAACTAGGGAGGGTGGGAGGGTCCTTAAGGTCCCATCTGGGGTGCCAAACTGTGAGATTTAAAATTGGATATTAGATCATAAATCTCCCCTACTTAACTTTTCCCTTAATTTATCTCCCAGACTAGTAAATGGAAGAAGCTTCTGGTTTTCTAGATAGAGCCTTTATTGTATATAAGGTGTTGTTGATTAGAAGGATAGGAAAATAGAAATACAGTACAAATCGTCTTAAATCTAGGCTTAGTCTATATTCCTTATAAAAACTCACCAAACCAAAAAGGCCACCTTTGGAGTGAGGGAGACTGTCTGTGCCGTGCCGCCAGGAGTCCCGCCAAGCAGGCAAAAAGGCCTACCCTCGTTCTCTCCACCCCGGAAGTCAAAAAACCCAGCAGGCAGTCTGACATGCGCAGCAGGCGGACTGTACCTGGCAGGCAGTCTGACATGCGCAGCAGGCGGACTGTTCATCTCCTCCCCAAAAGGGTGGTCCTTGAAAAACTGGCGTCTTTCAGTTATCCTAACCAACTGTTAAAAACTTTCATATTTTACCACAATACTAAGGAAAGAATGTTTCATGACTTAAAACTCATTCGAGGTATCTTCCTAGGTTCTAACAAGTCTTTCAGGGAAACCTATCTATCTATCTATCTATCTATCTATCTATCTATCTATCTATCTATCTATCATCATCATCATCATCATCATCATGACTCTAGTCTTCTACTGACTGGCCTGTGTAATTATTTGGATATTTCTTTATCCTGCAAAAAAAAAAAAAAACAACAAACAAAAGAAACCCCTTTGAAGTGGTAATTCAACGAATCCAGTCTAGAACATAACTGATTGACAGACAGTGACACCTAAGTGTCATCTGCCAGGCCATAGCACACTAAATATGATCTGAGCCCTTTCCTCCAGACATCCCATACTCTAGTTCCATTCCTTTCTTAAAGACTGAGAGAACTAAAGGCTAAGTTATATCATGTAAGATTTGAGATGAGATGCAGATTAAAATATTTTCAAAAAATATTCCTTCCACTAAAACTTAGGAAAAATGAAACTTGAATAGTATTTGCTTCCTTCCAAATACTTCACAGAGAACTGTAGTAATGATGTGTACTATGCATATGTACATCTATTGTACATATATGTGTATATGTGGTGTATATATACATATGTATGTGTGAGTCGTTAAATCAATGATTAGCTATTTTTAAAAAGCATAAGATTGAAATAGCCATATTGTTTACTTTACAATATCAATGAATAAACAGGTTAGCTCTTTGCAGCAAGGCACATATACAACTAGGTTCATTCTCGACCCCTTGAAAAACATGGTAGACCTATGACGTCTGGATGGCTTTACTATATGGGAGGATTAATTAACTAAAAACCATTAGCAGCTAATTTGAAGGTCTTTTTTAAAACTTAAACACAAAGAAATATATTCCTTTTTGGCTTGGGGGCTTGTGTAAAAGGTCAAAGGGAAATTTGACATTGTCAGAAGACTAAGAGAACTGTTTCAAATGCTGTAGGAGCATTCCTACCATCTGACCAACCTGGCAGTATATTTTTAGAGAGGTTAATTGAACAGAGGCTTGGCAAAGCTCAATGGCTAAACAGCTTCCTAAAAAGCTAGGAGTTCTGAGTTAAAGCTTCTTCTCAACTGCTGAACTCCGTGACCTTGGGTAATTCACTTAGTCTTAGTCTGATACCTCAGTTTCTTTGAGTAGGTACTGGAGTTCAGAAAAACAAGGCTGAAGACTTCTTGACCTATTAAAGACCTATGGAAGAAGTTGTCTTAAGGTTTATATGTCAGGGGAAGGAAATGGAGGGAAAACATTAATCTCCTCATTATATAGAAGTTGGCACTCTTTCAGGGAACCAGCATGTACTTATATGTTGTTGAGGTATATAGTCCAATATGAGTGATAATAAGAGACACTAGAGTCAATAATCCTTTGGGTCACTTGCATGAGGTCAATTAAATTTAGCAAGCATTTTAAGCACCAAATACATAGAAACCACTATACTGAATGTTTGGAATACAATGGAAAAAAGAAAAGAAGTCCTCAAAGGGCTTATTTCCAATATGGGATAAAACAAACAATTAAACTTTTATGTTTAGAAATATATATTACTTATTGAAAAATAAGGTAGGACTTAATCTGTCAGTTGTTATTACAATGATTTAAAAATTCAGGTTGCTATTATTTACTTTATCCATGATTTCTTCATTTATAGAATCATAGAATTAATTTTGGAAAGGATCTTAGTGGTCTCCTGATCTAAACCACATATTTTACAAATGAATACCATAAGATCAATAGTTTTGGCCAAACTCACTGAGTTTATTAGTGGCAGAGTTAGGAGGTTAGAGTTAGTTAGAGGTAGTTCAATGTTCAGCCTGCATACACAAAAAAGACATGACATATTTTTGATGTTATTAAATTTATCTTATTTTTCAACCAAGCATTTATTTTCTCTCCTTCTGACCCCTTCCTCCAAAACACTGGGAAAAAAACTAAACAAATACAAAACTTTGAAACAAATATGCAGTCATATTCACACATTTGGACATGTCCAAAACTTTGTTTCTCATTATATGCATGAGTCAATCACCTTTTTCTCAGGAGGTAGGTAGCATTCTTTATTATCAATCTTCTGAAAACATGGGTGTTTATTACATTGATTGCAGTTCTTAGTTACTTTCTTGGATCAATGGATAGGAGAAGAGTTCATGACCAAACAAGTGGCAGAAAGAATCACAGAAGATAAAATGAATAATTTTGATTAGATGAAATTGGAATTGTTTTTTGCACAAACCCAACAAATGTAGCTAAGATTAGAAAAGGAAAATATTTGTACCAAGTTTCTCTGATTAGGGTCTCATTGCCGGGATGCATAATGAACTGATTCAAATTCACTAAACTATTTCATAATTGATAAATGGTCAAAGAATATGAAAAGGCAATTCTTAAGGGCAGAGATCCAAGCTATACAAAATTGGTTATATTTTTAAAAAGGCATTGCTTCTGAGACAGAAGCTAATCTTATCACAGCATTACATAAGCAAAGTTCAACAAATTCTCCAGTAAGCTAGGCTTGAAGAGTTAACTGCCTAATACAGGCAAGTAATGTTCCCCATACTATTTCTACTAATTAAATATACACTCTGAATACATCCCAATTCACTTAGGCTTGTTTGACTTTACCTATTAGAATTCTTTGAGGGAGCTACAGAACTAGTTTCATGTCAGGATGCATTCTGGAAAGAATTAAAGAGGAAAGGAAAATACAATTTTTCTTGTCAAGTCAACTGTGTTTCAAAACAATTCTTTGTCATTAGGGGGTGATCTAATTTTTTCAGAAGCAAATGAAACTAAACCCAAAAGCACTCTGGCCACATGCTAAATTTTCTTTGTTGCTTAGTGGTTTTATTTCAGAAAGCCTGAAAGCATTGCTGGTATTCTTAAAGATACAGCGTTCAGAACTAAGACTTAACCTGTTGCTAAAAATTTATTTTTTATTTCTAAATTGTAAGAAGTTAATGAGGATAGTGGGGAGTATTACTTATACTGCTATATTATGATTTTATACACATATATGTATGTGCATATATACATGCATAAATACACATATACATTAATATGTATACACATACATACATATACATAATACATATATACATACCTATGCCTATGCCTATGCCTATGCCTATGCCTATGCCTATGCCTATGCCTATGCCTATGCCTATGCCTATGACTGTGCCTATGCCTATGCCTATATCTATACCTACACCTATACCTATACCTATACCTATTCAAGTATACTGGTATACATCTATATCTCCTTCCATCCCTTGGTGAGATATAGACTATTTTTCTAATTTATCTTCTTGGAAACCTTCTATGATTTTCTTATAAATAATATACTGTCTGAAAAGAAAATAATCTATTTTCCCATATGTCTGATAAAAATTAATAATTATTTTCTAGTTAATTGTCTCTATGCATGTGTATTATTTTCTCCAGCATTTTGTCACAGTTAGCTAGAAAAAAAATCTATCTCATTTTAAGGCATTAAAAAGTCATATATGACTAGTCATATTTAAGTTAATCAACAGAACTATATAATAATGTAGAAAAAATGGGAAATTTACTGATAAGTATGAAAAAATTATGAAAAACATTAATTGAATATTTACTATTTGCCAGGTGGATAACCAGGTTAAGTAGAAAATAATGTGAACTGGCTGTCAGGATCTGGGTTTTATTTCCCTTTCTAACTCACTAAACAGCAGTGTCAAAAGGATATTCTATACTGTGATCAGGCTTGAATGAATTCAAGTCCTGGGTCCAACATTTCCTAGCTGTAGACAAATCACTTTGAGGCTATTCCTCATTTGTAACAAAGTAATGATGCCTGTACTAGAAAATAGTTTTGAGAATAGAGTTCCATAATTCTTCAATCACTTTATAAATATGGATTATTATTAAAACATCATGAACAACTCATTTATTTAACTCTTCACAGTGTATTTAACTCTTCAAAGTCATAGTTGCTACACATATGAAAATACTTAAACTCTTTCCTTCTATTTGTAAGGTAGGTGTCTTGTACATTTATTAAGATACTGAAGATTGACTGAAACATAAATCTTTTCATCATTCTTCAAAGATAGTCTAAAGATCTTAGTAATGCAATTATATCCTGACCTTGAACTACCTTATATTCATAGAATGTCTTGTTACTTTGAAGTTTAAACAGATTAGTAGAAGATTAGCAAAAAACATTACCAGTCCATCAATCTGTTTTATAGCACTTATCACCAGGATACTTAGGAATAAAAGTATGGGGACAAATTTTCCAGTAGAAAAATGCCTCAAGCACTTCCCACTTATTTTATGCCCTTGTTTAATAGCCGAAGGGGCACAATCCATTACGATTTCATTAGCCTGACAAAAGCTAATAAAAATATAACACAAGCAAGGTAATATCACCTATATGTCATTAAAACATTCAATCCATACAACCTTTGTGAATTTATATTAAACATATTTTGTGACACAATCATTCCCATATGTTAAACAGGACAGAAAAACTGAATTTTAAATTATTTTTAAGTTAAGATGTTCTTAAACAGGTTATTTAACTGTCCCCTCCCCCTTAGTTTATCATATGTTATTGTAATACAAAACTATCATTATCTGAATAAAAAAGGAAAATATAACTCACTTACCTGCAGAAGTATAGCTATTAATCTACAACTCAATAAATAAATAGATAGATAGATAGATAGATTCCAGGACGTTATCTGGGCAACAAAGATGTTACACAACTTGCCCAGTAACACATAACTAGTTACTATCAGAAGTATGAGGCAAATAGGGTAATGGATAAAATGCAGAATTATCAAGTAATGATGGCCACTAAATAAATAAATATGAAAAAGATACAAATAAGCTCAGTATCCAAATTTAACTAAAATTATTTGGGGATAAACTTCTATTTTTTCTCATTTTTTTCTGCATAACATCTCTAAGAATTTTTCCTATTGAAACCAAACCATATTAAGTTCTTGGCATGTTTATGACCTGCAATTTTAATAAATATACCAAAAAAATTAAAGTTTTGCTGGCATGATTCATTAATAGTTAACACATGATGGTTCATAATTATCTTTTATAAGTGCTCACAAATCATCCACTCAATAACCCCTTCTAGGATGTTGATAAGTATGTATATAAATTATATAAATAGAAAAGGACTTATATGTACAAAAATATTTTAGCAGCTCTTTTAGTGGTGGCAAAGAATTAAAAATGGAGGGGATGTCCATTTATTGGGGAATGGCTGAATAAGTTGTCATATATGATTGTGATAGAATACTACTGTGCTATAAGAAAGGACAAGTAGGATGGAACAACTAGGTAGTGCAGTGGATAAAAGCACCGGCCCTGGATTTAGGAGGACCTGAGTTCAAATCCGGCATCAGACACTTCATACGTGCTAGCTGTGTGACCCTGGGCAAGTAACTTAACCCTCATTGCCCTGCAAAAAAAAGAAAGAAAGAAAGAAAGAAAGAAAGAAAGAAAGAAAGAAAGAAAGAAAGAAAGAAAGAAAGAAAGAAAGAAAAAAAGGACAAGTAGGATGCTCTCAGAAAAACCAGGAAAGGCTTACATGAACTGATGCAAAGTGAAATGAATAGAATGAGGAGAACATTGTATAAAGTAACAGCAATATTGTATGATGATTAACAGTGAATACCTAAGCTATTTTCAGCAATACAGTGATCCAAGACAATTCTGAAAGACTTGTAATGAATAATACTATCCATCTCCAGAGAAAGAACTGACAGATCAAAGCATACTTTTTCTCTATTTTCCTTTTTTTGTCTGTGTTTTCTTTTACATCATGAATAACATAGAAATATGCTTTGCATAACTGCACATATATAAACTATATTAAATTACTTGCCTTCTTAATGCAGGGAAAGAGAGGGAGAGAATTTGGAACTCAAATTTTTGACAATATTGTTAAAATTGTTTTTACTTTTAATTGTAAAATAAAATTTTATTTAAAAATAAATTATATAAATGTACTTTGGAGATTATATATTCTGCTTTGTAGAAAAGTGGATATTTCCCCTGTATTTTTCTCCATATGACATCTTTTCCCTTCTCACTGAGTCATAGTAATATCAGTTTAGAGCTAGAAGGGACCTTAGAATCCTCTCTAGCTCTGCCCTTTCATTTTACAATTGAGATATCTGTAGCCAAGTGTAATTAAGTGACTTGTCAAGATTGCATGTGTAGTGTCAGAGGCAGGAAATTGTAACGATTGGAATAACGCCACCTGCTGGATACTTACTGTAGAGGAGTTCTGCCAATGAAGGGAAGGTCTTTGAGGGCAAGACCAGGAGTCAGGAAGTGACGCGGGCTAATGGGAGGAGGAAGGAAGAGACTGGCGCTCAGTCTCGCTCTCTTTTCCTCTGGACTCTGGTGGAGAAGGGAGCTAGAAATGTGCTCTCCCTTTAATAGATAGAAATCTAGGCCTTTTTCTCTCTCTTTACCAAATTCTTATTCTCCTTAATAAATGCTTAAAAGTCTAACTCTTGCTAAAGCTTATAATTTATTGGCGACCACTCATTAGATATTTTAGACAGTTTAGCTAGAATTTTAGCCCTTAACAGATGGCAACCACGAAGGGATAGCTAAACCTCAGTCTTCTGATCTTCTGGTTGGGTAAGAAATTTCCCCTACCCTTTAAATTGCTAAGTACTGGCGCACTGGCTGTGTTTTCCTTTAAATTTTTTCAAATGGACCTTTTAAACTCCCTAATTACCCTATTTTTGATTTTAGTCTGTTTAACCAGACAAATGGGAGATAAGATCATGTTAATGCTTTGTTTTTGTGGATTTTCTATTTTTCTTTTTATTTTTGTTAAAAGAGCCAGTAACTTACTCACACAAGGAAATATCTCTCCCTCTCCCAACCATGCTTTTTCAGAGAAACCTGAAGAGATTCCTGCAGCTTTTCCCAGTTCTAACACTAATTGTTGCTCTAATTTTGCATGCCTGGAGGCAATGACCCACCCTCTAGAAGCTTTTAATCCCCTAGCACCTGGAGGCAAAGTGGGGGAAGAGGAATCCAGGCCTGAGTTCAAAATCAAGTCAGATTCAAATTGCGCTGGTCCCTCCCCTCCTCCCCAGACCCCACCCTCTACTCCTCCTATGGCCAAGCCCATAGCTTCCCCTGCCTGGGAAGTCCAGAGATCTGATGCGCATGCTCAACTTTTTCTACCTGCATTTGCAGCTTCAGGCTCAGCCCTTCCCCGGCCTGGCTGTGCTTTTGAGACAATCTTAGAAAACTCTTTAAATTCCAGATATGCTTGTTTTGTTCATAATTTTGCTAACCTGCTTTTGTCTTTAATTAGTAATCTTATAAAGCATTTGTATGGTGAAAAGACTGACAGACAATATAAAGGGGTTAAAGAAGAAAAACTTAAGCTGAATAAGAATGACAACCATCAACATAGTTCAAGACTCTGCTTCTTTTGCCATGGAAGGGTATATATTTTAGAGAAATGTAGAAGTAAGCAGCAAGGTATTGATATGAGTGTTGGGGATTTTAGATATCGGAATCAAAAGTGTTCTGAATTCACTCAGAGTATTAATGTCAGTTCAGAGGTTACATAGGATTTCTATGCTATTATATATACATTTTGAAATTAATGGTATGGGTTTATTTTCATAGAGATTTTCATGCTTTTGAGATTGTGTCTTATACTTAGTTTTTAAAACAAGGAGAATATTTGTAAAAGCTTTTTATAGTCATGTGATCAAGTTTATATTTTATAGTACTCTTATTAATATTAAATTCATATTCATTTAGATTTCCCTAGTTTGAAATTCATTGTCTTTTATTATTCCACGTGTATTTTCTTCTATTCATTCATCTATCTAATTTTGAAACATGGTTTTGATTTCATAATACAATGTTAATTCTAGGAGTATTGTGCTCCCATATTCTGAGTTGTTTGTTTTTGTTATTTTTTTTTTCCTCAACCGATTATTTGATCAAACTCTTTAAAGCATTTCCCTGGCAAATTGGTTGCCATGGCAAGTGTAAATTGATTCTAGAAGTATTATTTTTGATAAGCATATTCCCAAAAAAAAAAAAGAGGGGAACATTTGTAAAAGTTTTCTTTTTTTCAAAAAAAAAAAAAGTTCTTTGAGATTCTGTTGTGCTTTAACTTGTATTTAAGTATGTTCTGATTTTTCACAAAAGTAAAAAAAAGGGTATTATTTGAAATTGTTGCATAATTATATATTATATTTTGAGTCAAGATGTATTCACATTTTTTGCAATCATTTATTATCCTCAATTTTAAATCCATATGAGACTTGGATTTTCATCTGTAGGCTCCTTCTCAAAGAAGGACATTGGTTTAATCTGTATGTTTAATATTAGTAATGTTTAATATGTCTTACTTAAATTATTATTAATTATGTTAGTAGAAATTATTTTCTCGTATATAGTATATAGATATATAGATAAACGTGTGACTTTTTCTGTATTATAATGCATATATATTGCATTATATGATATGTAGTATAGTGTGTGTATCTGTGTCTGTGGATATACACACACACATACACACATTATGGTTGTTGCTGTTTGCCCTTCATTCCCAAAGATGACCATGACATCAAGGTGATTTCATGACTTGCACTGAACTGGATTTAAATGAGGCAGGGCTGTGGAAATTCAGCTCACTCTTTCCTTCAGAGCCATCTGGGTCTGGTGGCAAGATATAAATCAGGATGACTGGAGATGGCTGCAGATATTTAAGACATTGGGTTTGTGGCTTGCCCAAAGTCATATAGCTAGTAACTCTCTGAGGTAAGATTTGAACTTAGGACATCCCAATTTCAGGGCACCGTGCCACCTATCTTTAGGAGAGGAAGTTTCAATATGTTATTCATTTTCCTCTGCAATAAAAAACAAAAAAAGGAAATAATGAAATCTCTGAACCACTATCATTTCCTAACTTAATTTTCTACCTCCTTTTCTATATATTGAAACCTATACCACAGAAATATAATTTTCCTGTTGGTATAATTTTAGTGAAATTCATCATTCTCCTCTTTATAGGTTTCGCCTTCATTGTTCTCTGATATTTAAAGATCTTTACCAACTGACCACTTTTCCAGTCTTATGAAACATTGCCCCTCTTTTAATACTATTTGTTCCAGATAAACAAATCTTTTTATTCTTGCACACCTATGATGTTCTATGCTTCATATCTGTGTTTTGACTTGGCTACCCTCTATTCCTAGAATGTTTTCCCTTCTTACCTCAGCTTCTCACAATCATTCCTTTAAGACTCAGCTCAAGTGTTACCTTCAGTGTGAGGACTTTACTGAACTCCCAAGCTATGCCTGCCTTCCCATATTATTATGTACCTATTTTTATCACCCTAGACATATACATGATTCTCCTTTTGCCAACCTCTTCTTCCTGGGGCCCTGGTCTGGCTGAGACATTCGCCACAACACTTCTTAGGTACTGGTGCTCCCATTTCATTTTCTGTTATCACAATGTCTTACAATCAAATAATCCCTGTCTTATTGATGCCTTGAGCCCCTTACTCAGACTTTGTCTCTGTTGGCACAAATGGCTAACACTTAGGAGGGGTTAAAGAGGGAGAGATATATTGGTAAAATTACCTGTTGTCACAAAAGTCACCAAGATTAAAAGGCTTATCCCAAAATTCAGAAATGTTGACAATATGACCAGAGGCCGATATTTTCTTGCCCCACTTAACATCTGATATGAACTCTGGGGCTACACAGTTCCCATTTTTGAGACCAATTTTCTAGGGCACAATTCTTTTGTAACTGGAAAGTCACAGATAATATTAAGAGCTAGACTTTCTTTTATTATTCTGTCATGTAAAATGATCTTCCATTCCTCTTTGTTTTTTCTTTTTTCTTTTTACTCTGGCCTCCAATTTCAACAACGTGGGGGTACTGATGATGTGAAAATAGCCTCCACCTATAGAAATTGCCAACTTTACTGTATTTTAGAAAGTATTCTGCTATATTTCTAGGAGTTGAGCCCAAGTTTTCCTAACTCCATGTAAATGGTTAAACATCTATGTAGTTAGATAGATGATAGATAGAGATATGTAAATGCACCAATGAGTTACAGTAATAGCTGATCAGTTGTTCTCTGCAGAAGATATCACAAGTGTAAATTACTTTAAATTGCATCCTGAGGGTTAGCTTAAACATTGGAAGAAACTTTTCAACTTTTAAGATTGACTAAACATTGGAATAGAAAAAGTAAGGAGGTTGTCCAAGTCTTAGTCTGTGGAATTTTTTGAAAATATCACCAATGAAAATTTGGTTTCAATATTCTTGAAGATAATAGGCCTACAAGAAGGAAAGCAATTAGAAAAGACTTGTGGGGGCACCTAGGTGGCACAGTAAATAAAGCACCAACCTTAGATTTAGGAGGACCTGAGTTTAAATCTGGACTCAGACACATGACACTTACTAGCTATGTGACCCTGGGCAAGTCACATAATCCTCATTGCTCTGCAAAAAACCAAAACCAAAACAAACAACAACAACAAAATGAACAAAAAAAGAAAACAAAAAGAAAGGACTTGTTCTTTTTCAAGCTCTCAGATTTTCAATTTCTATTTGACTTTTTCATTAGTTTATGAATGGTAGGCATATAGTGCTCTGATGGCAAATGTTCACTTCTTGCTAGACTTTGGAAGAACAAGTTAGTCAAGAGCATGATTCCCCATCATTGGACCTAATTCATGCCTAAGTCAAGAATTCATTTTATTTTACTCAGAGTAAATAAAATATTGGGAAAAAATAAACAAAACAAACCCACAAAACCCACAAAAACAAACAAAAAAAGGATCCTGATTCAAGTTAGAGTAGACAAGATATTTTAAGCTGTCATCTGCAAATACATAAAACTCAGTCCATTTGAGGCATCCTCATATGGTCATGTCTATGTTTTTTTTTTCCAATTTCCTTTCTGTAGAAAGAGGTCATAGTATTAAAACAATACTTTCTTAGGGCCAAAGAGAGTAAAATCCTAATCATGCTAGTTTCTATCAAGTAGCTTATAGAACAACCAACTGTTCACTAAAGCATAGTACAGGTTCACAGTGCCTTTGGGCTATCTGGAACTTTTTTATGTGGATAAAGAACATGAAAATGGATACAAAATATAAAACAACTAGAACTTCCTTGTCAGGTTGAATATACTGTTTTATAAATGTGTGTGAACACATGCATATATTTATAGACAAATATAAAGATAGGGATATGCCTATAGAGGTAGGGAGAGCTATAGGTTTAAATGTATATATAGATACAGATACATTCAAAAATATAAATTGTTTCCCAAAAGTCTTGCAGAAGTTTTAGCTATTAAAAATATTAGAAAGTGAACTAAGGTTTTTGGGAAAACATGTGTGTATATATGTGTTTGTGTACATGCATATATATGTATACTAACATATACACATATATGTATGTGTATTTATGAGAGAAATAAAGTAGAACTTAAATGATTTTCAAAATAGCTATCATTATCTAATGGCCTTGATCAAGAAGTTCATTTATGTTACAAGAGATGTTTTAGAAAGGAAAATTAAAACTTTTTTTAAAGGCTGTTTTGGAAAACAACAAAATAATTATTAAGATTTGGTAAGCAAGCTTGTTAAAGAACTGACAGATGCTCAAGTTATTTTAGACATTAAAAGATAAAGCAAAATTGATGTGACAATAGTTAACAAAGAACAAACCCTCAAGTTAGGTGTGTGCGTGTGTGTATGCGTGCATGCATGTGTGTATTTAGATCATAAATCCATTACACAGCAACAAAGATTTGCAGCTATCTTTGGTATATAAACATGAAACAGTCAAAGTCAAAATACTATTCTAAAACTTGTGAAGAAAATAAGGGGAAAGTAAAGATTATTTTAGGTTTCCATGAAGGGAATTCAGAAAGATCAAGATCGTAAAAATAACTGTAGTAAGCATTGCTGAGATAACAAAATTGGCATTTTACAATCTAAAGAAATTGTGTCCTTGAAGATAATAAGAGAGGAGATTAAATAGAACCATTAACAAGGAGAATAGTGGAAAAAAAGAATAAAAACTTTATCCATGCTAGCTTCTAATAGTGAAAATTATAACCAAGGATAATAAATGTGAAAATATAAAATAAGTCCACATAAATTTGGAAGAATTACTATTTTTTCAAGGGTTCTATAAATAGAGATTGAAGGCACTTCAGAACTGATGGTATCTGAATACAGATCTAAGCATAATTTTTTGTTGGTTCCTTTATCTGAAGTTTTGTTTTAGTCTGTTTCCTTTCACCACCTGGCTAATGTGGAAATGTTTTGCATGATTACTCCTGTATAACATATTGAATTGCTTGAGTTCTTGGGCTGGGGTGGGTAGGGAGGTAGGAAAAGAAAAAAAGTTGATATCAAAATTTGCTTTTACATGTAATTTGGAAAAATAAAAATTCTAAGTAGAAGGTTTTTTTTTGAACCTGAAAACTTCATTTCCTTGACAAACAATATTTGAGGGAGGAAAGAGATATAATTGTATCCCAGCACCATCTCTCTCTGAGGAAAGCAGAGTGTCAGCTGCTGACTCAAACCTACTGTTTCCCTTGTGGTAGGGATTGTCTTTTGTGGAGAAGGATGGGGGGAATAAGAGGCTAGAAATATCTATTCTGACTTCCTTCAAATCACACGATGCCATCCTCCATGCTACATGTGGGTAACATCAGTCCTGGTAATATATCTGGGGTTTCCTAAGTCTTTTCTCAATACTGAAATGCTTATATGGACACTCAGGATTTAAACCATGTTTTAATTAATTTCTTCCTTACCTCTACTTCTTAGAATCTGTAGCACCCTTCAATGTTCAGCTGAAGTGCTACCTTCATTATGAGGTCTTTTTTGAACCAACCACCCCTATCACCTCCAAGTAGAGGCAGGGATGGTGAGAGAAAATTAATTGGATTTACTTTATGTTTTATTTTTCCCTTAATTGAATATTTTCAGTATTTATTCAGACATGTCTGAACTCATTTACTAGATCTGGAGATCATATTTCCTTATGTTGTTACTGTTTATTATGTTGATTTATCTGTTTATATTTAGGGTCCTTGGGTTTTCTTCTTCCTGAAATCTTTGGTAATTTCTATCTTCTTCCATCTCCTATCCTTTTCACTTACTTTCTGAATTCGTTCATTCTGAGTGTTGTTTCAGTAAGGGCTAGATCTCAAATTATCTTAGTATCTTTCCATGCTGGTTATATTCATGATTCATCAACCATGGGTCTCTGTCTCAAGTGACTTTTGTGTGGTTAGAATTGATCTCCACTGGATGCTGTGTTCATCCCTTCGGGCTTGATGAAGTGCAGTACAGCTCCCCACCACCCATCCAATACCATGGCCTGTCCCATTCTCCCTCTCCCGTAGTTCTTCAGCCACTTTCCTGAAAAATTGGTACTACAGGTATGTGTCCTCTGGCATTCTTTTGCTTCTGAGGGTCTATGACTGCCTGGCTGGCTGTCATAGTCAGGGCAATTTTCTGGAGTGCGGAGTTAATATGTCTACAACTCTGGAAGGAAAGAAGGGTGTTTGGAGTATGGGGATAGGTTTTGTTGTCAGCCTGTGTGATTTCCTTAGGCCTACTAGTTCAGCTCACTGCTTGTAGTTTGGGTGCTAAGCTAGCTCAGGGTCAGTGTTTTACCTTCTTTTTGATTCTGAGTGTCCTAGACCACAGAGGCAACTGATATTACTTTATCTTTGGTCCATAATTTCTGTTTTGATTTGAGAAGTCATGAGTATCAGAGGAAATGTCTAGCCCTTCATTTTGCTGCTTGCATGACCTAACATCTCCTTTAATTAAGTATAAGTACCTTTAAATTAAAGACTACTTTATTTTTCTTTTTGTTTCCTTAGTGCCTAGCACAATGCTAAGCAAGGAAAGGAGAAAAGAAGGAAGGAGGCAAACAAGGAAGGAAAGAAAAAAAGGAAAAGTGTTTCAGTTAATTTGCTAATCACTGGGGAGAAAGGGAAGGAAGGAAGGAAAGGAGAGAAAGAGAAAGAAAGAAAGACAGAAAGACTTTTTTAAAGCAAAAGTTTTTGACATTGGTTCTACAGATCTCACAGTGCCTAGCAAATTGTAGGCACTTAATAAAAGCTTATTTACGATCTGACCTCTTAAGATGTCCATGGACAGATTACAGAGAATCCATCAACTTAATATCTTTACTTTAATGTGATTGGTTCCTTTGTATGGACTCTGTATTTTATTTTATGCATTTAATTTTTTTTTATTCTTAGAAGGTGTCAATAGTCTTCACCAGACTCTCAAAAGGGTGCATAATACACAAAAATATTAAGAAAGCCTGCTCTAAAAACTCTGTCTCATCCATCAACTTAAAAAACCCCACAATTTTGACATACTATAGCAATAAGTAACAATATTCTGATGTGATTATTCGTTGTGTATGTGTGTGTTTGTGTTCTGTTTTGTTTTTGCAAGGCAATGAGGGTTAAGTGACTTGCCCAGGGTCACACGGCTAGTAACTGTCAAGTTTCAAGTTTCTGAGGCTGGATTTGAACTCAGGTTCTCCTGAATCCAGGGCCAGTGCTTTATCCACTGCACCGCCTAGCTGCCCCCACCCAGATTCAAATATTCTGACATTAACTAAGAAATTGGGTTCCAGAAGCATAATTATTAAATTCTTCTATGGCACTGGGAGCAGGCCTGAGGGATGTAGGCTTTTTTTTTCTAGTATTACCCCTTAGGATTATTCCCACAAGTATGCTTCCAGTTATGATTTTAATTTATACTTAGTTAGGCTGACTCAATTCACTTTCCAAAGAGGGTTGAGTGAGAATAGACAGAACAAAATAACCTCTCCCTTACCCAAATTTCTGCGACTCACTCTTCCACAAATTCATATACACTCTGGCTCTCATTGATTGGCCAATAATAGGTGCCAACTCAAGCTTTATTTGATCATTGTTTGGCCTCAGAGTGAATGTCAATAGCCATAGTTTCTGTTTTGGCCAGAAAGTCTGAGGGTCTTCCCCTCCCAGATAGATTGATTTAGGTTAGGTAAAAGAGGCCATTCTTTGCCTAACTTCTTACCTAACATTAATCACTAAAGGAGCATTGCCTCAGGCAAACTGAGACCTGGGAAAGACCATAGTTTAAAAGGCTGAGGCCTTTCACTGCTTGGTGTGTGTGTGTGTGTGTGTGTGTGTGTGTGTGTGTGTGTGTGTGTGTGTGTGTGTGTGTGAGAGAGAGAGAGGTGGCATTTCCTGCAGTCCTGATCTATATCTTGCTTCTGGACCCAGATAGCTCTTGAGAAGAGAGTGAGGCTGGTGACTTTGCACAGCTCTTCCTCACTTAAATCCAATTGACTGCATGTCATGAAGTCACTTCCTGATATGATATCATGGTCCTCTTTGAGAACAAAGAACAAACAACAGTGCTTAGAAGAAATTGCCTCAGTTTAGAGAAAACGTGGCAAAGTGGTAACTCAAGTATCTTTGGTTGCTGGGAGTCATTTTAACCCAATGGTGGCATGCTCAAGGCATTCCTGTTAAGCATGGTATGATTTATTGTCTAGGCTTTAGGTTCCACAAGAACTATGAATTGTCCCAGGAGTGGTGCTAGGAAGCTACAAACCCTTTGAAGCCTTCAAGGTCCTCCTCTGATCAAAGGTAGAAGAAGAAGAAATCTAGGCCAGGCCCAAACTACCTCTCATGTCCCCTGTGATTCTTCCTCAGAAGATTTTCTGGAACATTGCACTCATCCAGTCTTAGCCTTCTTCCTCCACAATTGCTCCAGATCATATATTGACCTATCAGGGATAAAAAACTGATCAAAGTCTTTTCCCACTTAATTGGAATGCCTTTGATTGGTTTGATTCACTTGATTAAATACATTTTATCCCATACTGTAGGTGGGGTGCTATGATTTTATTGATTTATTCAACTGACCTTTCCTTACAAATGTAATAAACTTTTCTTTATATGCATATGTTTGATGGGATCTTAAAGCAAACATCCTTCTCTTAAGCTTTGTCTTTTTTTTTCCCTTTCATGAGTAAAAACTATGTTTCATGCCTCCCTACCTCCCTACATGGGCATAAATATTTATTTCTGAACAAAGATTAGGGAGATCAAACACCTGTGACAGAGGGTAAAAGATAAATGACAAAGCTGGTTATAGTCTTGAACTATGCACGCAGGACTGAATGACTAAAGTAGTAATTTTGTAAGTGGATCAGTAAAATGCAAATGTACCTAAGCTTACCCTACTTAGCAAGAGTTTACACAATTCTAATCTTTTTGATGCTTTCTAACATTCCTGTTGGAAGACAACAAGCATTTCAGATCTGTGACTGGCCTGCCAGATGGAAAGCTTTAGTGAAAGCTTTGTCAACCACCTGCTATGGAAAATGGTGGTCCAGTTCCCAATTTCCCTTTTACATGGCATCTGTATGTCTGAATTCATACTCATAATACAAAGAAATTATACACATTGAAATATGGAGTTCTTCATCTTGGACGCATATATAATTGTCTTTGTGGTAGTTGGGCCAGATGCCAGGGCCCTAGAAAACTGATTAAATGGCATTGTTACACAAGTACTTGATGTCCATTGCAGGATCAGCATGTTGTTAGTGGCTGCTAGAATGATGTGACTAAAGACTAAATAAAATAGATTTGGTAGAGCAGCTTCAATTGTATACCTAAAGAAAGATTCTGGACTAAATACAGCCTTTATGAATACAGCCCAGGGAATCTGAAAGCAGCTGTAAATTCAGTGGAATGAAGACCTGAAAAACATGTAATTTTAAAATATTTATAGTCCAATATGCCCTGAAGATTAAAGACAACATACAGCTTAGTAAAACTAGTAACTAAGAGGTGGAACCAAGATAGTGGAGGAAAGGCAGTGACTTCATGGAGCTTTCCCCAAGAACTCGGCAAATACCTTCAATAATGCCATAAGACAATTCCAGGAGCAGAAGAACCCACAAAAGCATGGGGTGAGCTCATTTTCCAGCCAAGGACAGCTTATAATGTCAGAACCATGCAGATAAAGACCCAGTCAGGCCATTCCAGAGAAGCCTGTCGGCTGTGGCTGTGCCTGTTGCTGAAACTCAGACACCTGCCCCTATAAGACCTCTAGTTCCAATTTTTTCTCTTTCTCCCCTCTCTCCCCCAGCCCCAAGACAGCAAGCAATATGATATAGGCTATATATGTACAATCACATCAAACATTTCTGCATGTCATGCTGTGAAAGAAAAATCAGAACAAGAGGGAAAGCCCTCAAAAAAGAAAAACAGAAAGTAGAAACAGTATGGTTCCATCCGCATCTAGATTCCACAGTTCTTTTTTTCTGAATGTGGAGAGCATTTTCCATCTCAAGTCCTTTGGAATTATCTTGGACCATTGTATTGCTGAGAAGAGTCAAGTCTATCATAGTTGTTTATCACACAATGTTGTTGATACTGTGAACAATGTTCATCCGGTTCTGCTCATCTCACTCAGCATCAGTTCATGTAAGTCCTTCCAGGTTTCTCTGAAATCCACCTGTTCATCATTTCTTATAGCACAACAGTATTCCATTACATTCACATACCAAGACTTGTTTAGCCATTCTCCAATTTTGGGGCATCCCCATAATTTCTAAATCCTTGCCAACACAAAAAGAGCAGGTACAGATATTTTTTGCATGTGGGTCTTTTTCACTCTTCTATGATCGCTTTGGGATAAGGACATAATTATGAGTACTGTATTTTGTCAAAAGTCTTTTCTGAATCTATCGAGGTAATCCTATGATTTTGGTGAGTTTTCTTATTGATGTGGTGGTTTATGTTGATAGTTTTCATAATGTAAAACAAGCCCTGCATGAGCTTATTTAAGGATTTTATTTCTTCTTCTGTTAATCTGGGCAGTTTATAATTTTGTAAATATTCATCCATTTCATTTAGATAGTCAAATTTATTGCCATATAGTTCATCAAAATGGGTCCTAATTATTGCTTTAATTTCCTCTTCATCCTTTTCATTTTTGATGCTTGTAATTTGATTTTCTTCTTTCATTTTTTAAAAAGTCAGATTAACCAAAGGTTTATCTATTTTCTTATTCTTTCATAGAAGCAGCTCTTAGGTTTTTTTTTTATTTATAATATAGTTTTCTTACTTTTGATTTTATTAATCTCACCTTTAATTTTCAGAATTTCCAATTTAGTGTTTAGTTAGGGATGTTTAATTTGTTCTTTTTTCTAGCTTTTTTTGGTTGCATGCCCAATTCATTGATTTCCTCTTTCTCTATTTTATTCATGTAGCCATATAGAGATATAAAATTTCCCCTTTGAACTGCTTTGACTGCATTCTATAACTTTTGGTATATTGTCTGATTAGTGTTATTTTCTTGGATGAAGTCACTGATTGTTTCTATGATTTGTTGTTTGACCCACTCATTCTTTAGGATGAGATATTTAGTTTCTAATTAATTTTCAGTATATCTTTCCATGGCTCTTTATTACACACACACACACACACACACACACACATATATATATATATATATATATATATATATGTATGTATGTATGTATTTTTTATTGCACCATGATCTGAAAAGGATGCATCTATGAATTTGAGCTTTTTACATTTGACTATAAAGTTTTTGTGCCCTAATACATGGTCAATTTTTGTGTATGTGCGATGTTCTATCCCCATTCAGTTTTCTCCAGAGGTCTATCATATCTAACTTTGCTAAAATATATTCACCACTTTAACTTCTTTCTTATTTATTTTGTGGTTAGATGTATCTAGTTCTGAGAAGGGAAGGTTAAAATCCCCCACTAGCATACTTCTGCTGTTGATTTCCTCTTCTAACTCATTTAATTTCTCCTCTAAGGATTTGCATGCTATACCACTTGGGGCACACATGTTTAGTATTGATATTACTTCATTGTCTATGGTACCTTTTACCAAGATGTAGCTTCCTTCCTTATCTCTTTTAATTAGATATATTTTTGCTTTTGCTTTGTTGCTACCCCTACCTTTTTTTTTAATTTCAGCTGAAGCATAATATAGTCTGCTCCAGTCTTTTATCTTTACTCTGTGTGTATCTCTTTGAGTCGAATGTGTTTCTTGTCAACAACATATTGTAGGTTTCTTGTTTTTATTCACTCTGCTATTTACTTCTGTTTAATGGCAGAGTTCATCCCATTCACATTCACAGTTATGATTACTTTGTATTTCCCTCTATCCCATTTTCTTCCTTGTTTATAATTTTCTTTCTTCTTTCATCCTGTCCCTCCTCACCAGCATTTTTATTCTGAACCCTGCCTCCCCCAATCAGCCCTCCCTTTTATCAGCCCCGCTTCTTTATCTTTACCCTTTCCTCCCTGCTTCTGCCCTCCCTTCTATCAGTACCCCCCCTTTTCCCTTACCCTCTTACTTACCTAAAGGGTAAGCTAAATTTCTTTATTCAAATAAGTATATATGTTACTCCCTTTTTGAACCAAATCTGATGAGAGTAAAGTTGAAACAAAGCTCACCCCTTCTTTCTTTTCCTCTTTTGTAATATTTTTGTGCCTCTCCATATGATATAATTAACCCCATTCCACCTCCCCTTTTCTCTTCTTCCCTTATACTCTTTTTTAGCCCTTAATTTTCTTTATATCATCATCACATCAAAAACAATTTATACCTATACCGTCTATGTGTACTGTTTCTATCTGGGCAAATAGAGATACAGTTCTCAAGAGTTATAAGTATTATCTTCCTATGTAGGGATGTAAACAATTTAACCTTATTGAAAAACTTTTTTCCTGTTTACCTTTTTATACTTCTCTTGAGTCTTGTATTTGAAGATCAAATTTTCTGTTAACTTCTATTCTTTTCATTAGGAAACCTTGACAATCATCAATTTCATTGAATATCCATCATTTTCCCTGAAAGAGAATGATCAGTTTTGGTGGGTAGTTGATTCTTGGTTGCAATTCAAGCTCCTTTACCTTCCATCACATCATATTCCAAGCCTTAAGATCCTTTAATTTTTTTTATTTATTTAAATTTTTTTCTCAATTACATTTAAAGATATTTTTTGAGTTCCAAATTTTTCTCCCACCCTCCCTTACCTTCCTGCTCCAGAAGCCAGTAAGCATTTGATATATGTTATACATTGCAATTATGTTAAACATATTTCCATATTAATCAGAACAAAAGAAAATAAAAATTCAAGAAAAAGTAAAGAACAATAATTACAAAAGCATGCTGTGTTTTTTGTGCCTAACCTATTCCACTGATCTTCCTCTCTATTTCTTAGTCAATACCAAATAGTTTTGATGCATACTGCTCTATAATACATATTTTTAAATCTGGTACAGCTAGGCCACATTCCATTGCATTTCTTCTTCAATAATACCCTTGCTATTCTTGACCTTTTGTTCTTCTGTATGCATTTTGTTATGTTTTTCTTTTTTTCTTAGCTCTGTGGAATACTTTTTTTTTGGAAGTTTGGTATGGCACAGTATAAGTAAATTAATTTGGGTAGAATTGTCATTTTTATTATATTAGCATGGCTTACCTATGAGCAATTAATATTTTTTCCAATTTTTTAGATATGATTTTTTTTTCACATGAAAAGTGATTTGTAATTGTGTTCAAGAGTGCCTGGGTTTGTCTTGGCAGGTAGACTCTCAAGTATTTTATATTGTCTACAGTTATTTTATGTGGAATTTCTCTTTCTATCTCTTGCTGCTGGACTTGTTTGATCACATATAAAAATGCTGATTATTTATGTGGGTTTATTTTATATCCTGTAACTTTGGTAAAGATGTTAATTGTTTCAAGTAGTTTTTTGGTTGTTTCTTTAAGATTCTCTAAGAATATTATCTGAAAAGATCGATAGTTTTGTTTCTTCCTTTCCTATTCTAATTCCTTTAATTGCGTTTTCTTCTCTTATTGCTAAGGCTAACATTTCTAGTACGATTTCTATTAGTGGTGATAATGGACAGCCTTGCTTCACCCTTGATCTTATTCGGATTGCCTCTAATTAATCCCCATTGTATATAATGCTTGCGGATGGTTTAAGATAGATACTGTTTAACATCTTAATAGGAATGGTAGTTGTATTTTGTTAAAGGCTTTCTCTGCATCTATTGAGATAATCATATGATTTGGGTTAGTTTTGTTATTTATGTGCTCAATTATGTTGATAGTTTGCCTAATATTCAACTAGCCCTAGTAAACATCCTGGTAAACATCCCACCTGGTGATAGTGCATTATCATGGTAAAATTGCTGTAACCTCTTTATTAATATTCTATGTTAAAATTTTGCATTAATATCCATTAGAGATTGGTTTATAATTTTCTTTCTCTGTTTTTGATCTTCATGGTTTAGGCATCAATTCCATATTTGTCTCATGGAAGGAATTTGGTAGTATTTCTTCTTCACGTATTTTTCCAAATAGGTTTTGTAAAATTGGAATTAATTTTTCTTTAAATGTTATGTAGAATTCACTTGTAAACCCATCTGGCCCTGGAGATTTTTTTCTTCAGTAATTCACTGATGGCTTCTTCAATTTATTTTTTTTCTGAAATTGCCTTAATCAAGGATTTTATTTCCTCTTCTGTTAATCTGAGCAGTTTATATTTTTGTAAATATTCATCTGTTTCATTTAGATTTTGAAGTGTATTGCCACATGGTTGATTGAAATAGGCCCCAATTATTTCTTCAATTTCCTTTTCATTGCTAGTGAATTCACCCATTTCATTTTTGATGTTGGTAATTTGGTTTTCTTCTTTCTTTGCTTTTAATCCGAATAACCAAAGGTTTATCTATTTTATTGGTTTTTCAGAGAACCAGGTCTTATTTTTATTTATTAATTCTATAGTTTTCTTACTTTTGATTTTATTAACCTCACCTTTGATTTTAAGCATTTCCAATTTAGTTTTAAGTTGGGGATTTTTCATTTGTTCTTTTACTAACTTTTTTAGTTGTATGCCAAATTTATTGATCCCCTCTTTAATTTATTCATGTAGGCATTTAGAGATATAAAATTTCCCCTAGGAACTGCTTTGGCTGCATCCCATAAGTTTTAGTATATTGTCTCTTTATTGTCTTTCCCTCGGATGAAGTTACCGATTGCTTCTATGATTTGTTGTTTGACCCACTTATTTTTGAGGATGAGATTATTTAGTTTCCAATTCATTTTTGGTCTTTCCATGGCCCTTTATTACAAATAATCCTTATTGCATCATGGGTGAAAAAAGGATGCATTTTACTATTTTGGCTTTCTACATTTGACTGTGATGTTTTTGTGTCTTAACACATGGTCACTTTTTGTGTATGTGCCATGAACCACCAAGAAAAATGTATATTCCTTTCTATCCCCATTCAGTTTTCTCCAGAGGTCTATCATATTGAGTTTTTCTAAAATTCTCTTCACCTCCTTAATTTCTTTCTTATTAATTTATCTAGTTCTTAAAAGGCAAGCAAGTTTGAAGTCCCCCAGTCTTCCATTTCTCTGTCCATTTTTTCCTCTACCTCTCTTACTTTTCCAAATTCTAGAGATCAAAGAGGGGATAACATAAACACTTCATTGGTATAGAATTTTATTTTACCCTATAGAGAAGTCTAAGTATATTCCTTTCAGTTGCCCTAATACTGAAAATGTTCTTATGAGTTATAAGTATCATCTTCCCATGTAGGAACGTAAACAGTTTAACCTTTTAACATGCCTCATGATTTCTTTTTCCTGATTAACTTTTTTTTACTTCACTAGGTTCTTTTATTTGAAAGTCAAATTTTCTATTCAGTTCAGGTAGTTTCATTAAAAATACCCGATAGTACTCTTTTTTATTGAAGTCCCATTTTCCCCCTGAAGGATTATAGCCAGTTTTGCTGGGTAAGTGATTCTTGTTTGTAATACCAGTTCCTTTGCCATCTGGAATATCATATTTCCTACCCTCTGATCCTTTAATGTATAAGCTGCTAGATCTTCTGTTATCCTGACTGTAACTCTGCAGTACTTGAATTGCTTATTTTTAGCTGCTTGCAATATTTTCTCCTTGGCCTGAGATCTCTGGAATTTGGTTATAATATTCCTAGAAGTTGTCATTTTTGGATCTAATTCAGGAGGTAATTGATGGATTCTTTCAATTGCTATTTTATCTTCTGCTTCTAGAATATCAGGACAATTTTCCCTGACAATTTCTTGGAAGATGATGTCTAAGCTATTTTTTGATCATCATTTTCAGGTAGCCCAATGATTTTCAAATTATCTCTCCTGGAACTATTTTTGAGGTCATCTATTTTTCCAAGGAGATATTTCATTTTGCCCTCTATTTTAAAAAAAAATTAATTTGGATTTGCTTTATTGTGTCTTGATTTCTCATAAAGTCATTTGTTTCTATTTGCTCTATCCTAATTCTTAAACAATGATTTTCTTCAGAGTGCTTGTGGACCTCCTTTTCCATTTGGCCAATTTGGCTTTTCAAGCTGTTGACATTTTTCTCATGACCTTCCTGCATTACTCTCATTTCTCTTTCAATTTTTTCCTCTACCTCTCTTACTTTTCCCTCTGCCTTTTGTACTTTATCTTGAAAGTCCTTTTTGAGAACTTCTATTGCCTGAGACAAATTCATATTTTTCTTGGAAGCTTTGGATGTAAGAGTTTTGACTTTGTTATCTTTTTCTGAGGGTGTATTTTTTTCCTTTTACCATTTATTTAATTCATTTATTTTTGCAGGGCAATGAGGGTTAAGTGACTTGCCCAGGGTCACATAGCTAGTAAGTGTCTAGTGTATGAAGCTGGATTTGAACCCAGGTCCTCCTGAACCTAGGGCTGGTGCTTTATCCACTGTGCCACCTAGCTGCACTTTGAGGGTGTATTTTGATCTACCGTATCACGAAAGAAACTTTCAATGGTCAGCTGCTTTTTCTACCTGCTCATCTTGCCTGTCTATATCTTGGCTTTTAACTCCTTCTTAAAGTTGAGCACTGCTCCCAAGCTTCAGGGGTTCCCAGGTGGTATGATTTAAGGAGAGGCTTGTTCTCAGTCTGCCTGGCCTACAAGTAACCATGGACTGCTTGCTTTTTATCCCGGAAGCAGAAATCTGATTGAAATCTGATTTTTTGTGTTCTGCAAGCTTGGTGTGCCTGTGCTCCTCCCCACTGGCCTGCTGCCACTGGAGTTGGTTTCCTGGTTCAGAACATGGGTGTTCTGCCATAACTCTAGCAGAGACCTCATCCTATCTCTCTCAGGACAACTGCTGAACCCCCTGACCTGTCCAGAGCTGAGTTTCAGAAGAAGCCACTGGTGCTGAAGATTCCTAGGCTCTGGAGGCATGACCTGCCTTTGGATGGATTTGCACCACATGCTGCATTCCTCTCTCACCCTGGTGCAGAAAATTACCTCACTCTGATCTTTTGCAGGTTCTGCTCCTCTAGGATTTGTCTTATAGCAATTTTTGAGGTATGTGGATGGGTCTGTCGGGAGCTCTAAGAGTTACAGCCTTTCCTCTACCATCTTGGCTCTGCCACCTCTCATTTGATTTTTAAAATCCTTTATGAGATATTCCAAGAAGGCTTTTTGGTCTTGAGACCAATTCACCTTCCCTCTTGAGGCTTCACATGTAGGCATTTTGGGTGTACTGTATTCATCTGAATTTTTCTTTTGACCTTCCATGTTGACACATAAGCTCTTAATGGTAAAGGCCCTTTTCTGTTTCTTGCTCATATTGTGGCTTATTTCTTTATTTACTTTTAACATCGAGGACTGCTCCTGGGGCACAGTGGCCACTGTTGCAAGCTTTTTGTACTCCGAGTTGCCTGTGTCTTGTGAATACCTCACCACCCTGGGCTTGCTCCCTGTGCTTGCTCCCTGAACTGGGATGGCTTGGCCTAGTCATGCCTGTTCTGTGGGTGGTTCTCTAACTGGAGGTTTTCCCTCTCAGCTGGGGCTGGTGGGTCTCACAACTGGCTTGCTGCACTACCAGCTTGCTGAGCCAGTTCCAAGGGGCCTCAGTTGCTATGCTGTGGCTAAAATCCTCCTACTGACTTGCCCAGACCCCCATCCATGCTGTGCTGAGCTGCACTGTGCTGTTCTGTGCTCCCCTTTTGCCCTAATGAGGCAGACCTTTACTGAAGTCTCCTAAATTATCTAAACTTGGAAGATTGTCTCTTTTTGTAGGATTTGTAGTTTCAGAATCTGTTTAGAGGCTTTATTTAATGTTGTTATTGAGGAAAACTTGGGAGAGCTCAGGCAACTTCTTGGTTTCTCTCCACCATCTTGGCTCTGTCCCTGATGGCATTCCCTCTACTTTCAATTAGATTGAGCTAAGCCCTACATGAGTGCCCATGCTGGGGCCTTACCTGTAAAGAGAAATATCAGCTATCAAAATGACTCTAAATGTCCTTGCCCCCTCTCATTAGTATTCATAGCTAGTTAGATCATAAAAGGTAAAACAACCAAAATAATGTGAGTTTTCTTGCTTAGATTGCCATGGGTTGCTGGTACCTTATGAGAAGGCCTCATTCTTCCCATGAACCCCTGACTTCTCCCTTCCCCCCCTTTTTTCTTCTGAAATTATACAAATCTTTCTGTAGGTTTTCCTGGTGAAAATCAATGTACTCAGGGCAGCTAGGTGGTACAGTGGATAGAGCTCCAGCCCTGGAGTCAGGAGGACCTGAGTTCAAATCCAGCCTCAGACACTTAACACTTACTGGCTGTGTGACCCTGCGCAAGTCACTTAACCCCAATTGCCTCACCAAAAAAAAATCAATGTACTCAGGCATGGGTAATCCAGGAACTTTCTTTAATCTCAATTAAAATGCTTTTCCCTCTACCTATGAGTTTGAATTATTTCAGTGCTATGAGAACTTATAGGTTTTTCCCATATATTTAACACTATATTAAATCTAGATCCCTATAAATTATGTATTAGCTCTGTTCACTTGAATGAAAGTAGGAAGTTTCCAATGGAGGGGGAGATATTTAATGGGATGGAGAGCTAAATTATTGAAGATTTGTAAATGCAATTTGGGTTATGCCTGTGCAAACTAGGGTATTAAAACTTCACATTGAGACAGGAGAGAGAGAGAGAGAGAGACAGAGAGACAGAGAGACAGAGAGACAGAGAGACAGAGAGAGAGACAGAGAGAATAAGACAGAGACAGACAGAGAGAAAGATGGAGAGACAGAGAGACAGAGAGGTGGGGGACAGTACAGGGAAACAGAATAATTCCCTAGAACATAGAAAAGCCAGTATAATCCTAAAGATAAGAGAAACCTGAAAACAGTCATTTTTTTCTTCCTTTTCTCTAAAAGTAGAAACCCCAAGTTTGAAAGCAAAGTCATGCCTCAGAATGGAAGTGAGTTGCCAGGGAAGCTCTGTCCATTTAAAGGGAATTGGAGATGAATTTACTGGGCATGCAATCAGGATATTCATTTCAGGGGTGATAGACAACACGGCATGCTTTGCTCACCAGAGACAACTAGGGTTATTCTGTACTTTTTCTAGGCAAGGAAATTTAGAAGTCCTTCATGTTCAGATGTTCAGGTCATCAAAGATTTTATAGCTCAATGAAATAGTCAAACTCAGACCAACTGCTAACATCTTATACTTATATCATCCCTTTGAGATTTTACCGCTGTATTGATTCCAACCCAAATAGGTGTTCATAAGTCCAGAATTTTGTTCTATAATAACTATATAATAACCATTTTAATTTTAAGAGTTTGTTGGCTTTTGTTTTATTTTGTCTGGGCTCATAATTTCATTAGTTCATCATCATTGTGTCCTTTTGCAACCAAGGTAGAATAGAACTTATCTTTTATTTAATGTTTTGGAGAGTTATTTATGGCAGTTAAATTTTTAGTAAAATAACCTATACCATGGTCATAAAGATATTGTTATGTTCAGAGCCAACCCTTGAACAAAAGTCTTCCTGACTCAAATTCAATTCTCCACAAATGAAGTTAAGGCTCACTACTTCTTTTTTTTTTTTTTTTTAAGTGAGGCAATTGGGGTTAAGTGACTTGCCCAGGGTCACACAGCTAGCACGTGTTAAGTGTCTGAGGCCGGATTTGAACTCAGGTACTCCTGAATCCAGGGCTGGTGCTCTATCCACTGCGCCACCTAGCTGCCCCCAAGGCTCACTACTTTTTAAGCATTTTTTATAGTTGAGATTTTAAAACAACAACAACAGACACAAAATCTTCAGATATTGAAGCATTCATTGAAGCATTGTTTTAGTTAATGGAGATGATTTTATCCATGTTAATTCAATAATTTTTATTTTAACTATTTTCCTATACACTTTTTAACCTTTAATGTCTTTTTCAAAAGAAATTTCTGGATGAATATACCTTATTGCATAACTCTTGATTGAAATTTCAATGTCAACTTCCTTTTGAGTAGTTATTATAACTGATACAATATGGACAGTATTTCTCTGTCCACAGAGAAAAATAGATTTATAATATCAGAAAAAAGGTAGGTTACAGTGGCAAACACTTTGTAGCTACAAAATAATCTGTCTTTATCATCTCATATGATCAATTAACCAATATGCATCAAATATTAAAATAGCACTGGAAATACATAGAAATATAATAGTTTCTGCCCCCAAGGAACTTACATTTTATATGGTGACAACATATGTGCATGTATATATGTATGTATACATGTATATATATAAATACACACATACATGTGTGTATGTTAATTTATATGTGTTTGTATGTATATATTTGTTAATGTATATATGCATGCATACATATATTCATAGAAGGAGATAAACATTAAATGCTTAAAATAAACGAGATAATTTTGGGAAGGAGGAAATAGCTACTAGGAAGATCATGGTAGGTTTCATGGAGAGGTGACACTTGAATTGAGCTTTGAGGGAATTAAGGGATTTTAAGAGACAAAGGTGAGAAGTGAACATATTCCAGGCATTAGGGATGGTCAATGTAAAGGCTTGGAGTCAGGAGAGGGGATAGCTGGTATGAAACAACAAAAAGTCCAGGAATGAAGAGCATATAAATGAGAGTAATGTATCAAAGTCTTGAAAGGAATGTTGGAACCAGGCTGTTTTGTTTTACTTTTTTATTCTATCAAAATGATCCAGTCCCAAAACATTGTTTGTCTTTTCCTCTTATGAAGGATTTTTAAAACTTGAAATAGGGGGCGGAGCCAAGATGACAGAGAGGAAGCAGCAAGCTGCCTGAGCTCTCCTTCTGTTCCCTCAAAAAGAACATTAAATCAAGCTTCTGGATGGACTCTGAAACTACAGAACCTGCAAAGAGACACAGAGACACAGTATTCCAACCAGAGATAATTTAGAAGACTTCAGGAAAAGGTCGGTCTGACTTGAGCAAAAGGGAGGCCCGGTGCTGGGCAACAGCCCAGCACCGAGGGATTGGGGCAAGTCAGCAGGAGCTACAGGCCACAGCCGAACAACTGAGGCCCCTGGAACCTGGCTCAAAAATCTGGTGGCCAAGAAGGACAGTGGAAAAACCTATCTGCACCGTCCAGAAGGGCCACAAACAGGTCAGGCGGGATCGGGCACTGGGATCAAGCGCCTGGCTGAGCGCTCAGACAGGAAGTGCAGGAGGGCGAACTGCACAAACTATAAAGGCCTCAGAGTAAAAAGCCAGTCACACAGCACCTATACCCCTTACAAGAAGCCCAAAACAGGGACCCTGGTGCCCCCAGATCAGACCACAACTTAAAAAAATAAATAAATAAGCTGCAATAATGAGTAAGAAGCAAAAAAGAGCCCTCTCCATTGAGAGCTTCTGTATCAATAGGGAAGAAGTCAACACAAACTCAGAAGAGGACAATACCCTCAAATTGCCTCCATCTGAAGCCTCACGAGGGAAGGTGAATTGGTCTCAAGAACAAAATGCCTTCCTAGAAGAGCTCAAAAAGGATTTTAAAAATCAATTGAGAGAGGTAGAATGAAAAATGGGGAGAGAAATTTAAGCAAAACAAGAAAACTATGAAAAAAGAATCAGCAGCTTGGAAAAGGAAGCACAAAAATTGACTGGTCAAATGGAAAAAAAAAAGGTGCATAATCTCACTGAAGAAAACAATGCCTTAAAAATTAAAATTGGTCAGTTGGAAGTTAAGGAATCCATGAGACACCAGGAATTAGTCAAGCAGAATCAAAAGAATGAAAAAATAGAAGAACATGTGAAATACCTCATTGGAAAGACAACTGATCTGGAAAACAGATCGAGGAGAGACAATTTGAGAATCATTGGACTGCCTGAAAGCCATGACCAGAAAAAGAATCTAGACACCATATTCCAGGAAATTATTAAGGAGAACTGCCCTGATATTATAGAATCAGAGGATAAAATCATCATTGAAAGAATCCACTGATCACCTCCTGAAAGAGACCCCAAAAGGAAAACTCCAAGGAATATTGTAGCCAAATTCCAGAATTATCAGGTGAAGGAGAAAATACTCCAAGCAGCCAGAAAGAAGCAATTTAAATATGATGGAGCCACAGTCAAGATTGCTCAGGACCTGGCAGCATCAACATTAAAGGACCGCAAGGCTTGGAATATGATATTCAGAGAAACCTGGAGGGTCTTGCATGGGCTGATGATGAGTGAGATGAGCAGAACCAGAAGAACATTGTGCACAGTATCATCAACAGTGAGTGTTGATCTACTGTGATGGACTATATTCTTCTCACCAATGCAATGGTACAGAAGGGTTCCAGGGAACTCATGATAGAAGAGGCTCTCCAAATCCAAGAAAAAAAAAAGAAAGAAAGAACTGTGGAGTATGGATGCTGAATGAACCATACTATTTCCTTTGTTTTTGGTGCTGTTGTTTTTTCTATTTTGAGGTTTTTTCATCATTGCTCTGATTTTTCTCTTATAACATGACTAATGCAGAAATAGGATTAATGTTATCATGGGTATACACACACACACACACACATATATATATATATAACCTATATCAGATTGCCTGCTGTCTAGTGAAGGGGGGAGGGAGGGGAGGAAGCGAGAAAAATCTGAAATTGGAAAGCTTGTATAAACAAAAGTTGAGAACTATGTTTACATGTAATGGAAAACAATTAATTAATTAATTAATTAATTTAAAAAACTTGAAATATCTAGATAATTGCCTTAATTATCTACTTCCCTTGGCTTGAGTTCATGTATATGACTATGTTAGGAATATAAATAAATGTCTAGTAATCTAGGTCAACCATGACATATCTATTCTGTTGTAGATGTGGTACAAATATGCAGAATTAAAATGATTGAATCATGACAAATCAAAAACACTGTTTTGTTTCCCCATGGACTCATAGCATCCTTGATTTAGAGCTGGGTGGAATCTTACAGAACATATAATTTGACCCTCCTCATTTTACAGTTGAGGAAAGAGAAATCCAAACATGTTAAGCAACTTACCCAAGATGACATTACTAGCATAAGGGCCAAATTTAGTATGGGAAGAGTTAATTGGGTAGCTTGCCATAGTATTGGGATAAGAAAGGAAATAGCCTCTTTCAAAAAACAAAACAGGTTTATTTATGGGAACAAGTTCAAAACACAAGTGAGTTTAATAGAGTTAGGGAATCTAAATCTCTGAGGTAAAAAGGCCCCAGGCATCCTGAACCTGCCTCCAGCCCAGTCAGCTCCAAAGAGTTAACTTTGCCTCAAAAAATAAACAAAACAAAACAAAACTCACCACCACCCAAATCTTTAGCTCTAAGGAGAATTAGGTTGCAGTGTCTTCTATTTTGGTCTGAAGGTCAAACACTAACAGCTCCTCTGTCTACCTTCCTTCCCTGTTTCTCTCAGAATTCTCTCCTCAGAAAAACTCTCCTCTCCCTATTCCTCTAACTGGCTCTAACTGACTCTCCCACAGGAAGGGGCAGTTCTTTGTCATCCTGAGTCTCCAATTGGCTCAGCACACCCACATGCGCTGTCTCCATTATAATCTGGCCAGACCCATGTGGGCGTGGGGGAGCTATTAGGGGCAATTAATTCTTAGTTTCAATAAATGTTCCCTGTGGTCAGAGTTTCTCTTGTTTGTTCAATTATCTCCCAAAGTACACACCTATCTTCTCTTAGGCTTTTAAGCTTATATTTTTTCAGTTTGACCATAATGAAGTAAAGATAGGGTTATGAAAATGCCAAATCACAATTAATTCTTTACACTAGAAAGTTGCAGAATCAAGATTTGAACCCTAGTACTTATCACAAAAGAGAAATGGCAGAAGCAGTTGAAAGCATTGAGGAATTAAGGCTGACTTTATGATAATAAAAATGGATGTTAGGAGAGGAGGCTGGAGGAGTCTAAAAACTGGATTCATGACCTGAAAAAGAAAGAGTGATCTGAAACCACTTTGGGTGTAGAAATAGGCCCAAGGTCATTATGGGACCCCAGAAATGTGCAACAATCAATAACCCATGATGAGAATACTGAATCTACATGAACACTAACTATGATGTGCCATCTTTGGCTTTTTATAACATCAAAGAATAGAATAACAACAACAGCCCACACTTAGAGCACACTTTCCACGTAACAACTTTGTAAAGTAGGTAGTACAAGTATTATTATTCTTACGTTACAGATAAGGAAACTGAGGCTCAGAGAGGTGAAATGACATACAAAATCAGGGACACCCTAGATAGTAATTTTTAATTCCTGGGGATGTTACCTTGAACAAGTCACTTAATCTCTATGTTCTTATTTCCTCATCTTTAAAATGAAGTTAGATTAGATGACTTCTCAGTTCCTCTCTGGTGCCAAATTGACAGTAATGATGAGCATGATGATGATGATCAATGATAATGATGATGACAACATTGAGTACTGGAGCAAAAATTAGAATCCATCCAAGTATCTACTTAATATAAACCTAGAATTCTTTCTACAACATGACTATGTTTAATTAATTGAGTGAGTTATAATTTACTGAAAAATTCACCTATATGGAACCCTTTGTTCCTGTATAATACAATATTTCATCAGTGAGACATTGCTGTAGATCAGGGATAAGCACAATCCAATAGTCAAAGGATAACTTGTTTGTTGCAAAGCATCTGCAGAGGATATAAAGTCTGCATCAGGGAGGATTAATGGAGGACAATAAACTCCTCAGAAAACCAAGGCCCTGTGTCCTTTGTTTGTGCCCCCAGGGCCCACTCAGTTTTTCAGACAAACATGCCCAGAAGGTTTCATCAGAAGGCAAGTGGCAACTTCCTTTCCTCCTAGGTAACATATGTTAACTTTAAAGCCCTTTCTCTGCCACGTTTTTTAAAAGGGCTATTTGGGATGTAGACTCATAAGTGCCATTAGAATCTCAGTGACTAGGAAAAAAAAAGATCTATCAATAAGCAGCCTTACATGAAAAAAAAGATTGAATAAAAAGCTCAACACTATACCACTGTGTATTCTTAAGACAATACCCATATCTTTGTCGTATGTTTCAAAGAACCTTAAAAGTGAAAAATTAAGACAAAGTAGAAAGGGAGGCTACTTTAACAGACTGGTAGTGTGTCTGATAGTTTTTTCAAAGCAAATTTTAAAATAAATACCTATAGCCTTTTAGGCACAGAGGCCCATTTTTGTTTCAAAAGAAACATAGATTTAGAGATTAGAAGGGACCTTAGTGGTTATATATTCAAAACTCTTTTTGTTAAAGATTTGGAAATGGAGATTCAGAGAGGTAAGGTGACTTCCCTAAGGTTACAAAAGTAAGGTTACAGTAAAAATCATGGTCAGGATTTGAACTCATCTCCTCTGACTCCAAAGCTATGGCCCTTTTATATTACCACCCCAGAACCAGTCCCTTCCTAGGCAAAGAAAACAAATAGCCTAACAACTGTCTCTTTCCCTAAAAAGAAAAATAACTCTTCTAATTCTTCTATTTATCTGATATAGCTTTTAAAACTGCCACCATTAGAGTAACTAATTGGAATTAAGATTTTATCTTTTAGAAGGTTCCTATTAAATTCAAATATATCACTGAAGCATTCTGATCAGACTTGGCCACTTTCCCCATTAGGGACTGGGGCACTATAACAAAAACAACCAGACTTCCTTAGTGTAATAATTAGATAAAATTTAAAAGGCTAAATTTGGGAACTCATTTTTCCAGCTTACTTTTGACTAATTTCCTTACAGGTACCATGGGGTCTACTTACCTTAATTTGGTACCTCATGTATAAGATGAAGATGTTGGCGTAGATTACCCTCAAGGCCCCTTCTAGTTGGTACAGTGGTCCAATTCCTAGATGGACATGGATTTAGAATAAGAAGACATGTTTAAATATGAGCTCTCCTACAACACACCACAGAAAAGGTTGCTTAAAACTATCCACTTCCAGATAGAATACAAATAAATTCAGAATATTTATTGAAGCATATTTTCCCTTTATTCTTCTTGCTTTTTAAAATTTTCTATAGGGTCATATAAACCTTCCCATATTTTTCTGAAACTATTCCCTTCATTATTGCTTATAGGACAATAACATTCAATCACATTCATATTCAGATATTCCCCAATTGATGGACATCCTTTCAGTTTCCAAAGAAAGCTGTTATAAATATTTTTATACATATAGAAACTTTTAAAATTTTTCTTCTTTTCATTTTGATCTCTTTGAGGTAAAGAACTACAACTAGTATTGCTGGGTAAAAGGCTTTGTAGTTTTATAGTCATGTGGGAATGGTTCCAAATTTTTCTGAAAAATGGTTAGACTATTCCACAGTTCCACTAGCAGTGCATCAGTGTCCCTATTACTCCATATCCCATTCAACATTTTTCATTTTCTTCCTGTTATTTTAACTCATCTGATGGGTATGAGTACCTCAGAGGGGTTTTTATTTGCATTTCTCTAATCATTAGTGATTTAGAGCATTTTTCCTATTATTATTGATAACTTTAATTTCTTCTTCTGAAAACTACTTGTTCATATCCTTTGACCATATATCAATTGGGGAATGCCTTTTATTTTTATTTAATTTGACTCATTTCCCTATATGTTTTTCTTGTAATAAAAAAAATGCTTAGCTTTAATCATTGCCATTTTTTTGCAGGGCAATGAGGATTAAGTGACTTGCCCAGGGTCATACAGCTAGTAAGTGTCAAGTGTGAGGCTAGATTTGAACTCAGGTTCTCCTGAATCCAGGGCCAGTGCTTTGTCCCCTGCATCACCTAGCTGCCCAATCATTGCCACTCTTAATCCATGCTCCTTCTTATCTCCTTTTGCTTAGCACTTGCTCCCCCCTCCTTTCCCAGTTGCAAAATATAAATTTCTATACTCAATTCTGGAAGCATGTATATGTATGCATATGTGTAGATACATATGCATGCATGTGTGTATATAAGCACTTGTGTGTGTGTATGTGTGTGTGTGTGTGTGTGTGTGTGTGTACACATGCATTTATGAATTTATTTCCCTACTTGAACAAGTTCAGTTAAGAGTGAGGTTCTAGTGTTTCCTACTCCACCCTCCCATTTTCTACTCAATTATAAAAAATCAAAGTCTTTATTTGCTTTATATGTGAGATAATTTTCACTATTACGCTTACTTCCTCCTTCACCCAGTGCATTCTTCCTTTTTATGACTCCATTTTCCTTTTGATATCATCTCAACATAATAGTAGACCCACAACCATGGCCTCTACTTCTAACTGCCCTAATGATAATAATGTTCATAGATAGCATTTGTATCTAATCCCCAGATAGGAATACAAAATGTTTAACATCCTTAAATCTTTTATGATTTCTCATTCATTTTTATCTTTTTATAATTCTCTTGAGGCTTCTCTTTGAATATGAAATTTGTATTCAGCTATGGTCTTTTCATCAGGAATGCCTAGAAGTTCTCTCTTTTGTTGTGTACATTTTTTTTTCTACTGTAGGATTATATTTAGTTTTGCTGGATATTTTATTGTTGGTTATAATCCTAGCTCTTTGGTCTTCCAGAATGTCATATTACAAGCTGCCTGCTTCTTTATGATGGTTACTGATAAATATTGTTTAATCCTGAATGTGGCTCTGTGTTAGTTTATGGCTGATTTTAACATTTTCTCCTTGACTTCAAAGCTTTCAATTTTGGCTTGATATTCCTGTTTTCCTTATGGGATTTCTTTCAAAAGGTGATCAGTGGATTCTTTTAATTTCTACTTTGCCCACTGGATCTCAGATATCTGTGTAATTTACCATTATGATTTCCTGAAATATGATGTATAATCTCTCTCTCTCTCTCTGTTGATCATGGTTTCAGTTAGCACCGTAATTCTTAAATTACCTCTTCTTATTCTATTTCCCAGGTCAGTTTTTTTTCCTATGTGATATTTCACACTTTTTTTCAATTCCTTTTTCATACTTTTAACTTTGTTTTATTTATTTATTTTTTTATGTCCCTTGGAGTCACTAAATTCCATGAAACAACTTTTTTAAGGAGCTATTTTCTTCAGTAAGGTTTTTATATTTCTTTTCCTTCCCTCAGAAAATTCTGTTTTATAGGGTTTTATTTTCTTCAGTGTCTTTGTATCTCTTTTAACAAACTTTCAGTTATATTTTTATAATTTTCATCATATCTATTTTTTCCAAATTTTCCTATACAACTCTTATTTGATTTTTAAAACATTTTTTCTACTTTTGATCTTTTTTCCCTTTAGCTCTTCTAGGAATTCATATTTTGATCTCTGAATTTTTCTTTGAGGCTTTGTTTGTAGATGTTTTCAAATCATTGCCTTTTGAGTTTGTGTCTTGAGCTTCCCTGTCACCATAGTATCTTTTCATATTCAGACTTTTTTTTTATTCTTTCCTCATTTTTCCAGTATAACTCTTGTCTTTGGACTTTGAATTAGAAGTGAACTCTGTTTTCCTCTAGAAGTAAACTGTTTTCCTCTAGAAGTAGGGGCAGGGAGTAATGTCAGATTTGAGCTTCCATGCTTTATATCTTTCTGCTGCTTCCACAGCTGAATGGGGGCATCCAAACTTTTGGAGCTTCTAGAGTGGCATTATCTAGGGAGAGGTCCTATATGGGAAGATGAAAAATGTAACTTCTAAAAACATTATCATGTTTAGAAGTTAGAAGGACTCTACATAAATAAAAGTCATAGGAGTCAGTCAATTATGTTGGCACAATCTTTTGCTTGTATCTCAACAAATTAACTTGTGACTATTATTTATATTCTAAATAATAGAAAATACAACATTCATGTGGGAATGGCAGAATATTAAGCAAATAAGATTCATTAGCACAGATTAGTTTTTATTTTTCTCAGATTTTCCTACAATCAATTAATGTTATGGCCCTGCCTAAAGGATTAGGATATCGTGATGACTCATGATAACATGTGGGATGCTGGGCATTCTAAAGGCACTGAGATTCTTGTGGAAAAGGGAAGAGGAGTAAAAAAAATGGGGCATGAATGATAAAAATTTCCTGTTTTTTATTTGGTAGCAAATCAAATCCAACCCTGTTCTCAACCAAAGGTCACTTTCTCAGAGAGAGAGAGAGAGAAGTATTTATTCAGTAAAATCTGGATGATGATTGTTATATTCATGAAAATATTAAGGATAAAATTATTTGGAGTTATGTGTTATTAGAGATAAAGGAATTAAGAATTATTCAAGACCCAGAAGGTGTGTTGGAGGAGGAGGCAGCTGTACATTAACATTCCTTGCACTGATGAAATTAGTTTAAATTATTAATGACAACTTCATTTGAATAAGTCAAATCTAATATAAGGAGGCTATATTTCTCTTTTTTGTGAACTATTCTTCATCACAATTTATAGTATTGCAATGACACAATTAAGTATTATATTAACTGTGTCTCTGCATACTTGAAGAAAAAGCCAACATACTGAAGCTCTATTTTTAACATAGAGATTGAATATAAAAGCACTACCAAAAACATTTTTTATACTAAGCTCCTTCTAAGAGACATAGCTAAAACTATACGACCAATGTGCAGAAGAGATTGTGTTGTCATGTCATTTAATCAAAATTTCATATGATTCCAAAACAAAATTTTCTTCCTTTACCATTTTTTCTCTTTGTTCTCAAACTATTTTGTTGATTAAAATTTAAAAGGTACCCAAAGGATAATATGAAGGTGCCTGATGGGGTATAGCATGTTAGCAAGGACTGGCAGATTAACATGGTATAAAAGACATTAACAAATAGAAAAGGAGGTTGGATTGGCCATAGAGAGAATTAATGAAAACAAATGGATATTACCAGTACTACACTGATGTTTTTGAGGTGGAAGGACTATTTGAATTTGAATGCCACGGAGGATTTAAGAAGATGTAGGAATAAAAGCCCTAACAGGGCAATATCAATGGCTAGGATCCATATCCATGGAGAGATTATCCATACTAATAAAAAGGAAGGATGGAAACAAGAATTTATTAAGCACCTACTATGTGCTAGTCATTGTGCTAAGCACTTTACAAAGTAGCTAGGTGACACAGTGGATAGAGTGGTGGGCCTGGAGTCTAAAAGACATGAGTTAAAATCCAGATTTAGACATTTACTAGCTGTGTGACCCTGGCCAAGTTACTTAACCTAGTTTGTCTCAGTTTCTGCATCTGTAAAAATGAGTTGGAAAAAGAAATGGCAAATGAATCCAGAATCAATGACAAGAAACAAAAATGTCTCATTTTATGTGGAATATGTGGGATTGAATACTATGTATATGCCATCTATGTAACTTTAGAAATCATTCATAACTTCATCAATATTATCATTGTCCTCATCACCATTTTTATAATACTTATTGTTAAGGGCTAAAATTCTAGCTAAACTGTCTAAAATATCTAATGAGTGGTCGCCAATAAATTATAAGCTTTAGCAAGAGTTAGACTTTTAAGCATTTATTAAGGAGAATAAGAATTTGATAAAGAGAGAGAGAAAGGCCTAGATTTCTATCTATTAAAGGGAGAGCGCATTTCTAGCTCCACTCTCCACCAGAGTCTCAGGAAAGAGCCTGAGAGCAAGCGCCAGTCTCTTCCTTCCTCCTCCCACTAGCCCGCGTCACTTCCTGACGCCAAAGAAAAGACTCCTGGTCTTGCCCTCAAAGACCTTCGCTTCATGGGTGGAACTCTTCTACAGTAAGTCTCCAGCGGGTGGCGTCAATCCAATCGTTACATTATAATGTAATAGGTACTATGTTAAGTGTTATGAAAATAATATTAGAGGACTTCCAGTGCCAAGATGGTGGAGTGAGAAGAGAACCCTATGGAGATCTCCCAAATTTCCCTTGCAAACCAATACAAAACTGCCTCTGAATCATTCCAGGAGCAGGGAAGCAACTTACAAGTCCAGCAGGAAATGTCTCTTACCTGTATGGGAGGGAAGAGAGGTCCAGGAACAGCAGCATCTTCTGGGCTCACAGCAGGTGGCCTAAAGCAGGACTCTGAGTCTAGGACAATCTACCATTAAGGCTTAACTCACCCACAAATCAGCAGCTCTCTTGGCAAGTGAGCAGTCTGGACAGCATAGTAGGAACCCTCACTAGGCATCCCACAGCTAGCACAGATCACCAAGGATGTTTTGATCCAACTTGTGGCCAGTAGTGAAGTCCCACTCAAGGACGGTCAACAGCAAGTTCCCACTCCTGGGACCTCCCAGCTGAGAGACGGTTTCTAGAGCAAACCAGCAGCAGAGGGCTCCAAACTTCAGCATATTTGCAATAAAATTACTCTTCCAGGACCTGACAGCAGAGTGACTCATTTACTATAGCAACCCAGGAGCAGAGGCCCCACACTTGGGCATATTGACAACAAAATTACTTCACCAGAGCCTGCTAAAAGAGAAACCCTGCATCAGGTCACCACCCTAGGGGCTGACCAAAAACAGTATGACTCCTCTGGGGTCAGCTACCAGAAAGACTGTTAACTTTTGCAATGCAATACCATGATATGACCCCTGGAGTAGGCCAGCCCAATACCAATCAGAAGGGAGGGTTCTTATACAGAGAAAGCAAGTGACTAACCCTGAAGCCCAGTGAAAGCCAACAGTGAGACCTAGAGTATCAGCATAAAAACTTGAGACAGTCCAGGAATAGAGCCCAAATCACTAATAAAGACATCAAGTGCCCAACATGACACAAAAATAGAAAAAAAAATCACAAAAACAAACAAACAAAAATTTAACTATTGACAGTTACTATGGTGATAGGGAAAATCAAGTCATAAACATAGAGGACAATAGTAACTAAATGGCTACAAGGGAAGCTTCAAAGAAAAATGCAAATTAGTCTCAGACTCAAAAATAATTCCTGCAAAAGCTTTAAAAGGATTTTCAAAAGCACATCAAAGATGTAGAATAAACAAATGGGAAAAGCAATAAAAGTAATGTAAGAGAACCATGAAAAAACAGGACAAAATTTACAGAGGAAAATAACTCCCTAAAATCATATTTAGCCAAATAGAAAAAGAAGTACAAAAGATCACTGAAGAAAATAATTTTTTTATCATAAAAGTATTTTAATATTTTCTAGTTATAAGTAGAGATAGTTTAAAACATTTGTTATTATAAGTTTTCTAGTTTCAAATATTTCTCCCTCCTTGTCGCCAGTCCTCCCTCCCCAACACAGCAAGCAATATGATATAGATTATACATGTACAGTCACATTAAATATATTTGTGCATTAGTAATGATGTGAAAGAAGAATCAGAGCAAAAGGGAAAAACTTCAACAAGGAAAAAACAAAAGAAATACAAATAGTATGATTCAATCTGCATCTAGATTTCATAGTTCATTTTTTTTTCTGGATTTGGAGAGCATTTTCCATCATGAGACCTTTAGCCAGTACCAGATAGTTTTGATGACTGCCACTTTATAATAAAGGTCCAGATTTGATACAGCTAAACCACCTTCCTGTGCATTTTTCTTTCATTATTTCCCTTGATATTCTTGACTTTTTGTTTTTCCAGATGAATTTTGTTATTATTTTTTTCTAGCTCTATAAAATAATTTTTAGGTAGTATGATTGGTATGGCACTGAATAGGTAAATTAATTTAGGTAGTATTATCATTTTTACTATATTAGCTCTGCCTATCCATGAGCAATTGATATTTTTCCAATTATTTAGATCTGATTTGATTTGTGTGAAAAGTGTTTGGTAATTGTGTTCATAGAGTTCCTGGGTTTGTCTTGGCAAGTAGACTCCCAAGTACTTTGTATTATCTACCATTTCTTTAAATGGAATTTCTCTTTCTATCCCTTCCTGCTGGACTTTGTTGGGCATGCATCGAAATGCTGATGATTTATATGGATTTATTTTATATCCTGCTACTTTGCTAAAGTTGTTAATTGTTTCAAGTAATTTTTGAGTTGATTCTCTAGGCTTCTCTAAGTATACCATCATATCATCTGCAAAGAGTGATAGTTTTGTTTCCTCCTTGCCTATTCTAATTCTTTTAATTCCTTTTTCTTCTCTGATTGCTAATGCTAACATTTCTAGTACAATATTAAATAATAGGGGTGATAATGGACATCCCTGTTTCACCCCTGATCTTATTGGGAAGGCTTCTAACTTATCTCCATTACATATAATGCTTGCAGATGGTTTTAGGTGGATACTGAGTACTAATTTAAGGAAAGCTCCACCTATTCCTAAGCTCTCTAATGTTTTTTTTATTACAAATGGGTGCTGTATTTTGTAAAAAGCTTTCTCTGCTTCTATTGAGATAATCATATGATTTTGGTTAGTTTTCTTATTGATGTGGTTGATTATGTTGATAGTTTTCCTAATGCTGAACCAGCCCTGCATTCCTGGTATAAATCCCACCTGGGCATAGTGTATTATCCTGGTGATCACTTGTTGTAAACTCCTTGCTAATATCTTATTTAAGATTTTAGCATCAATATTCATTAGGGAAATTGGTCTATAATTTTCTTTCTCTGTTTTTGCTCTGCATGGTTTTGGTAAGACTACCATATTTGTGTCATAAAATGAATTTGGTAGAACTTCTTCTTCACCTATTTTTCCAAATAATTTGTATAATATTGGAATTAATTGTTCTTTAAATGTTTGGTAAAATTCACCTGTAAACCCATCTGACACTGGGGATTTTTTCTTAGAAAGTTCATTAATGGCTTGTTCAATTTCTTTTTCTAATATGGGCTTATTTAAGGATTTTATTTCCTCTTCAGTTAACCTGGGCAGTTTGTAATTCTGTAAATATTTATCCATTTCATATAGATTGTCAAATTTATTGGCATACAGTTGGGTAAAATAATTCCTAATTTTTTATTTAATTTTCACTTCATTGGTGGAAGAATCACCCCTTTCATATACACCTCTTCATATGATGTAATTCACCCCATTCCACCTCCCTTTTCCTCTTCTCCCTATAAGATCCATTTTAATCCCTTAATTTCTTTTATGTCATCACATCAAAGATAATTTATAGTTATACCCTCAGTGTATAATCCCTCTGTCTGCCCAAATACATTTTCAGTTCTCAAGAGTTATAAGTATTATCTTCCCGTGTAGGGATGGAAACAGTTTAACCTAATCAAGTAACTTTTTTTTCCCTCTTTAACTTTTTATTTTTATTTTTATTTATTTTTATTTTTTGCGGGGCAATGGGGGTTAAGTGACTTGCCTAGGGTCACACAGCTGGTAAGTGTCAAGTGTCTAAGGCCGGATTTGAACTCAGGTACTCCTGAATCCAGGGCCGGTGCTTTATCCACTGCGCCACCTAGCCGCCCCCCCTCTTTAACTTTTTAAACTCCTCTTGATTCTTGTATGTTAAGATTGAATTTTCTATTCAGTTCTGGTCTTTTCCTCAGGAAACCTTGAAAGTCCCTAGTATCATTGAATGTCCATCTTTTCCCCTGAAAGAGAATGATCAGTTTTTCTGGGTGATAGATTCTTGACTGCAATCCAAGCTCCTTTGCCTTCCAGAATATCATCTTCCAAGTCTTGTGATCCTTTAATGTTGAAGCTGCTAGGTCCTGAGCAATCCTGACCGTGGCTCCACGATATTTAAATTGATTCTTTCTGGCTGCTTGGAGTATTTTCTCCTTCACCTGGTAATTCTGGAATTCAGCTACAATATTCCTTGGGGTTTTCCTTTTGGGGTCTCTTTCAGGAGGTGATCGGTGGATTCTTGCAGTGACAATTTTATCCTCTGATTCTATAATATCAAGGCAGTTCTCCTTAATAATTTCCTGGAATATGGTGTCTACACTCTTTTTCTTTTTTTTTTCTTTTCCTTTCCTTTTTTTTCTTTTTTTGGCAGGGCAATGAGGGTTATGTGACTTGCCCACGGTCACACAGGTAGTAAGTGTCATGTGTCTGAGGCCAGATTTTAACTCTGGTCCGCCTGAATCCAGGGCCGGTGCTTTATCCACTGCACCACCTAGGTGCCCCCTAGACTCTTTTTCTGATCATTGCTTTCAGGCAGTCCAATGATTCTCAAATTGTCTCTCCTGGATCTGATTTCCAGATAAGTTGTCTTTCCAATGAGGTATTTCACATTTTAATTTGGGAGTATTGTCCTCATCTGAATTTGTGTTTGCCTCTTCCCTGTCAACACAGAAGCTCTCAATTGTGAGAGCTCTTTTTTTGTTTCTTGCTCATAAAGCAGCTGATTTTTTTTATATTTTTATTTTTTTTTAATGTTTAGATATCCTTTGGGGGCACCAGGGTCCCTGTTTCAAGTTTCTAATGCTGGGATATAGGGGCGGTGTCACTGGCTTTCTACACTGAGGCCTCTATGGCTTGTAGATTTTTCATTGCCCTGGACTTCCTGTCAGAGCATGCTGGGATCAGTGGACCTAGCCCTTGACTTCCTGTCTGAGCATGCTGGGATCAGTAGGCCTCCTTGTGCCTGTCCTGTGGGTGTCCCTCCACCTGACAACCTGTCCTCTCGGCTGGTGCAGGTGGCTTTGGCCATTGTTCTGCTGCACCACCCGCTTGTTGTGCCAGGATCTAAAGGCCTCAATTGCTTGGCTGTACCCCACAGCTTCCTGCTGACTTGCCCCACCCTCTCCCACATGCTGCGCTGCAGTGAGCTGAGCCTCCCTTCTGCCAGAGTGAGACTAACTTTTCCTGAAGTCTTCTAAATTATCTCTGGTTGGAAGACTGTGTCTCTCTATCTCTTTGCAGGTTCTGTAGTTTCAGAATCCATTTAGAGGCTTGATTTAATGTTCTTTTTGAGGGAACAGAAGGAGAGCTCACGCAATTGGCTGCCCACTCTCTGCCATCTTGGCTCTGCCCCAAAAGCAAAACACCAATTTAATCATTCTTAGGTAGGTTCTCAGTCAGTTTCTCAGTCTCACCCAATTCAATAAATTCTAAATCAATCTTCAGGTGGGGCCCCTGGGTGACTGTCAAATTCCATTATTTTATCACACCCACACAGACAAAGAAAAGAGATGTGAAATAACTATCATAATGGATGGGTATGTGTGGTGGGGATTGGCAAAGATTAAACCTTACTCTCATCAAAGTTGGCTCAAAGAGAGAATAACAAACACACTCAATTGGATATAAAAATCTATCTTACATTATAAGGAAGTTTAAAAAGAGAAAAGGATAAGAGAAGGGAAAGGAGGGAGTGATACAAAGTAGAGAATATTGGGGAAGGAAGTGATCATAAGGAAGAAACGGGTGAGGAGTAATAGTGGGGCAATAAACAGGTAAAAAATAGCATAGAGAAAAATAAAGTTAGTCATCATAACAATAAATGTGAATGGGATAAACTCACCGATTAAATGAAAGTGAATAGCAGAATGGATTAAAAACCAAAATCTTACAAATATGTAGTTTTTAGAAGAAACACATTTGAAGCAGAGATACACAGAGGGTACATGTAAAGGGCTGGAACAGAATGTATTATGCTTCAGTTGAATCAAAGAAAGCAGGGGTAGCAAAAATAATTTCAGACAAAACAAAAGCAGAAATAGATGTATTTAAACAGATAATGCAACTATATCTTAATGAAAGCTACCATAGACAATGAAGTCATATCAATACTTAACATATATGCAGCAAATGGTTTACCATCTAAATTTTTGAAGGAGAAGTTGAATGAGTTATAGGAGGAAATATATAATAAAATTATGCTTGTGGGGGACCTTAACTTTCCCTGATCAGAACTGGAGAAATCTAACCAAATAAAATAAAATAAAATAAACAAGAAAGAAGTTAAGTAAATAAAAAAAACAATTGAAAAGTTAGATATGATAGATTTAAGTCAGAAATTGAATAGGAATAGAAAGGATTATACCTTCTTTTCAGCAATACATGGGACCTACATGAAAACTGACCGTGTATTAGGGTATAACAACTTTTCAGATCATAATGCAATAAAAATTATATTCAGTAAGGGACAAATTGAAATAGAGATTAAAAATCAATTGGAAATTAAATAATATAATCATGGAAATAAGTAGTTCAAAGAACAAGCAATAGAAAGAATTGATGATTTCTTTAAAAAAAAATGATGAGACAACATATCAAAATTTATGGGATGCAGCCAAAGAGGTACATATGGGAAAATTTATACCCATAAATGCTTACAACAACAGAATAGAGAAAAAGCAGATCAATGAATTGGGCATGCAAATAAAAAATACTAGAAAATGAACAAATTGACCATCTCCAACTAAGCACCAAATTAGAAATCCTGACAGTCAAAGGAGAGATTAATAAAATGGAAAGTAAGAAAACCATTGAATTAATAAATAAAACTAGAAGCTGGTTTTATGAAAAAAGCAATAGACAAACCATTGGTTAATTTGATTTAAAAAAAACATAAAGAAGAAAATGAAATTAATAGTATCAAAAATGAAAGGGATGGAGGCAGCTAGGTGGTACAGTGGATAGAGCACAGGCCCTGGAGTCAGGAGTACCTGAGTTGAAATTCAGACTCAGACACTTAATATTTACTAGCCCTGTGACCCTGGGCAAGTCACTTAACCCTAATTGCCTCACTAAAAAGAAAATGAAAGGGATGAATTCACCACCAATGCAGAGAAAATAAAGACTATTATAAGGAACTATTTTGCTTAACTTTATGCCAATAAATTTGAAAATGTAAACAAATTGGATAAAAATCTACAAAAAGATAAATTACCCAGTTTAACAGAAGAAGAAATAAAACATTTAACCCAGTTTTAGAAAAAAGAAATTGAACAAGCCCTCAATGTACTTCCTAATAAAACATCTCCAGGACCAGATGGATTCATAAGTCAATTCTAACAAACATTTAGAGAACAATTAATAACTATTATATAAAATATTTGAGAACATAAGTGAAGGAGTCTTACCAAATTCCTTTAATGAGACAAACATGTTTGATGAAGAACTGTGAATGACTCAACTTTTCTCAACAATACAATGATCCAAGACAATCCCAAAGGACTATTGATGATGAAACATACTAACCACCTTGAAAGAAAGAACTGACATTGAAGGAACACAGAATGAAGCATTCTATTTTTCACTTTCTTTCATTTTTTCTTTGTTTTCTTGTTCAAAATGACTAATATGGTAATGTTTTACATAATCATACATGTATAACCCATATCTGGTTGCTTTCTGTCTCATAGACAAAGGATTGGTGGGAGGGAAGGAGAGATACAAATTTGAGCTTGAGCCTAACCCACATAAGAACAGAGTGAGACTATTTTCCAGTCAAAGACAGCAAGTGGGATCACCTGCTGTGGGGGCTGAAAGAGGAGCTCAGCACATGGGGCAGACCCAGCCCAGAACAGACGGTGCCTCCAGGGTCTTGGATTCCTCAGCACCAGCAGCTTCTTCTGAGGCATGGCTCAAAGACCAGTGAGGGAATTCAGCAGTTGGCTGGGGTGAAGTGGCTGTGATCTCTGCTGGAGTTGGGGCAAAGCACCCTCCTTCTGAACCAGTGGGCCAAATAGAGTGGTGGGGACCGAGTAGGGGAGGGGCACAGGCAGACCAAGCTTCCAACCACTGAGAACCAGATTTCAATCAAACGTCTGCTTATGGGTAGAGATGAATAAACAGAGAAAGCAGTGGACTATAGACAGTTTTTCTGGGGGAAAAGTATACCAGAATACACCCTCAGAAAAAGATAATAACAAAGTCAAAGCTCCAACATCCAAAGCTTCCAAGAAAAATATGAATTGGTCTCAGGCCATGGAAGTGATCAAAAGGGACTTTGAAGAAAAAGGAGAGATAGAAGGAAGATTTAGAGAGATGGAGAAAAGAATGGAAAAAGAAATGAGAATGATATAGGAGAGTCAGGAGAAAAAAGTCAACAGCTTGAAAAGCCAAATGGAAAAGGAGATTAAAAAAGCTCTCTAAAGAAAATAATTGCCTAAGATTTAGGAATGAACAAATGGAAGCTAGTGACTTTATGAGAAACCAAGACACAATAAAGCAAATGTAAATGAATTAAAAAAAAAACAGGGCAATATTAAATATCTCCATGGAAAAACAGCTGACCTGAAAAATTGATCCAGGAGTGATAATTTGAAAACCATTAGAATACCTGAAAACCATGACCAAAATAAGAGCTTAGACATCATCTTCCAAGAAATTTTGAGGTAAAATTGCCCCAATATTCTAGAAGCAGAAGGTAAAATAGAAATTAAAAGAATCTACAATCATTTCCTGAAAGAGACCCCAAAGGGAAAATTTCCAGGAATACTATAGCCAAATTCCAAAGATCTGTGATGTTCAAAATCTATATTCTGTGATCACCTTAAATTAGAAGCTTCAGCACCAGTCTTTGGGCATTAAACATTCATTAAAACATACAGGTATTAACATGGAGTTCAGAAAGTTAAGAAAAGGCCTGTCTCCAATAGAGTTCCAGCCTTGTTGGGTTCTTCCTTAAGTCCTCCTGCACGAGCCTGCTTTAATCAGGAACTCTTTAGCAAACTGATTGTGGAAGCTTTTTATAGGTCTGGAATAGAGGCGGTCCTTGCACACTGCTTCAAGTTGATTGGTTGGCATCCTCCAAATCCATTAAGGGCTAGCCAGGTGTGATTACAATCTAGTTAACTTTGAAGTAGGCTAATCAGCAGTCAATCACTCTCACTTGATTCAATCAGTTTAGATTAATCTCCAGGTGGGTCTTTGAGTATCTGCTAAATCCCATTATTTTATCACAGATTCAAGGTCAAGGAGAAAATATTGCAGGCAACTAGAAAAAAGGAATTCAAATACTATGGAGATACAATGAGGATGACATAGTGTGGTAAAAAAATGGAAGTTTTAGCTGAAACATTTGAGAGTTGTGCACATGCTGCTGAAGCGGCTTTTGAAGGACCTCCCTTTTGGGGAGGAGACCTCAACTAACTTTCAGCATGCCAACTTAAAACTGAGGGAGGAATGGAAGTTCACTCTCTCTGGCTTTTCAACTTAGCCATGGCAGCACAGGTGGTTTGTGCTCTTCCTGTGAACTCTTGGCCTGACGGGCAGTTTGGGATTCGGTGAGATTTATAAAGGAAAATTGACTAAGCTTAGTTCTAAGATTATTCATTTGTATCTCTACTTCCCTATTTAACTAATTGGTAACACCTTTTGTTGTCTAATTAATTCCCAAGAAATAAAAGCTAATCCCTCACAGATTTAAGCTCAGAGGCTTCTTTTTCTTAGTGGTCTGGGATATATATATATATATATATATATATATATATATATATATATATATATATATATATGAGGGAAAAGTTAAAAGGGGGAGTTTAATGCTCATATATCCAATTTTAAATCTCACAATAGGATCTAGTAGCATCTATATTAAAGGACCAGAGGGCAGGGAATATAAATTTCCAGAGGTTAAAGGAATTGGTAGTACAGCCAAGAATCATGTACCCAGCAAAACTGTGTATTATCTTTCAGGGGAAAAATGGGACTCCAATGAAAAAGAGGACTTTCAGGCATTTGTGATGAAAAGATGTGAACTGAATAGAAAATTGGACTTTCAAATATAAGACCCTAAAGAAGCATAAAAAGGTAAACAAGAAAAAGAAATCATGAGAGATATTAAAAGATTAAACTGTTACATTCCTACAGGGGAAGATAATAATTCTAACTTATAAGATTGTTCTCAGTATTAAGGCAGCTGAAAGGAATTTACTTAGACAAAGGGCATAGGTGTGAATTGAATATGGTGGGATGATATCTGTAAAGCATTTATTTTTTGTTTGTTTGTTTATCCTTGTTTTTTGTGGGCCAGACAGGGTAGGGTGGTTTAAGTACGGGGCCAGATTTGGACTCGGGCCCTCCTCAGTTCAGGGCTGGTGCTTTGTCCACTTTGTCACCTAGCTCACCTATGATGACATCTTTAAAGCAAAGTTAAGGAGTAAGGGGAATGCACTGGAAGAAAGGGAAAGGGAGAGGTGGACTGGAGAAAAGTAGATCAAATAAAAGAAAGAAGAAAAAGCTTATGGAGTATAGGGAAAGAGAGGGAAGGATTGAGGGAGCAAGTGAACCTAAATCTTATCAGAACTGGCTCAAAGAGGGAATAACAGACACACTCAAGTGGGTATAGTAATATATCTTGCCCTATGGGAAAGTAGAAGGGAATAGGATGAGGGTGCGGGAGAAGCAAAGGAAGGAAGACCAGATTGGGGGAAGGGATAGTAAAAAGCAAAACACTTTTGAGGAGGGATATGGTGAAGGAAAATAGAAAATAGAGTAAATATAAAGGGGAGGGAATAAGATGGAGGGTAATATGGTTAGCACTAATAACAGTAAAAGAAATGATGAGCAGGATGATGTCAGAAGGATGTATGTAAAATGCAAACCATCAACAAAGGAACAACTGATGGTATCTGAATATAGATTGAAGTAGAATTTTATTTGTTAGCTCCTCTTTATAAAGTTATTTTATCTATTTTCTTTCACAACCTGACTAATGAAATGTTTTGGATAACTGCAAAAGAAAGAAAGAAATTAATAAATGAATGAATGAATTGGAAATCAAAACTAGAAATAAAAATGTTTATTACTTTAAAAATAATAATATTATATCTGATCCTTACAATAACCCTAGGAAAAACATGCTATTATTATTTCCATTTTACAGTTGAGGAAAATAAGGAATCTAAGGTTAAATAATTTGCCTACTTCTACACAACTAATTAAGTGTCTGACAGTACATTTGAATTCAATACTTCTTTACTCTAGGCCCAGTGCTCTATTCACTGACCCATTTACCTTCTTCCACCTAGCATATATAGAACATTTTAAGGTTTACAAAATCATTCACAGTCATTAACTCATTTTATCTTTGAGAAAACTCTTGGATATAGATGTTATTATCATCATTATCTTCATTTTACAGATGAGGAAAAAGAAGGAAATGGATTAATTGACTTTTCTGAGTTCATACATCTAATAAACATCTGATGTTGGATTTGAACCCAGGTCTTCCAGATTCTAGGCCCACTATGCTAATACATGTCTTTGCTGCCTAATTATATTAATATTCATATCAACGATCATATCAATAATACTAATTTCATCATTACTTAGTATTAATATTATATAGAATATAAATATTATATATAAATATAAAATATAAATTATATAATACATACTTTATATTATAGTATATACATTTGTAATATAATACACAAGCTATAAATTATCTTAATAAAATATTGCAACATAATAATTTGTAAAGTATAATGATAAAACCATGATATAAAGTCAAATTACAATAAAAAACTTTTACCCCAAAATCTTTAATTCTGTCAGTATTAATGCTACATAATATATTTCCATGCAATACAAAATATGTGTATACATGTTTGTTGAATTTCACTTATTATCAGTTGTATCCTACCCTTTCTGACTCTATCTGGAACTTTTTTGACAAAGACACTGGAGTGGTTTGCCATTTCTTTCTCAATCTAATTCTACAGATGAAGAAATTGAGGCAAATGGAGTTAAGTGACTTTCCCAGGGTTATAGAACTAGTAAATATCTGAGGCCAGAATTGAACTCAGATATTCATGACCCCAGGCCTTGCATGCTATCCATGGAACTGTGTCTATGTACATGATAACTACATTGATATTTGACCTATAGGCATAGGGCTTGCATGTATAATTTCATTGCTATAGAGAACACCCAGGTGAGGGAGTTCTCTCAACAAATACATGTCAGTACCTCCTCAGAATCTTACAAACCTGGAGAATTTTGTAGATTACTCTATATTTAAGAGGCTTGTTCAGGTTCATGCTGCAAATATGTGGCAGATATAGTACATGAACCCAGGGTTTACTAGCTTTTTGACTGTCTCTGTTTCCACTATATCATACTTCCTTTCTTTATTTTCCCTACATTAATCTTTAAGGAATATATGGATTCTACTCTATCCAAGCCAGTTAAGGGAATTATTTTTCCAGTTCTTTCTCCTCTCAGCAATACACAGAACACAGGATCTAATAAGTTTCACCATTTTCTACTCTCCTTGGTGCAAGCCCTTGGCCTCCTTTTTACAAGTCTGCATCCTGAAAAGGTTTTTTATGAGGTAATTGTCATCAGCACTTAGAAATCTAATCACAATGACAAAGAGGTAATGTTTGGCCTTTGCTGTTTTCTAAAGTGCCCATATTGAAAGCATGAAATATTGTTTCTGGAATGGCAGAGAATGTGAACACATTCTTTATACTTGATTCAAATGAGGCACTCTAAGATCTAATGCTTATTTTGCAAGATTAATGCAAGCTCTGATCAATAAAGTCAAATTTTAGCACTCTACTGCTTTTGGAATTGAAAATCCACTAGATTGAAAAGAATAATTGAACATTTTACAAAGTAGAATAGGTAATAATGCTTTTTGACAGACTGTGATACTTATCACAAATGCTTGGATAGGAAAAAATGCAAAATTTAACTTGAAGTGTTAGATTAATTTTTCTCTCCAATCCTCAAAAAGACTGCAATTATACATTGATGATATCTTTTATTCCATCTCCCTTGGGTGAAAAAGAACAAGTAAGCCAATTTATGAAGGTGAGTAACATCTGGTCACTTTGTATGTATATCCTTGGGTTACGTGTTTGTGTGTTTGTGATATATTTGTGAAAGTTCAGGTATAGAGTGGGTGTGGTATAGTGGAAAATATGCTAGATTTGATGGACCTGAACCTGGGTTTAAATTTTGGCTCTCCTAGTTACTAATTATGTGACTTTGGGCAAGTCAATTAACCTCTGTGATAATCAATTTGTTATGTATAAAAAGAAGGGGCATGGATAGACAACCTCTAATTAGACTCCACAAATATAGAATCCTATAATAGTGTTAAATAGTGAATTCTACTTTTTGACTGATTAGCCTTTTGGGGGGAGGGAATGGGGGTTAAGTGACTTCTCCAGGGTCACACAGCTTTTAAATGTCATGTCTGAGCCCACATTTGAACTTAGGTCCTGAATTCAGGGCTGGTGCTTTATCCACTGCACCACCTAGCTGTCCCTATTAGCCTTTTTTAAAATGGTGATTTGTTCTTCTTTTTCACCCCCTAACATAATTCCCACTTTTATATGTTCATATGTTTAGGTCAATTAGCAAGAGATTTGGTAGGAGAGATACTAAAATGGATAAATATAAATTTAACTATGTGTGCATGTATAAAGTACCCAATTTGGTGATCCCAGAACAATAAAATCATATATTTAAATTTACTATATTATGGGGGATGTTTTTAAAAAATATTTAATTAATTAGTTAATTTATTTTTGTTTTCAACATTTGTTTAGATAAGATTTCCAATTTCAATTTTTTTCTCCCTGCCTCCCCTTCCTCCCCCTTTCCCTAGATAGCCCGTAATCTGATAAAGGTTTTATATATATATATATATATATATATATATATATATATATAACATTAAACATATTTCTGCATTAGTCATGTTTTACAAGAAGAATAAGAGCAAAAAGGAAAAACCTCAAAAAAGAAAAACAACAGCACCAAAAACAAAAGAAATAATATGGTCCAATCAGCATCCATATTCCACAGTTCCTTTTTTTTTTTTTCTGGATTTGGAGAACCTTTTCCATCATGAGTCTTTTGGAACTTTCTTGTACCGTTGGATTGGTGAGAAGAATCTAGTATATCACAGTTCATCAACACATAATGTTAATGATAATGTGTACAATATTCTCCTGGTTCTGCTCATCTCACTCATCATCAGTTCGTGCAAATCCTTCCAGGTTTCTTTGAAATCCTCCCGCTCATTGTTTCTTACAGTACAATAGTATTCCTTTACATTCATATACCACAACTTGTTCAGCCATTCCCCAATTGATGGGTGTCCCTTCACTTTCTAATTCCTTGACACCACAAAAAGAGCAGCTATATATATTTTTGTACATGTGGGTCCTTTTCCCTTTTCCATGATCTCTTTGGGAAAAAGAATGGGAGATACTTTTAATGGCCACACTTCTTTTGAGGAAGACGTCAGACTATATCATTTTCAGAAAATTAGATCTTTTCATTAAAATTCCTTCTAAGAATTAGAAAAAATGAAATGTTCTTTTTCAGATTATAAATGATTACATAGAGTCTATACAACAATCTTTACTTCTAGAATCACATAGATTATTGGAAAACATCTTGAGAGTAACCTGTCTGATTTTTTCTTCTCTCTCTTTCTCTTTCTTTCTTTCATCCTTCCCTCTCTCCCTCTTTCCATCCTTCCTTCCTTCCTTCCTTTGTTCCTTCCTTCTTTCTATTCCTTCCTTTTTCCATCCCTCCTTTCCTTCCTTCCTTCCTTCTTTCTTCTGTCCTTTCTTTCTCTTACTCATATAACTCATGGTTTAGTAGCTCATTTACATACGAGATGAATTTTATTCTTCCTTCCATTCTGCATCATCACACACTCCCATCACCCACGTTTCCCACTTTGAATTATAGTGCCTAATACATCATTCAGTAATGGAAAAAAACATAAAACCATTCATCCTAGGAGAACACCTCATATTTTAACTAACATTTTCCTAGTCTTGTTCCAAGAGCCTACTATGATACCCAAGTAAGAATAATAATAATAATTATATATATATATATATATATATATATATATATATATATATATATATATATATATATATATATATATCTTCAAACAGTATTGGCAGGAGCACACACTTTGCTGACTCTTTTTAAACTCAACAATTCCTATGTGTTTAATGAACATTTCTTTGTATATGACCTGAAGATTTAAATATACAACCTAATTTCCTTTCTATCAGCTCTTATCCCACACTACCAGATCCTTACTAGACAGTTCAAATTGTATATCCCATAAGTGTATCAAAATTTACATGTACAAAATAGAGTTCGTTATCTTTTCCCCAAACCTCATCCCTTTTCTAATTTTTCTTTCTCTTTTTGTGCTACTGCCATCTTTTCAGTCACCTGGGTAACAATCTCACTTTTCCTTGATTTTCTCCTGCCATATTTAGTCATTTATCATTTATTTTTTATTCTACCTCCAACAAAATGTTCAACCTTTTTCTTTTTTATCCATCAGCCAGCCACTTTAATTTCAGCTTTCATTTACTCTCATTTGTACTATTGCAATATCTCAGGTCAACTTGTAAACTACACATAATTGTCAAAGTGCCTGGCATAAAGGAGTCACTTAATAGTGTGCATTTGTTACCTGACTGAATGACACAGTGATATTTCTACAACATATATGTGACTATCACCCCTTTCACCAAAATATTGTGTTGACCCATGTTGCCTACAGAATAAAATAAAAACTCTTTGGCATTGAAAAATCTACAAATATCGTTCTGGTCTATTTCCCCAGATTTGCTATATATTACTCTTCTTCATCTACTCTACTGTTTAGTCAAACAGGCCTATTTGCTGCTCCTCATATAGGGCACACACCTTCTGTCTCTGTGACTTGGCAACTCTATATGACTGGAATGAATTATCTTACTACTTCTGCCTCAGAGAATCTCTAAGTTTCCTTCAAAGTACAGCTCAAGCATGACCTGGTCTTTGAGGAATTCAACTCAATCTCAGAGAGGGTAATGATGACACAGCAAATTACCTTGCATTTACTTTGGGGGAAATATATATACACAATATAATTTATACAAATTAGACAAAATACATAAACTGTAATCTATGTAATCATGATAGAACATAAGATACAACAGGATATGATGTTATATAATATATAGTGTATGATCTTATAGAACATAGCATAGCATATATCAAATGGTATAGTAGAGTAGGTATGTTATGGTTTGGTATGGTATGGTATAGGATGATATGGTGTACTGTGGTATGGTTTGGTGTGGTGTGGTATGTATAGTATAGCATAGCATAGCATATATCAAATGGTATAGTAGAGTAGGTATAGTATAGTATGATATGGTGTACTGTGGTATGGTTTGGTGTGGTGTGGTATGTATAGCATAGCATAGCATTGTATAGTATCGTATATTATGTCATAGTATAATGTGACAACCATATAACATAAAACAAAATAAAATATTGTGAGGATTTTCATATTGTCAGGTCCTTACTGACAGAAGTAACTCCATGTTTGACAACTAATTAAACCAACTCTATAACTAGGAGTGCCTATGTGTCCAATAACTGGTTTGGTCACCTAGGTTTATGGTTAGGAACGCAAAGTTAGAAAACTATGAGCTTAACAAAGCTCATCCAGGCATGATAAGTGAACAAACTTCCCTAATCATAACATCCTTGTGGTCAATTATGGGGGGGGTCATAGTTCATATAATTTATTGATTGACTGTCCTGAAAATCCTACTCTCACTTATTCCCTTTGAATTTGTCCAGCAACCATAATCAGATACAAGGGGAGAGATCCAGGACACCTGTACTCTTGATTGAGGGACATATCCCAATGTATGCCTTAGTCATGGTTATGTACCCATGGGATTGTAGGATGAAAGAGCAACAAGTTTTCATGTCTATGAGTAATACATTTCATTATTCATCATCCTTTGAGCCCTTATATTCCTTCTCAGTACTATACCACCTATGATCTCACAATAATAAAATGTTATGTGATATTATATAATAAATGGTATATGATATGACATAATGTAATATTATGTAGCATAACATAATACAACACTATATCATACTATCATATATCATATCACATTGTACTATATCATTATATATCTACTTTACATGTCTCCATTGTCTTTGTATATCCATCTCCTACTATAGCACAGTGCCTTGTATGGCGTGGGTATTTCAAATTGTCTATTTGAGCAACTGTCAAGTATTTATTAAGAGTCTGATATAAGACAACCAAAGATAATGAAGTAGGAGGAAGCAATACAGCCCAAATCTCCCCATAGCAATTCAAAGAAAGAATCTAAGAGAGCCCTATTGAGTAGTAATAAGGAAAGGAGGGAAACCATAGAAGGTCATTTTTCCAGTCCACCACAATATCTAGATAATGAATTAAGACCTCAAATAAATTATCTGGACAGGAACGGTGGTAAACTCATAGCCCTGTCACTATGACCCTATAATGTACTCACAAATACAATTCCAGGGCATAAACCACGGGTGCTCTTGCAGCTCTATGGTTCTGACTTTGTCTTCAGCCCAGCAGCAAAGTGACCAGGGCAATGGCTTTAGAAACATGGGTCATCGTAAAGCTCTGTTGCTAAAAATCTAAATAAATTTTCAGGTATCTTAGAGGGGCTGGGGTCAGCAACTGCCCACTAGCTCTACGGAGAGGCAGATCTCTAGTTTTCTTGCCTAGACTCAAACCAGGTTCTGAAGTTTAGAAATCTTAGCAGAAGAGTGCAGTGAGAAGACCAAAATAATGCTGCTTAAGGCCTACCTTAAGTGTGTAGCTCCCTGACCTATCCCACTCCTATAATCTTTGAAGAGCATAGTACACAACAAATAAAGAATATGGGGAAGAACCAAGACAATAGAGACCAAGAATATATAGGATCTTGACATTTCCTCTAGAAGTTTCTCTGGCCCTAATGCAAATATCCATTTAAGGAAACTAAGTTGAAAGAATAATTAAGGGGAAAATAAACAAAGAAAAAAACAAACAAATGAATGAATGAACAAATTCACCTAAAATACCAATTTTGGTGCCAGGGATACTGAAGACTGAAACCTGAGGAAATGAATAACTCCAAATTAAGCAGGAACTCAGAAGGAAGAAAGAATAGAAGAAAAGAAGGAAGGAAGGAAGGAAGGAAGGAAGGAAGGAAGGAAGGAAGGAAGGAAGGAAGGAAGGAAGGAAGGAAGGAAGGAAGAAAGGAAGGAAGGAAGGAAGGAAGGAAGGAAGGAAGGAAGGAAGGAAGGAAGGAAGGAAGGAAGGAAGGAAGGAAGGAAGGAAGGAAAAGAAGAAGCTTGACCATAACATCAACTATAATTTCTAGAAGAAATGAAGCAAGAGTTTTAAAGAGTAGTTACAATGATATTTAAATGAGAGAACTAAGGGTTAGAAATTATTGGAGGAATGATTTAGAGAATTAACAGACTGGGGTGTAGGGGTATTCAAGGCGGACTAGCACCTCTGGTGTGAGGGCTTGTCAAGACCTTTCAGGACTGCGTCGTTATCCACATGGCACTCAACTCTTACCTGTGGCTCCAAGAAGCTGTAGCAGGCACAGGAACCACACCTTGGTAAATTGTCTTGGCAGCGTGGCTAAATCAGGTTGAGAGTAACCAAAAGACCACAAACCCACCAGTGAGTTGGGGGTGTCTACCCAAGCATGTGAAGACCTCCCCAAGCACAGTGGTGAGATATGAACATTTTATTCCCACTGTCATGAAAGTGGCTGAAGCAGGTACTATCATGCACTTAGAACTTGGTCAGATATTGAAGACACCAAGGTCATCTACTGCATCCCAGACCATCACCAGTTATGCTGAGTTTTGTCTTGCTAGTGCACTTCAATTACTTTGGAAGACAGAGTGAGGCTGATAACTTTGTGCACCTCTTCCTTACTTAAATCCAATTCACATACAAGTCAACACATCACCCTGTGATGTCATTGCTCCTCTTTGAAAATGAAGGACAAGTCTTCCCTTTTCCAGTGACGGACCTTACAGAAATTAAAAATGGTTCAGTATCTGACATATCACCATACAATGTCCTACAAAACAGCTCCCAGGGCAGCTAGGTGGCGCAGTGGATAGAGCACCGGCCCTGGAGTCAGGAGGACCTGAGTTCAAATCTGGCCTCAGACACTTAAGACTTACTAGCTGTGTGACCCTAGGCAAGTCACTTAACCCCAATTGCCTCACTAAAAAACAAACAAACAAACAAAACAGCTTCCAACAAAATTCAGCTGTCACAAACCCTAGGTAACAGAATTGTTTACCTTTATGCTCAGAAAGTTGGAAAAACACCAAAAATCAGCCTGTGCTTTTTGCCCAGGAAGACTTTGAGGTGTTCATGTAGTGAGACCTAAAGTTCTTATAAGGCTATCAAAGACCAAGAAGCATGTCAGTAGGGTTTATGGTGGCTCCATGTGTGTTAAATGTGTCTATGACAGGTTCAAGTATGCTTTTCTGATTGAGGAGCAGAAAATTATGGTGAATGTGTTGAAGACACTGGCACAGAGTCAAAAAAGTAAATAAAAAAGATATAGTTTTTTTTTAAATAAAGAAAATTAAACCAAACAAACAAAAAAGAAAATGAAGGACAAACCATAACAAACAACTAAACAGACTAGTAAAAAAATGTGGGGCAGCTAGGTGGCACAGTGGATAAAGCACTGGCCCTGGATTCAGGAGTACCTGAGTTCAAATCCGGCCTTAGACACTTGACACTTACTAGCTGTGTGACCCTGGGCTAGCCACTTAACCCCCATTGGCCTGCAAAAACAAACAAAATGTACGAAATTTTATAAGTGATAAGACTACTTAAAAATTAGAATGGACCAAATAAAAGTGAATAAATCCATGAGATAACAAGAAAAATAATTTTTAAAATGTCAAAAGGCTGAAAAAATAGAAGAAAATTATTAGTTTCTCATAAAAATTATTGAATTTTAAAACAGATTACAAAGATAAATGAGAAAAGTAGTCATTTGACTACTTGAAAGCCATGACTAAAAAGATACCCTGGATATCACCTTTCAAGAAATCATGAAAGAAAACTGCCCAGGCCTATTAGAACCACAGGGAAAATGGAAATAGAATCTACTCATCACCTCCAGAAAGCAACCCGCAAACAAAAACTCATAGGAATATCATAGACAAAATCTAGAAATTACAAGTACAAGAAAAAGTATTGTAAATAGAAAGAAAGAAATTGTTCTAGTACCATATAGCCACAGTTAGGCTCATAAAGTATTTACCAAATTCTACCATGAAGGAGGAACTAGATCATTCAAATACAATACTCTAGGCTTAGAACAAAAGTAAAACAAAACACATTATTAATAAACGGATGGTTATTTGATTATCTCTCTTATACCCAAAACTCCTAATAGTGGTGGGGTCTCAGTTTATATGCCCTTCAAATAGTAGTTATTCCTGAGGTATGTCAACCAAATCAGATTGGTCGATAGAATGGGAGGTATGGATTATATTAAAATGAAGGTTTTGAGATACATGACTTCGGTCACTAAAATGTTGGTCAAAGAGACATTGATATCCATATCATCTGTCTTGACAATAGGAAGAATCAACTTTTCCTCACACCTTTCTATGTAAACACAGCAGGGATATGCCCATTATCCCAAACTTAGAATTTCTTTTATGGTCTAGTAAAATTTTGGCCTAGTCAATTTTGGCCTATCTAAATCTCTAAGAGAGATTTCCCACACGAGGTGATTTCTAGTTGAGGAAGTAGAAAAGTGGAAAACCCTTGGTCTTAATGCTATAATTAGCTATTAAATACAAGAGAGACATATTCATTTTTTTGCAGTGGTATTGTTATAAAATAATGACTTTAATGAAGGCATGAAAGGAAGGATGAAGGGAACACATTAGGTAAGGAAGAGATCCTACCAAAACCATATTTCATATAAGTATAATCTTAATACCTAAACCAGAGAAAAAAGAGAAAGAAAATAATAGAATAAAATTGCTAATGATCATTAATTCAAATATTTTAAATAAAATATTAGAATATAGGCAAGGGCAATGTATCAAAAAAGATTATACGCTATAAACTAGCTGAATTTGTGCCAGGAAAAGAAGGTTGGCTCTACAGTAGGAAGTCTATAAGCATAGTATATAAGAGTAATAAAATTCAACATCCTATCAATTGATACTGAAAAAACTTTTGATAAAAGAAACCAGCCATTTCTTTTATGGTAAAAAGCATAGGAATAAGAAGATCTTGACTTACCATTTTAAATAGCAACTAAAGAGATTGTATTATATGTAGTGGTTATAAACTAGAAGCCTTTCTGATAAGACCAGAGATGAAGAAATATTGTGCATTATCACTGGTGTTACTTCATATAGTGTTAGAAATTTTAGCCATATTCATAAGAAAAAGAAAGTGAGAGAAAAGCAGAAAGGGGATATAAATTTGTCATTGTAGTTGTTATGATGTTTTACTTATAAAAAGCTAGAGAGCCAACTACAGTTAATTTAAACCATGGATAACTTCAGAAAACATATAAGATTTAAAACATATATACAAATCATCAATATATCTGCATATAACCTAGAAAACACAATAGGCCAGGTAGGAAGATAAATTTTTTCAAAATAACTGTAGAATACACATAAAATATATGGGGATCTACCTATCAAGATGCAGAGGATCTAGGGGAGTACACATATAAAACAATATTTACACAAAAGATAGATCTAAATAATGGGAGAAATATTAATTGCTCATGGGCAGGCTAAACCAACAAAAGAAAAAAATGAAAAATTCCCTAAATTCATTTGCTTATTTAAAACCACAGCAACTAAACTAGAGAAAGGATTGTTTTTTAGAGACTGGAATCTTAATGATGAAATTCATCTAGAGGAATAAAAGATCAAAAACTAAAGAGAAATAATGGAAAATGTTGGAAGTAAGGGGATCAAGTGATACCAGATTTCAAACTTTATAATGAAGAAGCAATGGTTGAAATGATCTGGTACTGCTTAAAACATAAAGAGGATCATTTATTGATCCAGTAGAATAGATAAGATAGATAACATACAGAAGAAAATTAAACTTGTAACCTCATGTTTGATAAACCCAATGACCCTATTTACTGGAGTAAGGCTTCACTATTTGACAGAAATGTCAGGGCAAAACAGAAAGCAATCCAACAGAAATTAATATAAATACACCAATGGTATATCCTGATTAACTCCAAATAGATATAATGACACATGAAATTTCAGCATGTATGCCATCACTATATTCTTTTAAAAGTTATAGAATGCATAGAATCTATTCCTTTTAATTAAATTCTGAGTGTTTCTCCCAATATGCCAAATGAAATTCCAGGCTCTGTGATTTAGCATCAGGAGAAAAGAGAAAAGAACAGGCTTTCTTTTCCTGCAGTCATCTTTTCTCATTTAACATATTTCAAGTTTTATTTTCCCTTTTGTTTTTATTCTTCATTTTAGCCTATTCACAGAATATGATGCTTGGCATATTCTGCCATGAATGACTATCAAAAAGTTGAAAAAATAGCTCTAGTACCTTTTGCAATTCTTCATATAGAGATATTAAGACAGCCCTGGGGGGGCGGCTAGGTGGCGCAGTGGATAAAGCACCAGCCCTGAATTCAGGAGGACCTGAGTTCAAATCCGGCCTCAGATACTTGACACTTACTAGCTGTGTGACCCTGGGCAAGTCACTTAACCCCCATTGCCCTGCAAAAAAAAAAAAAAAGACAGCCCTGGCATAGTTAATAAATAGCTTGTCTTTGAGACTGGTAGATGTAGGTTCAAGTCTAACCACCAGAACATATTCGATGTTCATATGACCTATGAGTGCTCAAAGCCACTCTCTTAGTTGTAAAGAAGGTACTTACCTACATTAGTAAAGGAATTTTATCCATTTGGGAGTTTTGAAATGAAGGAAATTATAGCTCTAGTCCCTATTCCCTACATATCAAATGTTTAAATGCACTAATACAAATACACATAAAGGGAATTTCAAAAGGTTTCAGCTTAGAACATATCTACCACTAAGTAAGTGCTAGTTGGAAATATGCCATTATCTTTTTAAGTGACTAACCAGCAATGATGCAGAAATGTAGCATACTTTAAAGAACACTAGGCCTGGAGTCAGGAAGACTTGAATTTAAATCTAACCACAGATACTTATTAGCTGTATGACCCTGGGCAAGTTGCCCATCCTCTTTTGGCATTAGTTTCCACCACTGTAAATTGAGGGTAACGATAGCAACTACCTCCTAGTGAGGTATCCTTTTGTGAAGATAAAATGAGGTAATATTTGTAGTGTGCTTAGCACAGTGCATGACAGAGTGCATGACACATAGTAGGTACTTAATAAATATTTGTTTCCTTTCTCTGTTAAATGACTCTGAATTCCATCCATGTTTATTAGCTTGGAAATATATCTTCATTTACTTGAATTAATATTGTTGCTTTTTCACAGTCACTGGATTTAGTCAATCACCAAAAAAATAACTTCAACTCACTGATTAATAGTCCTATGAAGAATTTGTAGCAGCCACAGGTTACAATGGAAAGAAGATTTGGAGTTGAAAGACTTAGGTTCAAATATCACCTCTTTCACATTACAGCTATACTACTTGGCATAAGTCACTTAAACTCTGGGGACCTTGATTTGTTCATCTATAAAGTGAAGGGAATTGACAAGATGGGTTATAATGTCCCTTTCAACTCTAAACTGATGATACTATGTGAATAGAGTGAATGAAAGTTACTGAGTTATTTGTTTTTAACATTTGACGTCTTTAAATTATTAATCATTTTCATTGGCAAATCTTTGAATTTATAATTTGAACAAACAAGTGCATTGCCCTGAGATGTTGAAGGTTGATTTTTGAAATAATTTTCTTTTAAACCAAACCTCTTTGCTCATACACTATATTCATGTTTTCAGCAATGACCCCTTTTCAACTTTAGCAAATGGCCCAGTTCATTTAATCTATAATGAATGAAAGAATTTATTCTCCTGTATTAGTTCCCAAACAGATTGGTCATGGAAAAACAGATGCTACCTTTAAGGCACATTTGCAAAAAATGTTGAATCTCCCTTTGCAATATCCTTACATTTTATGACATTATTTCCTTCAATTCAATGTTAATAAATGAATATAACATTTGGTTCTTTAGGTGAGGAGTGGAGTGCTTCATACTGGAGTTTCTGGAAGGGAAAATATTCAATGGTTTCTCCTGACTCTGAGGGAAATAGTATGCCTTCCTCTAAATTAGCAGTGGTTTTCTGAGAATTCCATTAGCTTTGCTTTGCTCCAGAACCTTTCCTTTCAAACTTGACTGTGAGCCAAGTGTGAGGTACCCATCTGCCCCTAAAGTCATTGACACACCTCATTAAAAAGAATGGGCATTTCTATGTGCCAAATAATAAATCAATTCACAGGGAAATGACAGAAGTGGGGACTAGAACCTGGCACTGGTACCATTCCTAAGGATTCCATTTGCCAGGTGAGCTGTGGTAGCAGCCAGTGAAGCTGATGGTAGCAGCTTGTGTATTTCTCCCACAGCTTTTTCTATCACTGTAGATGAATGAACTGAATCCCTACTGAGAATCTTTGTTAAATGGACACTCATATGCAAACCTTTCTATTTTTCTAAAACAAGCACTGGAATGGTTTCAACAAAGGAAATAAAGAGAGACAAGAGTTCAGTGTTAGGACGTTATCAGTTTTTTGACAAAGGTTTTGCTCTGAAAATTCCTATGTGCAGAATAAGAAGTCAACCATTCTTTGTTTTCATCCAAACAAACCCAGGTACCCCGTTAATATTAAAGATGGAGTTTTCTGCTGTCTTTTTTCCCATCTGAATAAGGGTTGCATATACATGCCAACCACAAAGTGCTTGTCCCAGGGCAGTTGCCAGAAGTTGAGGGGTTTTCTTTTTACCTCTACCTAAGTCTAAAATCACAATTCTGCTTGCTTCATTCTGCCAACTCCTTGTAAGGCATTTTAATTGTAACTTTTACCTAAGTTCTATGCCAAGACCTAAGGTAAGTAGCTCATATATTACCCTGGAAGTTATGATGCCATACTTGAAAATAGCCAGATTCATTATTCTGAGAAATATTTTGGAATCTATAGAACCAAAAAATGTGAAAGGATGTGGAGTGAAGTGGGGTGGGAAGTAGGGGATGGAGGAAGCAAGGTTTATAGGAAATGTGCTTCGAGGATGGGACAACTCCTATTCATAAGGAAAAGGATAAAGGGGAGGATTCCTTATTTAGACCTATTGTGCAGCCAATATTGAATTTCAAAAATTCATTTTCTTCCCACACATTGAATTTATTCTTTAAATTTTAATCAGCCCTGCCCACATATGTCAGTTATACACTTTTTTCTCTATTAATCAATTAATAAATCAGCATCATGTATTAACCTCCAACCTTGTGCCAGGAACTGTGCTTAGTTCTGAGGGGGAAAAAATAGTCAACAATGAAATAGTCTCTCTTCTAAATGACCTTACAAGTCAGAATTGATCTGGGGGGAAGGAAAGTGATACTCTCAAAATTTCCATGATATAAAGACAAAACGCAATAATAAAAAAAAAGTCTGTTTTAAAGTTCATTTGACTTAATAGAACAAAATATAGGAATGTACTTCCAACAAGATATCTTCTACATATGTGTTAATGATGATGATTTATATTTATATAGTGCTTTAATTTTTGCAAAGCACTTTATGTATCTATTTTCATATTCTCATTTGATCCTCACAAAATCATTTAAGACACGTAATATTTTTATTCTGTCCTTTTATGTATGAGATTACTGAGTCTGAGAGAGTTTAAATACTTGGAATAACATTGCTAGAAAAAAGTTTGAGGTAGAATTCAGGCATATTGTAATTTGTATATTTTTTAATTTTTATTTTCTATCTGCTTAGATAAAGAGGATTACTTACTAGCACTATTTACTGAAGCTCCTTCCTGGGAAGAAGAAAATCCTGTTCATGTAAGCCTGGAGTACCCTTTCCCTATTAGGAGAAAGCAACCGAGGAAACTGGTGGCTTTGGAGCCTTTGAAATTAAAAAAAAAATTCCCCTAGGCTAGCAAGGTTTTTGGTAAGGAAATATTAATAATTTTATTCCCTTAGAACCTTTCAGAGAAGAATAGTGTAGCCAGCCTTGTGACTCCTTCTTTTGCCTTACTCCCAGCAGGAATGAGTCTCCTTAGGAGAGAGAAGAGCAATTTTCCAGAGATATATTTCTGTGAGATACATTTAAACAGCATATTTATGTGTATATGTGTAGTATATTCAATGGCTCCAAAATGTTCACTATGAAAAACATCAATCATTTAACACTGGGATATGACTATGAATCACAAAACACTAAATTCTTCAAAGTAAAAACATTGCTGATGATCCAAGGGGCAATGAAAAATATGTGAGGGGAGTGTTGTCAGAAGAAGGCAGAAAATTACTAACAATGACGTGAGCATAAGAAGTGGTGTAAAAGCCATTACTTGGATATGTATACTGAGAAAAAAGGGGTAGAAATATGCAGCGAGAGTAAGAAATGAGGGATTGGTAGACCATGGGGGGGAATAAGTGTTTGTATGAAGGGTCACTACTGTTATGTTTTCTCTGGAAGGAAATTCCCCAAAAGCCTTTACATGGCACAAACAGTTTTCATTACAAATTGCTTGCTTGGTTGGTTCATTATTTATTTAACCATTCCTTAGTTTGTTCATCCATCCAATTACTTAGTTATTATAATTTTTTATCATGAACCTAAAAGATATAAATAAATATATGCACAATAGACACACATCTATATGTATGTATGTATGTATGTATGTATGTATGTATGTATGTATGTATGTATCTATCTATCTATCTATCTATCTATCTATGCATTGATATGTGTATCAGCACTAAATTCAGTATTATTATGGTGAACCTCTAGGAGGAGGCAGGAACATCAGCTTGCCCAAGGAGAAGCAAACAGGCCCAAATCAGAAACATAGTAAGTTAAAGATCTCATGCTCATTAGCAGTAGAATCAAGCCCAAGAATGGCCCCTTTGCTTCTACCTTGGGCAAGATGTAGAAACTCAGTCTGAAAAAATTCCTGGAAGAAGTAACAGCAGAACCCCAAAGAAAACAAAATAATACCAAGCCCAGACATCCCCTGCAAATTATGCAGAACATGGCCCCAAATGAAGTTCCAATTTGAGAAGTAAATCTAGAGGAATGAGAAAAAATGTAAACAGATTGCAGGCAGTTAAGTGGTGCAGTGGATAAAGCACCAGCCCTGGATTCAGGAGGAACTGAGTTCAAACCTGGCCTCAGATACTTGACACTTACTAGCTGTGTGACCCTGGGCAAGTCACATAACCCTCAGTGCTCCAAAAAAAGACTTTAAAGCCCAAAATAGCTCAAGGTGGTATCAAAATTAAAAAGATTTCCATTATATATATATATTAAAAAAACAATCAACAACAACAAGAACAACAACAAAAACCAACCCTCTTATGGTAAGAGGGACACACATCAAATAAGAACAAACAAGAAAAAAGCTGAAAGGAAATCAAAATTTGGACAGAAATGAATATAAAAGTCTTATATTAAATGAAATAAGATAAAATGAAGCAAAATGATTTTATCTATGAAATGAATGCTATAGAGTCAAGCAATAGAAATCAATTTAGAGCTAGGGAGGAAAATATTTGAAAAGAGAATAAAAAGCTAACCGTAATAGGTATTAAAATTTAGCCAAATAAAAGACTTAGAAGTTTAAACTGGACCAAAGAGAAATTAATCATAGCATGCAGCAACAAGAAATATTAAAAGTCAATAAAAAGACTAAAAATAAAGGGGAAAATGAATTGCATCCCATTAAACACACACAAACTTAACTTGGAGAATGAGTCAAAGAGAGGTAATTTAAGAATTATTTGCATTGGGAGCCAACATGGTGGAGAACAGACAGTGACTCCTGTCCCCCAAATCCCTCCAAATTCCTTCAAATAATGCCATAAGACAAATCCTGGAACAGCAGAACCCACAAAATGATGGAGTGAGCTCCTTTTCCAGCCAAAGACAGCTTATAAAGTGGGCAGGAAAGGTCTGTTGTACAGGGGTGAGAGTGGAGTGCAGATCCAGGCTGTACAGTGCAGACCCAACCCCAGGTGCAGATAATCAGGCCTCTACAGCCTTAGAATCAGCTGAGGCAGGGGCTACTTCAGGAACTCAGCACACAGACCAGTTGGTGGTCGAGTGGTTGGCCAGGGGGAGATTGCAGGAGTCTTTGCTGTCACTGAGGTGGATTTATCTTGTGTTGCCTGTGATTGGAACTAGGAAGCAGTATTGAGTGGCAGATCTAGGTCGGGAAGGGTGATAGGTCTGCCTGAGTTTGAAACCAAATTGAAACAGAATTCTGTTCCCAGGTTAAAGAGCAAGCAGGCATTTGGTTATTTACAGATGAGAGGACAGGGCAGGGGAATGTAGAACATGCCTTTCCTTAAATCATACCACCTGGGACCTCCTGAAGCAGTGACACTCTTTAAGAAGGAGATCAACATCAAGAAATAGGCTGGTAAAATGAGCAGACAGAAAAAAAATGTCAACCCTAGAAAGTTTCTTTAGTGACAAAGAAGATCAAAACACACCCTCAGAAGAAGATGACAAAGTCACAGCTCCTCTATCCAAAGCTTCCAAGAAAATATATGAATTGGTCTTAGGTCATGGAAGTGTTCAAAAAGAACTTTGAAGATAAGGTAAGAGAGCTAAAGGAAAAAAATGGAAAGAAAAATGATAGTGATGCAGGAAGGTCATGAAAAAAGGGAAAAGCCAAATGGAAAAGGAGCTACAAAAGCTCTCTGAAGAAAATAATTGCTTAAGAATTAGGACTGAGCAAATGGAAGCTAATGATTTTATGTGAAATCAAGACACAATAAATCAAAACCAAATGGATGAAAAAATAGAGGGCAATGTGAAATATCTCCTTAGAAAAACAGCTGACCTGGAAAATAGATGAAGGAAAGATAATTTGAAAATTATTGGACTACCTGAAAGCCTGGATCCAAAAAGAGCTTAGAAAACATCTTCCAAGAAATTGCTAGGGGAAATTGCACTGATATGCTAGTAGAAGAAGGTAAAATAGAAATTGAAAAAAATCCACTAATCACCTCCAGAAAGAGATTCCAAAAGGAAAACCTCCAGGAATGTTATACCCAAATTCCAGAATTCCCCAGTCAAGGAGAAAATATTGCAAGTAAGCAGAAAGAAGCAATTTAAGTATGGTGGAGCCACAGTCAGGAAAACCCCAAATCTGCAGATTCTACATTAAGGGATTGGAGGGCTTGGAATATGATATTAAAGAGGCCAAAGAAAATGAAATTACAACCAAGAATCACCTCCCCAGCACAACTGTGTATAATCTTTCAGGGGAAAAATGGGAATTCAATTAAAGAGAGAGGACTTCAGGCTTTTGGGATGAAAAGACCTAACTGAATAGAAAATTTGACTTTCAGATTCAAAACCCTAGAGAAGCATAAAAAGGTAAACAGGAAAAAGAAACCATAAGGGATATTAAAATTTTAAACTGTTTACATTCCTACATGGAAAAATGATACTTGTAACTCATAAGAACTTTCTCATTTTTAGGGCAGGTGAATGGAGTATATTTAGACCGAGGGCACACATGTGAGTTGAATATGAAGGAATGGGGCAGCTAGGTGGCGCAGTGGATAAAAACACTGGCCTTGGATTCAGGAGGACCCGAGTTCAAATCCACCCTCAGACACTTGACTCTTAACTAGCTGTGTGACCCGGGGCAAGTCGTTTAACCCTCATTGGCCTGCAAAAACAAACAAACAAAGAATATGAAGGAATGATATCTTTACAAAAAATAAAATTAAGAGATGAGAGAGGAATGTACTGGGAGAAAGGGAAAGGGAGAGGTAGAATAGGGTAAAGTTTCTCACATAAAAGAAGCAAGAAAAAGCTTATGGAGTGGAGGGGAAGATGGGGGAGGTACAACAGAGTGAGTAAGCCTTACTCTCATCAGAATTGGCTCAAAGAGGGAATAACATACACAGTCAGTTGGGTAGAGTCATTTATCTAAACCTACAGGGAAGTAAGAGGGGAAAGTTATAAGGGGGGAAGGGTGAAAGAAAGGAGGGAAGATTGGGAGAGGGTTAAGGAAGAAGCAAAGCACTTTTGAGGAGGGATAGGGTGAAAGAAGATAGAAAATAGAGTAAATATCATGGGAAGGGAATAGGATGAAGGGAAACACAGTTAGCAATAATAACTGAAAAACATTTTGAAGCAGAGGCAAGAGCTATGTAAGATGAGGATGATGATGATGAGGAGGATGATGATGATTGATGAATTGATGAGGATAGGATGAAAATGAGGATTTATTGAATAATATTGACTGATGAGGAGGACTGATTCATGATGATGAGGATTGGTTGATCATGAAGAAGAATAATTAATGATGACAAGGATTGTTGATAATGATTGATTGATAATGATGATGAAACATGCTACTTACTTTGCTGGGGTATTGTGAAGAAAATTCTTTGTCAGGTATAATGTACTATATAAATATTATCTATTACTATTGTGGTAATCAAACTCATGGGTTTATTGTAAGGAAATATATCTTTGAGGTACTCTATAAATGTAGTTTACTATAAAAAATGAGGAGCAGAATGCTATCAGAAAAACCTGGAAAGACTTACATAAGCTGATACAAAATGAAATGTATACAAGATAATAGCAATGTTGTAAGATGATCTGCTGTGAATGACTTGGTTATTTTCAGCAATGCAATGATCCAAAATGGCTCTGAGAGACTTCTGAAAAGTGCAATCCATCTATAGAGAAGGAACTGATGGTGTCTGAATACAGATTGAAACATATTTTTGTTAGTTCCTTTATCTGAAGTTTTGTTTTTGTCTGTTTTCTTTCACATCCTGGATGATGTTGAAATGTTTTGCATGACTACTCATGCATACCTTATATTGAATTGCTTTAGTTCTTGGGGGTGGAGGGAGAGAGGAGGAGAATTTGGAACACAAAGTTGTTTTTTTTTTTAATTAATGTCATAATTTGTTTTTACATGTAATTTGGGAAAGTAAAAATTCTAAATAGAGAAAAGAATTACTTGCCTTAACTGAAAGTTATGGCAGCCTCTTCTCTACCCTACCCCCAAATAAAGAGTTTGGACATCATGTCTCAAAAAATTTGTCCATATAACCAGACATAGGGAGCCAAGATGATGGAGTGAAAGTAGGAAGTTGCCTGAACTCTCCTAAATTTCCCTCAGAAACTCCTGAAAGACATTCCTAAATGTATACTCTTAGGAATTTCATAGGCTGAACCCAGAGCTTCCAATTCATAGAAAAAGAAAATATTGTAAGAAGCCTCAAAGAGTGAAAGATTCACAGTCAAGAACACACAATATTTAGCAGCTGCAATGTTAAAGTCAGCAGTTAATTGATTATTGTAAAACTATTCTCAGACTCTTTCTGTCATTTAACTCCCTCTATGAACCCTGGTCTTATTAGGGTTCTGAGGGAAGAATGTATCATCTTCCCCTATTAGAATGTAAAAAAAAAAATCAGACTTGTTTAGTGTCCTCTAATCACTTCCTCGTCTTTGCTGTTTCATGTTTCTTTTGACCCTTGTATTTCACACTTTCATTTTTTATGAGAAGCATTTACTAAAGGCTTACTATATTTAAGGCACTGAGCTAAATACTAGGGATACAAAGAAAGGAAAAAAACAAGAGAAAATGCAACAAAAACAAATGAAAATAACAACATCAACGATAATATAACAACAGTCCCTGCTAAGGGGTCATAGTCTCATAGGAGAAACAATACACAAACAAATATGTATAAACAAGATATATGAGGTATATTGGGAGTGGTTCTAGAAAGAGGGCAATAACTTTAAGGAGGACTCAGAAATGTTTCTTTCAGAAGATAGTAATTTAGTTGAGACTGGACGGAAGCCAAGGACACCAGAAGATACAGCTGAGGAGGCACTATAGGCATATGTGTGTGTGCGTGTATACAAACATACACACACATGCATCCCTATAGGCATGGGGAAGAACCAGTGTGTGTGTATTCATGCATGTATGTGTGTGTCTATATGTATACACATAGACACATACACAATCCATATACACACCCTTAGAAGTTTCTCTAGTCATCTTAACATTGTTTTCATCTTCTGAGTTTGTGTTTTGGACTTCCCCTGTCGCCTTAGTGGTTTTCTATGATGAGGGCTCTTTTCTCTTTCTTATTCATATTTTATTTTCTTTCTGCCTTTTAAAGATGAACTCTGCTCCTGGGATACAGAATACACTTTCCCAAGCTTCTGGGGAGGGGGGCAGGGCATGGGCCTGATCACTGGCTCTCTGCTCTGAGGCCCCAGCAGCACACAACTTGCTAAGTGCAATAGGGTGGCCCAGCCTCATTGTGCCTATTCTGTAGCAAAATCTAGACCAAGGGTTCTAAATGTAGGATACACCTATATCCACAAGGAGTTCATGGATGTATTTCATGGGGTCTATCGAATTGGATTAAAAAATCTTTTCACTAACCTCTAACTGAAATTTAGCATTTCCTTCCATCATTTATTATTTATATGTGATACACATGCACGTCACATATAAATGTAATATATGCATGTGTATACATATATGCATACATACATGCATATACATATGTATATTTGTGTATGTATGTGTATTCACACATATACATTCTGCTGGTTTACTTCACTCTTGTGTGACCACATCAAGACTAAGTTCATATCTGATGACAAATAGTAAATAACTAAGACTTTCTTCAAAGTACTAATGAATACTATATTATAGTATATATTATTTATATGTTTTGATAAGTATGTATGCGTGTTTGCATGTGTGTATGTGAGAGAGACAGAGACAGAGAGAAAGACTTATCTGGAAGTCTGGTAAAGTTTACATATACACACAGGCAGCTGGGTGCTACAGTAGATAGAGCACTAGCCCAGAATTTGAGAGGAGCTGACTTCAAATCTCACCTCAGACACTTACTAGCTATGTGACCCTGGACAAGTCACTTAAATATGCCTTAAAATATCCAGGACCATCTCTAGTCATGCTGATACATATCTTGCCACTGAACCCAAATGTCTCTGGAGGAGAGAGAGGTTTGTGACCTTGCACAGCCCTTCACTTCAATCCAAATCACTGCAAGTTATGATATCACCTTGATGTTATGGTTCTCTCTAAGAGTGAAAGACAACTAATAACAATGGGGAGAAATGATACACATAGAAACACATAGTGATTTAAAAACTTTAAATCATGATATTAACTTTAGGTATTATAGAAATGCTGATATCTGGATTTTTTTTCCAAGGAAGTCTTCATTTCAATTTTATTTATAAGTTCTATTAGACTGGGTCTCATGAAAAGGTTATTTTCCTAGCAACTACTTTTCACTAGTTTGGAAGGTGATATAAGTTCTGATACTCAATCGCCTTCACCTATATTTTGCAAATAATGTTAATTACTAGAACAGTTCTTCCCTTTTCAGCTATAGCTCTACCGTTGGAAAGGATATCAAGTGCTTGCTGGCAGTGTTGTTTTGGGATTCTTTAGGTAGTTCTTTAACTTTCTTAGCTAGAGTATCTCATTGTGGTGGTGGTTTTACATTAGTTAAATGTTTCTAAGAAATGGGCATTTCGTGGGGGGTCATAGTTCCACTTCCAAGAGTTTCCAGATTGTTCAAATAGGTCAAATTGAATTTATAATTATTGTATGCAGCATCTTCCTGTCTTATCCTTGCTTCTGGTTCGGTATTGGTTTTGACATTTGATCAAACTACACACAGACAGCTCATACTGAAAGGATTATCAATTAGATCTGAAAGGTTAGATATAGTCAGTTTCATTTTTGTAATGCTTGTCTGTGATTATTGTTCCTAGTTCTTTCTAACCCTCTTTTTAAAATAAAGTATTCATAGGGAGCAGGAATTGGATTCAAGCAGTGATTATATTCAAGTTTACTGCACAGAGCACACTTAAGGACAGGAATACAGGGTGTATAGCATCCCATGAAGGGTGCATGGAACTCCCTTTGCAATGCCCAAAAGAAATGTGTGGCCAACACTAAAGGGACTGGTATTTTGGGATGATGTAGTAAACCTTGAATAATCCTTAGGTCCTCCTTCTTCCTCCTGATGACTAGGTCATTTTAAAAGGAATAACATTTGCCTCTTTCTCTTCTTTTCTCTCTTCCAACACATAGGATTCATTTTCTAGGAAGTTCTATTCACCCTAGAACTACTGTGATTATTTGATTGTAGTATAAACACAGGTTTTTAAACTTGAGAATGCTTGAACCTATTCATCTAACTACATATTCATAACATAACTTTTAAGAATTGATGCAAAAAGATCAAAATCAGCAGAAAAATTTGTGATGATCACAGTAATATAAGGGAAATTTCTTATAAAATTCTCATAATTCTGACTAAAACATTGAGCTTTCTTGTGTTTGAATGATGAATGAAGAAACCCTTCTTATACCTCATAGTAGAACATGACATATATTCTCATGCATGGTCAATATTTTGATTTGTTTTACTTTGATATTATTGTTTCTTGTTCAGTTATTTCACTCATGTCTCATTCTTTCTGATCTCGTTTTGGGGTTTTCTTGGCAAAGATATTAGAATGGTCTGTCCTTTCTTTAGCTCATTTTACAGATGAAGAACTGAGGCAAACAAGGTTTACTAACTTGCCAAGTATGATACAGTTAGTAAATGTTTAAATCCAGATTTAAACTCAGGAAGATGAATCCTCCTGATTCTAAGCCCAGTGCTCTATTCTATGTACCACCTAGATACCCAATATATAAACTAAATTCACTTTAATATATTTATGTGTTACAAGGAAGGGCTTCTACTTAGGGGAGAGAAGGGGCTAATTGGTGATTAATGAAAGATATGATAGAAAAAGGAATCAATAAAACATCTTAGAAGTTCCACCAAAGGATGAAGAGAGGAGTAAAGAAATCTTTTTTAAAAAGTTTAGTTATGACTTGAATAAGCTTAGACATGTGTGTATATACATATATACATGCATGTGTGTATGTGTGCATATATATGTGCAGATATGTATATATATGTAAATATATAAGAAAATGTGTGTGCATATATGAGTGTATTTATCTCTAGATAGAGAAAAAGAGATAACTATATCAAACATAGAAAGGGCATAGATACATAGCAACACCAAGAAGGCAAATAGATGTGCTCCTCATAGATTTCAACAGATTTCCTTGTTACAATGGACAAGTTACAGAGAAAAAGATAAAGTATTTTCACTCCACTCAGACCACATTTGCATTTTTAAAGGTGTCACACTTTCAGCCACAAGAATAGGATTTATACCTTATAAAGTTTATAAGTCCTTGAGTAGCTAAAATGCTTGGGAGAAAGTTAATAGAGGAAGTAAAGTTTCTCCAGGACATAGCTTGTCTATGCAGATTTTCTCCAACCACTGGTTTTATGAGATGAACAAAACCTTATTTTTGTTTTTGGTTTGTGTTTGCTTGTTTGTTTTGTTTTGATTTTTTTAATGGGGGAATTTTGAATCCCAGAATTTGTAGGAGATTTTTGAGGAAATGTCCATTTTAAATGGACGTTAACTCCAAAGACAAAGTTCTCAGCATAGTGTCTGGCACAAAATAAGCTCTATGCAAATGCTTATTATTATTATTATTATTATTGAAATAAATGGATTAATAAATACATTATGTACGTTCATATATGTTTAGGTTGTTGTTCAGTTGTTTCAATTATGTCTGACCATTTGTTGTTGTTGTTGTTGTTTTGCAGGGCAGTGAGGGTTAAGTGACTTGCCCAGTGTCACACAGCTAGTAAATGTCAAGTGTCTGAGGCCAGATTTGAACTCAGTTTCTCCTAAATCCAGGTCTGGTGCTTTATTCACTGTGCCACCTAGCTGCCCCCTATGTCTGACCATTTGTGACCCCATTTGGTGCTTTCCTGGCAAATATAGTGAAATGGTTTGTCATTTCCTTCTCCATTTCACTTTAGAGATGATGAAGCTGAAGCAAACAGGGCTATGTGACTTGCCCAGAGTCACACAGCTAGAAGTATGCATATGCATGTATGTGTATATCTGTGAATGTAGGGATAATTTTAATACAACTTGCTTCCAGACTATGATTTTATAGCTGACTTTCAGAACAAACCTATCCTAATGAACATGGTAAAATGCTGTACATGTCAGCCTACCTACCTCCATTTTATCAAAGAAAAGGAGATCAGTATTTTTGAAATTTGTTTTAATTCATTTATTAACAATAAAACATACCTCAAGTCAAAGAAAAACATATTTGCCATATATGTGTGTATACACACAACACATACATATGTGTGTATCCACAAAAAAATCCAATCCCACATATATAGAGAGAAATGTATATATGTGTGTACACATATATACACCACACATACATGCATGCATATATGCATATACACATAGGTATATTCATGTACTCAAAGTAACACTTAGCAATATGTGTATACCTATACATATATATGCATCTGTGTATATATACACAGATGTGTGCATTTTACACACATGTATTGTATGCACACATGTGTGCTATGTATGCACAGGCACATAACTGTATACACATGAAAACATGCATACATACATTGTGCATAGAGTCCAAACCCTTATTTTCTTGAGATTTTTTTTTTACTTGTTAATTAATGATTTTTTAAAAATGTTCTTTTTTTTCTGATAAAATAGAAGCAGGTGAGCTGACATCCTTGGTCAACATTACATTGTGCCTGGAAGGTTAGGTTCATTCTAGAATTCTACTATAAAGTCATAGTCTGGCACCAAGTTGTGCTTTTTAAAAAATGTCACTGAATTCAGTTGCTGTAATTCCATCTAACAAGGCTCAAATTTTAATGGCCTCAGCTGAATTGGACAAGGACTGACATCCTTGACTAGGCTACTTTCCCTGAAGTGCTATCCATCGTGTACTAGCTATTACTATAGAGATGAGCTCAAGAGAATATGACAGTCTGAATGCTCCTGTTCCATCAGATTTAGTCACCCTGCATCAAAATAAAGAAGGTAAAGTTTTAGGGAAGGTAACTACATAATGAACATATCCCAGAGGAACAGAGCTTTTAATGATCAATACAAAATTGATGTGCATTAGAATCAGAAAAGCAAAAGAGGCATAGGGATACTGAACCCCACTGGATTATGGCCATACAAGATCCTGGGGATACCATACAGGCAACAATTCTCAAGGCAGAGGGCCATTTTCTTTGTTACAGGAAAATTCTCCTATTTGATATAAATATCTGCAGACATATCTAATCGATCAACTCATCAAATGATGGGTTCCCTTCATAATAATGTCATATTTCATTATTTTATCAAATAAACAATTTTGTTTTTCCATTTTTGTAATATACCTTTCAAATTTTGCCATTATGAATAGATGGAGGAATGAATGAATGAAGTGAAAATAAAATCGTTTATTAAGTTCTTATTATGTGCCAAGCACTGTACTAAATACTGGAATAGAATAGAAATTGGCTTTTTTTTCTCTTTTGCTTCATAATGAGGTTTAGCCAGATAACTTTAACTTGTGTGCAGCCCTGTGTGACATTATCCTTTCTGACACTATCAATACTGGGAGCACAGCCCAGGGAATAAGATTCAATATTCATTATTATTACTTATCAAGAATTGACTGTCTTTGGGTTGCACAAAACAAAGGAGACAAGATTTTTGCCCTGAAGGTGCACACATAGTCTAGATTAAAGAGACAAGCCAGATGAATTGATGCACAGATATCAGATAATAAATTATCTTTTGTTGTTTCTACTGGTTGGGTAGCTGCTCCTCTACTAAAACCTATGTGTATCATTGTGGGGGATGATTGCTGAGGCCTTATTAAGGCTATGTCACCCAGGCACAAAGAAATGTGGATTTCTTGGCCTGTTTTACCTTATTATTCACTCTACAGTGACATGTGGGGTGTATATGTTGGCAAGTTAGGCAGCTGCCTAACTGCTGTTATTCAAAGAGTGCCAAAAGGCCCACCTGCCCCCAAATCCCTACTCCCCTAGCCCCCATGCCTTCAGGTTAAAGCAGAAGTATGGAATCTTTTTTTCTATAAATGTCCCCTAAGCTAAATGATCAAAAAAGGACAAACCTCAAATACAAAGTCATTGAGGATTAGATAGATTTAGAGTATTTAGACTTTTAGAATGTTGCCTAAAGGAATTATAAAACAAACAAACAGCTTTATGCCTTGTTTTTAAAGAAAGTATAATATACATTTCAGTGAAAATATTTAATATGTTAAAGTATACCTCAATTTCATATTATAGTCTATTAAAGGAATGGGTGAGAAGGGAAAGAAATTGAAAGAAGGGAAGACTATGTCTGAGAAAAGGAAAGACATGGGACACAAAGTGAAAGGGGAGAGAGAGAGAGAGAGGGGGGGGGGGAGGGAGGGAGGGAGGGAGAGAGAGAGAGGAGTGTCCTGGCAGTTTCTTATATGAATAAATCACCTTTATCCAATCTAGGTGTTTTCTTGGTCTGGGTTTCAGTATCATGACCAAAATTATTATTGCCTCTGAAATACTAATTAGCTGATTAATTACTTTTTTATCCTTGAACTTTTAATACTCTAGTCTAAAAAGGACACCTCTAGAAATTTACCAGAATTATTTCCCTGGCTACAGTATGAGTGAGGAGAATAGCATTATTCTTGGGTCAGATGAAATACCATTAAGAACAAAATCCTTTCTCCAAACCAGAGGTTCACCCATCCTTGGTTTAAGGCACCACCTATAGAAAACACATTGCAAATTATTACCTTTGGGCTAATGCATCATTCATCCATTATCACATGAATAACTGTCTAAGATTCTGTGGGCAGATTACCTGAAAAAATGGGACGTAGAATACCTCAAGTAGTGAAAGAATAAAGCAGTTGAGGAAAACAAGTTGTCTGAGAAGTGCTGCCAGAGAGCAAAGTTCTGGGTAGAGAGTTCTTGGTGAGGGGACAGCAAAAATAAAGTAGACAAAATAATTACCTCAATGATTCTATGACTAGAAGGGAGATATAGACACAAAAAAGGAAAGGGGGACAAAGACAAATTCCACCTAGTTCATAAATTTAGTCAAATTTGAGGTCAGGCCTATTCTATTAGTTAGAAAAAGTCAAAATTTTCACTTTGTGCTATATATGCTAGCACCAGGATTGTACTCAGGTTTTTTGGCCTCGTAAGATATAACTACAGCCTCAAGCTTTCCAGATAGTAGTTTTTTGAAAGGGTGGTGGTGATGGTAGTGGTGATATATTCCTTTACCTGAAAATTAACTGAAATGGCATATTCATAACAAGGAAATGTGAAGTTTACAAATATCTCATTTGATCTTCATAAGAACCCCAGAAGGCAGGTGCTATTATTACCCCTATTATAGAGAAAAGATAACTAAGGCAAATAAAATTTTAAATGATTTCCCCAAGATCATACAGTTCATAAGAAGTGTCTGAAACCAATTTCCTGACTTAAGGTCCAGTGCCCTATTCATTCTGCCATGTAGCTTGTTTAGTATGTGTGCATGTGTGCATGTGTGTGTATGTGTGTGTGCGTGCATGTGTGACTGTTCTGGAATGCATTTTTATATACATGATCCCAAACAGAAGTAATATAGAATTGAAATGGAATTCTCCTTATACAACTTTTTTCCATCCTCCCCTACTGGATCAAATTTTAATTTGCTTTGGTAGAAACATCAATAGATTTATTTTCATTTCTTCAAACTCAAAAAGAAATAATGTTTTGTATTATTTTCATGTTTAAGAATAGCCATGAGGGGGCAGCTAGGTAGCACAGTGGATAAAGCACCAGTCCTGGATTCAGGAGGACCTGAGGGCAAATCCGGCCTCAGACACTTGACACTTAGTAGCTGTGTGACCCTGGGCAAATCACTTAACCCTCATTGCCCCACAAAAAAAAAAAAAAAAAAAAAGAAAAAAAAAAGAATAGCCTTGAGAGGCAGCTAGGTAGCACAGTGGATAGAGCACCAGCCCTCGAATCAGGAGGACCTGAGTTCAAATCTGGCCTCAGACACTTAACACTTACTAGCTGTATGACCCTGGGAAAATCACTTAATCCTGATTACCTCAAAAAAACAAAAACAAACCCTAGCTTTGATCCTTAAATGGATGAGATGTCTCAAATAATCAATAAATCAATCACTCACAGACCTTAGGATAATTTCTAAAAGCCTTTGCTTGCACAAGAACAGTTTTGGATAGAAGAAAATTGGACATGTCACAGGGATCTCTAAAAAATTATCAACAAAGTTGAGATTGTATTGAATTATAGAAACTGGCGTGTCTGGTTTTCTAGTACAACTTCTGGGTAGAACTTCCTGGGGTAAGAAAGAAAGCAGGAGAGGTATCTAGGTGGCATAGTGGATAAAGCACCAGCCCTGGATTCAGGAGGATCTGAGTTCAAATGTGGCCTCAGACACTTGACACTTACTAACTTTGTGACCCTGAGCAAGTCACTTAACCCTCGTTGCCCTGAAAAAGAAAGAAAGAAAGAAAGAAAGAAAGAAAGAAAGAAAGAAAGAAAGAAAGAAAGAAAGAAAGAAAGAAAGAAAGAAAGAAAGAAAGAAGGAAAGAAAGAAAGAAAGAAAGAAAGAAAGAAAGAAAGAAAGAAAGAAAGAAAGAAAGAAAGAAAGAAAGAAAGAAAGAAAGAAAGAAAGAAAGCAGAGAGTGGAGAGGTGAGGAGACGCTAAAACTTCAGAGTTGGTTTTCTTTCCCTTCCTCCCTCTATTTGACTACAGTAAGACCATTCAGTTTCAGAGTCTAGGGGATATTGGACTTCTAATATTCCTATTAGGACCTGAATGGAATGCCTAGGTCAGCTGGTGACACTATCTCCATCAGGAGCCAAGGAAAACCTAGATGTGAATTCATTAAGGAGAAATTCTTGACAACCCCACAAATAGACTATGAGCTGTGCGTTACCCTTTTGCCACAGGTGCTCTCTAAGCTTGAGCCCACTTTTGACTAGATTCTTTCTTTACTTGTGGAAAAATATATCATAGACTATGGGGAGGGTATATTTTCTATAATCTGTGATTATTTTAGTATCTTTTTCTTAAACAATAACAACAGAAGCAACAACAACAAAATTACTGATAACAGACTGGCTACATGATTCTAGACTAATAATCTTTGGGACAAAATGGGGTTGAAACTAGTGAAATTAGAAAATTGGCACTGATTCCTCAAAGGTATTCCTAAAGCCTAAAGAGAAAATGTTGCTAAGGTCTAGGGACTAAACTCATTATTGGGTACGAAAATGGGGATAAAGGATCCTCAACACTCACAAGGGCTATAATCATGACTTTTCACTCAAATAGCCTGCCAGTAACTTGCCCTCACCAATGTGTAGTGGTTCTTATAAACTTCTATGTTTGGCATTTATCTGAATCTCACCTATCTATTCATTCAGTTTGTATCACTCCCTTCCACATATTCCTATGAAAATTCCTATTAAAATGCCCTATTCTCTGCACACAATTTTCATATTCTGACTCTGCTTTTGTAAAGGATATCTACCTGCTTAGAATGCACTTCAACCACTTAGAATCTTTAGTTTTCTTTAGGGTTCAGTTCCAGTACCAGTTCCTACAGAAGATTCTTTCTGACACTCCTGCTTTTTCAATAATGATAATCTATTTCTGATACCCAAATTGTTAAGAATAATAATATAAGCTATTTCTGATACTCCATTTGGTGTTGGTGTTGTTGTTGGTTGTGGTGGTGTTGGTGGTAATGGTGGTGGTGGTGGTGGTGGTAGTTGTAGTAGTAGTAGTAGAAGTAGCAGCAGCAGCTGAATTTTATATAGTATTATAAATTTGGAAAAAACTTTATAAACATTATGTCATTTGATCCTCACAACAACCTTGTGAGCTAAATCCTTGTGATAGTTTAAGTTGATAGATGAGCTACTGAAGCTTAAAGAAGTTAAATGACTTGCCTAGAGTCACACAGCTAGTGTTTGAGGCATGATTTCAATATAATAGTTCCTGTTTCCAAGTATAGCATTCTCTATCTCCTAAAATTATTTTGTAATTATTCATCTTTCTTTATACTATATCCCCTAGCAGAACATAGACTCCTTGAGGGCAGTACCTGTTTCTTTTTTTTCCTGTTTTTCCTTTATATTTATATTATCTAGTGTTCCTCCAAATGAATCATGTTATGTATAGAGCTCTTTAATAGTATTTCTTGAGCATGTGTCATTAATGAAAAAGAGAATGTTTTCTTCATGTTGGCCTTACATATAAAAATAACTTTGTAAGCTGTAAAAGTAACTTTGAGTTTCCTAGGGTGAAGTGGAATCTCTACTTAACCTCATCTGGATATATGCCATGAGTTCATAATTTTCTAAGTAAGACTGTGATTGAGATGGACCTATTTCTTATTGATATCTTTTCTCCTTTGTTACAGGACCTTATTGAACCAGACAACATTTGTCGCTTTCTAGGTCCTGGAATAGCAGGGTAGCTACAATCAACATCTGTGGTGGCAATAAAAGCAGAAGCAGACAGGACAAAGAAAGAGAGGCCCATGGAGAAACTACCAGAAAGAGTTCACTTGGCAGTGAGTTCAATGGAGGTGACATTAAGTTGGCATTCTCAATCTGAGTAGGCATCTAAAATTTATCATTCTATCAATTGAATCACAGCTATACATATCTCAAAATTAGTTAAAATGAAGTTCCCACCTCTGGATCTGAGAAATTTAAATTCTCTAGAAAGAGAGGGAGACTTTGGGCATTGATCAGTTGAATCAAGTCCACAAAAAAATCAATCAAACAAATAAACAAACAATAACAACAACAAGAAAACTCTGAATAACCTGCCATGTAGGAGATGCTGTGCTGGGCTTTATCATCCATTGTACAAAATATGTATCAATTATTAAATATGGTCATACCTTAACAAATTTTATACTGTCATTATTTTAGAGCTGGAGTTTTTAGTGCTGTACTGAATAGAAGGGTACGCTTGTACTTTTAAATATTTAGAATGCAATTAGCACACCATTTGACACTTACTAGCTGTGTGACCCTGGGAGAGTCACTTAACCCTCATTGTCCCTCAAAAAAAAAAAGACTCATTGTTGGAAGGAACCACTACACAAATTTAGTCTTGATATTAGGCAAAAAAAACAAATTTTGCCAAATGGATCTATTCAAATGAATGCCTCAAGAGGAAGTTCATTCCCATCGACTGGGGTTTTTTGAGGAAAAAGCTGGATAATAAGATGAATGCATCATTTTAATTCATGTGTGAGTTGAGTTAGCCTGGATGTCCAACTAAACACTTAGTGATCTTAAAATCACTAAGGTGACTCTCAAATTTGAGATTTTGTTATTCTATTTCTATGACTTCTGAAATTCTACAGATATACAATAAAGGCCATTGAATGACAAAAAGAAGGCAAAGTTAGGGAACAAACATACACTCAATGCGACATATACATTTAGTAAAGAGAAATTATTGTGTGAAGTAAATAAAGAAAAATATGAGCAATTATTCCCAGTGTTTATAACCTAAAGAATATAGCCAATGAATGGCAACTAGCCATAAGGCCATTATTTCTACAGAACAATTTTCTTTTGTAATTATTTCAACTTTCTCTGTGTTCTATCTATAATGGGCCAAGTTAGGTAGTTTAATCATTTTTTTTAATTAAAATGTATTTCTAAGAAAAAAAAAAAGATTGTCCATTTCCTCCCTTGTACTTTCCTCCTGTAATTGTCTTTTGTTTACCCACAGGAATTATTGCTCTTCTTCCTTTTCTTCCTTCTTTCTCTCTTCTTTCTCTTTATTCTTTTCTTCCCTCCTTATGTTACCTTATCTCTTTTCATTGTCTGTTCTTTTACTCTCTTCTTTTTCTTCTTTTTCTCTCTCCTTTCCTTTTCTTTACATTATTATTAAAAAGTTCTTTAGAAAATAACAAAACTTTCCATAACCATCTTTTAGGTGTATGGAAATGAAAAAGATAACTCCATTGGCATGCAACAGGACCTTCCTGACATGTGGCAATAGAGGCCCATTAACCGGATTGCTGTGTAAAACTGTCAGCTCAAACATACACACACACACACACACACACACACACACACACACACACACACACACACACACATATATATGTTATATATATATATAACATATATATATATAACATATATATATGTTATTTTATAGTTAGCGAATTCTTTCAGCACTAAAATAACAACTGAATGGTTGTGGTTGCTGGCTGCCTGCTGAATAGTTTATCAAGAAGCTAGTTAAATTAACATGAGCCTTTTCTCCACACTTTAATTTATACTTGGTATATGATTTAAGAGTTGCTTGACAAGTTTGTTTCTTATTCCACTCTTGAAAGTATTTTAATTCTAGCAAGTTCAACAGTCAACTAAAATCACATCTCAGATAAGACATCTTACCTTGCATTTGTTCAATTTAAGAAATCAGACTTCAGAAACAAACTGTCAAGAAGATAAAAGACTTCATAGAGCTAAACTTGATAAGCCTTTCACCAAATTACATGAAAGGAAAGGTAGAAAAATTCTTGTTGACTCTAACAGGGTTCTAGGAATGCCAAAGCAATATTAGAATCCAGGCATATATATTAGGTAATAAAGTTCTGACCTATCATGATTCTATATAAGAACTACATTTATTCAAAGATGGATTATTAAGATATGTGAGTCTCTAGAATGGGAGTAGGGCAAGAGAATTAAGCACTTATTAAACTCCTACTATAATTCAGGCACAGTTCGAAGTGCTTTACAAGTATCTCATTTGATCCTGACAACAACCCTGAGAGATTGGTGCTCTTATTATTCCCCTTTTGCAGTTGAGATTAAGTGACTTACCCAGAATCATATAGCTAGTTATACTTATGTTGTTCTCTTCTTCTTCTTCTTCTTCTTCTTCTTCTTCTTCTTCTTCTTCTTCTTCTTCTTCTTCTTCTTCTTCTTCTTCTTTTTCTTCTTCTTCTTCTATAGGGCAATGAGGGTTAAGTGACTTGCCCAAGGTCACACAGCCAACAGCTATTAAATATCAAATATCTGAGGCTGGATTTGAACTCAGGTCCTCCTGAATCCAGGATCGGTGTTTTATCCACTACACCATCTAGCTTCCCCCAACTTAGGTTTTCTTGACATAGACTCAGAATTTTGCATCATCTAGGTACCACAGTAGGATGGAAAGTGGTGATCACTAGAAATTAAACAACAGTACACATTCCTTTTTTTGCAGACTATCAGAGATCAGGAGAGGATGCTATTGATAAAGAACACCTAGTGTCTTTTGAATGACCCCATTTGCTTAATCCGTCATAAGCCAATTACAGAAACTTCTTTTTTCACTATTTATAAGTCTGTGTATAATCCAAATCTCTTCAAGATACTTTGATTACACACACAATCAGTCTCCAAGGTAGGCCTTCCTCAAACTCTTCCACATAGAGAGGAGCATCAGTTGCCTCTGTGCATTTTGATGAGGACTAATCTCACTGATCCATCCCCTATTACATATGTATATAGCATATATTTCTATATTATGCAGTAATGTATATATGTCATGTATGTATATGTATATATTTCTGGAAGAATTTTTCTTCTTGTGTTTCTCCACTCCAAAGTATCTCTTGCAATTCAGGACCATATTCATCTTTAATATACTATCATGCATACTCATTGTCATATAAATACATATGTATACATAACAAAAATATTCATACACATATATTCATACATGCATACATACATATATGAATATACATAGATATATATGTGTATCTATATCTTTGTATATACATATACATGCTTACACAGAAACACAAGTATATATGTACAGACATATGCTCCTTGAGGGAAGGGACTGGTTCATTTTTGTTTCTGTTTTGTCCTACTAAGTCCTGGATCATAGTAGGTTGTTTAAGAAAAAATGTTGAGTGATTAACTGTTTTGGGATTACATGGTATAAGGAGTATAATCTTCATTTCTGTCCACTATAAATTTAAACTATGGTCCAGTAGCTATTTTCAAGTATGCAAATGAGAATATATATTCTATCTTAAAACATATTGATGGCATTTATGTGCTATAGCTTGCATAATAAATGCATGTAAAATTAATTGTTATAGTGTACATTTCTATGACTAGTCCATAACATAAGGTCTGGGTTTTTTTGTTTGTTTGTTTGTTTTGTTTTTGTTTTTGTTTGTTTTTTACAAAATCAAGTGATAGACTCTTGTTTAAGATGATGGTATGAAAGGCCCAGCAAATGCAAGTAAGAATATAAATTTTAAGAAAAGATATGGTGAATGTTAAAGGGCAACTCGTGAACTTCATTTTTATCTAAACTAGATGAAGAAAGTCTGCATGCATTCACATACACATGCATATACACATGCACATGCATGAATACTGAAAAAGAATTAGATATAGAAGTACATTTAGTTCAAAAGAAAAAAAGCCAAGGAGTGAGAAATGGGAGAAAGGGCTTTAACATGAAAGACAAATTTGGGGAATTAACAATCACAAGAAAAACAAAACCATTATATGGAAGTGGATCATGAAAGAGAAAAAATAAAAAAGAGAGAGTTAGAGCCAAGTATTGACATTGAAATGAAAAAGAGGAATGGATGCAGACCATATAAATAAAAAATTATTAGAGTTGATTATATATTTCCTTTTAACTTCTCATTGCCTTCATCTTCCTCATGCTTTTCAGACACCTTGTATTTAATTTTTACCCCCTTATAATGTATTCTTCTCGAGGGCAGGAACTTTCTGCTTATATTTCAATTCCTAATACTTAACACAGTGACTGGAACATATAAACAGTGAAGCAGGAAGGAAAGGAGGGGAAAAATAATATGTTGCAAATAAATGAATATTGAATAATTATAATTTTAATATCCTGGGATGAACTCATTCATAAAGTAGATAAGGGTAATATCATAGATTAAAAACTAGAATCCAAAATTTGTTGTTAACAGGAAATGTTAACAAGTAGTATTTGAAATATATATATATGTATATACATATATATGTGTGTGTGTGTATACATGTATATATGTATGTATATGGATGTATGTATGTGTATATATGTATATATATATATATATATATATATATATATATATATATATATATATATATATATATATATATATATATATATATATATATATATATATATATATATATATATATATATATATAAATCACAGGGTAAAATGAGGGTTTGGAGCAGAAATAATTATATTATTATATTGCAGGGATTTTTGTTTTGTTTTGTTTTTAAGCATGGGTAGTAAGCATGCTCTTACTCAGGGGTAGAGTAAAAAGTGGAATGAGTAAAGAGATTATTAGGGAAACATTTATTATTATATACATAAAAGATAATAAAAATAAAAAAATGATTATATATTCACAAAGTGACAGCATCTAAGTAATTAAAGGGAAAGTCAATTGAAATGAATGAGAGAAATGGGCCAAAAACCAAAAACAAACAAAATAAAAAACCTATGAATTGGGCACCCCAAGTTGCCCTTTTTAGACTTAGACAAATCTCATAAAATATAAAGATTAAAAAGTAAAAACCATGATTATGATTTCAGAAAAGTCATTTATTATATGTCTGTTGCAAGAGCTGAATAAAAGATAAAGCTAAATATACAATTCTTCACTTTACATTTAACATTTGTTACTAAAAACAAAACAAAACACCTAATCGTGTACTGGGAAATAAAAACTCATAAAAAAGCAGAAAGGTAGAAACACAAAATTCATTTTTACTGAGTACAAAAAAAATACAATTATAATCAATAAAAACCTTTGAAAAAAGTATTCAAACTTAAATGGAGATGAAATGATTGAATCCAAAAGAATATGTATGTCATAGAATAAATTATTGAAATGATAGATAATTTCATTAAGATGACCACACCGGGGCAGCTAGGTGCCACAGTGGATAGAGCACCAGCCCTGGATTCAGGAGGACCTAAGTTCAAATCCAGCCTCAGACACTTAACACTTACTAGCTGTGTGACCCTAGGCAAGTCTGTTAACCCAAATTGCCTCATATCAAAAAAAAAAAAATGACCAAACCATATGTTTGGAAATATCCATCAATCAGTCATCTAAGCCCAGTGATTTTTAAAATCGTTTTTATTTTTGTTTGCAGATAGACATTCTCACTCTCCCACCCACTCCCAACTGAGAAAGCAAAAAAAAACAAACATAAAAATAAAATAAAAATAAAACCCTTAGTAATATATGCATAATGAAACAAAATAAATTCTCACTTTGGACATTTCTAAAATAAAATAAAGAAAGAAAGAAAGAAAAGAAAAAGAAAGAAAGGAAGGAAGAAAGAAAAAAAAGAAAAAAAGAAAATCTCAATCTGTTCTCTAACTATAAACTGTCTATTAGGAAGTGAGCATCATCTGTAAATTTAGGTCCTCTGGAATTGTTTGATAATTGTGTGGATCAGAGTTTCTAAATCTTTCAGTTATTTGTCTTGACAATATTTCTGTTGCTATATAAATTTTTGACTTGATTCTACTCATTTGAGTCAATATCAGGTCATACAAGTCTGCCTATGTTTCTCAGAAACTATCTCCTTGATAAGTTTTTTACAGAAAAAAAATTTTTCATTGCACACATACAGCATAAATTGTTCAGCCATTCCTAAATTGATGAGTTACCTCCTAAGTTTATAGTTCTTTGTCAACACAAAAACAGCTGCTATAAATAAGCATTTTTCTTCTTTCTTTGATCTCCTTGGTGATACTGACCTAGTAGTGCTCTTTCTGGCTTATAGAGTTTGCATATTGGGGGCGGCTAGGTGTCGCAGTGGATAAAGTACCAGCCCTGGATTCAGGAGTACCTGAGTTCAAATCTGTCCTCAGACACTTAACACTTACTAGCTGTGTGACCCTGGGCAAGTCACTTAATCCCAACTGCCTCACTAAAAAAAAAAAAAAAAAGAGTATGTATATTGAGTCACTTTTTGTTCATAGTTCCAGATTGTTTTCAGAACAGCTGCATTAATTTACTGCCCCTCCAGCATTTGTACTTTTCCTTTTTTGGTTAACTTTGTTAATTTGATGGGTATAAAGTAGAATCTCAGAGTTATTTTAAGTACAATTTCTCTAATAGTGATTTAGCAGATTTTCTATGACTGATAGTTTACTTGCTAGGATATCTAAGTTGCACAGTGGATATGGTGCCAAGCTTGGAGTCAGGAAGATAAGTTTTTCTGAATTCAAATCTGCCTTCAGACACTTACCAGTTGTGTGATTCTGGGCAAGCCAGTTAACCCCATTTGCTTCAGTTTTTCATCTGTAAAATGAGCTGGAGAAGGAAATGGCAAACCACTCTAGAGTCTCTGCCAAAAACCCCAAATGGAAAAATAATTGGATATGACTAAAAAAATGACTGAACAAAAACAACAATTGGGAGCTTGGATTTCTTCCTCTAAAGACAGACTATTATACCTTTAACCATTTAATTATTGTGGAATGATCTTAAAAATTTGACTGAGTTTCCTATATAATTTAGAAAAGTCACCTTTATCTCTTTATTTCCTCTTTTAAGTCATTTAACTTACCCTCTAAGAATTTGGATGCTATACCACCTGGTGCATATATATATTTAGTATCGATACTATTTCATTGTCTATGGTTTTAACAAGATGTATTTTCTTTCCTTATCTATTTTAATTACATCTGCTTTTTCTTCTGCTTTGTCTGAGATCAGGATTGCTACTCCTGCATTTTTTTTTTACTTCAGCTGACGTGCAATATACTCTGCTCCCACCCTTTACCTTTACTCTGTGTATATGTCTCTGCTTCAAATGTGTTTCCTATAAACAATATATAGTAGGATTCTATTTTTTTAATCCAGTCTGCTATCTGTTTCTATTTTATGGGGGAGTTCATTCCATTCACATTCACAGCTATGATTACTGTCTATTTCCCTCCATTCTATTTTTCCCTTTGTAATTTTTTCTTCTTTCACCTTATTCCTCCTCACCAGGATTTTGCTTTTTACAACTGCCTCCCTCAATCTTTCCTCCCTTTTATCAGCCCCCTCCACTTTCTTTCCCCTTTCCTCCTCTGCTTCTACTCTCTCTTCTAAAAGTATCCCTCCTTTTCACCTTACCATTTTAGTTCCCTAAAGGCTAAGTTAAATTTCTTTACCCATGTTAGTGTCTGTCATTCCCTCTTTGAACCAAATCTCATGAGAGTAAGGTAAAACAATGTTGACCCCGCCCTTCTTTCCCTCTATTATAATAAGTTTTATGTGCCTCTTCTTATGATGCAATTAATCCCATTCAACAGACCCTTTCCTCTTCTCCCTGTATACTCCTTTTTTCACCCCTTAATTTTCTTTATATCATCACATAAAAGTCAATTTATACCTATCAACCCCATGTATACTCCTTCTATCTGCCCAAATAGAGATCCAGTTCTCAAGTTATAATTACTATCTTCCTGTGTAGGGATATAAACAGTTTAAACTTATTAAATATATTTTTCATTATTTTTTCTTTTTTATTCTTTTGAGTGTTGTATTGGAAGATCAAATTTTCTTTTCAGTTCTAGTCTTTCCATCAGGAAATCTTGAAAATCCCCTATTTTATTTAATATCCATCTTTTCCCCTTAAAAATAATGCTCAGTTTGTCTGGGTAGCTGAATCTTGGATGCAATTCAAGCCCCTTTGCTTCTTCAATATAATATTCCAAGCCTTATGAACCTTTGATGTTGAAACTGCCAGTTCCTGAATAATACTGACTGTGGCTCCATGATATTTAAATTATTTCTTTCTGGCTGCTTATAGTATTTTCTTTTCCACCTGATAATTGTGCCCCTTGGAAGAGGCAGCTAGGTGGTGCAGTGGATAGAACATTGGCCCTGGATTCAGGACCTGAGTTCAAATCCAGCCTCAGACACTTGACACTTACTAGCTGTGTGACCCTGAGCAAGTCACTTAACCCTCATTGCCCTGCAAAAAAACAAAAACAAAAACAAAAACAAAATACAATATCCCTTGGAGTTTTCTTTTGGGGGTGTCTTTCAGGAGGTGATCAGCGTTTTCTTTCAATAACTATTTTGTATTCTGATTCTACAATATCAGGGCAGTTCTCCTTGATAGTTTCCTAGAATATGGTGTCTAGACTCATTTTTTGATTATGGCTTTCAAGTAGTCCAATAATTCTCAAATTATCTCTCCTGGATTTATTTGACAGATCAGTTGTCTTTCTCATGAGGCATTTCACGTTTTCTAACATTTTTTCATTCTTTTGATTTTGTTTGACTGATTCTTGGTGTCTTCTGTAGTCATTAGCTTCCATATGCCTAATTATAATTTTTAAGGCATTATTTTCTTCAGTAAGCTTTTGCACCTCCTTTTCAATTTGGCCAATTGGATTTTTAAGGAATTTTTTTTTTCCAGTCGATATTTGTACTTCCTTTTCCAAGCTATTGACTCTTTTCATTAGTTTCTTGCATAACTCTAATTTTTCTCATTTCTTTTCCCATTTTTTCTTCTACCTCTCTTATTTAATTTTTAAACCCTTTTTGACCTCTTGCAAGAAGGACCTTTTGGTCTTGAATTCAATTTGCCTTCCCCCTTGAAGCTTCACATATAGGCATTTTGATAATATTGTCCTCATCTGAGTTTGTGTTTTGATCTTCCCTCTAACCATAGAAGCTCTCAATAGTAAGAGTCCTTTTATGTTTCTTACTTATATTTTAGCCTATTTGGTTTTTTTTTTTTTTTACTTTTAAAGTTGAGGTATTCTCCCCAGGAGAATTTCAGTGGTGAGGCCACTCTGGCAAGCTTTTTATGATGGGGCATAGGGTCATGATCACTGGCCTTCTTCTCTGAGACCTGTGTGAGTTGTGGATTCCTTACAACCCTGGGCTTGACTCCTGTGCTGGGATGGCTTGGCCTAATTATGCCTGTCCTATAGTGGTTTTCTAGCTAATAGTTTGCCCTATCAGCTGGGACTGGTGTGTGTCACAAATGGCCTGCTGAACCAACAGCTTGCTGAACCAGGACCAAGGAACCTCAGCTGGTGATCCGTGCTGTGGCCAAGAGACTCCTCCTAACTTGGCCAGATTCCCTCCATGCTGTGAAGAGCTGCTGTGCCCTCCCCTTTTGCCCAAGTGAGACTGACCTTTCTTGAAGTCTTCTAAATTATTTCGAGTTGGGAGATTGTGTCTCTCTGTTTTTTTGTAGGTTCTGTAGTTTCAGAATCCATTTTGAGGTTTGATTTAATTCTCTTTCTGAGGGAAACTTGGGAAAGCTCAGGCAACTTCCTGGCTTCTCTGCACTATCTTGGTTCCATGCCCAAAAGAAACCTATATCAATGAAACTTTCTGCAAGTTTTTTTTCCCCCTGCAATCTTGATATGTGTTTCTCTTCTAATTTTATCTGCATTTATTTTATTTGTTGAGATCACTTTTGAAAAATTTTATGTAGTCAAAATTTTCCATTTTATTTTCTGAAATCTCTATGTCCAGTTTTTGTCATGATATATTCTCCAATTCATGGTCTGCCAGTCAATTTATTCCTTTATCCTTTAATTTGTTTATGAAAACACCATTTATCTTGAGGTGATGTATGCATTTGGAACTTGAACTGATATAGTGTACTCAGTTTCTTCCATAATGTTTTCCAATTTTCCCAAAAAATGCTTCACTGTATAGTGACTTGTCATGCTTAATCTCTGGAAGACTTTGCTTTATGTTCTACCTTAGACCGTTATTGGTTGTATGACTGTGGAACAGTAATTTCATTTCTTGGTACTCTGGACAACTCTTTAAAAAATAGTTTGCAGAAAAAAATATCAATCTGCATTGTTTGGAAGAGGTGATTTATTCACCCAAGCAGTCCCTGATAGAAATGAAATAACAAGAGCAATCATTATTGTGGGGGCCAATTTTTAATTGGGAAGTGTTAGCTAAGCGGCTCGCCGCAATATTTGGGCAAGGAAGGAGACTGGCAGCCTCCCTCAAAACAGAGCAGGATTTATTAACAAGAAAGAACTTAAAAAAAACACACACAAACAGGATCAGTAGGATTAAGGGAAAGGAAATAAAATGGGGAAAGGGATATTATAAAACCTGAAGCCACCACTCAGGAAATAGCTGAGAATACACAGCAGCGTCTTCCAGCTTCCAGTTAGAATGCCAGAAAAAACAAAACTCCCTTCTTCCCAGCACACCCCACACAGCCCCCAGTCAATTGGCTCGCCACTCTGACAGTCATATGAATGCCCTCTCTAGGCTTCCAATCATTATAATTGTGCTAGGCCCATGTAGGTATCGGCGAGTACTGATGATGTGAGGTGCCAGCACCATGGCAACGGCTACAACCAGTGGGTGGAGCACCATGCACTTTGCGGAGCCCCAGGCTAGTGCATGCCAAGGTTTTTTTTTTTTTAATTCTAGCCAAAAGATGGAGTCATAAAAACCTCAAATAACAATTAATTCTTTACATTATCCTTTATTCACTTCAAACTTGAAATTGGGTTGAAAAGTCATCTCAGTTATTAAAAAAAACCCACCAACTCTAAGGTACCACCTCACACCTATCATATTGGCTAATATGACAAAAAAGGAAAATAATAAACTTTCGAGAAGCTGTGGAAAAATTGGAACACTAATGCATTGTTGGTTGAGCTGTGAACTGATTCAACCATTCTGGAGAGCAATTTGGAACCATGATATAGGACTGTGCATACCCTTTGACCTAGTAATACCACTACTAGGTCTGTATCACAAAGAGACTGAAAAGGGAAATGAGGGAAAAGGACCCACATGTACAAAAGTAATTATAGCAGCCCTCTTTGTCGTGGCAAAGTATTGGAAATCAAGGGAATGCCCATCAATTGGGGAATGGCTAAACATGTTTTGGTATATGAATGTAATGGAATACTATTGTGCTGTAAGAAATGATGAGCAGGACGATTTCAGAGCAATCTGGAAGGACTTATATGAACTGATGCTGAGAGAGAAAAGCAGAATTAGGAAAACATTATACACAGAGTAATATTGTGTGATAGACTTGGCTCTTCTCAGTAGTGCAATGATCGAAACCAATTTCAAAGAAGTCAGGATAGAAAATGTTCTCCACTTCCAGAAACAAACAAACAAAATGTGGATTCTGAATGCAGATTGAACCATACTGTTTATACTTTGTTTTTTTTTCCCCTTCTTTTTTGAGGTTTTCCCCTTGTGCTCTGATTCTTCTTTCACAATATGACTAATGCAGAAATATATTTAATGTAATTGTATGTATGTAACCTATATCGGATTTCTTGCTGTCTTGGGGGAAGGGAGGAAGGGAGTGTGGAAGAAAATTTTGGAATAAAAATCCTATGAAAACAAATATTGAAAACTCTCCTTACATGGAACTAGAAAATAATAAAATACTTTTATAAAAAAAAGAAAAGTGATCTCAGAATGAGTGAGAATTAGTCATGACGGGTTGACATTCAAATATTTTGAATCAAAGTTGGATCTATAAGTGTGTGTGTGTGTGTGTGTGTGTGTGTGTGTGTAAAATTCCAGAATAAAAATAAAACAAAACCAAACATGTAACCCTTCTGACAGACTACTGCAGATACCTGACAACCATGGCATACATATTTTTGGTTTATTACAGGGCATAACTTTTAAAGTAAATTGGGTTCTTTCTGACATTTTCCACTTTGGCACCTAAACACTAAAGAGAAAAAAGCGTTCTGAAGGATATGGAATAATTCAATCTTTATATAATATATGTGTGATCATTTTTAGTCTTATCCCAAACTATAAATTAAAGTTGTTCAAGTACTTTTTTCATAACTAAAAAGCAATCACTTTGTGAATGTCAACATTCAGTGTGGCATGCACTTGATCAAAACTTAAAACAAATAACCAAAGAATATATATGTTTCCCATATGGGAAATTGGATATGCAAGAGAAATGCTTAATGTTGCCATAGTTAAATAATGCTTCTGTTAAAGTTAATCCAGGATTCTGCTTCTGTCATAGAGATCAAAGGAAGACTAGAAAAAACTGTTTTCATCTTTGACAAGCCATTTGGAATTGTAAAGAAAAAATATATTGTCAGGAGGTCAGTAAGAACGAGCACTGAAATTTAAGAGTTTCTTTGATGACATTTTTTTTTCTTTTTTTCTTTTTTTTTTTCGTGGGGCAATGGGGGTTAAGTGTCTTGCCCAGGGTCACACAGTTAGTAAGTGTCAAGTGTCTGAGGCTGGATTTGAACTCAGGTCCTCCTGAATCCAGGGTCAGTGCTTTATCCACTGTGCCGCTTACCCGCCCTAGATGACATTTCTTTAAATATAGCTTGAATGACTAGAGGGAGAGTATATTGTTGACATTCTCTAACTGTTTTCCATAATCAGTTTCTGCTGTATTTGGCTATCAGCAAGCAGGCACCATCTAAGAAAACATAAAGTGGATTGTTAAAAGTACCTCATTTTATGGGTACTTCTCTAAATCACTTTACACCAATAAGAAACTCTTCTAGATGCTCCAAAGATAGATTAAACCTTCCTTGTCTAATGACCTAATTTCTCATCTTACCATACAGCAGAGATGCTGCCTACTCTTTAAAATTAATTATAATTGTTCAATGAAAGGTGATCAATTTTATATGTAACAACTCTTGAATAAGATCAGATAAAGGAAAAGCTATGTGGCAAGCTAAAATACTTGCAGGTCCTTTCAATTCTAGAGAACGGAAGTTTTGCCATCTGGGTTGTGCAGTATTTAAGTAGTTTGCTGCACTTCTTAGTAACATGCAAAATGTTTATTAAAAAGGGAATGCATGAAATGCAGTTCTATCTCTACTTTTTTTAAAGATGTTTGTCTTAAGGATAATTAGGTCATGCTTCATCACCATTAAACAAAATTAAACAAACATGTTGGTCCCAAAAAGCTCAATATGTTGGTATAATTTAAGACAAGTTATACTGAAATTATATGTAGACTAAGTAATCTCACAGGTATGCACAAATTAAAGTTTGGCTTCATACTCAAGTCATTAGAGAATATAAAATTAAATATAACTGAATAAGTAAATACTAAAATAATAGGAACAAAAATTTTAAATTGTCCTGCTTTCAGTGAAATGGTAACAAATATGTTTTATTAAAAGGAAAAAATAAATTGCATATCAAAATTATACTATTCAAGAACCAAGAATTCTTTGCAGAAGCAGCAAAAATAAGTTAATTAAACTCAAAACTTAAAGCATTAAAAATGAAGTAAAAAAGGAGGGAACTTTTTAAAAAATGTGGATAATCAAGGTTTCTCTAATACTCTGAATGAAAGTTGAGAAAATCTTGCTAAAAAGACACAGGGGAGGAATTTAAAAATAGTATGGAAACTTCCAAAATATATAAAGAAATTAAATTCAAAGAAAATTTGGGGGTAAAAGTGTCCAAGGGAGTACCTACTTCTAGAAGTGAGTATGTCATACTGTCTTATGTGCCCATGAGGAGAGGGGGAGTTAGCTTCTTTTTCTGGTCTCCACCTTTCTGTAGGTAGTGTCATTCTTACCCAGCTTCTCTTTCTGTCCTCCTCTTGAAAGTGACCTTTTCTTTAGTTATTTAATTTACTCTACCCTTTGAAGGAAAAATCCCAACCCCTTATTTTCACCCCACACCTACCAAGGGAAAAATTATGTGAAAGGGGAGATGCCTGTGATAATAACCTTAGAGAACTTACCTACCAAATGGTTTACGAATCTCTCCCAACCAATACTACTTACTTATATTGATTGTCTTGATTGGTATGAACTCATGCTCTCTTCTTCTGATTTTGGGAAGCTATTCAAATATGAATTAGTAATTTTCTCTTGTGAGTGGCTTCCAGTTTCCATGTTGAAAAGGTAAAAGTAGTTTTAAAATATCTATTCATATGTCTTCCAGTTAACTTACTAGTTGCTACTTCTCCTTCTGTTCATATTAAATCTGAACTGACAAGGATCCATAAATTAAAGGTAAAATTTTTTTTTTTTCTTGGAGAATTAAGTTCCCAAATCTCTCCCTAACTCCCACCCACTGAGAAACAAGCAAAATAATATCAGTTATACATGAAAAAAACATGAAAAACATATTTCCATATTAGAAAAATAATTTGAACATAAAAAGTTAGTAAGGTGGAAAGACCAAGACAAACTCTGAAGATAACAGTGTGAAAACAGCTACAAGTAAAGCTTCAAAAGAAAATGATAAATGGACAAAAGCCCAACAAAAATTTCTTGTAAGATTTAGAAAAAAATATGAGTGGAGAATTTTTTCTTATATAAAAGAGGTATGATAAATATAATTGCTAGTAGCAATTGGTCCTAGATATCAGCATCATGACCCCTTCAACTACAAGTACTAGTGCTTCTTCTCTTTGCCTTGGTACTGTGACCAGGTCTTATATGTCCTTCTTTTAGATCAGAAATTCTCCTCTGTCTGCTAGAACTGAAATCCAGGACTTCAGATGGGCAACAGAGCTGCAGGCAGTACCAACTGCACCCAATTAAAGAAAAGGGTCCCCTCTAATTTATTTCTAACAGTTGTTCCAAACCTCTTCATATTTCTGGGCTGAGAGCTTCCAAAGGTGCATCGGCAGCCACCTCCAAGGACCAGTGCTGGTGATGTTCCTTTTCCTCACCTGCCCCAGTGTCATAGATCTTTCCTGATAACATTTTAAATTATTTTAGTCTCACTCTGACCTTTTGTTGTCTCTGCCACTCCAAAATTTGATTTGAGAAGTCATTTAACAGTTGTTTGGAGAGATATGTTGGGAGAGTTTAGCTGGATTGCTGCCTGTGCTTTGCCATTTTGGCTCTGCTATCAAAACTCTCTAATTCTGAGTCTGGAAATTTATCAATTGAGCAACTTTGCTAAACTTGGAGGCAAAGTAGAGTGCTAAACCTGGAGATGTACAATAACATTATCCTAATCACTGTGAGTATGTGGATTATGTGAGATTTTCCCCATCCCTTAGTTAAAAGAGATTTAAAATGATTTAATTATGATAATAATCAACATATTAACTGAAAATTGTGATTTATTATATTTAGATACCTTATTTTAATTATATTAATAGATTAAGTCTTTTCTTACTACTTAATAATGTCAGATGATACTTCCCAATGTCAAGCATTAAGTAATATCAGAAGATACAGTAGTCAGCAATATTATATTTTAGAAACCACGAGTGTTATGCCTGACTCAAGGTTGTCATACAGCTCACTAGTGATATACTTGACCACTAGAAGAGATCATGCAGCATAATTATGACCCTGTTGCCACAAGAGCACTGATAAGAATATTGGAAAATGCTGACATTTGTCACATAGGGAGTTTCAAGATTTCCTAAGAATATGCTTTAATTTTAGATACTTTTAATTAGTATGTTATAGAAGCATTCAAGCTCTGTAGGGGGATAAAAAGCCATTTATTTTGTAACTCAGTGTCTTTCAGGTCCAACCCCTGAATGACTGGCTTTATTGTGAAGCTTTGTCTCAATAAACCTATTTTCTATGGCTTGGAGACTTTGTTGTTTCAGTTCCTCTGTCGGGTTTAGAAATTTTCCTGACATTATATCATGTTAAATGGATCCACTAAAGGCATTGAATAGTTTCATTGACCTGATACTTGTTAGATGTGTCTTACTGTGCAAGGTAATTAATCGCTGTCTCAGTTTCTGTAAAATGGGTATAATAATAGCAACTTTCCCCCATGATTGTTATGAAGCTAAAATAGATATTTTTTGTAAAGCACGTTGTCAACCTTAAAGTACCATATAAATGTTATAATCAGCAGTACCATGACCAGGACCAGAACCAACACCAGCACCACCACCACCACCACCATCATCATCATTAACATCCTTCAGAATTCAATAAAAACAGTGTTTTGGTACTGAAGCATCATCATAGATGAAATCCTTACCTGCAATTGCCTAAACATCACATTCTTCCTTAATAATTCATGAGTGTCTCGGAGCCAAGATGGCAGAGGAAAGGCTGTTAATCCCCCAAGCTCCCAGTAAACCCATCCACACTCCAAAATAATGTCATAAGACAATGCTTGGAGCAGCCTAACCCACATAAGAAAAGAGTGAGATGATTTTCTAGCCAAAGACAGCAACTTGGATCACCTGTTGATCAGGCTGATAGAGGAGCTCAGCACATGGGGTGGACCCAGCCAAAACCAGACCACACCTTCAGGGTTTCAGAGTCTTCAGTGCTAGCAGCTTCTTCTGAGGCTCAGCATGTGGACCAGTGAGGGGGTTCAGCAGCTGGCCATTGTGAAGTGTCTGAGATCTCAACTGGAGTTGGGGCAAAGTACCTGGTTCTGAAGCACTATGCTGAATCGAGTGGTTGGGGCCCAATGGGGGAGAGGCACAGGCATGCCAAGCTTCTGACAAGAGAGAATCAGATTTCAATCAGACACCTGCTTCTGGGTTGATATGAGTAATAAGAGAAAACAGAAGACAATAGAAAGCTTCTTTGGGGGCAAAATAGACCAGAACACATTCTCAGAAGAAGATAATAACAAAGTCAAAGCTTCAACATCCAAAGCTTCCAAGAAAAATATGAATTGGTCTAAGGCCATGGAAGTTATCAAAAGGAACTTTGAAGAGAAAGTAGGAGAGATAGAAGGAAGATTTAGAGAGGTGGAGAAAAGAATGGAAAGAGAAATAAGAGTGATACAGGAGAGTCATGAGAAAAAAGTCAACAGCTTGAAAAGCCAAATGGAAAACAAGATGCAAAAGCTCTCTGAAAAAAATAATTGTCTAAGAATTAGGATTGAACAAATGAAAGCTAGTGAATTTACAAGAAACCAAGATACAGTGAAGTAAATCCAAATGAATAAAAAAAATAGACAGCAATATGAAATATCTCCTTGGAAAAACAGCTATGATGAATAAAATCTAATGTATGTGTCCTTACCTGCCCCCCAGTGTGGGGGGAAACTAGTGAGGATTTACTTATAAATTCAGCAACAGTTTAGTCTTTAAGCATTTATTAAAGTATAATAGAAGTTAGCACAGAGAGAGAGAAAGAAAGAGAAAGAGAGCACATGTCTCTGAAAGAATGGAAAAAACTTAGCTCAGATCTATGCTCGAGAGAGAGAGAGAGAAAGCCCCCCTTCACCTCACCCCTCATGCTAACCAAGAGCTAGAGTCCCAGACCATTCGACCAGAAGCTCTCTGTGGAACAGGAAGAGGGGAGGTCCCCACACACAGCTATAAGCTAATTGGCTGGTAGCATTCAAGTCCACTGATTGACATGACTTAAAGGCAGTCCATGAATAGAAAGGCAACTTCCAGGACACCAGTTCAGCATTAGAAACCTCAGAAAGGTTGAATTCTTTCTCAGCAGGGTGTGGGGGCCCCTGTTTCTCACACAGCTGACCTGGAAAAGAGATCCAGAAGAGATAATTTGAAAATCATTGGACTACCTGAAAACTATGACCAAAAGAGGTGTTTAGGAAACATCTCCCAAGAAATTGTCTGGGGAAGTTGCCCTGATATTCTAGAAACAGAACATAAAATAGAAACTGAAATAATCCACCAATCACCTCCTGAAAGAGATCCCAAAAGGAAAACTTCCAGTAATATTATAAGCAAATTCCAGAGATCCCAGGTCAAGAAGAAAATATTACTAGCAGCTAGAAAAAAAAGAATTCAAACACTGTGGACCTACGGTAAAGATAACACAAGATCTAGCAGCATCTACATGAAGGGACTGGAGGGCATGGAATATGATATTCCAGAGGGCAAAGGAACTGGGACTACAGCCAGAAATCACTTACACAGCAAAACTTCATATAATCTTTCAGGAGAAAAATGGGACTTCAATGAAAAAGAGGACTTTGGGGCATTTATTTTGAAAAGACCTCAACTCAGTAGAAAAATTGACTTTCAAATACAAGACGCTAGAGAAGCATAAAAATAGTAAACAGGAAAAAGAAATCATGAGGGATATTAAAAGATTAAACTGTTTACATTCCTACATGGAAAGATAATACTTCTAACTAATAAGAACTTTCTCAGTATTAGGACAGCTGAAAGGAATTTAGTTAGACAGAGGGCACAGGTATGACTTGAATATGAAGGAATGATGTCAGTTAAACATTTATTTTTTGTTTATCCTTGTCTTTCATGGGGCAGGCAGGATAGGGTGGCTTATGTCTATGGCCAGATCTGGGCTTGGGGCCTTCTGGATCCAGAGCTGGTGCTTTGTCCACTGTGTCACCTAGCTGACCCAAGATGACAGCTTTAAAATAAAGTTAAGGGGTAAGAGGAATTTGCTGGAAGAAACAGGAAGTGAGAGGTGAACTGGGGAAAAGTAGCTCACATAAAAGAAACAAGTAAAAGCTAATGGAGTGGAGGGGAAGATGGGGATAGAGGGGGTTAGTTAATGAGCCTTACTATCATCAGAATTGGCTCAAAGAGGGAATAACAAACACACTCAAGTGGGTATAGTAATATATGTTGCCCTGAGGGAAAGTGGGAGGGGAAGGAGATAAGTGGGGGAGAGACAAAGGCAGATTGTGGGAGGAGAAGTAAAAAGCACAACACTTTTGAGGCGGGATAGGGTGAGGTAACAGAAAATAGAGTAAATATCAAGGGAAGGGAATAAGATGGAGGGTAATACAATTGGCAGGAGTAACTGAAAGAAATGATAAGCAGGATGATATCAGAAGGATGTATAAAAAATGCAAACCATTAACAGAGGAAGAACTGATGGTATCTGAATACAGATTGAAGTAGAATTTTAATTCTTAGCTCTTTTTTATAAAATTCTTTTATCTATTTTCTTTCACAATGTAATTAATGTGAAGATGTTTTGCATAACTGCACATGTATGACTTATATTGAATTGCTTGATTTCATAGGGAGGGTTGGGGAGGGAGGGAGGAAGAAAATTTAGAACACAAAGTTTTAAAAAATCAACATGAAAAGTAATGATGAGCCGGAAGAATTCAGAGAAACCTGGAAGGATTCACATGAACTGATGCTGAGCAGAACCAGGAGAACATTGTGCACAGTAAAAGCAAAATTGCGTGATGAACAATAGTGATAGACTTTGCTCTTTTTAGCAATGCAACAATCCAAAACAATTTCAAAGAACTTTATGATAGAAAATATTCTCAACATCCAGAGAAAAGAACTGTGGATTATGAATGCCAATTGAACCATACTGTTTCTACATTTGCGCAGATGTTTTTCCTTCTTTTTTGAGGTTTTTCCCTTGTGGTCTGATTCTTCTTTCACAATATGACTAATGAAGAAATATGTTTAATGTGATTGCACATATAGAACCTATATCAGGTTGCTTTCTGTCTTGGGGAGGATGGAGGGAAGTGAGTATGGGAGAAAAATTTGGAACTAAAAATCCTATGAAAACAAATGTCAAAAACTATCTTTATATGTAAATGGAAAATAATAAAATACTTTTATTAAGATTTTTAAAAATCATAAATGTCCAATACAAAATACCCAGAAAATTCTCAATGGAATTCTGATTAAAATGGCCCTATGACAAGTTGTGATTTTACCACTTTGAGTATAAGATGGAAAAAAAAAATAAGAACAGAAACAGAAACAACAACAATGATACTATCTTACATTTATAGAATGTCTTAAATATTGTGAAGGGCTTTACATACATTGCTATATTTTACAATGATCTATATCCAATAGTAAACAAGGGTAGATGATGTTCTGAACTGAAACATCTTAGGGAATAGCAGGCTGAGAGCAATGTCAAAGAAAGAAAAGTATTATTTGTTTACTGTTGTCTTGGTCATTAAAATAAATCAGGATCTGGTCCTATATCAGCATCTCAGGTGCAGACTTTCTCAGGGTAGCATGTCCTGGAAAATAATTTGATTCTAGGTCAGATGGAACCATGAGATTAGAGGAGACACAGAGAAAAATAATTACACCCACCTAGGTACACCCACTTCATAAGCATAGCATATTCAGGACAAACACCCTAGCCTCTGTGCCCCAAACCAAACTGCTATAGCAGACAGGTTTAAGAAATTCTTAAATCCTACTCTAAACAAAAACCAAGGAGAAAAGAATGACCACTAGTTTAGCAACTGCACAGCCAAGAGAATGGAGGAGTATCTGCTAGTTACACCATTTGGTAGAAACAGTGAAGGCAGGACCAAAGACCAAAATACTCAAAATACAATGAAGAAATGATATGGATTAAAAGAACCCTAAATTAAAATTCTTGAAGGAAGAAATTTCACAATGATAGAACCCTAGAGAAGTGGGAGAAAAATGAATAGGTCATAAATATTATAATAGAGGATGGAAATAGTAAAAAATAATTCAAGCAAGAGATAGAGATAGAAACAAATATCTCTGATAAAGGCCTCATTTCTCAAATGTATAGGGAACTGATTCAAATTTATAAAAATATAGGTCATTCCCCAACTGATAAATGGTCAAAGGATATGAACAGGCAGTTTTCAGACAAAGAAATCAAACCTATCTATAATCATGTGAAAAAATTACCTAGATCACTATTGATTAGAGAAATGCAAATTAAAATAACTTTGAGGTATCACCTCACACCCTTATAAGGCTGGCAAATATAATAAAAATGGAAAATATTGTATGTTAGAAAGCTAGGACGCTAATCCACTATTGGTAGAGTTGTGAAAGATCCAGCCATTCTGGAGAGCAGTTTGGAACTATGCCCAAAGGACTATAAAACTGTGCAGACTCTTTGATCCCACAATAACACTGCTAGGTTTATATCCCAAAGACATCCCCCAAAATGAAACAGACCTATTTGTACAACAATATTTATAGCAGCTCTTTTTGTGGTGGCTAAGAATTGTAAATCAAAGGAATGTCCATAAATTAGGGAATGGCTAAACAAACTGTGGTATAGGATGGTGATGTAATATTATTGTGCTATAAGAAATGACAAGCAGGATGTCTTCAGAAAGGCCTTGAAAGAAACGTATGAAATGATGTATTGTGAAGTGAGCAGAACCAAGAGACCATTGTACACAGAGACAGCATATTGTTTGATGAAGAATTATGAATGAAAACTATTCTCAACAATACAATGATTCAAAATAATCCCAAAGGACTGTTGAGGAAACATTCTATCCACCTCCAAAGAAAGAACTGATATTGATGGAACAGAATGAACCATGCTATTTTTCCACTTTCATTTTTTTTCTTTTGATCAAGTTTTCTTGTACAAAATGACAAATATGGTAATGTTTTACATAATTATACATGTATAACCCATATCTGATTTTTGGCCACTTCAAGGAGGGGGGAGGGGAGGGAAGGAAAGGAGGAAAAGAGGGATAAAAATTGGAACTCAAAAATATAAATTAAAAATTTTATTATCTAAAACCCAAATTAATTAATTAATTAATTATGGCCATTTGAAAAGGGGAAAAAGTGATATAGTAGAGCTCTTGGGGAAAAATGCAGAGAAAATTTGACAGTCAACAACTCTTAAACCAATGCCTAAAATACTGCTGGATATTTTAAGAAATTATAAAATTAAACTAAGAACTACTGGAGCCAAACAGAAAAGTTAAAATAGAAAGAATATAAAGTTACTTCCTGTTTAAAACACTACATTTGAGAAACTAAGGAATAAAATTACATAAAATATAAACATTTTAAGTAAAAAAAAATACTTCAGACAGGAAGAAAGAGATACTAAGGAGCCACTCAAGATCACATAAGATAATCTTGCTAGTATTAAAATAGAAAGTTATTTTTTCCTTTCTCTCTCTCTCTCTCTCTCACACACACACACACACACACACACACACACACACACACACACACACACATCCACACAGAAATACACACTACTCAATAGGAATTGGAAGGAATATCCATATTTCTGAGCCTTACATGACACGTTTCCATAATTTGACCATATGGTAAGCTACAACCAGAAATATTAAGTATTTAGTTTAGAGACCACAGTACAATAAAAATTACAAACAATAAAAGAGGTTCAGTGGAGGAATTTAGACTTAACTAGAGATTAAATTACATACTTCTAGAAACTAAGTTAAATTATACTAAAAGTAAGTTTATAAAATAATAATTAAGGAAAACTTTTGGGGGGTACAGCTCAATCCATCTTTAGGGGAAAGTATATATCCTTAAGTATTTTCACTTATAAAAGAGAAGAGTTCTTCAAATAAGGAACCTATGAAACCATCATCTTTAAAAATGTAAAAACACACAATAATAGAAATTCTGCAATTCAAAGAAAATATTGAAGAGGAGACTTTGTGGCATCAAGGTATTTAAAAACACTTTAAAGATGTATTGTTTGTTCCTGATTTGCTGGTGAGTACCTTTTTTTTTTTTTCTTAAGGCAATAGGAGATAGCGGAAAGGATACTAGATTGAAGTCAGAGGACCTGAATTTGAATTTTAGCTTTGCCACTTCAGGTGCGTCTCTTTTGTTGTCACAATCACCTTTGGCCTCAGTTTCCTCATCTGTAAAATATAATTTTTAGTTGCATGTTCTCTTGGGTCCCTTCATGCTTAAATCTATAAATTTCATCCCACAGATAATCTTACAGATTTGACTTCTAATGTCTTTTTGGGTAATTCTTAGGAAATGAATATACATGCATACATAACTATATACATATACAAGTACACACACATTGTCGTAACTACATTTGTCAGGTTGAGTTGGAAAATTCTGAATAGAAATGAACAAGAAATGACAAGACAGTAACAGGATTGATATGTATTTGTTTATTTATATGCATGTTTATACAAAGCATGTGCCCATTGCCAAAGCCTCTGGGTGCATTTGCATAATTAAAAACACCAACATAATCAGCATGCTAAAAACTGGCAATAAGTAGATAGTCCCTTAATCATAAAATACTCTCTATACCCTCTAGCAAATAGCACTTTCCCAACAAAATCCCATTAGCTCAAAGTTAGAGCACATTATTGAGGTTTACACAAGACCCCCAAGGTCAACAGACTATGCTTTTTGGACCAGCAGCCTTGAGAATTTGGACTCTGACAATCTCTTCAAATAAAGGTACTGAGAGAAGCATCTCTACAACTAATCTCCATCTTCAGTCCAGCTCACAGTAAAATGTTACCTCTTTGCTTTCTAGATGAAAACAATACTTTTTTTTTTCAGTTGTACCCAGGAGCACACAAGGAGGATGGCTGTTATGTTCCTGTGGTGCCAAATATGGCATCCATGGGAAGGGAAATTTCTAAAAGACAGCTGCTGCCACAGACAGCTGGAGACAGCCTTCTGCTCTCTATCTGAGCAAGCAGTCATGGGAAGTTGTACGCTCCCCAGAAGATTCTACCCTCTAGCTGTTCTGTGAGCATCCAGTGAAACTCATTTTCAATTTCCACCCTGTACACCTTAATAAAACTCAGTTTTACTTTCAAGTCATGCTCAAACTCTTAAACACTTTGTTTTCCGGAACAGTACTATTTAAGAACAGGTGCTAGTTTAAACCATGAGGGAATTGTTCAGAGGAAAGAGAAGAGGAAAAGGTCATCACTTTTTTTTTTTTATTCCAGTCTCTGCTTTAGCCTTGGAATGGTATACTCTGAAGTAGAGGTAACTCAAATATGATCCACATTTTCTTTGACTTATCTGGAGTAATAATTGAAGGTCAGGATATTGCCTGTATAAGAGTAGGGATGTTTTCTTCCTCAGTGTTAATGAAGATACAAAGTAGAAGGTATATATTCTCTTAACAAAACATGTAACCCCTCCGTTCTAGTGCCTTCCCTCTGTAAACTATTTGTTATTTATCCTGTATATCCCCTGCTTTGTATATGTGTTGTTGTATGTTATCTACCCAATTAGACTGTAATATAGGGACTGTCTCTTTTTGTACACCCAGTACCTAACAAAGCACCTGGTACACAATAGATGTTTAACACATGTTTTTGCTTGATAGATTTTGTCATTTCCCCTTTCTCTAATGTCCTTAATATTATATCTGAGGGGACAGCTAGATGGTGCAGTGGATAAAGCACTGGCCCTGGATTCAGGAGTACCTGAGTTCAAATCCGACCTCAGACACTTGACACTTACTAGCTGTGTGACCCTGGGCAAGTCACTTAACTCCCATTGCCCCGCAAAAAAAACCCAAATTATATCTGGACCTTGGCTAAATAAATCCAAAGAGTGAGAATAAAGTGTTCATGCAGCTGAGGATGGATCTGCATAAATTCACTTTTAAAATACCAGACCCAGTGAAGTCTGTGTATTAAAACACACAATTCAATTGTTTTTAACTCTTATTGAGAGTTATATAAATTTAACCTGCTGACTCTAAAATATGTTTTAGGAAATAGAGTACTTGGCCTTGAAATGGTTAATTGACATGACACTTTAACTTCCATTATTCAGTGATGATAACATCTCTCCAATGGGTCATGTATTCTGAGAAACCTGGGAGCATTGCATCTGTACGGTAAAATATGTCCTCTTCTCAGCCTGTCCTCCCTCCAGCATGGCTAGAGAAGTTTTGTTTCTTTGCTTGTTTTGGGGGGAGAGGGGGAGAGAACCTAGATGAAAAATGGTTCAAATAAGGGAAAATGTATGTAAAGAGAAAAAATGACATATCTGTGGGAAAATAATTGTGATGAGCAATTTCTAAAGTTCTTGTTACATCTCTACCCAAAGTTTTTCGATCATTACATAAAAGGTTCTGATGTCTGAATCTAGGATGGTTTTAGAAGGAACATGTCACTCAGTATCTATTAACTTTTCATATAACAGTGACATACAAGTGCTAAGAAGAGAGATCTGAGAACTCCTCTTAGTTGTGCCACTTCTTAGTTATGTGGTCTACAGTAGGATATCTATACACTATAAGTTCCCTTTGAGATTCTATGTGTAACTCTCCTCTGGACTACCTTCTCAGAGGGTGATTGCTACTCTCAGGTTCTTGACTGCAATCAGTGAGACTGCAAATCTACAATTCCTGAGTATACTTCACTATATACAGTTTGCTGATAAAATTAGCTCTTAGTAAAAGCATAGTAATTACAAAACAACATCGCCCCCCCAAAAAAAAAAATTAGAGCACACTATCCCACCAATAGACAGACATCTGTGGGAAGAACACACACAAATTTAAAGTAAAATGGCATGTTTGTGAGGCACACATATAGGAAACAAATGGCCTATACAACTTATAACTCTGGAATTACAGGGCCTAGAAAATCTTTATCTCCTGTGGAATCCTTTCAATGCTCACCTTTGGGCATAGAATATTTGTTGAGAGGGCAGCTCACCAGAGCTTTTCACGTCTTTTCATCTCCATATCGTTGCAATTGACTCTCAGTTGCTAAGGCAAGGTCTCTTATAAGTACATACTTGTATCCTTTCTCTATTGCCAAAGGTAGCCTCCTGGAAGCTGCTTTCTCTCTTAAGGAATAGATATTTGTATCTGTCCAGATGACATGTCTCTGCTTCTTGAATTTCACAATGTCATTAATTAGCTAAATTTGCTTCAAAGGATCATAGCCAATGGGAAGGAGAAGCAAAAAAAAAAAATGTTCTCCCTCCCAGCTGGTCAGTTTGTTTCTTCTGAAACTCCTAGAGAGGTATCTATACACTCACCATAATGAGATAGACTGCTGTTAACATTTTGTTAACACATTTAATCTGTATCGTCTCCATTATCTACTCTTTGTTTTATGTGACTACATCAACTATGAGGGAAGGAGGACTGAATTATTCCATTATATTTAATTAGAAAATATTTACAAGTACACTATATACATGGATCTATTTGAGATTAAGCCAAATTAAATTTTAAAATAGTTCTCTTTTCAACTACTGTAGTATGATGTCTATTTTTATTTACCACCCAGATCAGAATATAAAAATGAAATAGCCTTGCTATTTAGGAACTCTATGTAGAGACTCTGCTAGTCTCCAGGAGACACCTTCCAAAAATGATACTAATGGTATTATTTGGGAGAAAGGAGTTTTCAAGAGAAAAAAAATCATCTACTTCACTCTCAAATTCTCTTTTTTTTTTTTTTTTTACTTTTGAAGGTCTTTATTTGGCCAGAGAAAATGTGGTTAACAAGCCAACCTTCACCCATTGTACTGTTTGGCTGCTAGCCTCTTGTCTCTCTCTTCGGCAATGGTGAGGCGGATGCCCTTGCCTCTGGGAAGAGAAATCCAAGGCTTGTTACCTTTGCCAATCACAAAAATGTTGGAAAGCCTGGTGGCAAAGCTGTTGCCGTTGGCATCCTTCACATGAACCACATCAAAGGAGCCTGGATGTTTCTCCCTGTTGGTGATCATGCCAATCTGACCCAAGTTAGCTCCGCCAGTCACCATGCACATATTCCCAGTATCAAACTTGATGAAATCTGTGATCTTGCCTGTCTCTAGATCAATCTGAATGGTATCGTTCACTTTGATAAGTGGATCTGGATAGCGGATGGTGCGTGCATCATGGGTCACCATATGGGGAATGGCCTTAGTGCCCACAAAGGTCTTTCTCACTTTGCACAATTTATACTTTGCCTCCTCGGCTGTGATGCAGTGAACAGCAAAGCGGCCCTTGGTGTCATAAACCAGACGGAAATGCTCGCCAGTCTTCTCAATGTTGATGACATCCATGAAGCCAGCAGGGTAGGTCGTGTCTGTGCGGACTTTGCCATCAATCTTAATAAACCGCTTCATGCAGATTTTCTTAACCTCATCCCCTGTCAGGGCATACTTGAGACGGTTGCGGAAGAAGATGATGAGTGGGAGGCATTCTCTTAGCTTGTGGGGGCCTGTGGATGGTCTGGGAGCAAACACGCTGGTCAGCTTGTCCAGCATCCAGTGCTTGGGGGCGGCGACGCGCTTCAGGTGTTTCTTGGGTCCACGAGCCATATCTGAGACGAGCCGGGAAAAGGCTCAAATTCTCTTTCATTGATGTCAGTATTGTCACCATCTTTATCATCATCATTGTATTTTGACAGTTATATTTCAGTAATATTAAGAATTAAACAAGGGCAGCTAGGTGGTGTGGTGGATAAACCACTATCCCTGGATTCAGGAGGACCTGAGTTCAAATCCAGCCTCAGACACTTAACAATTACTAGCTGTGTGACCTTGGGCAAGTCACTTAACCCTCATTGTCCCTCAAAAAAAGAGTTAAAGAGATTTATAAAACTTATATCTCTGCATATTATTGTTGTTGTTATGAGTTGGGTGGGTCAGAGGCAAGGAAAGATGTGGGAATCAAATTACGCAGATAATTAGAATTATTTTATCCTTTCTTTTACTGATACATGATCTCTGGGCATCAGCACAATGTAACAGGCATATCCTCTGGCTTAATACCTTCTGACAACAAAGCACAATAAGAGAAATCATTCCAAAAGGTAAGAATTGAAGAAACCAAAAAGGTTCCTTTTTTATGTCATGGTTTTGACAGTATTAACTTTTATCCTTCCATTATTATCAAGAAACATTGTCCTCTCTATTGACTTCTTTCTGATTTCTCTACTCAATATATTCAAAACCCTTGCCCCTTCCCAACTGCTATCAGAGGGAAATACATACACACACACACACACACACATATACACATTTGTATGCAGATGATAGATGGATAGATAGATTAGATTAGATTATACTAGATTAGATTATGTTAGATTAGATAGATTGACAGACATGGATTCCTTGAATCAGAGACTCATATCATGAAAGGCAGGATAAGTTTTGGGTAAATTTTTATTATCCCTGATCAGCAAGCCTGGGTAAATGTTGACATTATTTTGATATTAACTCCTTTTAAAAGCAGAGTTGGCAGTATTGAAAAATGTAGATTTTATTGGGAAAAAAAGACCAAAGAAAAGGCAGAAGCCCTAGAAAACCAACATAAATGAATCCAAGAGCAAGACACCCTCTCCAACTCAAGCACTACAAATTCCATTCACCTTTTCTGTCTTATATAGTTCTTTATCACTCTGATGCCCCCAGAAATGGTTTTGGATGCTGCTCTCAAATGTATTCTACCTTTTCCCCTAGTTGATCTCTCCTGATAGAGTGACTACAGAGGTATAATTCCTTCTATAGCTCCTTCTTACTCTATTAGGTATGGCTCCTTTTTACTATTAGGCAGGTATTTCTTTCCATCATGCTTCCCTCTGTAGTTCCTTGTTGCTCTCATTAAGAACTCCAAGGAGGTTTTTTTTTTTGTTCTGTTGCTTGGCAACCATGATACCTTTAACTAGCCTAGACTTCAAACTGCTTCTCTCAAGGAAAAGAAACTTTCTAACTGAGCAAGTTTTCATCAGAAAGAGGAAACTCTTTAATGGGACACATTGTCTGGCAAGAAATTCAGTTCTTTCTGAAGTAAATCTCAGCTTTAGTGATGCCACACTTGTTTGGCTCCTACCTCTAAATGAGCTACTCATCCTATTAGCTACTGGCCACAAAACACTATCAAGAGTGGGACCCTATTATTTTCTTTTTATTTATAATGATTAAAATATCATGAATTTTTTGTGTTAGGAAAGGAAAACAATATATGTGTATAGTGCATTTTTTAAGATGATTATTGTTAAAGCTATGATTATACAGTCCAAACAGAAGTATGTATAATTTCCTCATATGGTAATAAGACTTTTCTTCACTAATTTCCATCAGGTCAAAAAAACATGTCAGATCAAGTTTAATAAATATTTATTGGGGGCAGCTAAGTGGCACAGTGGATAAAGCACTGACCCTGGATTCAGGAGTTCAAATTTGGCCTCAGACACTTGACACTTACTAGCTGTGTGACCCTGGGCAAGTCACTTAACCCCAACTGCCTCACAAAAAGAAAGATTTAATGGTTTCACAAATGAATATTTGCTCATCAGATCCCATCAATTTCTTCAGGGCCTCTTCATAGGGTAGTCTCCTTGGAGAAGCTTTATTCATTTTATTCAAAGTCTCTAGAGAAATCTGACTTATATCAACAATATTGTGGGTGGATTTACCTATTTTTCATTTCTGAGTTGGTCTTTTTTTTCTTTCCATATTCAAGAATTTGATGAAGCCCAACAATGACTGTATTCCAAATACAACAAAGAACATATTAATAAAGATTATTTCTCTATCCAACCCCTTTTTCTCTTTCAATAAAGTAACTGTTTCATTGAAGATAACACCTTAGAACACAGTACCCATTTCAATCTTTCTGGTTCAGATTGATGACTAAACAGATGCCCATTCATAGGCCCTGCAAAGGATGAAAATGTACACAAATATTTCCTGTCTCTGTGGTGGGATTATAGTGTTCAGAGAAAGAACTGTAACTGGATATAAAACTGGTAGGAAGATAAAAGAATGAAGCATTTAGATACTCCACAATAAAGTATTCTGTACCCTTTTTTTGTAAATCCTACCAGGAATTTCACAATATTATTTGTTGGTAAATCTCCTTTTCCTCTTGGTAAGAAGTATCACCAGAAGTATCTTCTGCCAAATTTGTGTTGATCTCTTTCCATTTCTGCTTCACCATCTTCATCTTCTACTACTGTATCTTGTGATTTTTCATCCTCTGTGACCTCTTGGACCACAGTTATTGACTATTTACTGTCTCCCTCAAGCAATAGTGTTGTGGCCAGGATGGCCACATAATCGTATGCAATCATAATCAATTGCAACTGGAATATCATGGTGTGAATGACAGAATTTATCCTCCATGGATTATTATGGTTATGGTGATATTCCTTATCCAACTCTGTCATTTTACTGTTTCAGTTTAGTTATCAAGGGAAACTCTGAATTCAGATACAATAGTAATACTGTAAATCTTAATGTCTTTATATCTTTTCCCCATACACATACCAGGAAAAGGAATCTTCCAGAAAACACCCAGATTGTTTTCTCATTTTACCTCTTTTCAAGAAGCTGAGCGGGGGGGGGTGGTGGTGGTAAAGGGATGGTATTTAAACAATCTGATTTGTTCTCACAGTAATCCATTGAAATAAACCAGCCAGATTTTACCATTCCAATTATATATGGCTTTGTGAATTGTCTAAATGGAGGAGTCAAAAGTCAAACCCAGGTTTGCTGACTTTCAAGGTAATCATTCCCTCTACTATGTATTTAAATTATCTAAATGAGCCCAACACAGTTAATGTGATTAGTTTTGGCTCCTATCAGTAACTCATGAATAATGCTTTACTGCTAAATACTATCTGACTGTTTACATCCCTACTTTGATCAATAGAAAGAGATTTATGGATGTAATCTCTGAAATATTGAATTTCTTTTAAAGCACTAATTGTAAATATAATTCGATTATAGATTCACAGCATACACTATTACCATAGGGTGTTCATAGAAAACTATTCACAATCTAATTTATGATAGTATTAATAAAAAATTTCATCTGTTGTATTATGTACCAATCCTCAGGTTGAAAAATTGCCAAAAAAGTATTTTTCCACATTCAAACTTTTAGATTGTAATGAAAGCCTTATTTGACTTTGAAATAGAAATAACATGTAGTCTTTTTATAAAGTACTCAACTTTCCCTCTAACTTTGTTTAATTACCATTATTTGGAAGGCCAGTGAATGTGGGTTGATTAAAAATACATGATCATTAGCTAGGTTTCCAGGTACTGTTAAACCAATAAAACTGACATTGGCAACTCTACTTTTTTTTTTCCTTTGTCCAGAATGTTGGGAATTAAAACATTTTGGTAATGAAATGTAATTGCTTCAATATTGTTGAATCCTGTTTTAGATCTCAGTGGGACATTAATTCAATTGAAATTGGTACACCCTTGGGTCAGCCCCAACTTACTTTTCCCCTCCCTGATGATATATAATGACACTGAACTCACAATCAAATTTACTCTCATAAGAAGATGATACAGCAAATCTTTTATTCACCTAGGTCAGCTGGCATGATCCAAACAAAGTACCTTATTAGATGAAATGTTCCCAATTACACAGTGGATTAATACAAATCTGTTTATCTGAAACCTACTGTTGGCAAAGCAAACTCTGCTCTGGGCACATTGCTAATGTTCACCAAAGAAGGTGACATTGCTTATAGGGGAAAAAACAAAGGAGGGGGAAAATGTGTTCTTTTAGGTCACCTAGTTGTTCTATAATATAGCAAAGGAAAGAAGTTAACTAGCCCCTAGAAGAGAAAGCTAGAAGCCTGAAACACTTAGGACAGTTTCCATAGGAAATGGACTTTGTATCATGAAAACCCTTGGATATTGGAAAAATGTGGCTCATTATTTTTTAAAGCCTTGATTAGACTCAGATCATCTAAGCAGCCCCTGCAGGAGTCCACAAAAGACATCCATACTGAGAGGGGAAGGGAGCGAAATTTTGCTTATTTGTCCTATAAAGAAACAAATATGAAGCTGTTCCTTTCAGAAATGTTTTCTTGGGAACCTAAAAATACCAATTACCTATGACAGCCATTAGAAGCAGGATTCAGGAGCTTTCCAGCACCAAAGTGAAGTCATTTTATCCAGATAAATGCTTCAATTTTCTCCTCAATTTGGCAGACCTGTAGCCATGGAGATCCGGCTCCATTGTCCTTGAGACTACAGAGCACCTGGAGGACAGACAATACCAGAAAGCTATATAGTAGGGTTGGCATTAGACAAGATACTTAATCTCTCTGTACTTCAGTTTTCTCATTTGTAAGTGGAAGCTAATATCATCTACACTCCCTAAGTCACAAGTTTGTTCTGAGAATATTTTATAAATCATAGTTGACCCCATAAAGGAGCTTTTTAGTATTACTATTTGTAGCAGAGATGGTGATAGTAATAGTAGTAATCTGGCCTAGGAGTGAAAAAACATTAGGTTAATGTCTGCACCTCTTATTATTTCTCACCCAACCTTTCTATGTTTCAGTTTCCTCATCTAAAACAGGAATGAGAGGCAATATGGTAGAATACTACTTAGTCATTCTGGAAGTCAAGAAGACTTGAATTCAAGCACTGCCTCTGATATATGCTTGTCTAACTATGGAAAATCCAGATTCTTAATTTCCCTTGCAGCTCTCTAAGACTATAAGTCACAACCGAAAAGCTGGAAGAGAGTTTCCACATCAGAGGGTACACCTCAGCAATGAAAACAAATGTTTAGGGGAAAAGCAGATGAGTCATAATAATAATGTTCTATGGGCATCACAATGATGTCATTAATCAATCAACAAAAATGAATTAAGCATCCATATTGTGCCAGGCTTGTGTTACATATGTAATGGAGTTTCAAGTGGAGCAAATAAAGCAATCCTCACTGGTAGATTTATATTACAATAATGGGAGAGGCAAGTACATAAATACAGTAAGTATCCAAAGGTTAAGTGTAGTTTTAAGCTTAATAGCTCAGAATTTTTTGAAACTTTGTATATACAGCATAAATATGAATTGTGTGTATACATATATATACATATAAATATATGTATATAAATATACATATATACCTACATATATATGTATGTGTATATATACAGACATATATACTTATATAATTATCTCTATTGTTTTAGAGACATAGTTATCTCTCTCTATAAATGGATAATACAAAACAATGTTTGTATATATTAGGTATGTGCTTAATAAATTTTTGTTGGATTGACTTAGAATCAGGCTTTTTCTGCTTACATATTATACATATTATATCAGTGTAGTAAAAAGTAAGGTTTTATATAGGTGCTGCTTGAAACCAGGTACTGTTTTTCATTTTAGTATGGTACCTTAAGCACATAACACAAGTGGCTCGAAAATATTAAGTACTTAATAATGCTTGTTATATTGGATTGGAACATTCCTAGGATGATATCCCTTATTAGGGATTAATGTCAGTGAGTTGACTGAACTTCCAGTGATAACCCCAGGGCAGTCAAGAATAGGTAAGAAAGGCAAATATCATTGCCCAAACTGGGTCTCTAAAGGTTACAAACAAACAAGTTAAAGTATGTATGAAAAAAATATTTGTTGCAGACCACTTATCGTACCTGCTCAATCCAAAGGATTAAACAATAACCAAAGTGTATTTATAGTGTGTTGCCACCCCAGAAAATAAATAGACTTAGCAATGAAGTATGCTTCTGGCTAAAAGCAGCCAAGCCAAGGTCCTTTTAGGGCTATGAGGAGGAGAGCAAGTCCAGAGAGTTTTTGTGTCAAAATCATCTATAACAAGATTCTCCTGATTCTTTTTCCTAATCCCTTTCCAAAGTATTTTCTGGATCTGGATAACTGGTAAATGATGAGCATGGATGTGACATTTCCATGTAACTGTTCATTACCTATTTGAGTTTGTGCTAGAAATGAGACCAAAGTTCATTAAGTTGTCACTTTGGTGCATAAAATATTTCCTCAGTGTATTTATGCAAAATATGTAAATAATACAAATTTTAAAGAAGATCAAATTATTAAATTACAAGCTTAGGCACTGAGAAAATTAAGATTTTTTGTAGTTGTTATTACTAAATTTCAAATACTATAGAACATTACAAAAACATTACTTTGATGTATGGGTTAGACAATCACCAAAATGGATAAATAAAATTATATATATATATATATATATATATATATATATATATATATATATATATATTTCAATCATTATAATACAGTAGCTAGTTATATTACATAAAGATATTAAATAAAAAAACATTTTCCCTTCACCCAAAAGAGCTGCCTCTGCTCTGAAGTAAATGTAAGGGTTCCTTATCTTTTTCTTTCAATTTACTGCCTTGTTTACTGTATATTTTCCTGTTCTCTAAATCTGAGGGCTTTCTTAGTCTATTTTGTTCTACTAAGGGTTCTTTCAATGAAGGAAACTAACTTTTAAAAAAATTTTGCAGGGCAATGAAGGTTAAGTGACTTACCCAGGGTCACATAGCTAGTGTGGTAAGTGTCAGACTGGATTTGAACTCTCGTCCTCCAAAATCCAGGGCTGGTGCTTTATCCACTGTGCTACATAGCTGCCCCCAGGAAATAAACTTCTAAAGGCACACTAATTATGTTCTCAAAAAAATATAAAAACCTCTACTTTTTCTAAAACCTGAATTGTACCAAGATGCAGCAGAACAAAATTCTCATTCTTTTAACGTGGTTGTACAATATGTTCAAATGTTAATGTCTTCTTTTAAGTGCATTTTTCATCCAAAGAAAAAGTTATTTACTTTCTATAGGTAAACCATGTGGTGAAGTGGATAGAGCACCAGTCCTGGATTCAAGAGTACCTGAGTTCAAATCTGGCCTCAGACACTTGACACTTACTAGCTGTGTGATACTGGGCATGTCACTTAACACTCATTGTCCGGTTTAAAAATAAATAAAGAAAGAAAGAAAGAAATTCTCTCCACAAAAGGAAATTGATTTTTATGGAATTATGCAAAAAATTATAGGTAAGCATGATGTGTATGCATTATTCCCTAATAATTCCATAGAAAAGTCATTTGACAAACAAATTGCTAAGCAAATATTTTAATCCTCTCAATTGTGCTACCACTTCAAACTTGCATTGTACTCTTCCATATAAAGAAAAAACACCATGTTTATTTAGGGGTCAATTTCCCAGCAACTTCAACCATTTGGAACACAAGAAAGGGGGAAGTACATGAAAAGAAAAAGAATATCAAACAAACAAAACATGTTCTTCTGAAATGTGAGTTTATTTATACATAAGAAAAATAAGCCCAGATTACTAAAAAGATTCCCAATATGGTGAAATCCATATCAGAGTCAATATATTATCTCAGTTTTTTTTTAATCCTACATACAAATCTGGCCTTATTTACTACCTATGTAATCTTGGGTAAATCAATTACCCAGTGCTTGCATCAGTTTCTTTCTATGTAAAATGGATTCTTACGAAAGCACTTGACCCCTAGAATTGTTTGTGAAAATAAAATGAGAAAAAAATTGTAAAGTGCTTGGCAAATTTTTTTTTTCTAATAAAAGTATTTTATTATTTTCTAGTTACATGTAAGGATAGTTTTCTACATTTGTTTTTGTAGGATTTTTAGGTGCAATTTTTTCTCCAACCCTCCCTTCCCTCCCCCTGCCCCAAGAAAGAAAGCAATCTGGAATTGTTTACAAATGTACAATCACATAAAACATATTTCTGCATTAGTCATATTGTGAAAGAAGAATCAGAGCACAAGGGAAAAACTTCAAAAAAGAAGGAAAAAAAGGCCCAATAGTAGAAACAGTATGGTTCAATCTGCATTCATAATCCACAGTAATTTTTTCTGGATGTTGAGAACATTTTCTATCCTGAGTTCTTTGAAATTCTTTTGGATCATTGCACAGCTGAAAAGAGCCAATTCTATCCCCATTGTTCATCACACAATGTTGCTGTTATTGTGTACAATGTTCTCCTGGTTGTGTTCCTCTCAGTCAGCATCAGTTCATGTAAGTCCTTCCAGGTTTCTCTGAACTCCTCCTGCTCATCCTTTCTTACAGCACAATAGTATTCCAATAGATTCATATAGCACAACATGTTTAGCCTTTACCAACTAAAGGGCATTCACTCAAGTTCTAATTCTTTGCCACCACAAAAGAGCTGCTATAAATATTTTTGTACATGTGTGTCCTTTTCCCTCCTCTATGATTTCTTTGGGATACAGAATGAGCAGTGTTACCACTGGGTCAAAGGGTATGAACAGTCCCATAGTCCTTTGGGCATAGTTCCAAATTGCTCTCCAGAATGGTTGGATCAGTTCACAGTTCCACCAACAATGCATTAGTGTTCCATTTTTTCCACAGCTTTTCCAACATTTATTAGTTTCCTTTTTTGTCATATTAGCCAATCTGATAGGTGTGAGGTGATACCTCAGAATTGTTTTTGGTTTTTTTGGTTTTTTTTTAGTGAGGCAATTGGGGTTAAGTGACTTGCCCAGGGTCACACAGCTAGTAAGTGTTAAGTGTCTGAGGCCGGATTTGAACTCAGGTACTCCTGACTCCAGGGCCGGTGCTCTATCCACTGTGCCATTTAGCTGCCCCCAGAGTTGTTTTAATTTGCATTTCTCTAATCAATAGTGCTTTAGAGCATTTTTTCATGTGGCAAGAGATAGCTTTGATTTCTTCATCAGAAAATTGCCTGTTCATATCCTTTGACCATTTCTCAATTGGGGAATTATTTACATTGTTATAAATTTGATTTAGTTCCTTCTATATTTTAGAAATGAGGCTTTAATCAGAAATACTGGCTATAAAAATTGTTTCCCAGTGTGGGGACCAATTTTTAATTGGGGAGTGTTAGCTAAGTGGCTCACCAAAATATTGGGGCAAGGAAGGAGACCGGCAGCCTCACTCAAAACAGAACAGGATTTATTTTAACAAGAACGAACTTTAAAAAACAAAACAAAACACAAACAGGATCAGTAGGATCAAGGGAAAGAAAATAAAATGGGGAAAGGGAATTTATGCAACCTCAAAAGATACCACCACCCAGGAATCACCTGAGAATACGCAGCAGACCTCCTGTTGTTCTAGCATCCACCTAGAAAGCCCAATTCTCCTCCCCCAATCCCAGAAAAACCCCACACAGCCCCAGCCAATGGGATGGCTGCTCTGACAGTCACATGACTGCCCTCACTAGGCTCCCAATCATTATAATTTTGCCAGGCCCATGTAGGTGTCCATGAGTGGTGATGAGGTAAGGTGCCAGAGCCATGGCAGCGGCTACAACTAGTGGGTGGAGCACCATGCGGTTTGCGGAGCCACAGGCCAGTGCACGCCGAGGCATAAAAACCTCAAATAACAATTAATTCTTTACACCAGCTTTCTGCCTCCCTTCTAATTTTGGATGCATTTTTTTCTGTTTGTACAAAACTTTTAAATTTTATGTAAACTCCTTCCTCTCATAATTTATCTATGTTATCACTTACTACTATCTCTCCTGTGCCTAATCTATTCCACTAATCAACCACTCTATTTCTTAGCCAGTACCAAATAGTTTTGATGACTGCCACTTTATATTATAGTTTCAAATTTGGTATGGCTAGCCACATTCCTGTGTATTTTTTCATTAGTTCCCTTGATATTCTTGACTTTTTCTTCTTCCAGATGAATTTTGTTATTATTTTTTTCTAACTCTGTAAAATAATTTAGGTAGTTTGATTGCTATGGAACTGAATAAGCATATTAATTTAGGTAAAGTTGTCATTTTTTATTATATTAGGTCTGCCTATCCATGAGCAATTGATATTTTTCCAATTACATAGATCTGATTTTATTTGCGTGAAAAAGTGTTTTGTAATTGTGTTCATAGAGTTCCTGGGTTTGTCTGGACAAGTAGACTCCCAAGTATTTTATATTGTTTACTGTTACTTTAAATGGAATTTCTCTTTCTATCTCTTGCTGCTGAGCTTTGTTGGTCATGTATAGAGATGCTGATGATTTAGGAGGGTTTATTGTATATCCTGCAACTTTGCTAAAGTTGTTAATTGTTTCAAGCAGTTTTTTAGTTAATTCTTTAGGATTGGGGCAGCTAGGTGGCGCAGTGGATAGAACACCGGCCCTGGAGTCAGGAGTACCTGAGTTCAAATCCGGTCTCAGACACTTAACACTTACTAGCTGTGTGACCCTGGGCAAGTCACTTAACCCCAATTGCCTCACTAAAAAAATAAATAAATAAATAAATTCTTTACGATTCACTTAGTATACCAACATATCATCTGCAAAGAGTGAAAGTTTTGTTTCCTCTTTGCCCATTTTAATTCGTTTAATTCCTTTTTCTTCTCTTATTCCTAGAGCTAACATTTCTTGTACAATATTAAATAATAGATGCAATAATGGACATCCCTGTTTCATACCTGATCTTATTGGGAATGCCTCTAACATATCCCCATTACATAGAATATTTGTTGATGGTTTCAGGTAGATACTGATTATTATTTTATGGAAAGCTCCACCTGTTCCTATGCCCTCTAGTGGTTTTCATAGGAATGAGTGTTGTATGTTGTCAAACACTTTCTCTGAATCTATTTAGAGAATCATATTATTTTGGTTAGTTTTGCTATTGATGTAGTTAATGATGTTGATAGTTTCTTGATGTTGAACCAGCCTTGCATTCCTGGTATAAATTCCATTTGGTTATAGTACATTATCCTGGTGATCATTTGCTGTAATCTGCTTGCTGATACTTAATTTAAGATTTTTGAATTGATATTCATTAGGGAACTTGGTTTGTAATTTTCTTTCTCTGTTTTGGCTCTGCCTGGTTTAAGTATCAACACCATATTTGTTACATAAAAGGAGTTTGGTAGAACTCCTTCTTTGCCGTTTTTCCCCAAACAGTTTGTATATTATTGGAATTAATTATATTTTAAATGTTTGGTAGAATGCACTTGTAAACCCATCTGGCCTTGGAGAATTTTTCTTAGGGAGTTCATTGATGGCTTGCTCAATTTCTTTTTCTGAAATGGGCCTATTTATGGACATCATTTGCTGTTCAGTTAACCTGGGCAATTTGTATTTTTGTAAATATTTATCCATTTCATTTAGATTGTCAAATTTATTGGCACACAGTTAGGCAAAATAGTTCCTAAGTATTGCTTTAATTTCCACTTCATTGGTAGTAAAATCACCCCTTTCAATTTTGATACGTGCCTTTTGGTTTTCTTCTTACTTTTTTAAAAATTAAATTAACCAAAGTTTTCTCTATTTTATTGGTTGTTTTCATAAAACCAGCTCTTAGTGTTATTCATTAATTCTATCATTTTCTTGCTTTAAATTTTATTAATTTCTCCTTTAATTTTCAGGATTTCTAATTTAGTATTTAATTGAGGATTTTTAATTTGTTCTTTTTTCTAGCTTTTTTAGTTGCATGCCAAATTCATTGATCTCCTCTTTCTCTTTTTTATTCATATAATCATTTAGAGATGTAAAATTTCCCCTAAGCTCTGCTTTCATTGCATCACATAGATGTTGGTATGTTGCCTCATTATTGTCATTCACTTGGATGAAATTATTGATTGTTTCTATGATTTTTTGTTTGACCCAGTCATTCTTTACGATGAGATTATTTATTTTCTGATCAGTTTTCAGTCTACCTTTACATGGCTCTTTATTACATGTAATTTTTATTGCATCATGATCTGAGAAGGATACATGTACTACTTCTGCCTTTCTACATTTGATTATGAGTTTTTGGTGCCCTAATTCATTGTCAATTTTTGAATGTGTGCCATGTACCACGGAGAAAAAGGTATATTCCATTTTATCCCTATTCAATTTTCTCCAGACATCTATCATATTTAATTTTCTAACATTCTATTCACCTATTTAACTTCTTTATTATTTACTTTTTGTCTAGATTTATCTAATTCAGATCCTCCACTAGTATAATTTTGCTGTCTATTTCCTCTTGTAATTCACTTAACTTCTGCTCAAGAATTTGGATGCTATACCACTTGGTGCATACATGTTTAGTATTGATATTACTTCATTATCTATAGTACCTATTAGCAAGATGTAGTTTCCTTCCTTATCTCTTTTAATTAGATCTATTTTTGCGTTTGCTTTATCTGAGATAAGGATTGCTACTCTTGCTTTTTTTTACTTCAGCTGAAGCATAATATATTCTGCTTCAACCTTTTACCTTTACTCTGTGTGTATCTCTCTGCTTCAAATGTATTTCTTGTAAACAGCATATTGTAGGATTCTGGTTTTTAATCCATTCTACTATTTGCTTCTGTTTTATGGCAGAGTTCATGCCATTCACATTCACAGTTATTATTACTAACTGCCTATTCCCCTCTATTTTATTTACCCCCTTTGTATTTTTCCCCACTTGTTTCACCCTTTTCCTCCTCACCAACCTTTTGCTTTTTACCCCTGCCTCCCCCATATGCCCTCCCTTTTATCAACCCCCTCCCTTTTCTTTACCCTTTTCTCCCCTGCTTCTGCCCTCCCTTCTATCAGTCTCCCCCATTTCCCCTTAACCTTTTTCTTCCCCAATGAATATAAGTTTCTTTATTCAAATGAATGTATATGTTATTCCCTCTTTGAATCAAAGCTAGTGAGAGTAAGAGTGAAACAATGTTCACCCCTCCCTTCTTTCCCTCTATTGTAATAGGTTTTTGCACCTCTTCATATGATGTAGTTTACCCCATTCCACCTCCCCTTTCCTCTTCTCCCCATAAACACATTTTACCACCTTAATTTTCATTATGTCATCAATCAACGTCAATTTATATTTATGTCCTCTGTGTATAATCCTTCTGTCTGCCCAAATAGAAATACAGTTCTCAAGAGTTATAAGTATTATTTTCCTGTGTAGGGATGTAAACAGTTTAATCTTATTGAATAACTTTTACCCCCTGTTTACCTTTTTACACTTCTCTTGAGTCTTGTATCTTAAGATTGCATTTTCTATTCAGTTCTGGTTTTTTCATCAGGAAACCTTGAAAGTCTCCTCTTTGATTGCATGGACCATCTTTTCCCCTGAAAGAGAATGATCAGTTTTGCTAGGTAATAGATTCTTGGCTGCAATCCAAGCTCCTTTGCCTTTTGGAATATCATATTCCAAGCCTTGTGATCCTTTGATGGTGAAGTTGCCAGGTCCTTGCAATCCTGACTATGACTCCATGATATTTAAATTGCTTCTTTCTGGCTGCTTGGAATATTTTCTCTTTCACCTGATAATTCTGGAATTTGGCTACAATATTCCTTGGAGTTTTCCTTGGAAAAATATCAATTCCTCATGGATATGTCAAGCTAACGTAATAAAAATGACAATTCTACCTAAATTAATTTACTTATTCAGTGCCATACCAATCAAGCTACCCAAAATTATTTTATAGAGCTAGAAAAAAATAAAAACATAACCATCTGGAAAAAAAAGAAAGGTCAAGTATATCAAGGGAATTAATGAAAAACAACAATGTATAAGAAATTGGCCTAGCCTTACCAAATCTAAAACTAGTATAAATCAGTAGTTATCAAAACTATTTGATACTGGCTAGGAAATACAGTGGTGCATCAGTGGAATAGGTTAGGCACAGGAGACACAATAGTAAATAACTATCATAATCTACTCTTTTGTAAACCCCAATACTACAGCTTCTGGGATAAGAATTCACTTTTTGGCAAAACTGCTGGGAAAACTGGAAGATAGTATAGCTGAAACTAGGCATAGACCAACATCTTACACTGTATACCAAAATAAGTTCAATATGGATATATGATTTTGACACAAAGAATGATACAACAGGTATAATAGGAGAGGAAGGAATAGTTTACCTCTTAGATCTATGGAGAAAAGAATAATTTATGACCAAACATGAGATAGAAAATATTATGAAATGCAAAATGGATCATTTTTATTACATTTAATTAAAAATAAATAATACAAACAGAAGCAATGCAGACAAGATTTAAGGTAAAGCAGATATCGAGGAAACAATTTTTTTACAGTGTTTCTGAAAAAGGCCTCATTTTAAAAATGTATAGAGAACTAAAACAAATCTATAAGAACACAAGCCATTCTGCAATTGAGAAATGGTCAAATGTTATGAACAGGAAGTTTTCAGATGAAGAAATCAAAGCTATCTATGGCTATATGAAAAAAAATGCTCTAAATAATTATTGATTAGAGAAATGCAATTTAAAATAACTCTTAGGTATCCCTCACATATAAAAGATTGGCTAATATGACAAAAAGGAAAATAATATATGGTGGATAAGCAGTGGAAAAATTGGAACACTAATGCATTGTTGGTGGAGTTTTGAATTGATCCAACCATTCTGGAGAGCAATTTGGAACAATGCCCAAATGGCTATGGGGCTGTGCATACCCTTTGACCCAGTAATACCATGACTAGATCTGTATCCCAAAGAGATAAAATTCTATAGCAAGAAATTCAGTTAGGCATGGCTACTATCTGAGCTAGGAGACAGAGATAACTACAAAGGTCAAGACTATCATTCCAAAAAAAGAAAATCTCCCTGATTCTCAGGACTATTTCCCCACTACACCCCCAAAAGAAACTTTCCATTTTCAGGTGGTCACCCCATCTATCCTCTATAAAAGCTTTGGCTTTTCTTCTGTTTGAGTTGGAAGATGTCTCTAAGCCAACTCCTCCTCTTGAGGCTAAGGCTTCAACTTCCCTCTAAGTCACTTTCTCTAGAGCCCAATAAAGGACCATTTTAATTCTAATTGGACTGTGTTCTGAGAGTGTAATTCTTTATAGAGGGATACCTAAGAACCCCTGCCACCTATTTCCCTGTGATGTAAAAGTAAATCAATTTCTCCTGTGGAGCAACAGTACTAGAATGAGAGTTCCTCAGGGTTATTACCTTTAGAACAATATGGTCTGTTATATGAATGCAAGTGCCCAGAATAGGCAATAATTCCAAGTGTAAAGAAATCCTTTTTTTTCTTTTTTCTTTTTGGTTTTTAATAGATGTGTTATTTCTTTATTCAATTCCTGTTCATGATCTTTCTTATTTATAATTTTGCTTTTCCCCACATTACATGTAAAAACAAATTTTAACATCAAATTTTAAAACTTTGTATTCCAAATTCTGTTCTTCCCTCCCTCTCCACCTGCCCTTTTGAACTTGAGCAACTCAATATAAGTTATACATATGTAGTCATGCAAAACATTTCCACATTAATCAGGTTGTAAAAGAAAACAGACCAAAAAAAAATTTTAGAAAAAAGAAGTAACCAAAAAAAATATACTTCAATCTGTATTCAGATATTATTTCTCTGTATATGGATTGCATTTTTCATAAGTCCTTCAGGGTTGTCTTGGATCATTGTATTGCTGAAAATTACTAAGTCATTCACAGAAGATCATTTTACAATATTGTTGTTATTTTGTATACAGTACATTTCATTTTGTATCAGCTCATGTATATCTTTCCAGGTTTTTCTGATAGCATCCTCCTCAGAAATATGAAGCAATTCAACAACTAAGTAATGAATTATAACACCTAATGCCTACCTTCAATATGAATATTGATCTATTACATATAATATTTTATACCCAGTGAGTAGTCTTAATCATTACTCTTTCACAAATGAAAATCTTTTGACATCAAAATAAGATAAACTGCCTTCAGTGCCAGTGGATTATTCTGAGTCTCCGAACACGGACTGGTGAGGGGGTTCAATGGTAGGCCAGGGTGAAGTGGAGGCAGTTTCTGCTGGAGTTGGGGCGAAGAGCCCTGGTTCTGAACCAACAGGCTAAATCAAGTGGTGGTGGCCCAGTGGGGGAGGGGAACAGGAAAGCCAAGCTTCTGATCATAGAGAATCAGAGTTCAATCTGACTTCTGTTTCCAGATCAAAGAGAAAGCTGGTATGGTTACTCACAGGACAGGCAGGCTGAGAAGAAGCTCAATCACCCCTTGGGACATGCTGTAGTTTGGAACAATGTGTCCTGGAAGCAGCAATACACTTTAAGAAGGACTTAAAAGCTAAGAAATAGGTGGCCAAGATGAGCAGGTAGAGAAAGCATAAGACCATCAAAAACCTCTTTGGGGCAAGGTAGACCAGAATGCAACCTCAGAAGAAGAAGATAATAACAAAGTCAAAGGTCCAACATCCAAAGCTTCCAGGAAAAATATTAATTTTTCTCAGGCCATGGAAGCACTCAAAATGAGATAAACTGTTTCATATATAGGACATGACTTTCTGATAAAATTCTTTTTTTAATTGTCTGCTTTTTATTTTGATCTATGTTTAATTTTCCACATTCCTTTAATATTATAAAAATTTGTTATTCATGTGTTATTTATTAGCTTTGGTAACATTGAAGTTAATGAAAGTAACAGACTTGTTGTATCTTCTGAAATAAATGTTTCCTTGTTCAGGGACCTCAGCATGATATTTAACACTTTATAAGGGTGTCTTTCCAACTGGGGTCCTGCTGGGCCTATTAGAGGAGTGCCAGACAATGATCTGGCCCAACATTTGTGACAAGCACTTAGAAAATAAGAGAGATGCTGGCTGGATATTAACCTTAAGCAAGAGTTCTCCAGAGGGACAGAGCATTCAGGGAAAGAAATCATATATTACAAGTTATCAATAGTGTGGTATCCTCTAGTGTCAAACCTCTGGAACAGAGAATTCTATATGTATTTCATTGTAAGCACCAATACTCGAAATTATTTGGATGGGTTGTTAATTTTTTTATTAATTAATAGAAATTGAGCATATCAAAAATCATTTGGGGACAGGGAGAGGGAAGAAAACGAATTAATAATTTGCTTATATACCTTTTATTTCTTTATTTTATTTTATTTTTTTGGTGAAGCAATTGGGGTTATGTAACTTGCCCAGGGTCACACAGCTAGTAAGTGTCAAGTGTCTGAGGTCAGATTCGAACTCAGGTCCTTCTGAATCCAGGGCTGGTGCTCTATCCACTGCACCACCTAGCTGCCCCATTTATATACCTTTTACATTTCGGTTTCATACACTTCAAGGATTAACCATTGCTTTGTATATTTCTTAGAAATAATTTATAGTCCTTATATTGTAAGTTAATTATTTTAAAATATATTAATCCCCTACAATATTCCTCTTTATGCACATTATTTTCCTTTATGGATTAAATAAAGACTAGAGTATCCTTTGGAACTTTAAAGTATGAGAAGCATTATGCATCAAGTGACTGATATAATCACTATGGAAATTGTGGGCCCTGCCCCTTTACTTTTGGTTAAAATCCCTAGAACACTTTAGAATGTTGTGCTGTGAAAGTGCTATTTAACTATGTCTACTTTCATACAGTGTCCAAAATATGGGCTGAATTATGTGCATTTTCAGAGTTATAATCTCAACAAAACTTGTATTATAACTGATAGAAATGTAAACTTTGACAACAGGAATTATTTCCTTTTGTGTTAGCACAGGCTTGTACAGTATTTCACATACAAAAAGGAGGTAGACAAGCAGACAACAAATATTTGTAACTGCTTACTATGTGCCAGGCACTGTGCTAAGTACAGGAACAAGCAAAATGAAAGTTCCTTGCCCTCAAGGAGTTAACATTCTAATGTGGGCAGCCAATACAAAGAAAAAAAAAGTCAGTTGAAAAATTGTAGGTGAGGTCAAGGAATCCACATAAGTTAAGGGGGGGGTAGAGTAAAGCCCAAAGTCAAAAAGATAGTTGGTCTGGGCCCCTCTCCTGAAAGAACTCACTACTTAGGGAAGGTGGCCATCATGGTTGGTTGAGAGATGATCCAGGGTGAGAAAACCCCCGGTGATGAGGGAAATCACAAAATCAGGAAACAGGTGAGTCATGGTGGTGAAGTCTGAAAAGTCAAAAGCACAGGAGGGAGGGACTAAGTATACTTTATCAATATTAACTCATCTGATCCTCCCCAAAACCCTCTGAAGTAGGGACTACTCTTATTCCCATTTTATGACTGAGAAAACTGAAGCAGAGGTTAAGTTACTTGACAAAGTCTGTCTTCTCGTAAGTTTTTGAGGTCAGATATGAATTTAGCCTTTCTGATTCCAGTCCCAGCACTCTATCTACTGCTCCATTATCTATCTGCTCATCAACAGTGGTGATGAAAAACCACCAGAGGAGAAATCTGAAAGTAAAAAGGATTAGAAAGACCTTATTATGGATGAGAAAGGCTAAAGCAAAGCTTCTTAAGTCGTGGGTTGTGACCCCAGATGGGATTGTGTAGCTGAATGTGGGGTTTGCAAAAAAATTGGCAGTAATATTTTATTTTTATACCTATTTTATATATCTATATACCCAGGGTCATGTGAAAATTTCTCTGGTGAAAAGGGGTCACCAAGGGAAAAAGTTTAAGAAGCCCTGGGCTTAACAACCACTTCTTAGATATGTTATTTTGGGGATTCCTTTCATTAAGTTGAATTAGATGAACATTGAGGTCATTTCCAGCTCAAATTCTATGATTCTGTTATTCTTTTCTTTCTCAAACTCCACTTCTCAAATCATGGCCAACTCTCCTTTCTAATTGTTATTTTGAATATATCACAGACAAGAAAACTAGTAGATCAAGCTTATTAGAATTGTGTACAGTTAAGAGTAAATAGATACTAAAATAGGGTTTGAGGGACTTTCCTGTGAGTAAATCATATGAGCATTTGTGCATTACCTTTGTCACATCAATTTTGTCTACTCATAGGATTTTTTAAAATCTTTCTTATGTGTGTGTGTGTGTGTGTGTGTGTTCTAAATATTTGAACTGGTTGGATAAGGGAACTGTCGTTATAGCATTTCATTCTATTATACTTCCCAAAACTAAAAAATTTCACTTGTGTACACATTCTCTCCACTGATAAACATCACTGTACCACTGTACCACTGTACCACTGTACCACAGCTGGATATGTTACTATAACAAAACAACAAAACAAAATAATTATCATGTCACCAAATTAAGAATAATGAAATTTTCCAAACTCAGTCAAACTGGAATTTAGGTCATAGGCTTATATAGGGCCTTGCTTATGGAAATGTGACCCATTTGTCAGTTTAGTACTGTTCTATCACAGTGGACCTTGAGACAGTTTTGTTTGGTGTATTTTCAGATGGGTTTATCTCATCCTCCCACGTGAAATAAAGATCAGGCTTTAAAAATATTAAAAATAATATATCCAACAAGTGGTTGTTTAGCCTATTTTATTTTATTCACAAGAAAAAAAAAGATTCAGTCCATCTTTTATATTTAAAAATCCTCACATTATAGCTGTGTGGCCCTGGGCAAGTCACTTAACCCTCATTGCCCTGCAAAACACAATCCTAGCTTCAGAGGGTCCCAGGTATTTTGGTTTGAGGCAGGGCAGGAGTTTTTTGTTTTGTTTTGTTTTGTTTTTGTGAGGCAATTGGGGTTAAGTGACTTTCTCAGGGTCGCATAGCTAGTAAGTGTCAAGTTCTGAGGCTGCATTTGAACTCAGGTCCTCCTGAATCCAGGGCCAGTCCTCTATCCATTGTGCCACCTAGCTGCCCCTGGGGCAGGTTTTAATCTCACCTGGCCTGTTCTCAGGTCCAGAGATAACCTCAGGCCTACTTACTAAGCAACCAACCAGCAAAGCTTTCTGTGGTGTGGTTCTTAGCTTCTGATGAGCCTGCCAGCTCCCCTCCCCGACCTGGGCCTTTAGCCACTCAGGATTTCTTCCTGGTTGCCTGCTGGGGTGGGACAGTTGAATCTTTCCCCCCAGTCCACTGGTTCCCCTGCACTAACCCCCCATACACACACACTTGGGGCCAGCCATTCAGCCAGATCACACTTGGTTCCAGAAGACTCTGGCACTGCAGCCGATTCAGATGAACTGGGGCAAATTCCTCTGCCGGGTGTCTAGTGTGTTGGCCAGATTGCGGAATTAGGTTTTATTCATGGCCCAGCATGGCCCCCTGAAATCTATCTATAGTTATAGAACACTCTCAGCCCAAATTTTTGTATGTTTTTCTGCCCCAAGTGTTCTTTTATTGCTATTTTGGGGGTGATTGTATCAGGAGCCCTCTGTTTAATGTCTTTCCTCTGCCATCTTGGCTCTGCCCCTCCATCTTTTCTAACTAAGTTTCCAAATTCCTTCTCTCTCTCTCTCTCTCTCTCTCTCTCTCTCTCTCTCTCTCTCTCTCTGTCTCATATTTGTGTCTTAAGCTTTCAGAGCAATTCTTATCACATAGTAGATTCTTGATAAATGTTTTGACTGACATATATGGTTAAAACCTCTTATTTTATAGTGCAGGAAATTCAGGTCCAGAAGATTTTCCCAGTTCACATAGTAGGTTTTTGGAGGGATAAAATTAAAACATTCTCACTCCAATCATGAAAGCTAAAAGAAATCAGAATAAATTCAGGCGAACCTCTTGGAGAAGCAATGCAATTGCGATTTGTTTGTTTTTTTTGGAACTGTATTTAGGTCCGATTCAAAAGTTCTGATTTAGAATAATAAGGTAAATTCATTAAATTTCTTTTTTTAGCTCTAGACCTAGCCCAATTTTAGACAGCCTCATGCCTCTATACTGCTTTAGTATCGCTATGCTATAAGCCATTCACTGGATTTCTTTGCTGCAGTTTTTTTTTTCATAATTGAAGACATAAAAATTAAAGAAAAGAAGTTAAGTAATACTTTATAGTGATCTGGATTTGAAGCGCTGGATAAATCAAGAATTAAAAATATAAAACAGTAATTTTTTCTTTTAAAAGATTAAAATATTTTTATTATTTTTTCAAATCTTAACAGTATTTTAATTAATTAATCCAGTTTCATCTAAAGATTGTTTTCAACATTTGTTTTTTAATAAGATTTTGAGTTCTTTTCTCTCCCTTTCAAAATACAAAAAGTAATCTGGTATAATTCATATATGTACAATCACATTAAACATGTTTCCACATTAGTAATGTTGTGCAAGTAGAATGAAAAATCAAAAGAACAACAAAAAAAGTAGAATTAATATCATTCAATCTACATCCAGATTCCACAGTTCTCTTTTTTTGGGGGGGGGGATGGAGAGAGAATTTTCCATCCTGAGTCCTTTGGAATTGTCTTGTATTATTGTATTGCTGAGAAGAGCATCATATAATGGTTCTGCACATTTCACTCAGGATCAGGCCATTTAAGTCATTCCAGGTTTTTCTGAAATCTGCCTACTCATCATTTCTTACAGCACAATAGTATTCCTTTACATTCATATACCACAACTTGTTCAGCCATTCCCCAATTTATGGGCATCCCCTTGATTTCCATTTCTTTGCCACCACAAAGAGAACTGCTATAAATATTTTTGTGCATGTGGGTCCAAACTTATGGAATCAGATCAAATTTAAGTCATTTTTGTCTTGGACAGAAATCAAAGGATTTCTTTAGACAATAGGAAGGGAACTAAGAAGCAAAGGAAAACAAAAGCTCCAAATTACTTGTAAAACTTGCTAATTTTAGAATTTGTTCCTCTGAAGCATGAATTGTTAATTTATTTTATTAAAGTTAATTACAGATTTGCATATTTTGTTAATACATACAACTAATAGAAACATTTGAGGCCAAAATCTATTCCCCAATAGATAATTAGTAAAAAGATATGTGTATACATACATACATATATATATATATATATATATATATATATATATATATATACGCATGGATGCATGTATGTGTGTATGTATATATATATATATATATTTACATCTCTAATATATAAATGTTTACATCTCTAAAAAGAATTACTGACTTTTAACAACCACAAAAAGGAATGCTTAAAATCATTAATAATAATGCAAATCCAAGTAGCTCTGAGGTTTTATCTCTGATTCAGCAAATTGGCAAAGACAAAAAAGTATGGAAATAATCAATTTTTGAAGGGTTGTGGAAGACAAGCATACTAATGTATGGGTGGAAGAGCTGTGGGTTCATATATATTTTCTAGAAAAGAATTTAGAATTATGCAAATAAAGTGGCTAAATATTCAGAGTCTGATATGGTGATTTTACTTCTAGGCATATAACCCTAATAGAAAATCTCCACATAAACTAAAACATTTATATCAGTACTTTTTGAGATATTAAGGAAATAAATAATTGTTCATCAACTGAAGAATGCTTAAACAAATTTTGGTAAAGGAATATAATGGAATATTACTCTGGTATAAGAAAAAAAAAACAAAATAAGGAATATAGAGAAGTATAGAAAGACATATGAATGAATAAAAAGACAAATAAGTACAATATGTGGAACCACATCGATGTAAATAGAAATAATTATTAAACAATCACAACTGAATGTTGCAAATTACTTATAAAAATGATGCTTAGCTCCAATGAAGAGATGTGAAGAGACACCTGTCGCACTGATTTGTATAGTGATCCACACTTTTAAAATAGTAATATTAGGGTTTTTAAGTGTATTGCTCCATTTTGCTTATTTTTCTCCCCCTTAAAATATTTGTTATTAGGGATAGTTCTTTAAAAGAGGGAAATGGGAAAAGAGAATTCTAGAAAAAACAAAAACCAAAATATGGTAATCAAATGCATTTTACATTAACATCCAGGACATTCATTACATTGCTATTGAATATATCTGTTAAGCCTTCTCTCGAGATTGCAGTCCAACAAATAACCTATTCTTCTTTTAAAAGATCTGGCTTTTGTGTTGTCATTCATGCCAAGGTTAGGAGAAGTGCATTCTCTTTCCAGGTTTCAGAATATCCTTGACCTTCTCCATAGTAGACCCTGTGCCAAAATACTATACCTAGAAAGGGGAGTCTCATGTTCGATCTTTAAAAACCTCACACTCTCATTACTGATAGATGGTTCTAAAGCAACAATACACAATCATTTCTCAGCCTGACACTTCACTGGCTTGATAATGATTTCAATAGAAGAACAGCTGTTTCACATTACAAGGCTTTCTGTTAGAGGCACCCAGGTACTGCCATTCCAATTGTTTTATGGACATGCTAGAATCATGGCAGATTGCCAAAGATAGCATCTTCATGGTCCTTGGAAATAACTCCTTAACACTGAATAAAGAAAAAAAATCACCCATGGACATGAGGGTGTATAGTTTTGGCTGTTTTGCACACACTCTGCAGCTGTGCATTCATGATGCTTTATTTAATCAAAAATCTACAAAAGAATCAGTTGCCGCAAGCTGGAAGTTGGTCGGCCATTTTAAGCATTTGGCTGCTGCCATTGCCAAGATTCACTCCATCCCAAATGAGCTTTGCATGTCTCATAATCAGCAAAAACAGGCTATGTCTTCTTACTGGAATTCAACCTTGTATATGCTGAAACACCTGCTCAAAAATAAACAAGCCCTTGATGCTTTCTTTAGAGGGAAGTGCAATGCTTATTTGCTAATTTTCAAGCAGCAGTCACTGGTCAATACAATTAATAGCTATACAGTGGTCACTTAAGAGAGATGCATATTATGACTACACATGAATGAAGTATATTGCCTTCTCAATGAGGGTGGAAGAGCTAGGGAAAGAAAGAATTTAGAACTAATCTTTTTAAATATTAAAAAGTTTTTCATGTAAGTGAAAAAAAGACATTTTAAAAAACTGGACATATTTAAATAATGTGTATTTATATATATTTTATCTATATTTCCATTAACTTTTAAATATTCCCTGCTTCCTAATTATTATTTAAGGGTAAACTTTGAATGGTCTCTGAGTTTTTATGGGGGATTTTTCTTTTATTCCTAGTTCTGCTTATTAAGATAAATACTTAAAGAATTGTCAGAGAGGAAAGATGGCAGAGCTTAAATTTTCCAGCACAACAGCTTCCACATTAGACACAAGTCTCATATTAGTAGAAACCACTACTATTGCATTTTCATATGAAAACATATTTATATAAGATGATGCTTGATGAAAGCAAAGGAAAAGAAAGCCTTTCTAGTAGTTCATTTGTTGGTGAGGAAATGGATATGGGACATGGATTACACTGGAGGGAAAAAAAACAAAAAACAAAAAACAAGTGTGCAAAGCCTCCTAATGTCTCTTTTCAAAGAATATGCAAAGGATTTTCTCTGTGAATGAATCTTCTATTTAAAGCCCAGAGAAATCTGTGGAATGAAGGATACTGAATGATGTGAACTAATCTCTCTTAGAGTGCTTGGCCTTTTTAGGGAATCCTATCACTATGTGCCAACACAGTTCAGTAGATTACTTAAACATTTAGCGTGGACATCTCTGTAATCTGCTTCAAGCAAACAATAAAGCAGATTATTTGAAATTGTATTTCCAAATCATACTCTTTTAAAATGTATAAAGTCTTAAATTTAAAAAAATATAATGTATAAAGTCCTTAAAAATAGAAGCAATAATCAAATTAAATTCTTTCCAAATGGATGGAATATTGTATTTTGTTTGAAATGATCTCTACTTCAATTAACAATATGTATTTTCTTTCCCATTAATGGGTATGAATCCTTTTAAAATTTATCTCAACATTATTTTTCCTTGAAATGTTTGTGATCAATCATTTCAAACAAACCTTATCCCCTCAGTATCCATGCACATAGTTTGTACTACAATCTACACTCATTTTATCATTCTTTATAACAATTATGCTCTACTTTCCTAACAGTTTCTTTGCAATTAGGTCAAATATTTTTTCAGGGTAGAAGAATTTCAACCTGCCTCTCTCCTATTCATAGTTCTTCTTATATATAGGGCTTTGCATTTAATGGAAACTCAATAAAATGTGTTGTTTCATTGACAATCTAAATGCTTTCAATCATCTTTTAATCCATGTAAATGCAATATGTAATAATTGTATGATACCCTTCATGTGAAAATCTAATTGTGTCTATTTAGCAATTAATGAATTAATGTATACTTTAACAAATCATTTTAATGTTTTTGCAGTTAGCTGTAACAGCTCTATAAGAGTCACTATGGTTTACTATGATTTAAAAATTATTAAATTACATATTTTTTAATACAACTTCTTGATAAGAGTGAAATTTAGCTTCAGACCATGTTAAGCTGACTTCATAATACAGACTTTAGTGAAAATTATTAAACTAATTTTATTGGCATTATGTACCCAAAGCAACTCTCGATGACCTAAATTGTGAAGTTCCTTGACTTATCACTTTGGAGTTGGACTGTTTTGGCTTTTGTCAGATCTAGCTATGATATATCAATTTGAGTAGAGTATCATTTGGGAACATTTTTTCCACAACACTATAAAAATCCAAATTTTAAAGAAATGTAATGCATGATATTTTTATTGAATAGAGTACAGTTCAAAGAAATATTGTTGTTGTTTTTTTCCTGTTATTGCTGATGGATATAAGTAACAAATGCAGGAATATGGTGTAGGAGGGTGGAAGAGAATGCCTTTGCCTTCTTTGTGGAATGCTCTTCTTCCTTCTCATTTCTATTTTTTGGATCTTTAGTTGCTTCTTTCATAGATTGCCTATAGAACCATCTCCTATATAAGGATAATTGTTAATGGTGTTACCACATAATATCAGTTTTGCTATAAAAATTATTTTGAAAATGGAAATTCCTTCAGAAATAGCAAGAATACAGAAAACTGTACCACTTAGAATAATTCAAAAGCTGCAACCCTTCCAATGCCAACTTCTTCAAGAAAACTTCAGGTCTTTGTCAAAGTAAAGTGCCATACTTATTGCATGTATTTTGATACAGTAGCAGCTATGGAAAGAAGAGAGTTAGTCCCTATTCCCTATTCCCTACTTTTTCCCATGACTTCTGCCCTTGAGTCCTAGAGCTGAAATGTCCTGGAGATGTGGTCCGTCCAACTTGTGGAAACTTTGCTAGGCCAGGAATGTAGGAACTGGGGCACAGGCCAAGGGAGCATCCCAATGCCATGGAGTTTATCGCCATGTTTTGTAGTATTTCTTAACAATTTTTTTTTTAGTGAGGCAATTGCGGTTAAGTGACTTGCCCAGGGTCACACAGCTAGTAAGTGTTAAGCGTCTGAGGCCGGATTTGAACTCAGGTACTCGTGACTCCAGGGCCACCTAGCTTCCCCTTTCTTAACAATTTAACATGTACAGAAGCTACCATTTTTATTAGGCCTCTTTTTTGCATGTGAGCATTGTATGTGAGTATTGTGTCCCTGACTCCATTTTCTCTATAAGACCTGAGATTTTTATTGAATTATTTTTTAAAGCACAGTGATTTTGAAGAATGCCTATATGCTGTTGTAGAACTGACATCTCTCCAGTAGGTTGTGAGCTTCTTGAGGCCAAGGAATATTTCAGTTTAGCATTTATTTGTGAATTCTCAACATCTAAGACAGGGCTTTGAACTCAAATGGTGCTTACTAAGTACTTTTCAAATTAATTTGAATAAAAGTTTTTGTCATTGTTACTCAGAGCTATTGGGGAAGAAAGCAACACAATCTTGGATGATGTAGTAATATGTAGTGGGACAATGTAATACTCTACCATTTTTTTATTTTATGAAAAGATATTGTTACAGGTTTTATCTAGTATAGTGCTTCATTCCTCCTTCATCAATGTTTATGTTCCCTAAGGTTAACAGTCTGAAAAGAATAGATTGTCTGGACCTGCTTTTTACTTGACATCTTTTTCCTTCATATTGTTTAGTAGGAGAGGTAAATAGTAAATAGCTACTGAAAGATCATATCCTCCAACAGGACAGATGCAATTAATCAAATACTCATATATTGAGTTACATCAAAGGGGACTGGTAGTGGTGAGAGTCTGTGTTTCTGCCCATGTTGCACAGAATGGGGATAACAGGAAATATATCTATGAACTTTCTTGTAAGACTAGAGACAGGGAAGTGAAGTAGTGTCTTTTTTCAGTCTGTTTATCTTAAGATGTATATAACAATAAAATGATTTATTTAGTCAGATTCTCTTCCTATACCTGATCCATTTCTACCTTCCCCATCCCTAAAATTCCATTTAGTCTATAAGGTAAAACCACTAAGGTTTCTAAATTGCTCTGTTATTTTTTATAACCAATTTGTGGCCTTTAGCTTGGTGAGCCACAAAAAAAGCTCTTGCATTCTTGTCCCCTACTATGTAATCTTCTGATTGACCCACTTAAATGCTTTAATTTGTGTCTAGTCTATTTCCCAGTGTCTGTTCTTCCAAGAAACCTCAAAGATACAGACTTTCTGTAGTTTTCTCTTTCTTTTTTGAGACAAAGCCAGGGCAGTCAAAAAGAGTAAAGGAAGGACAGAAAAGAAGGGAGTGAAATAGGTAAGAAGAAAAGAAGGAAGGGAGGGTGTGAAGCCTGGAAGGAAGAAAAAGAATAATAGAAATATGAGAGCTGATTGGCATGGTGGAATTTGTAGTCAAGGAGACATGCCTTTCAGCCCCAAAAGCAGTTTACAGCATTCAGTTCTTTCAGATGTAGGGTGAACTCAGAGGCCCAGGAAAATTCTTCTGGGTCTTCCAATGAGCACTGAAAATTTCCCTAATTTTTTCCATGCCATTGCAAGGTTAATCCAAATGGAATTGCAAACTGAATAATAGGACAAGTAGACTAAGAAAACAATATTAATGAAGATCAATTACTTTGGGTTTCTAGGCATACAGGTAAATTAACCAATTGAGTCATAGTGCATATTGCTCTCATAAAACAAACAGTGAAAGTCTAAGTTTGAAAGAATAAAAAAAACAACATGAAGATATTTTTTGCATTAGACTAAATATAAATATTTATACAGGAATAAGTAACAGTAGGCTAGCAGTCAACAAGCATTGATTTCAAATAGGAAGTAACAATATCTAAATACTCAGGAAGTTACGTGACAACATTATCTTAATATCATTTTTGGCTAGTTCTTATAAACCTTGCAAATTAAGATATACAAAATGTAGAGTCTCTATGGGGTCTCCAAAAATACAAAAGACATCATTATATCCTATATGAGGATCCTCATAAAACATGGTTGACTTTGGCCCCCATCACTCATATCCAGTCCAGTTACATTTTATCCCCATGGGGTGTCTCAAGGACCCTAAAAGGGGAGAAAAGTATTTTGTTTCTCTGCTCAAGCCTCAAATGGCTATGTTGTTCTAATTTTAGGGGTTTACCTGATACTGTTCATTGATTATTGTTTAATTACACCCTTGACATGCTTTCTTCAAAACAGTGAATTGGAACCTCGAGTGTCAACATTCAAACCACATTATCTAGTCTCCATTACCTAATCCACTATTTCCATTCTCCTCAACTCCAACTCCAATGCCAGTGTTGCACTCCCAAACTGCACACCCCTTCTACCAATCTCTCTGGAATGCTTTTTAGATAGGTAACAAAACTGCTTTCATCTTAATTTTTTTCACTACTTATGTCTTCTGGCTTTCAATGAGACCAGGTCCCTTCCTAATGACACAAACATCCTGACTTCACATTCTAGCGTTGGGTATACTTGCATTCATTCTTCCTAAATCTTTTGTAACATTGGAAAAGATAACATATTGCTTGTATGATACTATCACTCTCAGATTTTCCGTTTATAACCATCATTCAATAATCTCTTCTTTGAGATTCATTTAATTCCTTCTCACCACGTAATCAAAAATATGGTATTTGTTGTCTATTCACCTCCAGGGCATTCTCTTTTCTTCGATGAGTTCAACATCTGGGTCATAATCTTTCTGTCCTCTCCAACTCCAGACCCACCTATTTAGAACTTCAAAATACATAATGATACTCTCGCAAACACTCTAACCTCACAGTTCTTCTTTAACTTACTCATTTTACATGCCATACTCCTCTACCCAACCTCTGCCATACATAAAAAACTCACTATTTCCTTATTCTGTGAAATCTGAAATGTTCTTATATAATCGCAAGTTTTCTTCATCAATACCATGATGTCTCAGTTCCTTTGCAAGCTATTACCCTTTGCAAGCTATATTCTGCTCCTTTATCCAGTTTGACCCCTTTATTCAAGTCTAAACTATCATCCTCTATTCAATCCCTTATTCTATAATTATATTGACAATCTTGTTCTACCAAGTTTCAACATTGCATTAATCCTAACATCTCTTGTTTTTTCTCCTACACACATACTACTGAATGAAGCTGGAGAAAACCACAAGCTAATGATGACTAGGTTCACTAAAATTTTATGTTACATAACTTGATCTGGGCTTCTGCCATGACAATGCAAGGCTTTTGCACTTTTATTGTCAACACACTATCCTTCTCACCACAGCAGCTCTTCCAAACCTTTTCATGGTTATTCAAACTTCTCATGGCTCCATCTCCCCACTCTTGCCTCGTATTTTATTTTTTTTTAAATAGGATATTTCCCAAGATCTCTCTTTTCTCTATTACTCCTCATTTAAGATCAGCTAGATATCTCTTGTTACTATGTTCTTCTCTATCTCAGTTTCATATAAAGAGGGGGCTTTCTCTTTATTAAGGCAAACCCCTGTACCGGAATAAGTGATCCTATTCCATCCTGTCTTCTCCCCCATACTGTTCTTTCTATTACCCCCACTTTGTACTTATCTTCCCTCTTTCCTGCTTGCTAGCTGCTTCCTTACTGGCTACAAATGTACCTATGTTTCCTCTATCTGTAAAAATAAATAATTAAATAAATGAAGAAACCTCACCAACATATCCATCACCACTAACTACAATCTTCTATCTCTCCTCCCTTTTGTGGCTAAACTTGAGAAGGGTCTTACAATATGAGCTCCTAATCCCTATCCTTTTACTCACTTTTTCACTCTCTACAATGTGACTTCTGACCCCATCATTCAACTGCAGCTATTCTATTCAAAATTATCGATGATTTTTTAATTTCCCAAACTGTGAATCTTTTTGTTTTTTTTTTTTCCAGTCCTCCTTGTTTTTGACCTCGTGTTATCACTGTATTGCTGAGAAGAGCTATGTTGATCTTACCTGATTATTACACAATGTGGCTGTTACCTTGCACAATGTTCTTCTGGTTGTCCTCACTTCACTCAGCACAAGTTCACATAAATATTTCCAGGTTCTTCTGAAATCTGCCTTCTCATCATTTCTTATTACACATTAGTATTCCATCACATTAATATACCATAATATACCATAACATGTTCAGCTACTCCCCAATTGAGAGCAATCCCCACATTTTCAAGTTCTTTGCCACAAAGAAAAGAGCTACCATAAATATTTTTGTTCAGGTAGTTAATTTTCTCTTTTTATGATCTCTTTGGCCTACATACCTAGTATTGATATTGCTGCATCAAAGGGAATAAACAGATTGATTGCCCTTTGAGCATAGTCCCAAATTCCTCTCCAGAAAGGTTAAATCAGTTCACAATTCCATCAACAATGCATTAGTGTCCCAATTAACCTATGTCCTCTCCAACATTTATCATTTTTCTTTTCTGTCATATTAGTCAATTGGCTAGGTGTGAGGTGTTGCCTTGGAGTTGTTTTAATTTGTATTTCTAATAAATAGTGATTTAGAGCATTTAAAAATATGAATATTGATAGCTTTGATTTCTTCATATGAAAACAATCTGTTCATATCTTTTGACCATTTATTAATTGAAGAGTGACTTGTATTCTTATAAATTTCATTCAGTTCTATATAGATTTGATAAATGAGGTCTTTATCAGAGATACTATCTATAAAACTTGTTTTTCAGCTTTCTTTTCTCCTCCTAACCTTCACTGAATTGGTTTTCCTTGTCTGAAAACCTTTTTAATTTAATATAAGTAAAATTATGCACTTGTCAAAATGCTTTCTATCTCATTTGTTCAAAAATTCTTACTTTATCCATAGATCTAACTATTCTTATTTTCCTCTTAATTTGCTTATGGCATTACCCTTTATGTCTAAATTATGTACCCATTTTGACCTAATCCTGTTATATGATGTAAAATATCCATCTACACCTAGTTTCTGTCATATTGTTTTCTAGTTTTCCCAGCAGTTTTTGTCAAATAGAGAATTATTATCTCAGAAGGTGAAGTCTTTGTGTTTATCAAACACTAGTTTAATATCGTCATTTACTACTGTGTGTTGTATAACTAATCAACCATTCTATTTCTTAGCCAGTGCCAGATAATTTTGATTATTGCCACTTTGTAATATAAATTTAATATAGTTAGGTCATCTTTTCTTTGCATTTTTTTCATCAATTCCCTTGATATTCTCAACCTTTTGTTCTTCCAAATGAATTTTACTATTTCTTTCTTATTCTATACAATAGGGCTTGTTTTTGTTAGTTAGATTAGTATGGCACTTAATAAGTAAATTAATCTGAGTAGATTTGCCCTTTTTATTATATTTGATCAGTCCACCTATGATCAATCCAAGTTCTTTTCAAATGTTTAGATATGATTTTACTTATGTGAAGTGTTCTGTAATTGTGTTAATATATTTCCTGGGTTTGTTTTAGCAAGTAGACTCCCAAATATTTTATATTGTCTACATTTATTTTAGATGATATTTCTTTCTATCTCTGTGATTTGTGGACAATACAAAAAAATGCTGATGATTTGTAAGAGTTTATTTTATATCCACTAACCAGAAATCTTATAAAAAACAATTGTTGAAAACTATCTCTAAGTATAACAAGAAAATAATAAAATACTTTTATGATAATAAAAAGATGATAAGTTAAGCCAAGTACATTGCTTCTCTGAATTAGGAGCAAAAAGAAAAACAAAAGAATATTTCCATAACTGGAAATCCTATACCTGGTAAATATCAAGATATAAGCTAGAGAGGAAATAAAAAAAAATTAAAAACTGACTTCAATGAAAAAGAGGACTTTCAGGTATTAGTTAATAAATGACTTGAATTGAAAAGAAAATTTGACCTTCAAATATAAAACGCTAGAGAAGCATAAAAAGGTAAACAGGAAAAAGAAATTATGAGGAATGTTAAAAGCTTAAACTGTTTGCATTCCTATATGGTAAGATGATACTTCTAACTCATTAGAACTTTCTCAGTAACAGGGCAGCTGAAAGGAATAAATTTGGACAGAGCACACAGGTGGGAATTGATTATGAAGGGATAATATCTGTAAAGCATTTATTATTTGTTTTTCTAGTTTTGTGGAGCAGTTGGGGTTGGGGGGGCATCCCCAGGTTCACATGAAGGAACTGCATTGTTCATAGAACCTTCAGAGTTGTTTTGGATCATTGCATTACTGAAAATAAGCAAGTCATTCACAAAAAGATCATCTTGCAGTATTGGTATTATTTTGTATACAGTACATTTCATGATGTATCAACTCACGTAGGTCTTTCTGGTTTTTTTCTGATAGAATACTGTTCATCACTTTTTATAGTAAACTATATTTACATAGTACTTTAAAGAGAGATTTCTTTACAATAAACCCATGAGTTTGAATATTGCAAGAAAACTAATTTCCCAGGAAAGTATGTACCATATGTTTTATCATCATCATTCAATTATCATTCTCATGAATAAATACTCATCCTATTCCCTTTCCCATGATATTTACTAAATTTCGTATCTTCTTTCACCCTATCCCTCCTCAAAAGTGATTTGCTTCTGACTGCCCCCTCCCAAAATCTGGCCTCCCTTATTTCACCCCTCCCTCCTTATCCCATTCCCCTCCTACTTTCCTGCAGGGTGAGATAGATTACTTCACCCCCTTGAGTGTGTATGTTATTCCCTACTTGAGCCAACTCTGATTATATAAAGGTCTCTGATCCAATTCTGATGAGTGTCATGTTCATTCACTACCCCACTCCATAAACCCTTTACAGTTTCTTTCATGTGGGATTTCACCTCATTCTAACTCTCCCTTTGCTCGTCCCCCTGTGCATTCCTCTCACCCCTCAATTTTACACTAAAAATGTCATCGTGGGTAAAGAAGGAAGGACAGATTTGGAGAGGGGACAGAAGCAAATCCCATTTAAAGAGGGATAGGATAAAAAGATGGATAATAGAATAAATATTGTGAGGAAGGGAAGAGGATGGAAGGGAAACAGTTAACAATAGTAATCATGAAAAAGAGAAAAGGGGGAAAATTGTACAAAATATTTATAGCAACTCTTTGTGGTGACTAAGAATTTTGAAACAAGCAAATTTTCATCAATTGAGGAATGATACAATAAGCTGCGGTACATGATTGTGGTGGAATGGTATTGTGCTATAGGAAATGACAAACAAGATGATCCCAGAAAAACCTGGAAAGACTCATGAACTGATGTATAGTGAAGTGAGCAGAACTGGAAGGACATTGTGCATAGTGACAGCAGTATTGTTCAGTGAGCAAATGTGAATGACTTAACTACTCTTAGCAATGCAATCATCCAAGACAATCCCAAAGGACTAATGACGAAGCTTATTATCCACCCCCATAGAAAGAACTGATAAAAAGAGTACTTGTGGATTGTACATATATAACCTGATTGCTGTCTTGTGGAGGGGGGAGGAAAGGGAGGGAGGGAGAGAGAAAAATTTGGAACTCAAAATCTCATGAAAATGTATGTTGAAAATTATCCTTACATGTAACTGGAAAAAATAAAACAAATGTTTGTTGCAAAGGAGTAGAGGGTGGGAGTAGAGCTATGGGCAGTAGAGGGGAGGTGGATTTGGAGAAGCAGGAAGAAAGAAGACAAAGAGGAGAGGCTGAGGACCATTTCAACAAATTTTGTTAGTTATCCCACACCAAGCTCCATTTCAGGCATCCTCTCTTTCTAGGAAGCTGCTCTAGAGATCCCTCTTAACTGAAAGGGTTCTTGTCTCATATTCCTCCACCACCACCATCACCACCACACCTTGGTTGCTCCTGTATTATACTTTTACATGTCCCTATTTGTTGCTCCAACTAGATTAGGAGTCCCTTGACTCTCTTATCACTGTCTCTACTGCCACTGTCTTCTTGCCTGCCACAGCCCCATGTACTCAGTGAGTTTTGGGATTTTTACTGAATGAAAGAATAAGGAATACTTCTTTAAAAAGTTAATCCTTATCTCTACATGTAACTAGAAAATAAAATATTTATATGAAAAAAAAAGTTAAAAAAAGATGTCATCACAGGGCAGCTAGGTGACACAGTGAACAAAGAACCCACCATGGACCCAGGAGTACCTGAGGCCAAATTTCGCCTCAGACACATGGCATTTACACACTGCATGATTCCAGGCATGCCATCCAACTCTATCCATTCCACAAAAAAACATAAACAAAAAATAAATGCTTTACAGATTTCATCCCTTCATAATCAGTTCCCACCTGTGCTCTCTGTCTAAATTTATTTCTATCATCTGCCCTAATACTGGGAAAGTTCTTATGAGTTATAAATATCATCTTCCCATGTAGTAATGTAAAAAGTTTAACCTTTTAAAATCCCTCTTAATTTCTTTTTCCTGTTTACATTTTTATGCTTCTTTAGAGTCTTTTATTTGAAAATCAAATTTTCTATTCAGCTCAGGTCTTTTCATCACAAATGCCTGGAAGTCTTCTTTTTCATTGAAGTCTCATTTTCCCCCTGAAAGATTATTCTCATTTTTCTTGGGCATGAGGTTTGTGGTTGTAATGCCAGTTCCTTTGCCCTGTGGAATATCATATTCTATGCCCTCTGAACTTAGAAACTGCTAGATCTTGTGCTATCCTGACTGTTGCTCCACAGTACTTGAATTGTTTCTTTCTGGCTGCTTTGCAATATTTTCTCCTTGAACTCAAAGCTCTGGAATTTGGCTATCATATTCCTGTGAATTCCTTTTGGAATCTCTTTCAGGAGGTGATCAGTGGATTCTTTCTGTTTCTATTTTACCTTCTGCTTCTAGAATATCAGGACAAAACTCTTGGAAGATGTAGTCTAAGCTTATTTTTTTTTAATCATGGTTTTCAGGTAATCCAATAATTTTCAAATTATCTCTCCTGGATCAATTTTCCAGGTCAGCTGTTTTTTCAAGGAGATATTTCACATTGACCTCTATTTTTTTATTCATTTGGATTTGATCTATGTTGTCTTGATTTCTCATGAAGTATTTGGCTTCTATTTTCTCAATTCTAATTTTTAATCAATGTCTTTTCTTCAGAGAGCTTTTGTACCTACTTTTTCATTTGGTCAATTTGGCTTTCCACTCTGTTGAGTTTTTTTTTTTTTCATGATCCTCCTACATCACTCTCATTTCTCTTTCCATTTTTCCTCTACCTCTCTTACTTTATCTTCAAAGTCCTTTTTGAGCACCTCTATGGTCTTAGACCAATTCATATTTTTCTTGGAAGTTTTGGATATAGGGGCCCTGATGTTGCTATCCTCTTCTGAGGGTACACCTCGATCTTCCTTGTGACTAAGGAAACCTTCTATGGTCCTCATCTTTCTCAGTCTACTCATCTTGCCTGACTTTTACTTGACTTTTTTTTTTTTTTTTTTTTTTTTTTTTTTTAGCGAGGCAATTGGGGCTAAATGACTTGCCCAGGGTCACACAGCTAGTAAGTATTAAGTGTCTGAGGCCGGATTTGAACTCAGGTACTCCTGACTCCAGGGCCAGTGCTCTATCCACTGCACCACCTAGCTGCCCCTTACTTGACTTAAAAAATTTTCTTTATTTTTCAGCATTTATAAGACTTGATTTTTTATATGTAATGTAAATTCATTTTCTTTTTTTCTGTCTAAAATTTTAGAATTTTATTTTCCAATATATATGTAAAAACAAATTTTGACATCAATTTTTTAAAACTTTGTGTTCCAACTTCTCTTCCTCCCTCCCTTCCCACCCTCACACCAAAGAACTCAAGCAATTCAATATAGGTTACACATGAGTAGTCATGGAAAATATCTCCCCACATTAGCTAGGGTGTGATAGAAAATAGTTAAAAAATAAAACTTCAGATTAAGGAATTGTCAAAGGGAAAAAAAAATGTGTTTCAATATATTTTCAGATACCATTAGTTCTGTGTGACCCTGGACAATTCACTTAACCCCAATTGCCTCACCAAAAAAAAAAAAATAGTTGGCAGATAGCATCAGTTCTTCCTCTGTAGATGCATTGCAATTTTCATAAGTCCTTCAAGGTTATATTGGATCATTGTCTTGCAGAAAATAACCACATGCTTCTCAGTAGATCATCTTACACTATTGCTCTTATTTTGCATACTGTACATTTCATTCTGTTTCAGTTCATGTAGGTCTTTCCAAGCTTTTCTGATATCATCCTGCTTACCATAACATTTATATAGTACCTTAAACTTGACAAAGAATTTTCTTCACAATAGCCCAGGAGTGTAGGTACCATACATTTTACCATTGTGATAAGTCATCATAACTGTTTTGCTCCATCCTATTTCCTTCCCATGATATTTACTCTATTTTCTATCTTCTTTTAGCCTATTCCTCCTCAAAAGTGTTTTACTTCTGACTGCCCCCTGCCCCACTCTGCCCTCCCTTCTTTAATCCTTCTCTCCTTATCCTCTTCCCCTCCTACTTTCCTGTAGGGTTAAATAGATTACTCCTCCCAAATGGGTGTGAATGTTATTCCCTCCTGGAGCCCACTCTAATGAGATTAAGGTCTTTGAGATAATTCTGTGTTCTAATTTTTTTCTCACTCCCTCTTTAAACCTCCCTATGAAATCAAGCAATTCAATATGTTACATTTGTGTAGTTATGCAGAATATCTTCATCTTCCGTGAACGTGTTTTGCTTTTTACTGCTCTATCCCCCCATGTATTCTTCCCTCCTTATCCTCTTCCCCCTCCATTATCTCCTTCCCCTCCCACTTTCCCTCAGGGCAAAATATATCACTTTACCCAAGTGAGTATGTATGCTATTCCCTCTTTGAGCCAATTCTGATGATAGTAAGGTCCCCTCCCTCCCCCACTCCTTCCCCTCATCCCCACCCCTCCATAAACTTTTTTCTTGTTTTCTTCATGTGAACTACCTCTCCCCAGTCTACTTCTCCCCTTTCCCCTCCACCAGTCTATTCCTCCCACCCCTCAACCCTATTTTAAAGATGTCATCATGGGTTGGGTGGGTTGCACAGTGGACCAAGCACCAGCCCTGCACCCAGGAGGCCCTGAGCTCAAATGCTACCCGAGACATAAGACACCCCAACCTGTCTGCCCGACAAAGAACAAGGATAAACAAAAAATAAGTGCTTTTATATATACCATCCCTTTATATTCAGTTCAGACCTGTGTACTCTGTGTATTCCTTACTAAAAAAGTTCTTATGCATTTGCAGTATTATCTTCCCATGTAGGAATATAAACAGTTTAATCTTTTAATATCTCTGATGATTTCTTTTTCCTGTTTACCTTTTAATGCTTCTCCAGGATCTTGTATTTGAAAGTAAAATTTTCTATTCTGTTCAGGTCTTTTCATCAAAAATGCCTGAAAGTCCTCTTTTTTTCATGGAAGTCCCATTTTTTTCCTCTGAAATATTATACTCAGTTTTGCTGAGTATGTGATTCTTGGCTGTAGTCCTGGTTCCTTTGCCCTCTGGAATATCATATTCTATGCCCTCTGGTCCTTTAATGTAGGTGCTATTAGATCTTGTTTTATCCTTATTGTATTTCCACAGTATTTGAATTCGTTTTTCTTCTAACAGCTTGGAATATATTCTCCTTGACCTGGGAGCTCTGGAATTTGGCTATAATATTTCTGGAGGCTTTCCTTTTCAGTTTTCTTTCAGGAGGTGATCGGTAGATTCTTTCCATTTCTATTTTGCCTTCTACTTCTAGCATATCAGGGCAATTTTCCCTGACAATATCTTGGAAGATCCTGTTTAAATTCTTATTTTGGTCATGGTTTTCAGGTAATCCAATGATTTCCAAATTATATCTCCTGGATCTATTTTCCAGGTCAGCTACTTTTCCTAGGAGCTATTTCATATTGCCCTCCATGTTTTTTATTTCTTTGGATTTGCTCTACTGTGTCTTGGTTTCTCATAAAGGCTCCAGCTTACATTTGTTCAATCCTAATTCTTAGGCAATAATTTTCTTCATAGAGCTTTTTCATTTCCTTTTCCATTTGGCTTTTCAAGATGTTGACTTTTCCCTCATGACTCTCTTGCATTGCTTTCATTTCTTCTTCCATTCTTTCCTCCACCTTTCCAAATCTTCCTTCTATCTTTCCTACTTTCTCTTCAAAGTCCCTTTTGAGAGCTTCCATGGCCTGAGACCAAGTCATATATTTCTTGGAAGCTTTGGATGTAGGGGCCCTGAGGTTGGATCCTCTTCTGAGGGTGCACCTCAGTCTTCCTTGTTGCTAAAGAAACTTTCTATTGTTCTCAACTTTCTTTGCTTGCTCATTTTTACTTGACTTTTAACTTCTTATTAAAGTGGGGCACTGTTTCCAGGTTGCACTGTCCCAAGCTTCAGGGGTCCCAAGTAGTATGATTTAAAGAGGTGAAAGTTCTTCACTTGCTTAGCCTGTTCTCTGGTCTGTAGATAATGCCAGGCCAAATTGCTAATTAACCAGGCAGCGAAACCTTATGTGTTGAGGTTGTTAGCTCCAATGAGCCTGTACCCCTCCCCAACCTGGGCCACCACCAATCAAGTCTACTTTCTGGTTCACAACAGGGGTGAAACACCCATGTTCCACCTCAACACCACTAGAGAACCCTGTAATCTCCCCCTGACCAACCACTTGGCCTTCTCATCAGACTTTGAGGTTAGTTTCAGAAGACACCAGCACTTCAGCTTACTCAAAGTTTGTGGGTGTCTTTTTCTCTGTTGAAGCCTGCCTGGGATTGGATCTGTGTGAGCATGTCCAAGGGGTTGGGTGCCCTGGCATAGTGGCCCCCTCCTGCCAACCTTCTAAGCCATCTTTAGCTCCAATGGTTTCTATCTTTTTTTTTTTTTTTTTTTTGCAGGGCAATGTGGGTTAAGTGACTTTCCCAGGGTCACACAGCTAGTAAGTATCAAATGTCTGAGGCTGGATTTGAACTCAGGTCCTCCTGAATTCAAGGCCAGTGCTTATCCTCTGTGCCACCTAGCTTCCCCCAGTTTCTGTATTAGTATTTTATTTTCATAAAAATAGCTAGTTTCATTTATTAGCTCAATGGTTTTCTTACTTTCTATTATATTAATCTTACCTTTCGTTTTCAGGATTTCCAATTTAGTGTTTAGTTAGGGAATTTTAATTTGTCCTTTTTCTACTTTTTTCAGTTCTTTGCCCAATTCATTGTCCTATTCTTTTTCCATTTTATTGGTCTGAGAATTAAAACAATTAAATTTTCCCCTAATTACTGCTTTCACTGCATTCCATCAATTTTCCTATGTTGTCTCATTGTTGCCCTCTTTAATGAATGTATTGATTATTTCTAAAATTTGTCCTTTGAGCCACTTGTTCTTTAGGATTTGATTATTTAGTTTTACTTCATTTTAATGTATATTTTGACTTCCCTTTATTGAATTTATTTTTAATAGATTATAATCTGAAAATGATACATTTCATATTTTTTTTCTTTCTACATTTGATTTTGAGGTTTGTATTCTGTAATTTATGGTCAGCTTCTGTGTAGATGCCACGTACTGCTAAGAAAAAATGTATATTATTTTCTATCCCCATTCAATTTTCTCCAGATTTTGGTCATGACTAACATTTCTAAATTTCTCTTCACCTCCTTAACTTCATTCTTGCTTATTTTGTTGTTAGATTTATCTTATTCTGAGAGGGGAAAGTTGAGGTCTTCCACTACTGTAGTTTTGCTTTCTATTTCTTCCTGTAACTCATTTAATTTTAAGAATTTGGATGCCATACAAGTTGGTGCCTATATGTTTAGTATTAATATCTTCATTATGCATGGTACCTTTTAGCAACATGTAGTTTCCTTCCTTATCACTTTTGATCTGATCTCTTTTTTTTTGCTTTTGTTTTGTCTGAGATCATGATTGCTGCTCCTGCTTCTTCTTCTTTTCTTTTTTAACTTCATCTGATGCATAATATATTCTGTTCCAGCCCAACTTTACTCTGTGTGTACCTCTCTGATTCAACTGTCTTTCCTGTAAACAACATATTGTAGGATTTTGGTTTTAATCCAGTCTGCTATTTCTTCTGCTTTATAAGAGAGTTAATCTCATTCACATTCACAATTTGGATTACTAACTTTGTATTTCCCTCTAACCTATTTTTTCTTCCTGTTTATCCTCTTTCTATTTTTACCATTTCTCTCCTTGCCAATGTTTTGCCTCTATCCACCATCTCCCCCAATATTCCCTTCTTTTTGTTAGTTCCCCCCCACACCTGTCACCTCTTCTGCTTCCCTGAAGGCTAATATAGGTTTCTATACCTAATTGATTGTGCGTGTTATTCCCTCTTTGAACCAATTCTGATGAGAGTAAAGTTCAAGCGATACCCACCACCCACACTCCCATCTTTCTCTCCATTGTAATAAGTCTTTTACTTAACTTCATATGAGATAAGTTGCCCCATTCTACCTCTCCCTTCTTTCTGTTGCTAGTATAATTCTCTTTTTAATACCTTAATTTTGTTTGTGCTATCATCCTCTTGAAGTCACCTTATACTTACACCTTCTGTCTATGTATACTCCTCATAACTGCACTAATAGTGATACAGTTCTTCATAATTATAAGTATCATCTTCCCATGTATAAATGCAAACAGTTTAGCCTTATTAAACCCCTTGTATATCATTTTTCCTTTTTTACCTTTTTATGCTCCTCTTGAGTATTAAAACTTGAAAGTTTTATTTTTTGGTTTTATTGTTCATCTCTTGTTTTTTCATCTGAAATACTAGAAAGCCTTCTACTTCATTAAATGATCGTTTTTTTCAACGGAAGGATCATACTAAGTTGCAATACGCAATTCTTTTTCATAGTCCTATCTCCTTTGCCCATCTAGAATATGACATTCCATTCCCTCTGATCTTTTCAGGTTGAAGCTGCCAAATCCTGTCTAATCCTGATTGTGACTCCCCAATATTTGAATTATTCCTTATTGGCTACTTTTAATGTTTTCTCCTTGATCTGGGAGTACCGAATTTGACTCTAATGTTCCTGTGAATTTTCATTTTGGCATCTCTTTCTGGAAGTGAGTGGTGGATTCTTTCAATGTCTATTTTATCCTCTGGATCTTTGATATCAGGGACATTTTCCTTAATAATCTCTTGAAGTCTGATGTCCAGGTCCTTTTTTTTTTCTTTTTTTTTTCTTTTTTTTTTTTTGATAATGGCTTTCATATACTTTAATAATCCTTACATCATCTCTCCTAGTTTTGTTTTCCAGTTCAGTTGTTTATCCAGTGATATATTTCCCTTTTTCTTCTATGTTTTTTTCATTCTTTTGATTTTGTTTGATTGGATTGATTCTTGATGGCTCATGGAGTCAATAGCATCCACTTTTCCAATTCTAGTTTTTAAACAGTTACTTTCTTCAGATAGTTTATTTAACCTCCTCTTCCATTTGGCTAATTCTAATTTTTAGGAAGTTGTTTTCTTAGTAAAATTGTATAAATTATTTTTTTCCATTTCTTGAGTTTCCTTTATCAAACTGTTGACTTTGTAAGTGATTTTATTGCATCACACTCATCTGTCCCCCAATTTTTCTTCTATTCCTCTTATTTTATTTTGAAACTTCTTTGAGGCTCCTCCAGGACTTTTTTTGGCGGGGCTTTAGACCAATTCTCATTTTTCTGAGGCTTTGTGTGTTGGTTTCTTGATACTATTGTCCTCTTCTAAGTTTATGGATTGATATTCCCTGTCACCATAACTTTCTATGATCAGGTTCTATTTGTTTGTCTGTGTGTTTTTTTCTCATTTTTTTCCAACCTATTTTATTACTTTTAAAGTTGGACTCTCCTCCTGAGATAGAAGGAGTAATGCCTGTTTGTGTGGTGCTGTACTGGTGTTTCTCTAATGTATGTATCATGCTGGACTGGGGCTCACCCAATACAGCAACAGATGTGTAAGACCTGGGTCACTCACTGACCTACACTGGGTCTTAAGACCTCCCATGGCCTTGCTTAGGTTGGACCTGCTGTTTACTTGCTGTGATGCTGCTTGTCCTGGATTTTTCTTCCCCTTTACCTAAGTGAAACAGACCTTTTATACCAACCTTCCAAGTTGTCTTGGGATATAAAATGTTTTAAACTTTTCTTTTTGTTGGTTCTACCATTTTATATTTCCTTTGGGGGCACTATTTTATAATTATTTTGAGGGGAATATGGGAGACGACAGGTGACTTCCTTTTTATTCCACTATCTTTGTCCTGGGAAGATCTCAAAGACATCTTAAACTCAACATGTCCAAAACTAAAATCATTATCTTTTCTCCAAAACCAATTCTACTTGAAAAATTCCCTATTACTGTTAAAGGTACCAGCATTCAACCAGTCACAGGCTTTCAGCTTAGGTAATATTCTTATCTCAATCTCTTTGAACCACTGCATTCCATCTGTTGCCAAGTCCTGTTGATTTTACTTTTGTAACATCTCTCACATATATCCCATTCTCTCCTATGACACACTACTCTGGTGCAGGCCTATATTAATTCACTCCTCAAGTACTGCCATAATTTACTTGTTGGTTCCATTACCTCATTTTATCCCACTACAATTCATTATTCATTCAACTATTAAACTAATCCCCTTAAAGTTTAGCCCTGATAATATCACACCCCGCCCCATTCAATGAATTTTGGTGGTGCCATATATCCCCAGGATCAAATAGAAAATCCAGTGTCATTCAATATCATTCTCCTTATCCTGTTTTATTTTTTCAGTCATCTTAAACCTTATACTTCCCAACCCAAACTTACCCAGTCATCGAATGATGCTGATTTCCTTGCTGTATCTTGTATTAGACTCTCTATTTCCTGACTCCCAGCATTTTTATTGGTTGTCCTCCATGTTTGGAATGCTTTTCCACATTTCTATTTCCCAGCTTCTTTGACTTCCTTCAACTTTCACCTAAAATACCACTCTCTATAAGAAGCTTTTCTCAATCTCCCTTGATGCTGTCACCTTCCCTCTATAGCTTTTCTCCATTTTTACATACATACCCAGCCCATTTTTCAATGTATCTTATAAATAGGCAATAATGTGGGCACAGATATAAATCAGGGAAAACTTAATGGAATGAATGGGAAAAGAGAGGTGTGTTTGTGGGAAAGTGACTTGATGAAGACCCCATGTTTTAAATACCATCTTTATTTTCTAGAATTGCCCTTCAGTTTCAAATTATGCAATACAACAATCCATGATAAATTTTAATTATATGTAATTAGAATGTCAATGGAAAGGAACAAAGAGCTTTAAGTAGGATGACACATGTTATTAAGGAAAAATTCTGTGAAATATGTAGCATAAACAATATCAATGAGATGTGTATACAGAAGTCAAGCAAAACAAATCTGTACATTTGTCAGTTCCAAAAATGTTCCTCTCACATAGTATCTTGACTTCATCACTCTTCTGTCAGAAAATGTTTAGCATACTACATCATTATTCCTCTAGAATAGTCTTTGCAATGATCAGTAATCTCATAACTCCCCAAATTCTTTTATTACCATCCTTTTTACTATTTTATGGAGAAATAATATTTCATCATGTGTTATTTAAATTATTGGGGGACCATACTGGGTTTTCTAAAATATCACCAAATTATATATTAATGGCTATTACACCAGTTTTGGCATTAAGCATTTATTAATTAATATTGCATATTAAAGTATAGATCTCATGTTTCCCTGACTTCCCACTAGTCTCAGGCTTACAGGCCTAAACAATTACAAACCAACCATATTGAGCCAAGAAGGCAAGGATAGGGCTCATGGAGAGTAAAATAATGTCCAAGGAATAGAGAGAGAGCCTGACCATGGTGTGCTTTGGGATTTTATCCTCTTTTTGGTAGAGGTGGAACACCATACATAGACCTAAGCTAATTGGTAAGCATCATTCAGCTCCATTAAATGACATGACTTGGGGGTGGTCTAAAGATCAAATTCCACCCATCTAGGTGTGCTTCTTCCCCATGGTAATCAAGAGAATCAATCTTCATTCCTTTTTGTAAATCTGAAGAATCATTCCAGAATGGTTTGGTTTCTGGTATGAGAGGGAGAGAGCAGCTAAAACTAATGTCTCAGTTTATCCTAGAACTTCATTATTAATAAATATTTTCTCACAATCATTTCCATTTGCAATAATATAATCAGTTTTTCCTATTTATAGAAACCCATTTGCTTTCCAGTTCTTTGCTACAACAAAAAGTCCTCTTATAATAATTTTTGGACATATGGATTCCTCTCCTCCCCCTTTCTTTGATCTCTTTTTGGGCATAGGTCTAGCATTCACTGTCCTTAGTGTTATTTTGAGGCTTTTTAGAACCTTGAAGTAATTAACATATGCTGAGCTTAAACACCAGAGAATTATATGGTTTGGCAAGGCAAATGAAAGGCACTGTAACTAATTTTCAAGAGCCTCTATGGCCAGAGACCAATTCCTAATTTTCTTGGAAGCTTTGGATGTAGGAGCCCTGTCATTGTTATCCTCTTCTTAGGGTACACCTTGATCTTCTTTGTCACTAAATAAACTTTCTTTAGTTGGCAATTTTCTCTACCTGCTCATATTGCCCATCTTATACTTGACCCCAAGCTTCAGGGGTCCCAGGTGTTTTGATTTAAGGATGGATAGATTGTTCATTCCCCTAGTCTATGCTCTGCTTTGTAAATAACCCCAGGCAAACTTGCTAATTAATCAGGCAACAAATTTTGTTTCCTGTGGTTGTTAGCTCTGATGAGCCTACACTCCTCCCCCACCTGGGCCTCCACTACTCAAGATTTCTCCCTGGTTTTTTATGGGGTAGGACAACTGAATTACTCCTCATCTCCCACAGACACCTCTGTATTCTCTCCTCCACTTCTCCCCCTCCCCCCCACCAGATGTTCAGCCCTCTCACCAGACACTGGCACTGCAGCTGATTTGGAGGCTTCGGGGTAAGTTTCTCTGGTGCAGCCTGTTGGGATTGGACCTGTGTTGGCACGATTGTGGGGTTTGACTCCACTCCCAGTCCAGCACAGCAGCCTCCTCCTGCCAAACTCCTAAGCTGTCTTTGGTTGGAAAATATTCTCAGCTCATCTTTTGTGGGTTCTGCTGCTCCAGGGGATTTCTTACAATAATTGATTTTCTTGAACCTCAAAATAAGGGCTAACTATGAGTCCTGAGACTTCAGACAGAAGAATAAAACAATGAGGAAGTTAAGTGGCATTGTGAATAGAGCACCAGGGACAGAATCAAACATATTGAGCCTAAAGACTGCCTCAATCATTTACTAGCTATGTGGTACTGATCAAGCCATTTAGCCTTCTCTTGACCTCAGTCTCTTATTCTATAAAATGGGGATAATAATAGCACCTAAATCACAGGGTTATTGTGAGTATAAAAAAAAGAGATATCTCGATTACTCTGCAGACTTAAAGAATTATGTAAATGCTGGCTTATCAACTCAGCTAAGAGTAAAATCTAGGAAATTTTGACTTCAAAGAGTGAGTCAAGGGGTCCTTGTCAACTGACGTTTCTGTGTGTGTCTGTGACACACTTCTTGGGCCAAGAATGGAACTAGATGTGTTTTAATGACCTCAAGGCATGTTGGACCAAATAGTCATTGTAAGTCAGCAATGTTCTTTCTCGATATCATTCAGGCAGAGAGGTCATGAGTGTCTCTTATTAGCAGCAAGCTAAAAAAAATTAGTTGTCACAGTACTGTTACTTTATTGTTCTTATTGAGGCATCTCTAACTCTTTGTAACCCATTTTAGGGTTTTCTTCACAGAGATATTAGAGTGTATTGCCATTTCCTTCTCCAGATCATTTTACAGATGAGGAAATTGAGTCAAACAGGGTTAAGTGACATGTTTAGGGTGACACAGTCAGTAAGTTTTTGAGGCCAGAGTTTAGCTCAGGTATTCCTGATTCCAGAACAGGTACTCTATCAACTGAGTTAACTAACTGCCTGAGACACTTTGATGAAGAAGTTGTAATAGTGAAAATGATAGCACTAGCAGAAATAGCCATAGGGAAAAGTGGATAGCAGAGAGAGGGCTGACAGTAGATTAAGGCAGAAGATGCTGGGCAAAATATCAGAAGATTTGTGATCACTTTCTGCACCAAAATAAGGAGGTCCTAGGAGAAGGTGAGATATGTAGGATTGTGAGCTGGAAGGACTTGGAACATCAGTGATGGAAGAGGTTTGGACCATGCTGAATAATTCCTAGTTTAAACTTGATGTTAAGGGAATAATAATCCAAGAATGTGGAATTATAGAGCCATGACAAGGAATAACATAGCCAAACTTTGCCCTTAACTGGCACTGTGAGTAATTTGGACTTTGCTGATCAAGGGAGAGGGGTTTTAGTGAATCCAAATTATTTCCTCTTTATCAATCCTTAATACCAAGGTGGGACTATATGTTGAAAGATAATTGGAATAGCGAATAGAGTGCTCAACAAGATTTTAGGAAGATTTGAGTAACACTGAGGAAATTACTTAACTTTAATGGGCAATTTTCTCATATATAAAATGAGGATAAGCTACCTTCCAGGAATTCTTGTGGTAATACAATGAAATAATACTCTTAAAATATTTTGAAAACAATAAATGTTATATAAATATCAAACAAGCCCATTGGTTCCTGGAAAGGTGAAGCTTGCCAGAGGAGTGCTAGGATATACTTCCTAGCAACCTCAAATTCTTTTGCCATTTTCAAATTACTTAAATCTCAGGAAGAAAGTATAAATCTATGATTCTTTCATTGGAACAGGGCAAATGTGGAGCTGTATAAGTACTCTCATATATATTCTTTTTAATGTATAATAATCTGTCCTATCTTTTTATGCTTTGTTAACTTGGTGGTTATAATTGAGGAGATCTATACAAGATCAGGAAATGAGTCAAATTCATATGGTCCCAGAAAGTAGGCTCTCAGGGTCGGGGCATAAAACATTTGGCATATACATAATTGACAAACCTTTCCTTTAGTAAACTACCTATATGTCATAATAAAATTTTAATTTAAAGAATCATCTTGCATCACTTTGATTATGATTTTGAACTGTTTTGATACCACCTTTCTCCAGGGTCTATTGTACCCTTCATGTCATCCTCATGTAAGGGCCTCAACTCTACATAAAGCTGTGAAATTTCTGTCTGAGCAACAATGTATGGACATTTTCAGTTAGGCTACATAAACTGAAGAAAGATCCTACATATATGGGAAAATATAATTATAGATACAATCTGTATTTGCTAAGGCTTCTTAAATTCTAATCATCAGAACTCACAATGTGCACTACTAAAAATAATCAGTACTGTGGCCAGGTCCTATCATCTTAAGCCACCTATATCACATGCCAAAAAAGTCATAACTTTGCCAGTAACCTCAAAATCACTTGTGCTAAAAACCATGAAACCATATAAAGTAAAAAAATAGGGGCAGCTAGGTGGTGCAGTGGATAGAGCATTGGCCCTGGACTCAGGAGTACCTGACTTCAAATCTGGCATCAGACACTTAACACTTACTAGCTGTGTGACCCTGGGCAAGTCACTTAATCCCAATTGCCTCACTAAAAAAAAAAAGAAAAAAAAAAAAGAAAAAAAATAGGACTAAGGTATTGACTACATACAATGTAGGGATAAGTCTATTTTTTTAAACCCAAATAATATTTACAATATGTCAGCTAAGATAACAAATAATCATATTGTATAAAATGATATAATTAGGCATTATAATGTGCGAATCACATTTAGCTAATTGTATAATCCATTGAGATTGGATTTTAGGACATCTAAATTGGACAGCTACTACAGATGGACAATAAATGAGCTTTTTGCAGAACTAGAATTGAAAAAGAAGAGGAGAATAAGCTCTATTTTTTTTTTGGAAGATGCCAAAGTATTTGCAGTGATCTCAAGCTATTCCCTGACACAAAGGCCATTTTTACATTAATATTCTTACAATGATATTATATGGCTACAAGCCATGAAACTACATTTTTTTCCCAAATTTCAGGTGACCCAGAGGTTAATAGAGAAATTCATGGATAGAATAAGTGTATTGCATCATATGACCAATAGTTACTTCTGTGAAATAAATAGAAAGATGATAAAGGAAATTCATGATTGGAAAAAGAGGTAGGAATCCTCTCATGGAGAGTTACAGACAGAAAAATAAACAGAAAAATATAATGACAGAAACACAGAGATACAGAGAAAGATCAAGAGAGAAATAAAAGATGGACAGCCTAAGTCTTGCACCGGTACTAAAAGACCTTTCAACATTTTGGGTAGATTTTCTTTCAATAATTTATGAGAGGGAAGTTGTGCAGAGCCAAGATGTTGGAGGAAGGGCAGTGACTTCCCTGAGTTCTCTCCAAGACCTCAAATACCTTCAAATAATGTCATAAAACAATTCTTGGAGCAGCAGAACCCACAAAAGGACAAGGTAAAATAATTTTGCAGACAATGATAACATAGAAGGTTGGCAGGACAGGTCGGTTATAGAGCAGGGACCCAACACCAGCATAGGCCACACTAGAGAGCCAGGCCATGGAAGCTTCTGAAAGGGCTTGTGGCAAGAGCTGCTTCTGGAACTCAGCCCACAGATGGTGAGGATGTCCTGCGGTTGGACAGGGGGAGATAACAGGTGCCTCTTTGCTGGCACTAAAGAAAGACTCTTTTGTTTTGGCCATGTTTGGTTCCCAGGTTGCAGTCTTGGATGGCATCCCAGGAAGGAGAGGGGTGCAAGTGCACTGGAACTTGCAGCCATACTGCAGCAGGATTCTGTTCTGGGTTGGAGGGCAGAGAAGTGGGCATTTTGTTGCTTCCAGACCAGAGCACTGACCAGGAGAGTAGTAAACATACCTCTCTTTTTTTTTTTTTTTTTTTTTTTTTTTTAGTGAGGCAATTGGGGTTAAGTGACTTGCCCAGGGTCACACAGCTACTAAGTGTTAAGTGTCTGAGGCCGGATTTGAACTCAGGTACTCCTGAATCCAGGGCTGGTGCTCTATCCACTGTACCACCTAGCTGCCCCAAACATACCTCTCTTAAGTCATACCACCTTGAAAGAACTAAACACTTATCAATTCCTAGAGATTTCTCTGATAACAGCTGCTCAAACCCCCTGAAGTTTGGGAAAGTGCGCTTTCCACCCTGGAAGCAGTGCTCCACTTTAAGAAGGAGTTAAAAATCAAAAAATATGCTGGAAAATTATCAAAAAGAAAAAAAGAAATGCTGACCCTAGAAAGTTTTCATGCTGACAAGGAAGATCAAAATACATCCTTAGAAGATAACAAAGTCAAACCTCTACATCCAAAGCTTCCAAGAAAGAAATATGACTTGGTGTTATGTCATAGAAGTGCTCAAAAAGGACTTTGAAAATAAAGTGATAGAGGTAGGTGGAAAAAATGGAAAGAGAAATAAGAGTGATGCAAGAAAATAATGAAAAAGTCAACAGTTTAAAAAACAAATTGGCCAAATGGAAAAGGAGGTTCAAAAGCTCTCTGAAGAAAATAACTCCTTAAAAATTAAGATTGAACAAATGGAAGCTAATGACTTTATGCGAAATCAAGAAGCAATAAAGAAAAACCAAAAGCATGAAAAAAATAAAAGGAAATGTGAAATATTTCTTTGGAAAAAGAACTAACCTAGAAAATAGATAATTTTAAAAAATTTTACTATGGTATAGAAATGCCTCTTTTACTTCATAAATTAAGCATTAAATCAATAAACAAACAAACAAATAAATAAAATCCAAAGTTCTCTTAAGATTCTACTTTGGTTTCAGGTGGCATTTAATGTGTATGACTCATGTGAGAAAATTTTTAACAGGACCTCCCCCTGCTGAGAGAGCTTGGCTTACCTTGACTTAAAGTCAGCCCTACATCAGGAAGTTACCCCCATACAAGCCTTGTTCTGGCCAGAGATCCTGAACTCTGACCTCAGCACGTTCTATTCATGGACTGCCTTCGAGTCATGTCAATCAACGGACTTGAATGCTACCAGCCAATTAGTTTGGAGAAGTGTGTGGGGACTGCCTCTCTTCTGGATCCACAGGGAGCTGTGGCTCTCACAGACACAGGGTCTTCCTCTTTGTGGCCTGGGACTCATGGGTGAAGGCAGCTTTTCCCTCTCTCGCTCCTGTAGAACCTAGCTAGGCTTTCCTATCTTTTAGAGAGACAGGTGTTCTCTCTTTGCTAACATCTAATATACTTTAATAAATCCTTAATGCCTAAATTGGTGCTAAAGCTTCTAATTTATAAGTAAACCCTAGCTAATTTTCCCTACACTTGGGATAGAGATAGTCACCACACATTTAGTTTAACTTGTCACACCCAACACATTTCTTCTATAAACTATAAAGGAATGAACTAAACTAGTAAATCATTTGCTTGTAAGGCTGTTCTAGTTTTTACTGGCATAATGGGAAAGTACTCTTGAGCTAAATGTAATGACACTATGACTTCCCCCACCCTGAAAGAAGCCACTTCAGCAGATTTCTGTGACTGAAAATATTTTATGGATTTCCATTCATTAGAACTTCCCTCTCTAACACATGTAACCTTACTTAACATGTGCATACCTTAATGTTTTAGACAATAACTTAGTGCTCATCCCTGCCTTGTACATAAATAATTTAAAGTGTCCCATGAGTAAAGTTTAGGACATGATGAGGAAATTGACAGCATTAAAATATATGGAAGTATGTGTGTACATTCTCTTTGAGCATGTGTATATCTACATGTAGATATTTGTCTACGCATAGACATACATAGATGTATTTGGTTAGATATGTAATATATATACATACATGTACATATATGGGTGTAGATATGTGCGTAAGTATTTTAGATGGATAAATCCCTCTGTATATTTATTTCTCCATATCTTATCTGCATCTTTATCTTCAAAGATCTAGTAGAATAAAGATTTGGGAGTGGGTCAGAAAATCAAGTTTTCTGTATGTTGACAGAGACATAGACATTTGGATCAGATAGAGTGTCAGACCTTAAGTCAGGAAGACTCATCTTTCTTAGTTCAAATCTGGCCTCAGACTTACTACTTGTTTAACCCTGGGCAATTCACTTAACCCTGTTTGTCTCAGTAGCCTTTGTTGTAAAATGAGCTGGAGAAGGAAGCAACAAACTACTACAGTATCTTTACAAAACAAACAAACAAACAAACAAACAAAACACCAAACAAGGTCATGAGAATTTGGACATAACTGAAAAATAAAAATAGACATTTATTTATATATAGCTCCTTCTCCAAACAGATTTTGGTGACACAACTACATATTTACCTTTCCTATGTAGAAACATATAAGGATAAAGTATTAATGGGAAATCCAAATTTTGCTGTTTCTTTTCTTTCCTTTACCAATTTGTTTGAGACATATGAATTTTCCTTTGTATTAATTCATAAAAATTATGCAAGACAGAATGAAAAGTATTTTGTTTAAAACATACACATAATTTTTCTAAGAAGAATATATATGTAAATATCTATAAATTTATAACGTGCATACATATGTATACATATATATATGTGTGTATGCTTCGTATAGATAGGAATCAGTCTATATATATGTGTGTGTGTGTGTATATATATATATATATATATATATATATATGTCATTGATACCTATTTTGGTTTTCTTCCTTAGTCCCAAGTCTTCATTTTACTCCCAACCTCAGTCTTTAACATTTGAAGAGATACTAGTTTTTCTTAGAATCACTTTAAAGATCAATATTGATGTATCACTTCAGATAAGAGAAATATGTTCCACCCCAGTATTTTGAGAGGGGGGTTAATGTCCAAAAATAAAGGGAAATTAATTGGGATTGATCAAAACATTTTAATCTCATTAACAACCATCTTTATTTTTAATAATCAGTTGTAAAACATGAAAGTGAAAGGAGGATTATGTATTAAAAGCACCTCCAGAAAACCCTATTTTATTTTCAAAGCTTAGCCAACAAAATGAGTGCTGAGCCTTATTAAATTAAGGATAGGGTATACCCACTCTGGCTCAGCAATATGTTGGTGCCTGCCTCTCAGGGTTGTTGTAAGGATCAAATGTGTTTATAAACACACACATATATTCATATTATAAAATGCTATCCATAATTTACACTTACATGTATTTATTTTGTGCATATGGGTATGAATGTGTATGCATGCCTTAAGAAACTATTGAAATACTTGTTATTGCTCTTGCTGCTGCTGTTGACTTTCTTTCTTTTTTTTTTTTTTTTTTACCATTTGTAGTTGACCAGTGATAGCTCTAGGTCAGGTACATACCTACAAATCATCAGTTGGCATCTCATTTTGGCTGTCTTCTCAAGGTGTCTAAGAACTGTATTATTTCAAATTTTTCTTTAGTTAAAATAGATTGAGGCAGCTATGTGGCCCAGTGGATAAAGTACTGGCTCTATATTCAGGAGGACCTGAGTTCAAGTCTGGCCTCAGGCACTGTATGACCCTGGGCAAGTCACTTAACCCTCACTGCCCTGGAAAAAAATAAATTAAATTAAATTTGTAAAAGGATTGGAATTGATTATGCTCATTAAAAATAGATCACAAAATCTCCCACACCATGAGAAAGGAAATATCTGGGGCTGAAAACTCATTCTGTCATTTAAACACTCCCTCACCCCAACTCTGTCCCCTCTATGCACTGAATAATTTCTCTACTCAAACAATTTTGGCAGTCAAAATACATATATGTCTCTTCCATGTAGAAACAGAAGAGAGTAATGAGAAATCCAAGTTTGGCTTCCTTTTTTATCCCTTTCCTTTTCTAATTAGTTTTAGAAATATGAATTTTCCTTTGTAGCACTACACAAAAAAACAAATTATCCAAGACAGAATGAAAGAGTTTTTGTTTAAAATACACACACATTTTGGGAAGTGTTTTTCAATTTTGCTTGGAAACCTTGGAAAATGTTTTTACAGTAAAACTAACTGGCTTTGATTTGTCAACTATGGATGTTTTCCATGTGCCCCTTCCTGTCCAGGAAGATGATAAATTATCTCAGAAAAAAGTGCCAATGGGAAGGAAAGGAAGCTCATTATCTTCCTGTGAGACCCCTAGCCAAAGAGAGAAGAGAAATGACAGAGATTTACCAGTTTCTATCACAACTAACAAATGGCAGGGTAGATGGAGAACCTACTGGAATTCTCCAAGCATAAGATGTTTAAATACTGGGTCTCCAAGCTAAATTTTCAGAGAGAAGTCATGTAAAATGTCTCAGTGTGGTAACTTCTGTTTCAGGCTCCTGAGCTCAGACTTAAGTCCCATATTAGACTCAGAGGAGTGATTCACAACTATGCAAACAGGAGGTTGAACTCCAACCTAAAGTAGTAATTTGTCAATTGTACTAACTTTCCTCTAAGACAGGACCCTTCCTGTTCTAACAGTTCTATAACTGACAATGTAGAAGACTATATAAAATAAACATTATTCTGAGTTCATTTACAAAGAGAATATTTAGATGACTTAGATATTTAGATATATTTAGAAATTTAGATACATTTAGATTAGTTTCAGTTGTCTTCCTTCACTCATTAGAAAATCTGAGAAATGAAAAGGACTTCCATCTGGGCCCCACAGAATTCACATAATTATACTTGATGTATAACTGCCCTGGTTGGAAGAATTTGGGGGTGCTTTTCAAAGTTTGAGAAATCACTTTAATAATAAAACTTGACATTTACACAGTGATTTTTTATCTCATTTGATCCTCATAACAATCATATAAGGGAACTATTATTTATTGGCCCTATTTTATAAATGAGGAAATTGAGGCTGAGAGAGATGAAATGACTTGCCTAACTAGAAAAACTCTAAGGCAGGATTTGAATTTAAGCCTTCATTTTATTAAGTCCAACATGAAAAATTTGTGCCACTTAGCTGCATCATCATCATCAACAACAACATCATTATTATCAATTTATTGTACTACCTAATATTTATATTGTGCTTACTAAGTGCCATGCACTGTGCTAAGTTCTTTGCAAATATTATCTTATTTGATCCTTATAACAGCCCTGGAAGTAGCTGCTATTGCCCAGGATCATATAGATCGTATCTGAGTGAGGTCAAATTTAATTCAGGTCTTTCTGATTCCAGGCTGGTCACAATTCACTGCACCATTTAGCTGTTCTGTGTGTGTGTGTGTGTGTGTGTGTGTGTGTGTAGATTGTAAGCTCCTTAAGGGTAGGAACTATCTTTTGCCTCTTTTTGCATTCCCAGCACCTAGCACAGTATCTGTCACATAGTAGGTGCTTAGTATATATTTTTATTAATAGATAGATGAAAACACTGATATAAATATACTGACATATATGGGATTTTTATTTCTGTCATTGACCTGGACATCTGCTTAGTGTGATAACAGTAAATAAAAGTATATGATTGTTTAGCAAAGGTATTTTACTTTCTCTTGTCTGTGACAATTTTTTAAAGGCAGTTGGGGTTTTTTTGCATAGAAAATGTTGGAATTGGAGCAAATTGCTAGCATTTCTACATAAAATATAAGGAACTCCTGGAAATAGAAGACGTTGTTTTGGGGAAAGAATTCTTCTCAGTCCTACATAGGTGTGTAATAGCCACAGGTACTTGAAAAAGCTTGTTAATCATAAGGGGGGAAGTCTGAAGGTTTTTATCACTCAACATGATAACACCTTACTTATTATATTCCTTGACCCATTTAAACTTACACATTGCCTACACAACAGCTCGTAACAGTCAATACTCCCTTGTGCGTGGAGAAAGAACTGTTGATATTTTTTTTCAAAGTATATTTCCTTGTAAGTGACTCTTAGAAGTAGTAAATAGAATCAGTAGAGAATTAATATTTTATCCAGACATGGCATGGGCAACCGAGGTGAAATATTCTGAATTTAACACCCATAGTTTGCAATTTATTAGAATCAAAGCAGATGTGGCATTGTTATACCTCGCTAAACTCTGCATAATTTACTAGAATGCAAAGTGTATTTTTATGAGAATGACAACACCAAATGCTTTGCAGATGCTAAGATAGAAGCATTTGAGAAATTGGAATCAACATTTATTGGCAAATCAGCTAAAAATACAGGGATGTTTTTCCCCCTATCTGTTTTCCAATAGGAGAAAGTGATGCCATCAAAGAGTAACAGGACTGTGGGATGCTGATGGGAAGAAAAATAAGCACATCTATTTGATTTTCACTTGGCAAAGGAAAATATAGGGGAAGAGAAAAAATAGTAAAAGATGGAAACAAATCATTAGGGATAAGGTTCTACCTTTTCCAAAGGTAAACCTTTGAGTTCTATGTCATTCCTCTGCATGTCTGGTTCAAAACCTTGCCAACATCATTTGTCTAGCTATCACATTTTATCCCACTTTCATTAGTAGCACCACATCTAACTTTCCTTTAAGAATGTCCGGGGGGAAAAAAATCCTCACTTCCTGTCAGCCTACTCATTAATCCTTTGGATGTAAAGAGCAATCATAGGTACTATCTCCTTATATAACTTGCTACTACCTCAGCATTCCTATATTGGAATATAAGCAATAAAGTGGATAAATATGTGGCAAGAAACAGAAACATGTTGAATCTTTTCTTTAGTGAAATTGCCTATCTTTAACTCTGGCACTGAATAATTTCCATCTCCCTGTTTAGTTCCTAAAGTATTTCTTAGAGACAAGCCAAATGCCAATACTCTCTTGATTCAGGTTAGATTTTACCATTTGTAAATAATTGAATAGTTAACAAAAAGGGAGCTTTGTTTTGCCCTAACAGCATGGATAAACAATGAGAATATAGTAAAGAAAAAAAACCAACTTTGGTAGACTCAACCTCCTTGACCTACTTATGGAAACATATCTGTTGATCAAGTCATCAAGAAATAGTAAGGTGCCTCAGACACTTGACACTTACTAGCTGTGTGACCCTGGGCAAGTCACTTAACCCCAATTGCCTCACTAAAAAAACATGGTAAGGTAACTCAAGTACTCACATTGTCTCAGGAAATACCAAGTCTGAGAGGACTGGTCTCCAAAAGGGAGAGATTTTTGTACTCAGGTGACCAGGAAGCTATATCAAGGGAAGTGGGAGTCCAATCAGAATCTGGGGACAGCTGTGTCTTCTTTTAAGGAAAACTATTTCCTCCTTCAATGGGACAGGAGCTCTGGGCCTAATCCTTGTTGGTAACAGGGGGGATTTACCCTTAGAGAATTTACATTCTAATGTGGGAAGAAGAAACAAATACACATACACTGTGTGTGAGTCAAAGCTAGAATCCAGAATTCTGCCTAGTCATCCAGTCCTCTTTGCACTGTATTTACTTTCTCAACTTCTTATTTCTCTGCTGTCCTTTACTGCTCACTATTATTCTCATATTTTAGACATAGCCCTCTATCCCCCTAAGATTGTAAGGTCATTGACTACAATATCTCCTCATTCTTTTTAAAAAATATTCAATTCAATAAACGTGTTAAGCAGCTACTATGTGACAGGCTCTATGTTAAGCAATGACAATACAAAGACCCATAAAAACAAACAAACAAACAAACAAAAAACCATCCCATTACCCTCAAGGGACTTATGTTTAGATTATCATTTTATAGGAAGAAACTGAGACTGAGCACAATTAAGTAATTTTCTAAAGGTCACAGAGATATATTTGAATCCAGGTCTTCTGACTAGATAATCATATATTCTAATTATTTCATACATCCTATTGGGGGAAAATAGCATATATAATTAAAAGTAAAACTATACAAAGTTATTTGCAAGTTGAGGACATAGATCTAATATGAAGGTCACTTTGTTAACGATGACAAAGGGGTTCAACAGAACACAATGGAAAGATATGGATTTATAGGCTAGGGTCTCTGGAGAGATAGTTCTAACATGAATAAAGAAGAGGGAGAATAGTGAACTAGCCAAGGAAGGGAATTTCATCCTAACTAAATTAAAACTTAGAAGCATAGGGTTGCTGAATATAGTAACTGAACCACTTCAGCCACTGAAGACTGCCATGATCTTCACATTATCAAAGGAAATATTGATGTTCCATCCATACCTGGTAAAGAGATGAAAAGGTTGTGTGAGAAAGTAATTACTAACAATGGATTTCTAGGAGAAACTGAAACATTAGTTTTAGCTGCTCTTTTCCCCTCACCAGAAATGAGCCTGTGATGAGCCTTCACATGAACAAAAGGAATGCAGATTGGTTCTTTTGTTTAGCTAGGGGAAGGAGGAGGTTGAAATTTGATCTCTAACCACCCCCCAAGTCATGTCAATCAATGGGGCTGAATGATGCTAACCAATTAGCTTAGATCAATGTATGGTGACCTACCACCACCAAAATGAAGAAAGAAAATACTGGACCACAAGTGGCTTGCCTTCTTCTCTGGACCCAATCACTCTCATGTATTGCTCACCCTCTTGGCTCTGAGGGCTGTTTCTTAGGAGTATGTAATTGTTAGGCTTGTAAGTCTGTGGCTAGTGGGGAAGTCAAGGAGACATGCAGTCAATACTTTAGTAATATGTTATGTTATTTAATAATAAGTACTTACTGCCAAAATGGTGCAATAGCCATTAATTTATAAGTAGCAATAATTTTAGAAATCATAGCCTAGCCACAAATAATTTAAATAGCATAGTTGGAAGAGAGATTACTTGCTTAGGCAGAAACAATGCCCAGTTTTTGGTTCTAAGAGTCAAAGGAAGAGGTATGAAGAGCTTGAGACCAGTCTGGTGATAGAGAGGGGAGGTACTCACCTTTAACTGAGTGAGATCAGCCCTGGACCATAACTCAGTCCAATATTGAATAGGTATTTCCTACAGAGTGATGGTGGTGATACAGAAGAAAAGAAAGGCTATTGTACTGCTATCTGCTATGTAGTGGGAGCAAGGGCAAAATGATGTGTAATCCCTAATCATATCTGACAATAAAGGCAGATGAAGAATTCTTGTTCTTTGAGTCACTATTTTTTCCAAGAATTAGTAGTTGAGAGTAGGTATCCATAGGAAAGGGGTCCAAATCACAAGAAACTATCTGTATAATAGTGGCTTGTGTGTGTGTGTGTGTGTGTGTGTGTGTGTGTGTGTGTGCATGTGTATGGTGCCCTAGGACATGAACAGAAATGATGAGTGGTGGCAAAGACCAGTCAAAGTCCATGACCTTTCCAAAGTCACTTGAAGAATTATAATTCTAGAGGAATTGCATTTATTTTTATTCCCTGACTATGAAGATGAGAGAGAGAGAGAGAGAGAGAGAGAGAGAGAGAGAGAGAGAGAGAGAAAAATTAGGAAGCATCACCTAGATAGGGGGTAGCTAGATATAAATGACTATATGTGTGATTTTCTGCTCACTGCTAAAGATAGCTCAGCCCTTGGGTATGAGCTTCATAGCTGAGTGGGATAATGTCCCACATTATCTATCTCCTTAAAGGAGGTCAAGTCGTCTGGAGAGTAGTGATAGCAGAGAAATGGCAAGGAAATGTCAGGAATGGGTAACTAGGTAGGATGTGAAATGATTTAATCAAGTCACATATATGTAAAATCAAAATAAAAACCAATACTTATAAGTCCAGTGCTCTCTCTTGGTAGAGTTTTCATTAGATGATGAGAGTCTTTTATTCTCTACAATACTGTTTCTATAATTTTTTGATATTTTGAGCTTAGTTTGAGCTTTATTTCTTTGCAATTACTTGTATGAAAAAATAGGTCTTTCTAATAGTAGACTTCCATATATAAACAATCTATATATTTTTGGAGTAAGTATGAGTTTGGAGAGGGGAAGATGAAAAAAGGGGGTTAATATGTTTGGCAGGAGCCATTGCTACCATAAAGGAGCTATGTGGTGCAGTGGATAGAACGCGGAGTGTGGAGTCAGGAGGATCTGAGTTGAAATATGGCCCCAGACACTAACTACCTGTATGACTCTGGGCAAATCACTTAACCCTTTTCGCCTCAATTTCTCATCCATAAAATGAGCTGTTGAAGGAAATGGAAAACCACTACAGTATTCTTGCCAAGAAAAATCCAAATGGGGTGAAGGAAAGTCAATCAAGATTGAAATGATACAACAGCAACAACAACTTGCTAACATCATCAGTTTGCACAACATAAATCATACTTGCATCTGTCATTGAATGGGGCTGGGGATAGCTTTGGAATTACAAAGAATCAGAATATAAGGTTCAAATGCAATTAATGCTATGTAAATACATAGTTTGGAATTTGGCAAAGTGAACTTTCCAATACCTTGCCTTTAGATAAGAGGGATTAACTCACACAACCTGAAGAAAGTGAGGATCAATATCATAATTCATCTAGCAGCAGATTGCCCCAGTAGTTGAGAAGTTAGATAACAAAACTTCACCAAATTGCTATAGGACAGGACCACTGTGCCACTCTAGTTTGACCCTTATATAACAAAGAATATATTCTATAACATCACCAAGAAGTAGAAATCTCATTTTTCCTTGAAAGATTCAATTGAAGAAGAAACTGTGTAGTAAAGAAATAACCTATCTATAGGACCTGGGCTGCTTCTGTGATGTCCTTGGTAGAGGAAACTTAAAGCTGAAGAATACCATTTTAGCAAAGTAAGTCACCATCCTCTCTGCAACTTAGAACATAAAAAGCACTGAGAGAGGAAATGAGATTTCCAGTGTCATCTAGCCAATGTATGTCAGAAGTGGGTTTTGACTTCAGTCCTAGTTTTTTGTCTATGCTACCTCTAAAACAGAAACACATAGAAGAGTACAATTAAAATACAATGAAAATCAAAATCAGAGTTTTTGAGAGAGGGTGACTTTCTTTCAAATAAGCTCTCAGAACAAAGAGGATATATAAAAGGAAGGGATTTGAGATCTCATGATACTATGCCCCATTTAGTTCTGCTTTCATTTTTCATTATTTCCCTGGAGACAACATTTACTTTTTTTGTTTGTTTGGTTATGTTTTTTGTTTTTTGGACTTAAGTGACTTGCCCAGGGTCACACAGATAGTAAGTGTCAAATGTCTGAGGCTAGATTTGAACTCAGGTCCTCCTTGATCCAGGACCAGTGCTCTATCCACTGTGCCACCTAGCTGCCCCCATCATTGACTTTTTAATTTTTTTTATTATTTTGTCAGATATTTACAAATCAAATGTTTAAAAATTAAGAAGCATTAAAAAGTGGGATCCTCTCTTTCCCTTCCTCCAATCTCTACCCCCTCCTTGAGAAAGGAAGCAATTTGATATAAATTTTATTGGTGAACTCAAATAAAACATTTCCATATTAGCTATGCTATGCAAGAAAGAAATGAGCAAGTCACCTAACCCTGTTTGCCTCATTTTTCTCATATGTGACAAAATACTCCAGAATTGCTCCCGAGAAAATCCCAAATTGTGTCATGAAGAGTTGGACACAACTAAAAAATGACTGAAAAGTAGCAAATAAAAAAAAGAAAAAGAAGTATACTTCAATCTGCATTGAGTCCATCAGTTCTCTCATTAGAAGTTAATAGCATTTTTCATCATAGGTCTTTGGAAATTGACTTTGATCAATATCTTGATAAAAGTATCTTAGTTGATCATCTTCATAATGGCATTTCTGTGTAAAATGTTCTCTTTCTGCTGACTTTGTATTAGTAAATATACAATTTCCCAGATCTTTTTTCTTAAAACATCCTGCTCTTTTTTTTTTTGAGGGGGGCGGAGCCAAGATGGTGGAGAGGAAGCAGCAAGCTGCCTGAGCTCTCCTTTTGTTCCCTCAAAATGAACATTAAATCAAGCCTCTGGACAGATTCTGAAACTACAGAACCTGCAAAGAGACAGAGAGACACAGTCCTCCAACCAAAGATAATTTAGAAGACTTCAGGAAAAGGTCAGTCTGACTCGGGCAAAAGGGAGGCCCAGCGTAGGGCAGCAACCCAGGGCCGAGGGGGTCGGGGCAAGTCAGCAGGAGCTTCTGGCCACAGCCAAACAACTGAGGCCCCTGGAACCTGGTTCAAAAATCTGGTGGCCAAGAAGGACAGTGGAAAAACGTACCTGCACCGGCCGAGAGGGTCACGAACGGGTCAGGCGGGATCAGACACTGGCGTCCCGCGCCTGGCTGGCTGAGCACAATCAGACAGGAAGTGCAGGGCAGGGGATCTCCACACACCATAAAGGCCTCAGAGTAAAAACCCGGTCACACAGCACCTATACCCCTTACAAGAAGCCCAAAACAGGGTCCCTGGTGCCCCCAGAGCAGACCTCAACTTAAAAAATAAATAAATAAGCTGCAATAATGAGTAAGAAGCAAAAAAGAGCCCTCTCCATTGAGAGCTTCTGTATCAATAGGGAAGAAGCCAACACAAACTCAGATGAGGACAATAGCCTCAAATTGCCTACATCTGAAGCCTCACAAGGGAAGGTGAATTGGTCTCAAGAACAAAAAGCCTTCCTGGAAGAGCTCAAAAAGGATTTTAAAAATCAATTGAGAGAGGTAGAAGAAAAAATGGGGAGAGAAATGAAAGCAAAACAAGAAAACTATGAAAAAAGAATCAGCAGATTGGAAAAGGAAGCACATAATTTCACTGAAGAAAACAAAGCCTTAAAAAATTCATTTGGCCAAATGGAAAAGAAGGTACATAATCTCACTGAAGAAAAGAATACCTTAAAAAATTCATCTGGCCAAATGGAAAAAAAGGTGCATAATCTCACTGAAGAAAACAATGCCTTAAAAATTAAAGTGGGACAGTTGGAAGATAAGGAATCCATGAGACACCAGGAATCAGTCAAGCAGAATAAAAAAAATGAAAAAATAGAAGAAAATGTGAAATACCTCATTGGAAAGACAACTGATCTGGAAAACAGATCGAGGAGACACAATTTGAGAATCATTGGACTGCCTGAAAGCCATGACCAGAAAAAGAATCTAGACACCACATTCCAGGAAATTATTAAGGAGAACTGCCCTGATATCATAGAATCAGAGGATAAAATCATCATTGAAAGAATCCACCGATCACCTCCTGAAAGAGACCCCAAAAGGAAAACTCCAAGGAATATTGTAGCTAAATTCCAGAATTATCAGGTGAAGGAGAAAATACTCCAAGCAGCCAGAAAGAAGCAATTTAAATATCATGGAGCCACAGTCAGGATTGCTCAGGACCTGGCAGCTTCAACATTAAAGGACCGCAAGGCTTGGAATATGATATTCCGGAAGGCAAAGGAGCTTGGATTGCAGACAAGAATCTATTACCCAGCAAAAATGTGCATTTTCTTTCAGGGGAAAAGATGGAAATTTAATAACATTGGGGACTTTCAATCCTTCCTGGTGAAAAGACCAGAACTGAATAGAAAATTCGATCTCAACATATAAGACTCAAGAGAAGTTTAAAAAGGTAAAAAGAGGGGGAAAAAAAAAGGTTACCCTATTAGGTTAAACTGTTTATATCCCTACACAGGAAGATAATACTCATAACTCTTAAGAACTGTAAATGTATTTGGGCAGAGAGAAGGACTTTACATAGAGGGTATAAATATAAATTGTCTTGGATGTGATGATACAAAAGAATTAAGGGGCTAAAAAGGGAGTCTATGGGGAGGAGAGGAAAGAGAAGGTGGAATGGGATGAATTATATCATATGAAGAGGTGGAAAAAAAACCTATTACAATAGAGGGAAAGAAAGGAGGGGGGAACATTTTTTCAACCCTATTCTCATTAGATTTGACTCAAAGAGGGAATAACATATACATTCATTGAGATAAAGAAACTTAACTCATTCTTTAGGGAAGCAAAAGGGGAAGGCAAAGGGGGGGACTGATAGAAGGGAGGACAAAAGCAAGGGAGAAAAGGGTGAAGAAAAGAGAGGGGGGTGATAAAAAGGGAGGGCAGATCAGGGGAGGCAGGGGTAAGAATTAAAACGTCAGTGAGGAGGAATAGGGTGAAAGAAGGGGGGAAAAGTACAAAGGGGGTAAATAGAATGGAGGGGAATAGACAGTCAGTAATAATAACTGTGAATGTGAATGGGATGAACTCTGCTATAAAACAGAAGCAAATTGCAGAGTGGATTAAAAACCAGAACCCTACAATATGCTGTTTACAAGAAACACATTTGAAGCAGAGAGATACACACAGAGTAAAGGTAAAAGGCTGGAGCAGAATATATTATGCCTCAGCTAAAGTAAAAAAGGCAGATAAGGCAATCCTTATCTCAGACAAAGTGCAGGCAAAAATAGATCTCATTAAAAGGGATAAGGAAGGAAATTACATCTTATTTAAAGGTACTATAGATAATGAAGTAATATCAATATTAAATATGTATTCGCCAAGTGGTATAGCATCCAAGTTCTTAGAGGAGAAGTTAAATGAGTTACAAGAGGAATTAGATAGTAATACTATACTAGTGGGGGATCTGACTCTCCCCCTCTCAAAATTAGATAAATCTAGCCGAAAAATAAATAAGAAAGAAGTGAAAGAGGTGAATAGATTACTAGAAAAATTAGACATGATAGATGTCTGGAGAAAATTGAATGGGGATAGAAAGGAATATGCCTTTTTTCAGCAGTACATGGCAAATTTTGAAAAATTGACTATTTACTAGGGCACAAAAACATCATAGTCAACTCTAGAAAGGCAGAAATAGTAAATGCATCCTTCTCAGATCATGATGCAATAAAAATTACATGTAAGAAAGAGCCAGGGAAAAGTAGAATGAAAATCAATTGGAAACTAAATAATTTCATTCTAAAGAATGAATGGGCCAAACAACCAATCATAGAAACAATCAATAACTTTATCCAAGAGAATGACAATAGTGAGACAACATACCAAAATCTATGGGATGCAGCCAAAGCAGTGCTTAGGGGAAAATTCATAGCTCTAAATGCTATAAAGAAAAAGAGGAGATTAATGAATTGAGCATTCAACTTAAAAAGCTAGAAAAAGAACAAATTAGAAATCCCCAATTAGACACTAAATTAGAGATGCTGAAAATTAAAGGAGAAATTAATAAGATTGAAAGCAAAAAAACTATAGAATTAATCAATAAAACTAAGAGCTGGTTTTATGAATAGATAAAATATTGGTTAATTTGATTAAAAAAGGAAAAAAGAAAACCAAATTACCAGTATCAAAAATGAAAAGGGTGATGTTACACCAATGAAGTGGAAATCAAATCAATAATTAGGAATTATTTTGCCCAACTGTATGCCAATAAATTTGACAATCTAAATGAAATGGATAAATATTTACAAAAATACAAACAGCCCAGGTTAACTGAAGAAGAAATAAAATCCTTAAATAAACCCATATTAGAAAAAGAAATTGAACAAGCCATTAATGAACTCCCTAAGAAAAAATCCCCAGGGCCAGATGGGTTTATGGGTGAATTTTACCAAACATTTAAAGAACAATTAATTCCAATATTATACAAATTATTTGGAAAAATAGGTGAAGAAGGAGTTCTACCAAATTCATTTTATGACACAAATATGGTGGTGATACCAAAACCAGGCAAAGCAAAAACAGAGAAAGAAAATTATAGACCAATTTCCCTAATGAATATTGATCCTAAAATCTTAAACAAGATATTAGCAAGGAGATTACAGCAAGTGATCACCAGGATAATACACTATGACCAGGTGGGATTTATACCAGGAATGCAGGGCTGGTTCAACATTAGGAAAACTATTAACATAATCAACCACATCAATAAGAAAACCAACCAAAATCATATGATTATCTCAATAGATGCAGAGAAAGCTGTTGACAAAATACAACACCCATTCCTAATAAAAACACTAGAGAATTTAGGAATAGGTGGAACTTTTCTTAGAATAATAAACAGTATCTACCTAAAGCCATCAGCAAGTATTATATGCAATGGAGATAAATTAGAGGCCTTCCCAATAAGATCAGGGGTGAAACAGGGATGTCCATTATCACCCCTATTATTTAATATTGTCCTAGAAATGTTAGCTTTAGCAATCAGAGAAGAGAAAGCAATTAAAGGAATTAGAATAGGCAAGGAGGAAACAAAACTATCACTTTTGCAGATGATATGATGGTATACTTAAAGAATCCTAGAGAATCAACTCAAAAATTACTTGAAACAATTAACAACTTTAGCAAAGTAGCAGGATATAAAATAAATCCACATAAATCATCAGCATTTCTATACATGACCAACAAAGTCCAGCAGCAAGAGATAGAAAGAGAAATTCCATTTCAAGTAATGGTAGATAATATAAAATACTTGGGAGTCTACTTGCCAAGACAAGCCCAGGAACTCTATGAACACAACTACCAAACACTCTTCACACAAATCAAATCAGATCTAAATAATTGGAAAGATATCAATTGCTCATGGATAGGCAGAGCTAATATAGTAAAAATAACAGTACTGCCTAAATTAATTTACTTATTCAGTGCCATACCAATCAGTCTACCTAAAAATTATTTTATACAGCTAGAAAAAATAATAACAAAATTCATCTGGAAAAACAAAAAATCAAGAATATTCAGGGAAATAATGAAAAAAAATTCACAGGAAGGTGGGTTAGCAGTACCAAACCTAGGGCTTTACTATAAAGCGGCAGTCATCAAAACTATCTGGTACTGACTAAAAAATAGAGTGGTAGATCAATGGAATAGGCTAGGCTCAGGAAATGCAGTAGTAAACGACACTAGTAATATAGTGTTTGATAAACCCAAAGACTCCAGCTTCTGGGATAGGAAATCAGTATTTGACAAAAACTGCTGGGAAAACTGGAAGATAGTATCGCAGAAATTAGGCATAGACCAACATCTTACACCTTATACTAAAATAATGTCAAAATGGATACATGATTTAGACATAAGAGGTGATACCATAGGTAAATTAGGAGAGAAAGATCTTTGGAAAGGAGAACAGTTTTTGACCAAACAAGAGATAAAGTATGTTATAAAATGCAAAATGGATAATTTTGATTACATTAAATTAAAAAACTTTTGTACAAACAGAAGCAATGCATCCAAAATTAGAAGGGAGAATGAAAGCTGGGAAACAATTTTTGAGGCCAGTATTTCTGATAAAGGCCTCATCTCTAAAATATATAGGGAACTAAATCAAATTTATAAGAATCCAAGTCATTCCCCAATTGAGAAATGGTCAAAGGATATGAACAGGCAGTTTTCTGATGAAGAAACCAATGCTATCTATTCCCATATGAAAAAATGCTCTAAATCTCTAATGATTAGAGAGATGAAAATTAAAACAACTCTGAGGTACCACCTGACACCTATCAGATTGGCTAAAATGACAAAAAAGGAAGATAATAAATGTTGGAGAAGCTGTGGGAAAATGGGAACACTATTTCATTGTTGGTGGAGCTGCAAGCTGATCCATCCATTCTGGAGAGCAATTTGGAATTATGCCCAAAGGGCGATAAAGCTCTGCATACCCTTTGACCCAGCAATTCCACTTTTAGGTCTTTTTTCCGAAAGAAATCATGGAAAGGGGAAAGGGACCCACATGTACAAAAATATTTATAGCTGCTCTGTACGTGGTAGCAAGGAATTGGAAGTTGAGGGGGTGCCCATCAATTGGGGAATGGCTGGACAAGTTGTGGTATATGAATACAATGGAATACTATTGTGCTGTAAGAAATGGTGAGCAGGAGGAGTACAGAGAAACCTAGAGGATCTTACGTGAGCTGATGATGAGTGAGATGAGCAGAACCAGAAGAACATTGTACACAGTATCATCAACATTGAGTGTTGACCTACTGTGATGGACTATATTCTTCTCACCAATGCAATGGCACAGAAGAGTTCCAGGGAACTCATGATAGAAGAGGATCTCCAAATCCAAGAAAAAAAAAAAAAGAACTGTGGAGTATAGATGCTGATTGAACCATACTATTTCTTTTGTTTTGGGTGCTGTTGTTTTTTTTTTTCCTATTTTGAGGTTTTGCATTACTGCTCTGATTTTTTCTCTTATAACAGGATTAATGCAGAAATAGGATTAATGTTATTATGTGTAAATATATGTGTGTATATAGATATAGATATATATATATGTATATATATATGTATATAGATATATAGATATAACCTATATCAGATTACCTGCTGTCTAGGGGAGGGGGAAGGGAGGGGAGGGAGAAAAAGCTGAAATTGTAAAGCTTGTATAAACAAAAGTTGAGAACTATCTTTACATGTAACGGAAAAAATAAAATACCTTATATGTTAAAAAAAAATCCTGCTAGCCATTTCTCATAGCAAAATATTATTTCATCACAATCAGAAGCCACAAATTGTTCAGCCTTCCTGGTGGATGGGTATCCCCTCTATTGCCAATTCTTTGCCACCACAAAAAGAGACATTCTAAGTATTTTTTGCACTTTTGGACAAAGACTGCCTTTCCCTTTTAATAATCTCTTTACAATATAGACCTAATAGTGATATTCTGAAATCAAAAAATTGTTAGGCTCCAGCTTTCTTATTACAACAACAATTTATTAGTGTCCCAATTTTCCCATATTCCCTCTAGCATGTGTGATGTGGTATCTCAGAGTTTATTTTTAATTTTAATTTTTCTAGTAGTGTTTTAGAGCATTTTTTCATGTGACTATTTAAAGTTTTGGTTTCTTCTGAAAACTGCCTGTTTATATCCTTTAAACATCTACCAACTGTGGAATAACTTAATTTTTATGAATTTGGCTGAGTGCCTTATATATTTGAGAATTGAGGCATTTCATAAAGAAAACATTTCTATGATTTCCCCCATTTCCTGTTTCAAATTTTGGTTGCACTAGTGTGTATGTCTATTTGTTTTGTAAAAGCTTTTTAATTTCATGTAATCAAAGTTATCTCTTCTACTTCCCATAATACTTTTTTTCTCAATCTTTTATTTGTTAACAAATTCTTCTTTAGAAGAATTGTTTTGTTGTTTTTATTATTGACATAGTCAACTTTGCTGATAGTTTTCTCAATATTACCCCAGGCTGGTATAAATCCCACATTCTCAAAGTGTATAATATTTGTGATATATTGATTTAATCTGCTTACTCGTATTTTATTTCAAATATTTGCATCATATCCTTTAAGGAAATTGATTTGCAGTTTTCTTTTTCTGCTTTTATTCTCTCTGGTTTAGGTATCAAACTATATTTGTGTAATAAAAATAAATTTGGTAGGACTCCTTCTTTAGCTGTTTTTTTCAAATAATGTATAAAATATTTTATTGATTGTACCTTAAATGTTTGATAAAATTCATTTGTAAATCCATTGGGTCATTAGAATTTTTTTCTTGGGGTCATTATTGATGGTTTGTTCAATATATTTTTCTAGGATAGGGTTATTTAAGTATTCTATTTCCTATTCCGTTTCATTTTATTTTATTAATTTCCTGTTACATATTACATATATGGATAGTTTTCAACATTTGTTTTTACTGGATTTTTAGTTCCATTTTTTTCTTTTCTTCCCCCCCTCCCTTGCCTACTTCATCCCCAAGATGGAAAGCAGTCTGATGTAGGTTGTATATATACAATCACATCATACATATTTCTACATTAGTCATCTTGTGAAAGAAGAATCAGAGCACAAAGGAAAAACCTCAAGCAAGAAGGAAAAAAAAAAAACAGTCCCAAAGTAGAAACAGCATGATTCAATCTACATTCAGATTCACATTTCTTTTTTTTCTGGATGTTGAGAACATTTTCTCACGAGTTCTTTGAAACTGTTTTGGATTGTTGCACTGCTGAGAAGAGCCAATTCTATCCCCATTGTTCATCACATAATGTTGCTGTTATTGTGTACAATGTTCTCCTGGTTCTACTCCTCTCAGTCAGCATCAGTTCATGTAAGTCCTTCCAGGTTTTTCTGAATTCCTCCTGTTCATCATTTCTTACAGCACAATAGTATTCCATTACATTCAGAAACCACAACTTGTTTGGCCATTCCCCTATTGATGGGCATTGCATCAATTTCAAATTTTTTACCACCACAAAGAGAATTGCTGTAAATATTTTTGTACACGTGGGTCCTTTTCCCTTTCTATTGTCTCTTTGGGATACAGATCTAGCAGTGGTTCCACTGGGTCAAAGGGTATGAACAGTCCCATAGTCCTTTGCGTATAGTTCCAAATTGCTCTCCAGAGTGGTTGGATCAGTTCACAGCTCCACCAACAATGCATTAATGTTCCCATTTTTCCACAGATTCTCCAACATTTATTATTTTCCTTTTCTGTCATATTAGCCAATCTGATAGGTGTGAGGTTCAAGCACTGCCCAAGTCCCCTTCCCCCATTTTTCTCTTCACTTTAAAAATTCTTTTCATGATGCTTTTTTTGTGAGAAAATTTCTTCATTATTCCTCTCCCCTCTTTCTTCCCTCTAGTACCAAGTAATCTCTATTTTTGCCTATCCATTTTTACATCATCCCAACATAATTGAATCACTCACTCTTTCTATGAGTAATCCTTCTAACTGCCCCAATAATGATAAAGTCCTTAGATTATACATATATCAACTTCCTATAAAAGAAAGTAAACCAAAGATGGGGAAGTAAAGGCAGTGACTTGCCTGAGCTTTCCCCAAAACCTCTCCAAATGCCTTCATAAATGCCATAAGACAATTCCTAGAGCAGCATAACACACAAAAAGACAGGGTGAAATAATTTCCTAGACAATGAAAAATTATAAGGTTAGCAGGAAACGTCTGTTGTACAGGGTTGATAGTGGAGCTCAACCCAGTTCAGGACACACCAAGCCCCATCACAGACCCAGCCCCAGGCAAAGCAAATCAGGAACATGCCTTGGGAGCCTTTTGTTGAGCAGTAGCAGTAACTACTTCTGGACCTCAGCTCACAGATTGCAAGGGGATCAATAAATTGGCCAGAAGTTGATTGCAGGGATCGCTTTGCTAGCATTTTGACAGTACTCTTTTTTTGCCCATACTCCCATCCAAGTCACAGTCTTGGGTGAGGTTCCCAGTCAGGGAAGGTGCACAATCACACCAGACCTTGAAGCCACATTGGCTTCTGATTCTAGTATAACAGGGCAATTTTTCCTGACAATTTCTTAGAAGATGCTGTCAAAGTTCCAGGGCAGAAATCAGGCTTGAGGTTTCTTGAAGACCAGAGCAGAGGCCAGGAGAGTAGCAAGCATATCTATTCTTAAATAATAGTACCTTGGAAGAATTAAAAACTTTCAGATTCTGAAAAGTATCTCTGAAAAAAGCTGAACAAGCTCCCTCAAGCTTGGGACAGTGCACCCTCCACCCCGGAAGCAGTACTCTGCTTTAACAAAGAGTTAAAAGTCAAGAAGTAGGCTGGGAAAATGAGAAAAGAGAAAAAAAATGCTGACCACAGAAATAGAATATAAATGGAAAGAATCCACTGATCACCTCCTGAAAGATCTTAAAATGGAAACTCCCAGGATTATTACAGCCAAATTCCAAAGCTTGCATATCAAGGAGAAAATACTGCAAGAAGCCAGAAAGAAACAATTCAAGTATTCTGGAGCCACAGTCAGTATAACACAAGATTTAATAAATTCTATATTAAAGAGTCAGAGGGCTTGGAATATGATATTCTGGAGATCAAAGGAAATGGGATTACAACCAAAAATCACCTACCCAGGAAAACTGATTATAATCCTTCAGGGGAAAAATTGGAATTGAATGAAAGAGAGGACTTTCAAGTATTCTTGATGAAAAGGACTGAGCTAAATAGAAAATTTGACTTTCAACTACAAGATACTAGAAAAGCACTAAAACATAAACAGGAAAAATAAATCATTAGGGAAATTAAAAGTTTAAACTGTTTACATTCCCACATGGGAAGATGATATTTGTAACTCATAAGAACTTTCTTATTATTAGGGTAACTGGACATAGTATATTTAGACAGAGGGCACATGTGTGATTTGAATATGAAGAGATGATAACTTAAAAAAATTAAGGAGTGAGAGGAATGCACTGGTAGAAAGAGAAAGGGAAAAGTGGAATGAGGTAAAGTTTTTCACATAAAAGAAGAAAGAAAAAGCTTATTCAATGGAGGGGAAGATGGGGGAAGTGCTGGGGAGGGAATGAACCTTACTCTCATCAGAATTAGCTTAAAGAGGGAATAACAAAGTCACTCAATTGGTTATAGAAATCTATCATACCATCCAGGAAACTAGGAAGGGAAAGAGATGGGGCAGGGAGGTGATTGAATTGAGGGCAGGTTGAGAGAGCATCCAGTCAGAAGCAAAACACCTTTGAGGAGGGAAAGGATCAGAGGAGATAGAGAATAGTGTAAATGTCATGAGGAGGGAATAGGATGGAGGGAAATTGAGTTAGCAATAGGAACTGTGAAAAAATTTTGAAGCAGCTTGGTCTGATAAAGGCCTCATTTCTCAAACACATAGAAAACTGAGTCAATGTTGTTAAAAGCCATTCCCTAACTGATAAATTATCAAAATAGTGAACAGATTTCAGATGATCCCACTTTTGATTAGAAAAATGCAAGTCCAAGGCCAGCTAGGTGATGCAGTGGATAGAATACCAGCCCTGGATTCAGGAGGACCTGAATTCAAATCTCACATCAGCCACTTGACACTTACTAGCTGTATGACCCTGGACAAGTCACTTAACTCTCATTGCCCTGTCCCCCCCTCAAAATAAAAGAAAGATGTAAGTCAGAACAATTCTGGGCTACTGCCTCATACCTATTACATTGAATAATAGCACAGGAGAGCAAAATGACAAATGTAGGGGATATTGGGAAAATGAAACATTAATGTACCTTTGGTGGAGTTGTAAACTGATTCAAACATTCTGTAGAGCAATTTGGAACTATGGACAAAGGGTCATAAAACCATGCATACTCTTTGACCTAGTAATACCACTAGTATAAAAAAGAGATAAACACCAGTTAAAGGACCTATATCTACAACAAATATTTATGGCAACCCTTTTCTGGTGCAAAGAACTGAAATTGAGGAGATGCCCAGTTATGGGGGAATGGCTGAACAAATTGTGGGATAAGTTTATGATGGAACACTACTGTGCTATATGAAATGATGAGCAAGAAACCCTCAGAAAAACCTGGAAAGACTTACATGAGCGGATGCAAAGTAAAATGTACTATATACAAAATAACAACAATATATCAAGATGATCAGCTGTGAATGATTTAGCTATTCTCAGCAATACAATGATCCAGGCAAACTCTGAAGGACTTATGAAAAACGCAATGCATCTCCAAAGAAAGAGCTGATGGTGTCTGAATAGAGATTGAAACATTTTTTTTAGTTTCTTTTCCTAAGTTTTTTCTTTGTCTGTTTTCTTTCATAACCTTACTAATGTGGAAAAGTTTTGGATGACTACACATGTATAACATATTGAATAGCTTTCAGTCTGAAGGGGTGGGAATGTAGACAGAGAAGAAGGAAGAGAATTTGGAACACAAAGTTTTAAAAATGGATGTTGAAATTGTTCTTGCATGTAATTGGGGAAAAATAAAATTCTAAATAAGTGGGAAAAAACAGAGTAAACAGTTGAACCTTAAAAAGTCTCTTATGATTTCTCTTTCATATTTAACTTTTTATTCTTCCCTTGTGCCTTTTATTTCAAAGTCAAATTCTCCATTCAGTTTTTGTCTTTTCATCAAAAATACTTACTTAGAAATACTTTCATTAAATATCTATTTTTTCCTTAAAGTATTATACTGTTTTTCTGGCTATGTTATTTTTGATTCTAATCTCAACTCATATCTTCTGGAATATCATATATTCCAAGTGCTATATTCTTTAAATATGGTCCACTTCTAACTCTTATGTGATTTTGACTGTGGTTCCATGGTAATAAAATGGTTTGCCTCTAGTTGCTTGAAGTATTTTCTCGTTGGCCTGGGAGCTCTTAAATTGGACTATAATATTCATTTGTGGTTTCATTTTGACATCTCTTTAAGGAGTGACTGGTTGGTTCTCTCAATTTCTATTTTACTCCCTGATTAAAGGATATCAGAATAGTTTTTCTTCATGATTTCTTGAAATATGATGTGTAGGCTCTTTTTTTGTTATGGTTTTCAGGTAGTATAATAATTCTTAAATTATTTCCCCTCATATTTTAAGACATTTTTAATGAACTTTCCCTTTTATTTGATTTTTAAAATTATTTCATTATTTTGTTCCTTGATATATCAGAAAATTGTTAGCTTCCTCTTGGCCAATTCTAATTATTAAGGAATTGTTTTCTTCAGTGGACTTTTATACCTTTTTTTTATTTGCTTATTTTGTTTTTAAGGAGTTATTTTTATCAGTAAATTTATGTACTTATCTTTATAATTAGCTTATTCTGTTTTTTTTTATTTTAAAGTGTTATTTTCTTCAGTATTTTTGTGACTCTTTTTACCAGGCTTTTACTTTTCATAGTTTTCTTGCTTTCCTTTCATTTGTTTAATTATCTGTTTCCTCTTCCACACTTATTTTATTTTGAAAAACATTTTATAGCTCTTGTAGGAATTCTTGTTAGACTTGCATTCAATCTCCATATTAATTTCAGTATTTGCTTCTAGTTGTCTTGACTGTTTTATCTTCTTCTGAGTTTGTGTCTTGATCTTCCCTGTCACCATCAATTTTTATTATCAGTTTCTTTGTGGTATTTTCTAATTTTGCCACTTTCTTTCTTGATTTATAATTTAATTGCAATGTTGGGCTCTGTTCCTGTCATGAGGGGCAGAAGAGCACTTTGTCAATCTTTAGGCATTTTTGCAGTACTGCTTTCAGAGATCGTTCTGGGTATTTGGAAGTTTTCAGTGTTTCCAAGGTGGTATGATCTTGGAGAGACATAGTTACTACCCTCTTGGTCTTCATTGTGGTCCTTACCCAGAAAGGGCCCCTGATCCCTTGGCATTGCAATTGACATTGCTTCACAGGGACCCTTCTCTCTTGCAAATGGGAATTATATTGTTCCTCAGGGTCCTTGATTCCTTGGGACCAGAAGTAATACTGCTTATCAGAGTTCCCCCTCCCTCTAGAAAGAAATCACTCATCTCTCTAATTGAATTATGATCCAGAAGTGTTTATATGCAATAGAATTGCCAAACAGCACGTGGTTTTGCATCTAGTGCTAGCACAGGAATACCCTGGAATCTCTTTCTGATCACTTTCTTGACTCTAATCACTTGCTGTCCAGGTTTCTTTACCGACTCTGATTTAAGAACTTTCAAAGCTGCTGTTTCTTCTGTCACTACCACCAGCACTGGTATTTAATCCCTGTGGGCTCCAAGTAAAGCCCCCCACTATGTCATAAATCTCTTTTCCAGATCTCCTATGTTGTCTTATGGCTAGAAAAAAAATGTCTTTCTTTGAACTTTTTTTTGGTTCTGTCACTCCAGAATTCAGTTTGAGGCATTATTTTAAAAGTGTTTAAAAGGGGGAATGTTGAAAGAATTTAGATGAATACTTTCTCTATTCTACCATCTTTAATTGTTATCTTTTGATTCATATCAGCTTTGCTTTAACTAAAAAAAATTCACTTTTCTCAGAATATCAGAAAAAATAAACTCTGGTGAATAGGTGATAACCTAGTAGCCAAGTACTTGTTATGGAAGAGAGGCAACAACGAAAAAATGAAATTATTACTACATTTTCCTAGAGCATGGAAAGAAGAGCGGATAATGTTGTGTTGGAACAAATTGTAACTGTTTTTGTGTGATCATTTACAATTCAGAAATTAGCAATGCCAATTGTCTTGATTTCTATTTTCATTTATTGTCTATACTTGGAAAGTGGTATAAAAAACAGTAATGATATAGATTAAGCAAAAATATTTTCCCCTCTGGGCAATGCAAGCACATTCCTGGGTTAGAGGAAGCCCTTTTATTCTGCATCTGCTTACAGGTCATGATGATTTTGTGAACTCATTGTGTTCTTCTCTGGGGATTAGATAGAAATTGGCATTAGTATATGGTTCTGCCATGAGATAGAAAGTTACAAGCCATGAGATAGAAGCACAGAATCTACATAACCATGGGGAAAAATTGGTTGAACATGAATCTTCTTCCAAAATTGTGATAAAAAAACAGGAAGTAAAAAAATAGACAGAATATAGTTAAATAGAACAGGATGTAAAGGCAGGCCGTGATCCAGAGCAGAAATGATGAATGTCTGCTGTTTTTGTGGGGGGGTGGGGGTGAGAGTGGATAACATTTTAGGTCACAACACAAAGCTTTCCTCCACTTTCTACAGGATACAGAAAAAGAAACCAATTTGTGTGTGTGTGTGTGTGTGTGTGTGTGTGTGTGTGTGTGTGTGTGTGTGTGTTTGGCTAATCCACATGTCTTTAGAAGTTACATTGCCTAAATCTCCTATAATATTTGCCTCATTAACTATATAGTTAACTGAATGTGCTTGTGCTTTTGCATGCAGTGTGGTGAATGAGAACAATAGAAAAAGTCCCAAATTGCAGAGATATTAAAAACTATTTAACTTGACATCATCTGCTTTCTGGGGACTCATAATAAAAGAAGAGAGAAAAGTTGTTTTATTTTAACAATTTGCTGGAGCATGGAGAGAATACTTTCATGAGAATGCTTTTAAAATCAAAATCAGTCATTAACATCATGGAATCTACCTGGATGATGGTGAGGCCAAGAATCCATGATTATGCTCTATTTGGGCTTAGATCATTTAAAAAGAAATTCCTTCCCCAGAAAGGGAAGGCACCAAGGGAATGCATTGGAAGAAGATAATGCCTCACGTGATTCCTGAGGTAATGCAGGCCACACAAAGTTGTGGGAAATAAAGAAATTGACATCTCTGCCAGCTTGCTTATTAACCTAAAACAATGTCATACTTTGTATCAGAAGAAACTGTGTGGCTGAGTAGGAAGATTTGGACCTGAAGACATCAAGAATTAGACTTGATTTCTACTTTTGACACTAACTTTGTGTCTGGTCAAAACATATTGGCTTTCTGAGATATTTCCTTATGCATAAAATGGAGATGTATTATCTTTAGTACTTACCTCTTGGATTGTGAGTTTTAAATGAAAGAATATACAAAAAATATTGGAATACATTAAAGTACTCTATCAGTTATATTTTGACCATGGGAGTGTGACCAGAAAAGTAGAATAGAAAAGTGATAACAAATAATATGTAGTGACTATTGTGAAATGTGGGGGGCAAAGAGGAAAATTACTATCTAAATTCAAGAAACTTTTGAAGTATGATGACCAATGTTATGAGAAGTAAATATATATGCATATATCTATATATAAAAACATGTGTATGTAATATATCCATATATATATAAACTAAAATGTATATTTCTCTATATATATATAGATATTCACATAGGCATACATATATGTATATATTCACACATACTTATACATGTATTGATAAGTATGTATACATACCTCTGTATAGCTACATATTAACAGTGTCCCCAAAGTCTTGGGTAATTTTAAAGTTTAATAGTTTGAATGTATATGTATGTATACGTATGCTTTTGTATAATATATACACATACATATGCCCCATTGTATTGGGAATAATATATTATTTTTATAGTAGACACACATACACATATATGATTATAAATTATACTGTTTAGCTACATACACATATGTAGATATATCTTATAAGACTGGGTTTTGCTATTATTCACTATTTTAATGTGTCATGAAGATTAATTTATTGATCATGGAAAAAGGAACAATTTCTTAAAAATTTCTCAGCTGTGATCACTATCAAATAATTACAGAGTTTACTTCACATAGGCTTTTTAAAGGCTTTTCAGGGGGTCAGTTTTCTATTTAAACTCATTTTGCATGCCATGGGATTCTTGTTAGGTAATGAATGTGTTTTAATTACATTGGAAATGCTGGCCTTTGTACATAAGAAACCGATTCTCACATTGAAAGTAAAAGCAATCAGCAACATGTAATAAGGAAATTCTTTAGTGCTGGCTTGCTGACACCTTATTTTTTAACTGAAATGGAGATTGTGCTGGTGACACATAAAATACCAGTTGTGCCAAGTACCTGATAAATATTCTTCCCCATTTGAGATATGCTCTCCTTTGTAGTTCCTTAGTAAAGAATCATCTAGAAAAAGGGGGATTTCTTAGAGAGACTAGGAGAATGGCTAGATATTTTACCAGAAAATTTTGGCAAATAACATTACACTTTATTTTTTTTTAATTCAAGGGTAGTCCAGAAAAATTGTCATGCAATTTATGCATCTTTTATGCAAAAAAGAGCTGTCAAACTCTGTGAACCTAAGACCTCTTATCCTTCCCTGAATATCATAGCCTGAATAAACATTCAATTGTATGTAGGGAAATTATATTGTGCTCCTGACTCTAAGCTCCCAAGTTTTATGTCTGAGGAAATGGCTCAGGACTCTTTATTATAGAAGTCTTCTGGGGGCAGTTAGGTGGTATATTGGATAAAGCACCAGCCCTGGATTCAGGAGGACCTGAGTTCAAATAAAGCCTCAGACACTTGACACTTACCAGCTGTGTGACCATAGGCAAGTCACTTAGCCCTCATTGCTTCACCAATATGTATCTATATATCTATATCTATATCTACATCTATGTGTTTGTATGTATATATGTATATATACACACATGCACATATATATACACACACACACATACAATTAGCTAATTGGATACCTTGAACACAGTAAGCAGTTAAGAAATTTTTGTGCTGCATTTTCATTTTTAAAAGTTTAATCTGTCTTATTTTTAATAAGAATTTTTTATTTAAAGTTTTTACTTCCACAGTCTATCCCTCCTTCCCTCCCTTCCCTCCTGCTCCCTGAAGTGTTATGCAATCAGATATAGGTTATATATGTGAAATTATGTTAAACATTATAATATTAGTAATTTTGTACAAGAAAACTCAAATAAAAGAACAAAATGAAAAAAACTTTATTGGGTTGTTAAATTAGACTAATAAAAATAAAATGGATTGTCTAAGCCCAGTGACTTTCCCAAGTTCATACAGTTGAACACACCAAGAAAATTACAAGGACCTATGAAGAAGCTGGGTTATAAAAGGAGGCTATGGGAAGGCAAAGCCAAGATGGCAGAAGAATGGTAGTTATTCACCTAAACTCTCCATAAAACCCATCAAATAATGGGTTTAAGACAATTTCTAGAGTAGCATAACCCACAAAAAGACAGGGTGAAATAATGTTCCAGACAAAGAAGATCAGCAGGAAAGTTCTGTTGTAGCATTGTGAGAGTGGAGCACAGTCCAGCACAGGCTGTGCCAGCACAGACCTGGCCACAGCAAGTCAGAAAAAGGCCTTGGGAAGCAGTGAATCAGCAGAGGCAGCAACTGATCACAGACAATAAGGGGGTTGAAGAACTGGTCCAAAGGAGAATACAGGAGTCTCTTTGCAGTCACTGAGACAGGACTCTGATGACTTGCCCAAACTCTGATCCACGTCACAATGCTGGATGCAAGTCCCATGGCGTGGAGAAAAACTAGCACACCAGAGATTGGGGCTGGCTGGAGTAAAGTAGGGACCCTTATTACAGTTCCAGGGCAGAAAATAAGGCTTCTGGTTGTTCACAGACCAGACCACAGGCCAGGAGAGTAGTAAACACATCTCTCTTTAGATCATACCACCTTGGAAGAATTAAAACTTTCAAATTCCTAGAAGTATCTATGAAAATAGGTGGACAAAAGTTTTGAAGCCTGGGATAGTGTGCCATCTACCCTGGAAGCAAATGCCTATAAAGAACTAAAAGTCAAGAAGTAGGATAGGAAAATGAGCAAGCAACAGAAAAATGCTAAGCAGAGAAAGTTACAATGATGACAAGGAAGATCAAAACTCACCCTCCCAAGATAACAAAGTCAAAACTCCTAAATTGAAAGGCTCCAAAATAATATCAATTGGCCTTAGGCCATTGAAGGGTTCAAAATGGACTTTGAAAATAAAGTAAGAGACATAGAAGAAAAATTAGGAGGAGAAATAAGTGTGAAACAAGGAAATCCTGAAAATCAAGTGAATGGGTTGGTACAGGAGACACAAAAAAATATTGAAAAACATAGCACTTTATAAAACAGATTAGGCCAAATGGCAAAAGTGGTAAAACAAACAAAGAAACAAACAGAAAAAGCCAATCACGAGAAGAATGCCTTGGAAAGCATGATTGGCCAAATGAAAGAGGCACAAAAATTCACTGGGGGGATAAAAACTCCTCAAAGAATAGAACTGACTAAATGAAAAAGGAGGTACAAAAGCTCACTTAAGAAAATAATTCCTCAAAAATTAGAATTGGGCATATGGAAGCTAGAAGACTGTGAAATATCTAATTGGAAAAACAACTGACCTACAAAAAGGAGACAGGGGAGATTATATAAATATTATTGGACTACCTGAAAGTCATGATAAAAAAAAAGAGCCTAGACATCATCTTTCAAGAAATTATCAAGGAAAACTGCCTTGATGCTTTAGAACCAGAGAGTAAAATAGAAATTGAAAGAATCCACTGATCACCTCCTGAAAGAGATTGCAAAATGAAATTCCAAGGAATATTATAGCCAAGTTCCAGAGCTCCCAGGTGAAGGAAAAAATATTGCAATCAGCCAGGGGAAAAAATTCAAGTATTGTGGAGCCAGAATGAAGATAACACAAGATTGGGGGCAGACAGGTGGTGGATATGTGGATAAAGCACTGGCCTTGGATTCAGGAGGACCTGAGTCCAAATCTGGGCTCAGACACTTGAATCTTACCAGCTGTATGAACCTGAGCAAGTCACTCAACCTTCATTGCCTTCTTCCCCCCAAAATAAAAGAAGTGTTGTTTGGAGGGGATTGCAGGGAAAGTGTAGCTGGGTTGCTGCTTTTTCTTCCTAGATACTACTATTGAGTGGTATTTTAAATCTGATTTTTTTTTGTCCATGGATTTATAGACTTTCCTTTAACATGAAATACTTTTATTTAGTTTTTAATACTATCAGAATGGAAGACCAAAATAAAATATCTATTTTTTCCATCTGCCCATTCTTTTCTTTAGTAAGTCCTGAAGGTCAACAGTATCTTCAGTTAAGACACATTCACCCTGGTCTTCCTTATGACTAGAAAGTTAGGAAAGCTCTAGATAAAGTTATGTGAAAATCACATAAAAAGAAAATAAATTTATTGACATAAAATCAACTTTACAACTTTTGTCATCTTCAAAAATATTTTAATTTGTAACACGTCCTCCTTTTTCTGCAATCTTTTTAAAAAGGAGTGATTTAGGGGTCAGCTCGGTGGCACAGTGGATAAAACACTGGCCCTTGATTCAAGAGGACCTGAGTTCAAATCTGGCCTCAGACACTTGACACTAACTAGCTATGTGACTCTGGGCAAGTCACTTAACCTTCATTGCCCCACAAAAAACAAAAACAAAAAGCAAAACAAACAAACAAAATAGAAGTGATTTGACATTGAGTTCACAAAATTTTGATTTTTTTAAAAAAATGTTCATCATGAAACTACAAATTACATTAAAGCTACCTTGAAAAATAGCCCATCTTTCCAAGTCTAGACTTGATTATAGACCTCAGATTTTCAATGAGATTTGAGTTGGGATTTTCTTATGATATTGAAGCATGTTTATTTCTATCTCTTTAAATCTCCCCCCCCTTTTTGGATATGTATATCATTTTTTTTCTGATAAATGTATTTTTTTTCCAGTTACATGTAAAGATAGTTCTCAAAGTTTGTTTATACAAGTTTTCCAATTTCAGATTTTTCTCCCTCCCTCCCCCCTCCCCTAGACAACAGGTAATCTGATATAGGTGTTTTATATATATATATATATATATATATGTGTGTGTGTGTGTGTGTGTGTGTGTGTGTGTGTGTATGTATGTATATGTGTATATATATGTGTGTATATGTATGCATGTATATATGTATGTATATATATTTCTATAATAACATTAAACATATTTCTTATATTTCTGCATTAGTCATGTTATAAGAGAAGAATCAGATTAATGATGAAAAACCTCAAAATAGAAAAACAATAGCACCAAAAACAAAAGAAATAGTATGGTTCATTCAGCATATATACTCCACAGTTCTCTTTTTTTCTGGATTTGGAGATCCCCTTCCATCATGAGTCCCCTGGAACTCTCCTGTACCATTGCATTGGTGAGAAGAATCTAGTACATCACAGTAGATCAACACACAATGTTGATAATACTTTGTACAATGTTCTTCTGGTTCTTCTCATCTCACTCATCATCAGTTCATGGAAGTCCTTCCAGGTTTCTCTGAACTACTCCTGCTTATCGTTTCTTACAGCACAATAGAATTCCATTACATTCATATACCACAACTTGTTCAGCCTTTCCCCAATTGATGGGCATCCCCTCAATTTCCAATTCCTTGCCACCACAAAAAGAGCAGCTATAAATATTTTTGTACATTTGGGTCCTTTTCCCTTTTTTATGATCTCTTTGGGGAAAAGACCCAAAAGTGGTATTGCTGGGTCAAAGGGTATCCACAGCTTCATAGCCCTTTGGGCATAATTCCAGATTGCTCTCCAGAATGGTTGGATCAGTTCACAGCTCCACCAACAATGCATTAGTGTTTCAATTTTTACACAGTTTTATGGATATTATTTTTACATATAAATCTTTTGGAATTGTTTTATATCATTGTATTGATAAGGAAAACTGTCATTCACAGTTGATGATTGCTCAATGTTGTTTTTTTTACTGTGTTCAATGATCTCCTGGTTCTCACTTTACATTGTATCATCTTTGCAAAAAAATTGACCTTTTATGACATATTGTTTCATGATATCTTATTGACTTCTTTACATTCACTTGCTAAATTACAATTTTTATGGAATTATTTTCTTCAATGAGCTTTTATATTCTATTTTTCCATTTGTCCAATTCATTTTTTGTTTGTTTTTTAAGTAGTACTTTTCTTCAGTAAATGTATGGGTCTCTTTTATCATTAGGCCAATAATTATGTGTTTTAAGGTATTATTTTCTTCAGTCTTTTTGTTCCTTTTTTTTACTAAGCTGTTAATTCTCTCTCTCTCTCTCTCTCTCTCTCTCTCTCTCTCTCTCTCTCTCTCTCTCTCTCTCTCTCTCTCTCTGTAATTGGGGTTAAGTGACTAGCCCAGAGTCACACAGCTATTGACAAGTGTCTGAACCTGTATTTGAACTCAAGTCCTCCTGACTCCAGTAATGGTGCTCTATCCACTGCACCACCTACTGCCCCTATTAATTCTCTTTTCATAATTTTCTTTCATTACTCTCATTTCTTTTCCCAATTTTTCCTCTTATCACTCAACATTTCTTTACTTTGTCCAGGAATTTTTACTGGATTGTGTCTAATTAGTAGGTTTTCCCTACTTTGAAGCCTTGCTTGTAACTCTTTTCACATTGTTGTTTCCTGAGTTTGTGTCTTGGTCTTCTTTGACCTGGTAGTGATTTTTTATGGTCAAGTTCTTTTTTGTTGTTTGCATATTTTTTCAACCTGTTTCTTGACTTTGAACATTATATTAAACTTGGTATCTGCTTATCTGGTAGTAAGTAGATACTATCCCAAGCTTCAAGCCTTCATGTTAATGTTTTCAGAGATATTTCTGGGGGTCTGGACATTTTTGATACTTTCAAGGTGATGTGATGTGAGCAGAATATGGTCACTGCTCTTCTGGTCTGCATTCTGCTTTCTACCCAGAAAGTGCATCTTGTTTCCTATAACCACAAGTTCTCGAAGTCTTCTTTACCCTGGAACTGTGATGGGATTCCCTGTTCCTCTGCACCTTCAGTGACTAATCTCTGCCTTGGAACTAAGACCAGGGTCCCAGCTCCCTTATGGATAACTACAATTGCCCCTCTGTGTGTTGTAAATAGGACCCAGAACTGTATATGGCCAATAGAGTTACCAATCAGTCACAGTTATACCCAGTGTCAACAAAGAATCCCTTGTAATCTCTTTCTGAACAGTTGTCTGATCCCCTTAAAATCTGTAGACTGAGAACTCCTGAAGCTGATGCTGTGACCACATACTCATATACTCAACTTGCAGCTCCCACCTAAATGTCACAATCCTTTCCTATTGATCTCCTAATTTGTTTTGGACTGGAAAAAAGTCTTACTTTCACCTTTTGTTGGCTCTATCACTTCAAAATTTTATTTGAGGCATTATTTTAAATTTGTTTGGAGGGGAATATTGGGAAGAATTTGGCTGGGTTGCTGCCTCTGCTTCATAATCGTGTCCCTGCCTCCCATGATGTTTTATTTTTCATGCCATCTGGTCCTTTTATTGCGGAGTTACCTAGGGACTCCTTGTATCAAAATGTCAGGTGTCTGGACTCAGCAAGAGTCTCATGTAACATTTTTTTAATCACTAGATTTTAGTTTTAATTTATGGAATAAAACAAGTATGTCTGTAACATAGTACAATGATTGAACATGAAACTGCAATAAGTTTTTAATAAATGCTTTTACTTTCATTTATTCATTTTGTGTAGCCCTTGGGATTAGACATAATATATGTGAGTATAGGGAGGCTGGGATCCACAGGTAACACAGTTGAAGCATCACTGTGTCATTCTTGAAGCCACTAGGCCTGAATTTCAGATTCATATTAGTTTGGGTGACTGGAGGGACTATTAAGTGTATCTTCCCAGTGGATACAATTGTTTCCACACAATTTTGTGTCTTCCTATTGATATACTGGTAGAGTGGGAAAACACAGTTCTTGTAACAAATGCAGTCAATTTATTCATCTTACTTCAGAGAGCAGAGACCCAGTTAAGAATGATTCCCAGAAGTATAGAATTCATAAATAATTTTAGCAATGGCATTAGGAAGCAATCATAAGGGAGTCAAGGTGAATGGTGTTAAAATCAGAGAAAACAAAGGCAGATGGACTCTTTCCTCCAAATGTTCTCTTGGGCAAACAAAAATTCATGCAGATAATAGAAAGAAATTAGAGTTCAGCATAGGGTACAATTTTACAGGCTCATACATGTGATGAAGTCTCTGACAGGAGGAGCTGCTATACACAGGGATTTCAAAGTTGCTCTTTTATGTTTACCTTATTTCTTTCTTTTTTATTTAAAGTCATGTACATTTGTTATGGCCCTTCAACTTTTACATGTCTTTGTTTCCTTTCCTTTTTTTTGGGGTGGAGCAATGAGGGTTAATTGACTTGCCCAAGTTCACATAGCTCGTAAGTGTCAAGTGTCAGAGGTCAGATTTGAACTCAGATCCTCCTGAATCCAGGGCCAGTGCTTTATTCACTGTACCATCTAGCTTCCTCACTTTTTTTTCTTCTAGATAGTTCACCTTTCCTAAAATAGCTAGGCCAGAATGTGCCAAGCTTGAGTAGTCTAATCCATGGTTTGCAATATTGCTACTCTACTTAGTATCTCATGCCTATCACGTTTATGCAGTTCAATTACTCTGAGTCAGGGAACTTTCACACTGGGCACTCACCTGACTAGCAGTGAGTAGATTTCCAGAGGCAAATGCAGCCACATCTGCACCTGAAGGGATTAGATTGGAAATGCACTACATTTGTGTATAATGCTTTGTTAATGTGATTTTGCAACATTTGAGGCAGAACCAAATATCCTGAAGATCCAGCCTATATTCTTAAGGCAATGCCCTTTAATCTCATTATCCTACTCCCATTTCATCCCTTCAATCAGGGTTAGTAACTGTCATATTCTTCTTTTGAAAGATTGCCCTTGCTTGCCTTTCATTATGTAAATAGTACTTCAAACTCTTTCTCTTTCTTGATGTATTTTCTTTATAATTGCCAAATGTATATGAAAATGAACACCATTTCCAATAAAAGATACCACCATATTAACTACAGTTTCTTCATTACATTTGTAGAATGTTGATATTTATATTAAGTTAGTATGTTGCTTTGATAGTGTTAGTGCATTTAGTTCTTAATTATTTATATTTAAGGAGAATAGGAAGAGTATTAGGATAATTGAAATCCACTTATAATTCCCAAATCTAATATTAATTAAGAATTTCAACTTTACTTTCCACAAAATATGTCTCTAGAGATGGTAAGACACAGTAAAGCTGATTCCTGTGGTTTAACATAGTATTCTGATTCATTTATTTGCTCACTTATTCAATGATTTTTCCCCCTCCAAAATACAGAACATAGAGGGACATAGTTTAAAGTTACTGAAAAGTAATACATTTGATTTTCATAGATTAGTTTAAAAGCTGCATTCATTCATTCAACAGTGCTTTATTGAATATCTACCTTCCTTCTGCAAAGTACAATGATTTTTAGGTACTCTTGGCTGCCACCATCATGATTACCACAACCACCAAGCATTTTAAGGATTTCAAAGTCCTTTACATATACTGTCTCATTTGATCTTCACCACCACTATGTAAGGAATATTTTATCATTGTCTCCATTGTATAAATAAAGAAAAAAAAGTCAGACAGAGATTAAGTCACTTGCTCAGGGCCACATAGCTAGTATGTATCTGAGGCAGGACTTGAAATAAGATCTTCCCTATTAGAAATCCAGTACTCTATCTACTATATCACCTAGCTCCCTTTATGAAGAGATGAGTGACTATACTTGTGTGAGAGAGAAATATATTGACAACAGCATATTCTTTCAGTATAAGGTAAATTTAAGTACTTATTACATCCAATCCCTGTACTGAACAGTAGGGATACAAAAACAACCACGAAACATGGTCCTTGCCTTCAGAGAGGCTATCTGAAAGGATACATGGATACGGAGATGAATAAGACAAGACAATTAGAAGATTGTGAAACATACATAATTCTATCTCATCCTATGCACCATTGGCTTGTGTCTTCCACTTTTACAGTTGCCTGTATGTAGATTCAGGCCCTGGGGAGATACAAAGAAAGTTCCAACATTTATTACTAGGTTACATATGCCCAGACTATCCTGAATTTGGTAATACGTATTGCTACTAGAGGCATGGTTAAATCATTGTTTAACTTGTTTCAAAATTCAATTAATTTAATTTTGTTTGCCCTCTGTCTAGTGTCTTCAGATGATAATTAGAGACCAGGAAATATGCTGTATAAATGTTTTGATACAGTTTCTAACAAAATATATTTTACAGAATCAAAAATATGTTTTTAGTGGCTGCTGCTGACAGATAACTAAGAGAGCAAGACAGATTAAAAATCTGAGTTTTTGGTAGATCAATGAATCAATTAGCAAGCATTTCTTAAGTAGCAACTATGTTTGAGACATGTGTGCTAAACATTAGGGATAAAAAAAAGTGAAAGAGTTACTAATATAAAGAATTTCACATTTTACCAGGAGAAATCACATACACATATATAAGTGGGGGCAGCTAGGTGATACAGTGCAGAGACTACTGGTCCTGGAGTCAGGAAGATTCCTGACTCCAAATCTAGCCTCAGATACATACTAGCTTTGTGATCCTGGGCAAGTCACTTTATCCTGTTTGTCAGTTTCCTCATTTTTAAAACTATCTGGAGAAGGAAATGCCAAACTAATCCAGTATCTTTGCCACGAAAATCCCAAATGGAATCATGAAGAGTTGGACATGACTAAATATGACTGAACAACAAAATTTAAGTAGATACAAAAAGCAGACAAAGTAAAGGCTAGGTAACAACAGGGTCTGGACACTAGGAGCTTCCAGAATCTGGAAAGACTTTATGTAAAAGGTGTCTTGAGTTCAGTTTTACTGTAGGCTAGGAATTCTAAGTAATAGATAGAGGTAAAGAAGAAATGTGTACCAAGAAAGAGGGATTAGTAGCCTATATGTATGAGCTACAACAACAACAACACAATAATGTATTTTAGACAAATTGTGAGATTCAAGTGAGATAATGGATGTAAAACACTTTGCAAAATTTAAAGTGGTATATAAATGTCAGTTATTAATTTTATTATCCACTTACTAGCCTTTAATATCATGATGGTATTTCCCAAGTCTTCTACTGTGCACTTGCATAGTAGAGGGCTCTCCAAGAAAGGAAAAATGATTGTACAGGTACTTTTAAAGTTAATCTGCATTGAATATAAGTCATTCCCCAATTGAGAAATGGCCAAAGAATATGAACAGGCAGTTTTCAGTTGATGAAATTAAAACTATCTCAAGCCATATGAAAAAATTTTCTCAATTACTAAAGATTTGAGAAATGCAAATTAAAGCTACTCTAAGGGGGCAGCTAGGTGGCAGAATGGATAAAGCACCAACCCTGGATTCAGAAGACCTAATTTCAAATCTGGCCTCAGATATTTGAGGCTTACCAGCTATGGGACCCTGTGCAAATCACTTAATCCTCATTGCCCCACAAAAAACAAACAAACAAAAAATTACTCTGAGGTACCATCTCACAACTATACAATTGACTAATATGACAAAAAAGGAAAATGATAAATGTTGTAGAAGATGTGGGAAAATTGGAACACTAATTCACTGTTGGTGGAGCTGTGAACTGATCTAACCCTTCTGGAGAGTAATTTGGAACCATGCCCAAAAGGCTTTAAGACTGTGCATACAATTTGACCCAGCAATACCACTACTAGGTCTATATCCCAAAGAAATCATAAGAAAGGGAAAATGACCCACATTTAAAAAGATACTTGTAGCTGCTTTTTTGTAGTAGCAAAGAATTGGAAATTGAGGGGATGCCCATCAACTGGAGAATGACTAAATAAGTTGTGGTATATGAATGTAATGGAACACTATTGTGCTGTAAGAAATGACAAGTAGATGGATTTCAGAAAAACATAGAAAGACTTACATGAATTAATGCTGAGTGAAATAAACAGAACCAAGAGAACATTGTACCCAGTATCAACAACATTGTGTGATGACCAACAGTGATAAACTTGACTCTTATCATCAATACAATGATCCAAGACAATGCCAAAAGACTTATGGTAGAAAATGCTCTCTACATTCAGAAAAAGAACTATGGAGTCTGAATGCAGAGTGAAACATACTATTTTCTATTTTGTTGTTTATTTTTTGGTTATTGTTCTTGTTTATTCTTTTTTTTGCATTTTTTCCTTTTGTTTTGATTAACATGGTAATATATTTAATATGACAGTAATTTATAATCTATATCAAATTGCTTACTGGCCTCAAGAGGGGGGGGGAAGGGAAGGTGGGAGAAAAGCTTGAAACTCAAAAAAATATCTTTACATGTAATTGAGAAAAGTAAAAATAATGTTAATCTGCATGTTAACACTTTCTTAAGGTCTAGACAAAAAAAGACAAGCTCCGATTTATAGTGATTGTTGATTTTTTGAAGTACAAATGCTTATACTGAAAAATCAACTTTTGGGTCTCTAAAGCTGGTTGCTAGCTACAGCATATCCCTTAACTATAGATGTCATAAAAGAACTAAATCTGGAAAAAGCAGGCTTAATTCAGATTGTAAAGCAATTTGATGGCAAACATCAATGTCTATATTTGATCCATAAAGCAAAAAGGAGTAATTTAAGCTTCTTGAGCAGAAGAGTCACATAATCAGACCTGTGCTTTGGATACTTTGGGGAGGATTGATAGGGGAAGGGAGACAGTTCAAAGCACAGAATTTCGTAGGAAGCTATCACAATAGTTTAGGCAAGAGCTAATGAAGGTTTGAACTAGAGTGGTAATCCTATGATTGGAGGCAAGAAAAATTGGACATGTTATGCATATAGAATACACAAATTTGGCAAATTATTTGGATGTTTGAGGTAAGGCTAAATCATCAGGTATGTTGCTGAGGTTGTGAACCCAATATGACCTGAAGAATAGAAGAAATATGGATTGACAGAAATATAGGAGTTAAGAAGAACAGGAGGTTTGTGGTAAAGACAATGAATTCTGTATTAGACATGTTGAGCTTGGGATATCTGTAAAATATTCATCTTTAAATGTAGCAACACAAGTAATGATAGGGAACTGGAAGTAAGGAAAAGAATAGAGTTACATATTGTGATCAGGAAATCTTCTGTATAGAGATGATAATAGAACATATGAGTATTGAGAGTGTACCAATAGAGAGTAGATGACCCATAGTAGAACTTAAATGTATGGTTATAGTTAAGTGATAGAACATAGATAGTATTTTAGCACCTGAGAAAGAGTAGAAAGACAGGTAGGAAAATCAGGAGAATTCAGTGTCAGTAATGCTCAGAGAGGAGAGTATCTAGGAGGAAAGTCTGATCCATAATGTAAAATGTTGGAGAGGTCAAGGAGAACTTTAAAAAGTCCATTGGGGTAGGACTTCTGAAGCAGAGCCAAGATGGAGGAGGAATCGCAATGAGCTCTAGAACTCATGACATGATTGCTTCAAAGAAAATCAAAATAATGCCTTAGGACAATTCCTGGAGCAGCAAAACCCACAAAGGAATGTGCTAAAATCATCTTCCAAAAAAGGACGGCTTGGAAGGTCAGAAGGAGGGAACTGCTATACTGAGACAGGAGTGGAGGCCAACTCCACTGTCACCCTGGCACAGATCCAGTCCCAGGAAGGCTTCACCGGAGAAGGAGACCCCAAGAGTCTCTGAATCAGCAGAAGTGCCAGTGTTGTCAGGAAATAATCTCACAGTCTGCTGAGAGGGCTGAGCCCTTGGCAGGGGGAGACTACAGGGGTCTCTGCTTGTGCTGAGGCAGAACTTGGGTTTTTCACCCCTCCTAGGAACCAGGAGGTATGCTTGAGTAGCAGTGGCCAAGGTGGGGGAGGGGCACAGGCTCATTGGAGCTAACAAGCACAACACACAAAGTTAGTTGATTAGCAAATCGGTCTGGGGTCATCTACAGACCAGGAAACAGGCCAGGGGAGTGAAAAACCTGCTGCTCCTTAAATCATACCACCTGGGACCTTCTGAAGCTTGGGATAATGGAGCCTGGAAACTGTGCCCCAATTTAAGGAGCTAAAAGTCAAGTAAAAGAAAGGCAAGATGAGCAGAGAGAGAAAGGTGAGTACCATAGAAAGTTCCTTTAGTGACAAGGAAGATCGAGGTACCCCCTCAGAAGATGTCAATGTCAGGGCCCCTATATCTAAAGATTCCAAGAAAAATATGAATTGATCTCAGACCATAGAGGTGCTCAAAAAGCACTTTGAAGATAAAGCTAGAGAGGTAGAGGAAAAAATGGAAAGATAAAAGAGGGAAATGGTCGAAAGACATGAGGAAAAAGTCAACAGCTTGAAAAGCCAAATTGTCCAAATGGAAAAGGAGGTACAAAAGCTCTCGGATGAAAATAATTGCCTAAGAATTAGGATTGAACACATGGAAGCACAGTAAAGCAAATCCAAATGAATAAAAAAAAATAGAGGACAATGTGAAATATCTTCTTGGAAAAACTGCTGACATGGAAAATAGATCCAGGAGAGATAATTTGAAAATTATTGGTCTACATGAAAGCCATGATCAAGGAAAGAACTTAGATATAATCTTCCAATAAATTGTCAGGGAAAATTGACCTGGTTTTCTAGAAGCAGAAGGTAAAATACAAATTGAAATTATCCACCAATTACTTCCTGAAAGATATCCCAAAAGAAAAAGTCCTAGTAATATTATAGCCAAAGTCCAGAGCTCTCAAGTCAAGGAGGAAATATTGCAAGCTGCCAAAAAGAAAGAATTCAAGTACCGTGGAGCCCCAGTCAGGATAGCACAAGATCTAGCAGCTTCTGCATTAAAGGATCAGAGGGCATGGAATATGATACTCCAGAGGGCAAAGGAATTGGGATTATAACCAAGAATGACCTACCCAGCAAAAGTGAGCATAATCTTTCAGAGGAAAAAAATGGGACCTCAATGCAAAAAAGGACTTTATGGTATTTGTGATGAAAAGACCTGAAATGAATGGCAAATTTGACTTTCAAATGTGAGACCCTAGAGAACCATAAAAAATTAGAGTCGGGGGACATACCTGGTGAAGTGCAGTGGGTGACTGTCTAGTGTCTAAGGCCAGGTTCTGGCTGGGATCCCCCTGGGTCCAGGGTGAATGCTTTGTCCATTGTGTCAACTAGCTACTCCATGATGACATTTTTAGGGTGAAATTGAGGGGGAGTGAATGCACTGGGGGAGGGGGAAGGGCAGAGATAGCATGGGGTGAAATCCCACATGAAAGAAACAGGAAAGGGCTTATGGAGTGGGGGAAGAGATGGGGTAGGACAGGGTAGTAAATGAAATTTTACACTCATCAGAATAGGCTCAAAGACCGTAATCTTATCAGAATTTCCTCAAGCAGGTATTAACACACACAACCAATTGGGTGGAGTAATCTATCTAACCCTGCAGGAAAATAGGAGGAGAAGGGGATAAAGAGAGAGGGGCAAAAAAAGGGAGGGCAGATTGGGGGAGGAGGCAGACAGAAGCAAATCCCTTTTGAAGAGGGATAGGGTGAAAGAAAATAGATAATAGAGTAAATATCATGGGGAAGGGAATAAGGTGGAGGGAAACAGTTAAAATTAGTCATTGTGAAAAAGAGAAAAAGGGGGAAATTGTATAAAAATTATTTATAGCAGCTCTTTGTGGTGGCTAAGAATTGGGAATTAAGGGAATGCCCATCAATTGAGGAATGACTGAAGAAGCTGTGGTATATGATTGTAGTGGAATCTTCTTGTGCTAAAAGAAATGACAAACAGGATGATCCAAGAAAAACCTGGGAAGACTCATATGAACTGACGTATAGTGAAGTGAGCATAACTGGAAGGATATTGTGCATAATGACAGCAGTATTTTGGGATGAGCAATTGTGAATGACTTAACTACTCTCAGCAATACAATGATCCAAGACACTCCCAAGGGACTAATGACAAAGCTTACTATCCACCCCAATAGAAAGAATTGATAAAAAGATCACTTTCGGGATTGTACATATATAACCTATATCAGATTGGTTGATATCTTGTGGAGGGGCCAGAAAAGGGAGGGAGAGAAAAAAATGAATGTCGAAAACTACCCTTACATGTAAGTGGAAAAAATAAAATAAATGTTTGTTGAAAAAAATCCCAAAAAACAAAATAAAACAATAAAAACAAAAACAAACAAAAAAAAGAGTCCATTGGAATTGATAATTATAAGATCTTTGGTAACTTTGAAGAGAATCCTTTTAGTTGAGAGATGTGTATGAAAATTGTAAGCGGAGATGAGACAAAAGAGAGGAAATGTTGGCCCTACTTATCATTCCTTTTTTTTTTTTTTTAAGTGAGGCAATTGGGGTTAAGTGACTTGCCCAGGGTCACACAGCTAGTAAGTGTTAAGTGTCTGAGGCTGGATTTGAACTCAGGTACTCCTGACTCCAGGGCCAGTGCACTATCCACTGCACCACCTAGCTAGCCCCTTACTTAGTATTCTTAAAAGTTTTCATAATGAAGTGCTCTTTCCCTGGACAGCATTTCCCTTTATGTTTTGTCTCCCACAATTGAATGCTTTGCTTTTGTATTTACATCCCCAGCATTTATGTGTATCCCTATCATTTAGGACTGTTCTTCACATATCCTAAACCCTTATTACATGCTGTTTCATTTATTCATTCACAAAAATTGTTGTCTCAATAATTTTCTTTTTTATTTTCCCAAAAGATTAGTTCCTGTATTACACTTAGTCACTGAGAATCCTTTAAATTATATTCTTGGACTGTCTCATTTCTTTTTCTTTTTCTTTTTCTTTTTCTTTTTTGTATTTAGGATTTTATTTTTCCCAATTTACATGTAAAAACAAATTTTAATGTTGATTTTAAAAATTTTGTGTTCCAAACTCTCTTCCTCCCTCCCTCATCATCCCCCCACTTAAGAACTCAAACAATTCAATACAAATTATACATGTGTAGTCATGTAAAACATTTCCACATTAGTCAGGTTGTGAAAGAAACCAGACAAAAAAAATAAACTTTAGGAAAACAAACCAAGAAAAAAAATATGCTTCAAGCTTCAGATATCATCAGTTCTTCCTCTGAAAATGGATTGCATTTTTCATAAGTCCTTCACAGTTGTCTTGAATCATTGAATTGCTGAAAATACTAAGTTATTCACAGCAGATAATTTAACTATATTTCTGTTATTTTGTATACAGTACATTTTACTTTGCATCAGCTCATGTAAGTCTTTCCAGGTTTTTTCTGATAGCATCCTGCTCATCATCCCTTAAAGCAAAATAGTGTTCCATCATAGTTTCAACCCGCAATTTGTTCAGCCATTCACCAATTGATGGACATCTCCTCAATTTCAAATTCAATTTGTTTTTGTTTTTCTTTTTATCTGTTTTTGGATACTAACCTAGGTGTAGTATTACTGGGTCAATGACTATGCATGGTTTTATAGCCCTTTGTTCATAGTTCCAAATTGCTATAGGGAAGGTTTGAATCAGTTTACAAGTTGACCAAGAGTATGTTAATGTCTCATTTTCCCCATGTCCCCTACAACATTTGTTATTATCCTCTGCTGTCCTATTATCCAATCTAATTGGTAAGAGGTAGTACCCAGAATTCTTTTGACCCGAATCTCTGGAATCCATAGTGAGTTAAAGCATTTTTTTTTCATATGGCTATAGGTAAGTTTGATTCTTTCAGCTGAAAACGTCATGTCTTTTGATCACCTATTAATTGGGGGATGTCTTTTATTTTGACAAATTTGACTCAGTTCTCTATGTGTTTGAGAACTGAGGCCTATCATACAAACTTGCTTCAATTTTTTTTCAGTTACTTTTGTTAACTCTATTTCCCTCCATCCTCTTCCCTCCCCCTTGATATTTACTTTATTTTCTATATTCTTTCACCCTATCCCTCCTCAAAAGAGTTTTGTGTCTGACTACCCCCTCCCCCAATCCGCTCTCCCTTCCTTCACAACTCCCATAATCCCCTTGGCTGCCTACTTTCCTGCAGGATAATGTAGAATACTCTACCCAGTTGAGTGTGTATGTTATTCCCCCTTTTGAGCCAATTCTGATTAGAATAAGGCTCAATCATTACCCAATATCTCCCCCATCTTCCCCTCCACGCCATAGGTTTTTCTTCCTTGTGATACTTCACCCCATTCCACCTCTCTCTTTCTCTTTCTCCCAGTGCATACCTCTCACCACTAAATTTTATTTTATTAAAGATATCAATCTTCATATTCAACTCACACATGTGCCCTCTGTCTAAATATACTCCATTCAGCTGCCCTAAAAATGAGAAAGTTCTTATGAGTTAAAAATATCATATTCTCATATGGGAATGTAAATCATTTAACCTTTTAATATCCCTTATGATTTCAGTTTCTTGTTTACCTTTTTATGCTTCTTTGAGTCTCATATTTGAAAGTCAAATTTCCTATTCAGCTCAGGTCTTTACTTCAAGAATGCCTGAAAGTCTTGTCTTTCATTGAATTCCTATTTTTTCCCTTGAAGGATTATACACAATTTTGCTGGGTAGGTGTTTCTTGGTTGTAATCTCAGTTCCTTTACACTCCAAAATATCATATTCCAAGCCCTTTGATCCTTTAATATAGAAGCTGTTAGATCTTATGTTATTCTGACTGTGTCTCCACAATACTTGAATTGTTTATTTTGGGCTGCTTGCAATATTTTTTTCTTGACCTGGGAGCTCTGAAATTTGACTATAATATTCCTGGAGGTTTTCATTTTGGGATTTCTTTCAGGAGGTGATATGTGGATTCTTTCAAATTCCATGTTACCTTCTACTTCTAGAATATCAGGGAATATTTCTCTGACAATTTGTGTGTGTGTGTGTGTGTGTGTGTGTGTGTGTGTGTGTGTGTGTGTGTGTGTGTGTGTGTGAGGCAATTAGAGTGAAGTGATTTGCCCAGGGTCACATAGCTAGGAAGTTTCAGGTGTCTGAGGCTGGATTTGAACTCATGTCCTCCTGACTCCCTGGCAATTTCTTAGATGATGTTTAAGGTTTTTTTTTTTTGTTTTGTTTTTTGGGGTTTTTTTAATCATGGTTTTCAGGTAGTCCAATAATTTTCAAATTATCTCTCATGGATCTGTTTTCCAGGACAGCTGTTTTTCCAAGGAGATATTTAACATTGCCTTATATTTTTTCATTCACTTGTATTTGCTTTATTCTGTCTTGATTTCTCATAAAATCATTAGCTTCCATTTGCTCAATACTAATTTTTAAGGAGCTATTTTCTTCAGAGAGTTTTTGTACTTCCTTTACCATTTGGCCAATTTGGCTTTTCAAGCTGCTGACTTTTTTTCATGATTTTTCTGCATCACTCTCATTTCTCTTTCTATTTTTTCCTCTACCCCTCTTACTTTAATTCAAATGTACTTTTTGAGTACTTCTGTGGCCTGAGATCAATTTATACTTTTCTTGGAAGCTTTGGATGTAGCAACTTTGATGTTGTTACCTTTCTCTGAGGGTGTATTTTGATCTTCCTTGTCACCATAGAACCTTTCTAGGGTCATATTTTGGTTTTTTGCTCACTCTCCCAGAATATTTCTTGACTTTAAACTCCTTTTTAAAGTGGGTTATTGCTTCCAGGGTGGAGAGCTCGCTTTCTCAAGCTTCAGGGAGTCCAAGGTGGTATGTATGATTTAAGGAGAGGCACATTCACCACTATCCGGGCCTGTACTCTGGTCTGCAAGCAACCACAGGCCTGCTTGCCCTCTAACCCAGAACAGTATCCTGATACTGTTCTCAAAAATGGGGAAGTTGATAGAGAGGCATGTTAAAGAAGGAAGCTGAATTCAGTTTGCACTACCGGCAGAATATTCAGGTGGGGAAATCTAGTAGGCAATTAATGAAAACATGTATGAAAATGTCAGAAGAAAAATTAGGGATTAAAATAGAAACTTAAGGGTTATTTGAATCAAAATAACTGCTTAAGGTGGGCAGGGATGGGATAGATAATATTATGAAATCTTATAATTCAATAAGGGAAGAATGATACAAAGGTAGATCCTACTTTTATTGCATTGTTTCTCTATTTTTACAATCACAAATGTTGAGAATTTGTCAAACCTATCTCTGATATTCAATTGTGATAATGTACCTTTAAGAGTTATTTTCCAATATTTTGGGACTATCTACGTAATAACTTGATTCAGACTTTTGAGTTTTCCTAATCACCCACATAATCACATTCTATTTGACTGATTTCATTTATTATTAGTCCAAATACCACAGGAATCATTTTATTTAGGCTCTGCTATCTATTTGTATCATTGTTGCTGTTTTCTTTTAGTTGTGTGTCCATATGAGAGATTTTCCTCTATTATGTCATTTGCATATGCATACTTTTACATATTAATATAGTTGTATATTATTGCTTATATGATAAAAGAAATGCCTCAACATTGAAGTGATTATGACTGCTTGTACTATGACTTAATAATTTTTTTAGCCTTATGCAGAAACTTTTCTTGCCTATCATCAATAATCACTTTTTAAAAATTCCTTTTCATGTCATCTTTGACAGTTGGAATTGGAGTATTTAAGCCTTGGAGCTTCCCCACAGAACCTCTGCCCTAAGCAAGACTCAGATGTCTTGTTGATAGATAAGGATTGTATTCATCTCAGGATTAGAAAAGCCAGCTTTCCCATTTCTCCCCCTTTTCTCCAATCCTCTTTGCTCTCTCAGTGTTACTTCATGTCAGTTAAGTAGAAAAGATAGGTCGTTGTAGACCTAAAAGATTATCAAAATAACTCATGACATTCAAAATATGGTCATCACTGAACAAAATCACCTTAGGTGACTTAGCGTAGAAAATATTTCCTTAAATTGTAAAGAGTGCTCAATTCTGTTAACTTTGCTTGACACCAATTTATGTATTGATTCTTGAAAATATTCTCATTTGGAAATGAGTCCAAGGAATAATAAAACTGCATGATAATGTTTTCTCTAGTCACTATCCTTAGGTGATTAAATTGGTGTCTGTTGGTCCTGACATCTATTTGAGAAATTTTTTCTATAGCTTAATAAAATAAATCAAGTGACACAAGCTTACTCTCCACTTGTTTTTTCTGATATAAAAAGAAGTATAAAAAATATAAATATAAATATAAAAGGCTGTTTATAGCCTGGCCACAATTGAAATGCTGCAACAATAAGATCTACTTTTTTTTTAAGCTGTCAGGTTAGGTAAGCAAAATGCATCTAGGGTTTTTTTGTTTGTTTGTTTGTTTGTTTTCCCACATATAACTGGGTTTTATTGCAATGGAACTGCTGTGGGTCACACGGGATCCAGGCCCAAGTCTGAGGCCACAAAGTCTCACGTGGACTAACAAGACACACGGTACAACAGCGTTTGAGATCCATGGTGACATGATGGGAAGTGATTCCACTGAGAAGCCCCCAACGGGGCAGAGCCTGGAGCAGCTGACAGTATATGCAGATGTTTATTTCACATTTTCGAACTGTGTGTGAGCCATGCAGTGGTCTCCGGCGTGCAGAAAGTCAAAGAGTTCCTCAGTGCAGTCCTACTCCATGTTGGGGTGTGAAGACACACGGTCTTTGCACGTCTCCAGCCACTCACGGGCCTTCACGCATTTCTCAATATGTTCAGAGTATTCTCTTACAGTAGTCAGGGGGTCCACCAATTCTTCATCTTCTTCATCTTCCTTCTTGGGGTCCCTGCCGTCCAGGGTCGTCTTCTTGTCGCTCCCCCACACCATGGCTGGTGTCTGCTCTGGCTTCTGCGAGCACGACTACTCCCTGCCGGTCTAGCAAGGTTTTTTGTTTTGTTTTGTTTTGTTTTTGTTTGTTTGTTTGTTTTTGGTGAGGCAATTGGGGTTAAGTGATTTGCACAGGATCACACAGCTGAGGCAAGACTTGAATTCAGGTAGGTCCTCCTGAATCCAGGGAGGGTGCTCTATTCACTGTGCTACCTAGTTGCCCCACAAGGTATTTTAAAAAGGGATTTAGTTTAAATCTTTGGGGGGGTGGAGGGGATTTTTTAAAATTTAATTTTTAAAGTTTAATTTTTTTCAACCACCTGTAAAGAAATTTTTTAACTTCCAAATTTTTCTCCCACTTCAAAAGGCCAGTAAGCAATTTGATATAGTTATACATTACTGCATGTTAAACATATTTCCATATTAATCAAAACAAAAAGGAAAAATTCAAAAAGGAATAAACAACAACAATAACAAAAAAAATCAACAACAAAAGAGAAAACAATGTTTCACTCTACATTCAGACTCCATAGTTTTGGTTTTTTTTTTTTTTCTGAATGTAGAGAGCATTTTCCACCATAAGTCTTTTGGCATTGTCTTGGGTCATTGTAATGATGAGAAAAGTCAAGTTTATCACTGTTGGTCATCACACAATGTTGTTGATACTGGGTACAATGTTCTCTTGGTTCTGCTCATTTCATTCAGCATTAATTCATGTAAGTCTTTCCAGGTTTTTCTGAAATCCATCTGCTTATAATTTCTTACAGCACAAGAGTGTTCCATTACATTCATATACCACAACTTGTTTAGTCATTCCCCAATTGATGGGCATCCCCTCAATTTCCAATTTTTTGCTACTACAAAAAAAGCAGCTACAAGTATCTTTTTAAATGTGGGTCATTTTCCCTTTTTTATGATTTCTTTGGGATATGGACCTAGTAGTGGTATTGCTGGGTCAAATTGTATGCACAGTCTTAAAGCCTTTTGGGCATGGTTCCAAATTGCTCTCCAGAAGGGTTGGATCAGTTCACAGCGCCACCAACAATGCATTAGTGTTCCAATTTTCCCACATCTTTCCCAACATTTGTCATTTTCCTTTCTTTTCATATTAGCCAATTGGATAGATGCAAGATGGTACCTCAGAGTAGTGTTAATTTACATTTCTCTAATGAGTAGTTGTTGAGGACATTTTCTTCATATGACTGTAGATAGTTTTAATTTCATCATCTGAAAACTGCCTATTCGTATCTTTTGACCATTTCTCAATTGGAGAACAACTTGTATTCTTATATATTTGATTAACTTCTCTATATATTTTAGATATGAGGCCTTTTTTAGGAACATGGTCTGTAAAAATTGTTTCTCAGCTTTCCGCTTTCCTTCTAATCTTGTTTGCATTGGTTTTGTTTGTGCAAAATTTTTTAAATTTAATGTGGTCAAAATGATCCACTCTGAATTTCATAATGTTTTCTATCTCATTTTTAGGCATAAATTCTTCCATTCTCCATAGTTCTGAGAAGTAAACTATTCATTTTCTAATTTTCCTATGGTATCATCCCTTTATGTTTAGAACTTGTACCCATTTTGATTTGATGCATTGTGTAAGATGTTGGTCTATGGCTATTTTCTGCCCTATTGTTTTCCAGTTTTCACAGCAATTTTTGTCAAATAGTGAATTCTTATACTGAAGGCTAGCATCTTTGGGTTTATCAAACAGGAGATTGCTATATTCAATTACTGCTGTGCCTAACCTGTTCCACTGATCCACCTCTCTATTTCTTAGCCACTACCAAATAGTTTTCATGATTGTTATGTTTTAGATCTAGTGGATCTAGTCCAACTTCCACTGCATTTTTTTTTCATTAATTCCCTTGATATTCTTTTTTTTAGTGAGGCAATTGGGGGTTAAGTGACTTGCCCAGGGTCACACAGCTAATAAGTGTTAAGTGTCTGAGGTCGGATTTGAACTCAGGTCCTCCTGAATCCAGGGCCGGGGCTCTATCCACTGCACCACCAGACTGCCCCTCCCTTGATATTCTTGACCTTTTGTTCTTCCTTATTAATTTTTAAATTTTTTTTCTAGCTTTTTGAAATAATTTGTTGGTAGTTTGATTGGTATGTCACTGAATAAGTAAATTAATTTTGGTAGATTTTCATTGTTATTATATTAGTATGGCCTACCCATTAGTAATTTATATTTTCCCATTAGTTTAGATCTGATTTTATTTCTAGGAAAAGTGTTTTGTATCTGTGTTCATAGAGTTCCTGGGTTTGCTTTGACAGGTAGACTCCCAAGAATTTTATATTGTCTACAGTTATTTTAAATGGAATTTCTCTTTATATCTCTTGTTGCTTAATTTTGTTGGTCATATGTAGAAATGCTGATGACTTATGTGGGTTTATATAACATGCTGCAACTTTGCTAAAGTTGTTAATTATTTCAAGTAGTCTTATTATTGAATTTTTAGAATTCTCTAAGTACAACATCATATCACCTGCAAAGAATGATAGTTTTGTTTCTTCTTTACCTATTATAATTCCTTCAATTATTTTTCTTCTCTTATTACTAAGGCTAACATTTCTAGTACAATATTGAATAATAGTGGTTGTTTTACCTCTGATCTTACTGGAATGCCTGTAACTTATCCCCATTGCATATAATGCTTGCTGATGGTTTAAGATACATATCATTTATCATCATAACGAAAGCTCCATTTATTCTTATGTTCTGTGTTAGGGTTTTTTTTTTTGTTTGTTTTGTTTTCTGTTTGTTTTTTTTGTATGTTTTGTGGGGCAGTGAGGGTTAAGTGACTTGACCAGGGTCACACAGCTAGTAACTGTCAAATATCTGAGGCTGAATTTCAACTCAGGTTCTCCTGAATCCATGGCCAGTGCTTTATCCACTGCACCACTTAGCTGCCCCCTCTAGTGTTTGTTTGTTTTTTCTGGGCAATGGGGGTTAAGTGATTTGCCCAGGGTCACACAGCTTGTAAGTGTCAAGTGTCTGAGGCTGGATTTGAACTCAGGTCTTCCTGAATCTAGGGCCGATGCTTAATCCACTGTGCCACCTAGCTGCCCCCACTAGTGTTTTTAATAGGAATGGGTACTATATTTTGTCGAAAGCTTTCTCTGTATCTACTGAGATAATCATATGATTTTGGTTAGTCTTGTTATTTATGTGATCGATTATGTTGTTAATTTTCCTAATATTGAACCAGCCCTGCATTCCTGGTTTAAATCTCACCTCTTCACCTGGTAATAATTTGCTGTAATCTCTTTTTTAATATTCTATTTAGAATTCTTGCATCAATATTCATGAGAGATTGGTCTTTAATTTTCTTTTTCTGTTTTTGTTCTTCCTGGTTTACGTATCAGCACCACATTCGTCTCATAGAAGGAATTTGGTAGGATTCCTTCTTAACCTATTTTTCCAAATAGTTTGTGTAGTATTGGAATTAATTGTCCTTTAAATGTTTGGTAGAATTCAACTTTAAACCAATTTGGGCCTGGAGATTTTTTTCTTAGAGTACTCATTGATGGCTTGTTCAATTTCTTTTTTTGAAAATGGACTTATTTAAGGATTTTATTTTCTCTTCTGTTAATCTGGGAAGTTTATATTTTTGTAAATATTCATCCAATTCATTTAGATTGGCATATAGTTGGTCAAAATAGCTTGTAATTATTGCTTTAATTTCCTTTTCATAGGTGGTGAGTTAAGCTTTTCATTTTTGATGCTGGTGATTCGTTTTTATTTTTTCTTTTCTTAAATAAAACAGAGGTTTATCTATTTTATTGATTTTCATAAAACCAGCTCTTAGTTTTATTAATTAATTCTATAGTTTTTTTTTACTTTAAATTTTATTAATCTCTCCTTTAATTCTCAGAATTTCTAATTTGGCATTTACATGGGGATTTTTAATTTGTGCTTTTTTCTAGCTGTTTTAGTTGTATGCCCAATGTATTGATCTCCTCTTTCTCTATTTTATTCATGTAGGCATTTAGAGATATATAATTTCAACTGATAAATGCATTAGCAGCATTCCATAAGTTTTGATATATTTATCTCATTATTGCATTATCTTGGATGAAGTTATTGATTGTTTCTATTATTAATTGTTTTGCCCACTAATTATTTAAAATGAAATTATTTCATTTCCATTTCATTTTTGCTCTAGCTTTCCATGACCCTTTCTTATACATAATTTTATTGCATCTTGATCTGAAAAGGATGCATTTACTATTTCTGCATTTGACTGTGAGGATTTTTTGCCCTAATACATGGTCTATTTTGTGTATTTGCCATGTACCTGTGAGAAAAAAGTATATTCTTTTCTACCCCATTCACTTTTCTACAGAGGTCTATCCTATTTACTTTTTCTAAAATTCTAATCACCTCCTTAACTTCTTTCTTATTAATTTTGTGGTTAGATTCATCTAGTTCTGAGAGGGTGAAGGTGAGGTCCCCCACTAATATAATTTTGCTATCTAATTTTTCCTGTAACTCACTTAAATTCTTTTCTAAGAATTTGGATGCTGTACTAATTGGTGCATGCATGGTTATTATTGATATTAGTCAATTGTCTTTAGTACCTTGTAGCAAGATATAGTTGTTTTTGTTTTTCTTTATCTCTTTTAATTAGGTCAATTTTTGCTTTTGCTTTGTCTGAGATATGGATCACTAACCCTGCTTATTTGACTTCTGCTTAAGCATAATATATTCTTCTCTGGGTTTTTACCTTTACTTTGTGAGTATCTTTCTCCTTCAAAGGTGTTAAATGTGTTTCTTGTAAACAATATCTTGTAGGATTCTGGTTTTTAATCCACTCTGCTATTTCCTTCCATTCATCCCATTCACATGCACAATTATGATTACTTATTGTGTATTTCCATTCATACTATTTTTTCCCCTGTTTGTATTTTTCTCTGTCCTTTTCTCCTGTCCCTTCTCACTAGTTTTTATTTATTTATTTTTTTCCTGGCCAACTCAGGCTACTCTCCCTTCTATCAACTCAATCTCTTTTTTGTCCTTTCCCCTTTCCCCTCCTAGTTTTGCCCTCCCTTCTATCAACACCCCACCCTTTTCTTTCCCCTTTTCATCTTTTACTTCCCTATAGGGTAAGACAGAGCTCTATATCCATTTGAGTGTGTATGTTATTCCCTCTTTGAGTCAAATCAGATGAGAGTAAGGTAAAAACAATACTCATCCCTCCCTTCTTTCCCTGTATTGTAATAGGTTTTTTTGTGCCTCTTCATGTGATGTTATTTATCCGATTCTGCCTTCCCTTTCCTCTTATAATCCTTTTTGTTTCCCCCCAAATTTTTTTTAATATGATCATATCAGAATCAACTTATACCCACACCTTCTGTCTGTGTGTACTGCTCCTATAAGCCTCAATAAAGATACACTTCTCAAGAGTTACAAGTATCTTCTCCCCATGTTGGATGCAACCATTTTAACCTTATTGAATAATGTGGTTCTCCCCCCTTTTATAAACAGGGGTTTTTACATAATAAATAGGTAAAAATATTTTGAAACAAAGGTAAAAAATACTTCATATATTACATTAACACAGAGCTATTTACCAAGTAAACCATTATTTTTGGACATTTGACATGATTCTCCAAATCAATATAAATGTACTGTCTTATAGAACAGTGAATTCTTTTCCTGGAGACCTTCAAATGGAGGTTAGATTACCACTCATGAGAGTTAATAAAGAAAATATTCATTCTTTTAGATTTAGTTATATTTAATAACCTGTGAGCATCCTTCCAACTTAAAAACAATTTGTGTGTGTAAATATATAGGAAGAGATTAAGAATTATGGTAACATGTATTGATTTCTCGTCATGCACCAATGGGAAAATGTTAATCAGTTTAATAGTAGCAGTAATAATGGCAGCACCACCACCAGCTCAAATTTATTTAGAACTTTCCTTGCCCTCCTTCCCTCTGCTGGAACTTCACAGTAGAGACTGGAAATCCACGTGTTACTTTTACAAGTGAGGAAATTAAGACTCATAAAGCACAATTAACTTGTCCATGGGTTTAATGAGTAATATTAAATAAATAAATATTAAGAGAAAAATTCAAACTCAGCTCTTCTGTAAAGTCTAATACTATATCCACTTTACCACTTGGTTCATAATTATTTAGATCAAATAGGCATATAGCAAACACTTTTTTTTTTTTAGTGAGGCAGTTGGGGTTAAGTGACTTGCCCAGGGTCACACAGCTAGTAAGTGTTAAGTGTCTGAGGCCGGGTTTGAACTCAGGTCCTCCTGAATAAAAGGCCAGTGCTCTATCCACTGCACCACCTAGCTGCCCCAAACACTTTTTAAAATAAAGATGAGAGAGATAAAGATAAGAGATAGAAATGATTGGGACATGGACATACACATATATGTATGTAACACACATGCATGTATATATACATATATACATACACATATACATATATACTCGCTTTTATTACATTCAGTGTATTATCATGAAACATTTTTTTCAACATTGATAGCCAAATATTTTGGGCCAGGCTTTATTCAGGTCAGTCCATTGATTCAGGCTAATCATTTGAAGGCAATGTTAAATTCATATGTCATAAAATACTATAAAAATAATGTGACAAATAATAACGTGTAAAAAAGATGTTATTCCTAAGTTTCAAAGGAAGGTCTCCACATTCACCATGACAACTGGGCAGTCAGGTTTCAAATTTGTTCTAGAGGGTAGTAGAATTTTCACTGAAGCTTTGAAACTAACTCCCTAGGCTGAGTCTTTTATGCCCCAAGCAGCAAAGGAACCAATTCAATGAAGATTTCAATAACAGACTTCCTACTCCCTTAAAGGGTAGCCAGCCAAATAATTAAATAGGTGGTGCTCCTACCTTACAAAGGAATGAATGGTATTGATATATCTGAGAGAACTGTCCTCTCTAACTCTTAAAAATCAATTAACCGTATTAATGAAAGCCAATATCTCTCTCACTGATATGAATTAAATTGCCTTGTGTCTTAGAAAGAAGAGACTTTAGTGTTTAGTTGGAAGAGAATTATTCTAAAGAACTACTTTATCTATTGCAGAACATTTTGGTTCAAATAATCATTCCTTGATTTGTGGATATTCCATGTCTTTTATGGTTTTATCAGTTTTGGGTATTTCATAATTTGTATAGGTAATAAAAACATGATACTGATTAGTGTAAAGAAGAAAAAGTGAAATGAACCAGTATCTCAATGTGACCAAGAAACCACTGATTCTAACTTTGTTTTTTGTTTTCCTTTTGTTTAAAGTAGGACATTTTTTGCATGGAAATAGTAGAATTTGACTGCTAGGCATATCTTAGTGATCTTGTTTCCCTTCAGGGTAGAAGGCTATGAAATAAAATATAGATCAACATATTGAAAATCAGCACTCAAAGTACATTCCTAAGAAAATGAAATCTGATTAAATAGCTAAGACACTTAATGGAAGGTAACATTTAGAAACAGACTGCTGTTTCTTTGTTTTGTAGCCTCACAAATATTAACCAGTGTCCAAAATAGTACTAGCATATATAGATATATACAATTTAAAGCTCTTATCATTATTTACACTTCAAAGAGGAGATGGATGTTTTATCAATTCATATCTAGATGATTAGCAGAATTACTAGGAAAAGAACTAAATCCTCTACTTTTTTTTTGCTACTTGAGATTATGAAACTCTTATTTTTCTCAAGTTCAGAATAAAACATACATGCATGTATATATATACATACATATATTAAACACTTATGCTACATGTATACACTACAGATACATATACCATGTATAATTCTAAAAATGTATCATACATTATATATATTTTTTCATTCATATATATTATGTATACCCTTTTTATTATTAATTTCTACTCTTCACATCTTTGAAGTACAAATAATTCAGTATTCTGGTTAATAAAAGCTTTAAACTTTGATTGGCTGGGCTTTGCATACAGGCAATAAACATTTCATGTGAAACTCTTTAGGCCTTCATTTGTCCTTTTTGTTTCCCATATTTCATTAAAATTTATGGTTCACCTTATTTTAATAAGGGCAACCATGCTTTTCTCTTGCCATCCACCCTCAGCCTGGGGCCCACAATGACCCTCATGACTGCCTTTCCTTCCTGGATTCTAATAACATTAAAAAATAAAAATAATAATTGGGAAAATGTATAAAATTAGGATTCATTAGCATACCCTTAATCTTTTTTTTTTTTTTTTTTTTGCGGGGCAACGGGGGTTAAGTTACTTGCCCAGGGTCACACAGCTAGTAAGTGTCAAGTGTCTGAGGCCGGATTTGAACTCAGGTACTCCTGAATCCAGGGCCGGTGCTTTATCCACTGCGCCACCTAGCCGCCAGCATACCCATAATCTTTTAGTATTCCTTCACATTTTACCAATTTAGTAGAAGAGTTTGAAAAGCATTTTCACCTGTCTGGATTTTTTTGGTCAAGGTACATTTTCCCTGCATCCATTTCAATCAACTTCATAGCATATAATGAGAAAGGAAAAGTTCTACTACTATAACTTTTTCTAAGTTCCTGCCTTAGGAACATATACTAGTTTCACATAGATTTTGGATATCAATACTTACTATATCATCAGTTCTATTCAGCTACTTTGAATTACAGAAAAAACATGTCATAGATGATAATAAGACTGAAGTGATTGTGGGACCCTCTGAATTTGTCTAAGGATTTTAAAATGGTATTGTGGTGTCCTCTAGAAAACCATTTTGTTGAGAGAATTAAATCATTTTGGAAGAATTCACAATTGTGTGTACTTAAAACTTTTTTTTTCACTGAGGTCTATTTTTTTCCTTTTCCTTATCTGTTTTTAAGCAGTGTACCGCAAGTTAAAAATAGCTCAATGACAGGTATAAGCATTAGAGGCACACCTTCCTCCAATAAAGCAATCTACAATCAGTGACAAAATGTTTAGAAGGATATGAGTGCCTACTAGAAAACTCCCTGAACAAAGTGAAGCACTTTTCAAATAAATAGTAATATAATTAGAAGACTTGAAATGTCAATTAGTATTGAAAAGAAGGAGAAATGGAAAAAATACATGTAAACTTTACTTCTAAAATGGCTAAAATGGAAGATAGGGTATCTCTAGTACTGTCAGGTAAAGGATGAACAACCAATCAACAAAAACATCTGACTGGATGGAATAGGTCTTTAATATAGGTACTTTCCTAGTTCTGATCCTGTATAATCTTGAAACAGTATTCTGGTTTTACATTATTCTCCCTCCCCCAAGCTTCTCTACTGAAAAAAATTCTCAACATAAATTAATAGATTGATTTCTTGAAACAAACTGGTAGTGTCATTTTTTCTCAGAGTATGAGTAGCCCTTGGTTAAGTTGAATAATGAGATTCTAGAACTTTTGGCTGACTATAAGCTCAAGTATTGAGAAGCAACAACATTTTAGACTCATTTTCTAATGATGATTTAAAAAATTTTAAATCACATAGTCTCAGAGTCAGAACCTATACCATGGGTCATATACTTTGCCACCTGTCTGAACATTAATCCCTAATGTGGTCATCCAGTCTCTGTTTATAGAACTTCAATACTAGGGAATTCAGGCAACTAGGTGGCACAATGGATAGACTGGGCCTAGGATCAGGAGGACCTGAGTTCAAATGTGGTCATTGACACTTACTAACTATGTAACCCTTGGCAAGTCAGTAGTTGAAATGTCAACTACTATTGAAAAGAAAGAGAAGTGGAAAAAAAATACATGGAACTTTACTTCTAAAATGGCTAAAAATGGAGGATAGGGTATCTCTAGTACTGTTGGGGAAGGGATGACTGACCAATCAATAAAAGCATCTGCATGGATGGAATAGGTTTCCTTCAGTTCCTCAAATGTAAAATGGTCTGCAGAAGGAAATAACAAACCACCATAGTACCTTTGCCAAGAAATCCTCAAATGCCTTCATAGAGAATTGGACATGACTAAAACAACTTAGCAAGAGTAAAAATAGGGAACTCATTTCACCTGAAGTCAGCGCTTATGTGTGTGTATGTGTGTGTGTGTGTGTGTGTGTGTGTGTGTGTGTGTGTGTGTGTGTGTGTGTGTGTGGCAATGAGGGTTAAGTGACTTGCCCAGGGTCACACAACTAGTAAGTGTCAAGTGTCTGAGGCCATGTTTGACCTTAGGTCCTCCTGAATCCAGGTCTGGTGCTTTATCCACTGAGCTACCTAGCTGCCCCTGTCAGCCCATTTTAATATCAACAAATCAGTGTTAATATTTTTTTCCTTATACTGAATAAAATGCCATTCACTGGAAACTTTTATCTACAAATTCTAGGCCCTCATGGGTCCATGAAAAATAAGTATAATAGATTTTCTAAATGACAGCCATTTGAATACATAGCTATCATCCCTCCACCAAATCAATTTAATTCAACTTGCATTTATTAAGTGCCTATTATGTGCAAGGAGCTGTGCTAAGCTATGGGCATACAAGGAGAGACAAATACAATCCTTAACCTCAAGAAGCTCATAATGTATTATGCTCTCCTATATCTTCTCTTCTCCAGAGAAGCTAAATTTGGAAGCCTCCTGATAGTAGTCTGGCCTCCCTTCTGGGGTCAGATTCTAGTTTGTCCAAAATTGAATACAATGTTCCAGTGTGGTTTGCTTGGGGAAAAACTAATAGCACTAGTACATTTCTGGTTCTTGAAATTAGACCTCTGTATAGAATCTTAGCTTGTGTTAGTTTCTTTAGGAAAAAAATGTCACATCACACTGTTAATACATGCTAAACTTCTATTACTCTAAAATATTAGATATTCCTCACAAAGAAAATTGTCTAGCCATGTGTCTCCCTTTCTCTGTTTGTATAGTTGATTTGTTTGAACCCAAATATAGGATATAGTATGTATTTTAGTAAAAGTATTATTAGTTTTGTCACATTGAACTAGCCTATTGGGGTGTTTTTTCATGTTTGTTATTTCATCTAAGAAATGAACCATCAGTCCTTCTATGTCATTTGAAAATTTAAATACTTTATACCTGTTCCTTCTAAATTTCCTCAGAGATACACCCAATTATCCCAGAATCAGCTTGCCAAAAACTAGTCAAGTATTTAATAAATACATATTCCAATATTTTTTATTATTTTAATCAATTTAATATATAACTGAGATAATTTAGACTATAACTGTCCCCTCACTGGAAGGAAACACATTGGTTCAAATGGAAAGTTTCCTTAAAAAGTCTTATGGAAGAAATTTAAACTTTCCACTCATTTGTCAATTCAACACACACATTTAGGGCCCTAGTTAAGACATTTTGTTAAAGAAATATGAATTATATTTGGTCTCTGTACTTAAGAAGTCAATATTTAATAATCTATAAAATGGAAATTATGCATATGTTGCCTCCCCTAATACATAATTGAGGCTATTGTGGATTAAAGGTCTTTGAAAATATTAAGATGCTACATAAATAATAGTATATTTTATTATAATGTAATCAGGCAGATCATATATACATACATGTACATGCATATGTACACATGTCACATGTACATGATATATCTATACTGATGTATGTATGTATACATTTATGTATATCCTGATGCATATGTTTTTCTAAAAGTCATAGCAAAAAAAATGGAATCCTTAAATACATATTCGTTTATATGCATGCATTTGTCTATACAAACTAACATAGACACACAAAAATGAAAAGATAACTGATGCAAAAGAATGTTTCTGAGGCCCCTATATCACACCCTAGAAGAAGGCTCCCATTGTAAATTAAGAAGACTTGGTTCCACATTCAAGTTCTGTTATATATTAGCTAAGTCTCTTTTTTGCAAATAACTTACCTTCTTGGAGATTAAATTGCTTTACCTATAAAATGAAGTAGAAAAAGGTAACATCTGAGTTCCTTCTTGCTCTACTTCTACAATTCTATAAGTGCCAAATGAATGACACTTCACTAAGGGCTTTAGAGTTTCAGAAGAGGGAGATATCACTGTAGGCTAGGATGACCAAAGAAGACTTGGCAACAAATTTGGTTCTATAGCATTTAAATAGGTATAAAGGAGTGAAGATAACTCAGGAAAAGTAATTATCAATGGAAAAGTTACTGAGGCATGTTCAAATCAATCATATTCTTTCTGAATGAAATTAGGCCCTTTTGTAAGAGATTCACTGACTTAAAAAATGACCATTCCTTTCCCTTCTCATCCATGGTCAGGTCCAGTTCATTCTCAATTTGATTAAACAGAGAATATACAATGAAAGGCCTTTAGAGCATCTCAGTGCATCTCATCTGACCAGTCAATTAATAACCTTTTTTAAGCTCTTCTTATGTATAATAAAAATATTATGATACAATCTTCCCTCACAGGTATCTTATCTTACAATCTACTTTGGATGCTAAGTACATATATAATTAAATAGGATATATATATATACATATATATGTGTATATATATATATACACACACACATACACATACATATATGTACACATATATAAAGAGAATAAGTACAAATAAACACAAAGCAGTTAAACATATGGTGATTTGGGATGGAGGGAATTATAATTTTGAAGGGAGATCAAGAAAGACTTCATTTTATGCTTGATCTGTGTCTTTAAGGATAAAAAGAATTCTATTATGCAGAGGTGAGGAAGGAATACATTGCAGACATGGGGAACAGACATTAGCAAGGTATGAAGGTAGAAGATAGAACAATTTGCCTGGATCAGAGAGGTTTGGAGGGGAAGGAATGAGACTAGAAAGATAAACTGACAATAATTTATAAATAACTTTAAAAGCTAAAACAGAAAAAAAACCCAGAAAATTTCACATTTTATCTTTAAGGAAATAGGGAATCACAAGAGTTGATTGAGTTGGGGAGTGGCTCATAAGATAAGAGCTTAAGGGAAATCACTTTGGCAGTATTATAGAGGATAGACTGAAGTGAGGAAAAGAGATAGAAAAGTCTATTATTAGGTAGAATAAATTAAGCAAGATGTAATGAAGGTCTGAAATAAGGTTGTTGCTTTATGAATAGAGAGGAACTTCAGATGCAAGAGATGATGTGGGAGGGAGAAAAGACAACTTATCAAATATGTGGGGTGAGAGATAGTGGATTACAGCAGAGTTATAAATGTGGAAGACTAGAACAATGTTGGTACCTTCAACAGAAATAGGGAATTTTAACAGAGATTTAGATTTGAAAGAAAGACAATGAGTTCTCTTTTGAACATAGTGGCTTCTGATGTCTCTGGCACCTGCTGTATAAATAACTTACAATATGCCTGTACAACCACCATGATTTATTTACCATTTGAAATTCATAATGAAGAATTAAAACAGATTTCTTTGCATTCTAAAATGGCTATGTCACCACATTCTTATTATATATATATATATATATATATATATATACATACTTTGTGTACCTTGGGTATGAAAAGCATGCTATTGAAAAATAACATTTTATTATATCCACATTCCAATTTGGAAAAGGAAGACATGAACGTCATATATGTTGCCACTGAGAAATGTAAAGAATTCCTGACAGCTAAATAAGATAATCATTTAATATGGATAATTGTTCTTTTGATTGATATGACCATGAATTTCAGTAGACTATATTTTAAAATTCCTTCATTGGTATTTTGTAAAAGTGCAAATTTTATTATAACAGCCTTTTAAAAAATTGTATGTAATTGTAAGAAACTTCTAATCATTTCTTTAGTGAAAGATCTAAAAATGTGGCTTCAAACCACAATACTTAATAAATTTTAAATAGAAAACAATTAAAAAATAAAACTCCATTCTTCATGAATGACTAGGGCAACATAGCAGATATACCCAGATGGATTTCTCCCTATGACATTCCTTTGTGAATATTATACTTTCCTTCAGTAATGGCTCAAACACAAGTGCAGGAAGAATCTCCATTTGCTACTTCACTATTTTTGTAACAGTTTAGAAACTATCAAAGAATTCAAATGCCACACTTTGTCCACACAGTAATGATGAGGGTACTATTCTCTATTTTCTACCATAGTAAATGGGATACCAAACGCTATTTTGCCTCAAGATCTCAAGTCAGTTTGAGTTCCAGAAATGTAAAACCAACTTAAATGCTTGAGTATGAATAGGCAGTTCCTAAATTTAAAAGGAAAATAAGGTTCTCTTCTCTTTATATATAGGATGTGGGTGGGTTGCTATGATGTGCATGTGGTTTGGGGGAAGGGAGAAGACAGCTGTAGCACAAGAGAAGAGAACTTAAAAAAACATTCAGTATGTCTGATCTTGAATTCTGACTTTGCCACTTACTTCTTTGGATAATTTTGAAGAAATTCTTTGAATCCCCTGATCCTCAATTATCTCATCTTTTAAATGAAAATAATTAAATGTTGTTCTTTTTTTTTTTTTTAAGTGAGGCAGTTGGGGTTAAGTGACTTGCCTAGAGTCACACAGCTAGTAAGTGTTAAGTGTCTGAGGCCGGATTTGAACTCAGGTACTCCTGACTCCAGAGCCGGTGCTCTATCCACTATGCCACCCAGCTACCCCAAATGGTGTTCTAAATAACACTAAATGTTATCATGAGTAAAAGACTGTATGAATGAGAAGTAGTACATAAAAATTCAACCAAACCTAAAGAGAAGCATCACTGGCATTCACTATAATATAAAGCATTAGAAGAAAACAGAAGACCTAAAGCTAATACATTTCAGAGTAACAATATTCTAGGAAATGAATCCTGACTCTTAGGACCCCACAGAAGTTTACCATACCCACAAATGTGGACAAGTCCAACACAATATACCAAGAAAGCAGTATGAACTTAGTGCAATCTTAGTTTCTGGTTGTCTTGGGGAAAACATCCTATTCTGATGATGATTGTCCAAGGAAATAAGGCCAAAACTAATGGAATGGGGAGGCACTAGGAGACTGAACAAAGATGACTGCTGCAATTGGTGGGGCCTCATCCCAGCTGTAGTCTCACCTTATAGTTCCAGGTCATAGACCAGAGAAACCCATCATTCACAGACTACAATAGAGACTACAAAATCAAAAAGTAGCCTGAACTGAGCTGGTCTGAGCCATGCCTGAACCAATTTTGGACTGATCAAGTCATACCCCTGATATATGATGTCCCACTTTTATACTAGGAAACAAGATCAACACCCATGTATGTTACCTAGGATTTCATAAGAGAATAAAGTCCAAAAAGTCAGAAATAGTCATGGGAAGAGAAAGGAAGTTGTCCTGCCTCTATCACTCCCCAAATGGAGGCCCCATGGCAGAAACTGACCAAAGAGAGAAGGGGTCCAGCATGGTGGAAGGATATTTCTAGAAAAACTATCAAGTCTCTTAAGCATTAGAAGTGTGAGTGACCTTGGTCATATGTGCATTTCCTACATGCTAATTTGACTTGTAGGGTATTCACTCCTCTCACTGATAATGCATATAGGTGTGGAGAAATGTTCACTGAATTTATGATGGTAGGGGACTATTTTGTACTTACTATATCTCTTTGGTTTGAGAAGATTATGTCTTCTAAGCCATACTCCAGAATACAACTACATAATAATATTTATCAAAATAATGACAAATTATAAAAATATTACATACCATCAGACAATGTTAATGTAATAAAAATACTACCTTGAACTGATGTACACAACTACTGCCATATCAATCAAACTAGCAAAGCATTACTTTTTGGGATATTTCAACTAACAAAAAATTTTATCTGGAAGAAGAAAAGGTTTAAAAACTTTAAGGGAAATAATGGAGGGAATAGGGATGTATCACATCTTAAAGTATTCTATAAAGCAATAAATATCAAAACTACTTGGTATTATTCATGATATAAAATTGTTTTTCGAATGGAATAACTAAATAAGGCCAAGAAACAACATCTTCTTGTAGTATAGATGAACGCAAGAAGAAAAACATTTGGTAAGAACTTCCTGTATAAAAAAAATATTCCAAGCAGACTTGGAATCTGCCTGGTATACATTATATTTAAATCAACAATTTATGACACACTAAAGGATAAGCTTGAAATTGTTTCATGGACTAAATATAAGATAACCATATCATTAAAAATATGGAAAGGGAGAAAGAAAAGATAAATATTTCATACATTTTAGATTTACTTACTTGGAACAAACAAAACTTTGGATAAGGTGTCATTTTGTCACTACCATGTATATATATATATATATATATATATATGTATGTGCTTTTACTTATATATGGTAACATAGAATCTTTGGTCTTGACCAGTTTGAATTAGTTTGAGCTGTTTTCCACACTTTGTCCTAGCTCTGTCAATTGAATCCTGGATTTTACAATATATACATGGGTTTCCTACTCTCTTAAAGGTATAGCCCTTAAAGAGCACACCTCTATGACTCTTAGCTATATTGTAGCAACTATTAATATGGAAAAGTCAAGTGCTTCTAGGATCATTCAATCCCACAATAAAAAATAATAATAATCATACTGCATAGAAAGGAAAATGTAGCTAAAATATAATCACATAAAGAACTGATAAACTATTGCTATCAAGTGGCATAATCAATCTTGTGAAAATAAGTTAAAGCCTTTCAAAGGGACAGGGCAGCTGGTTGTTATTGATTCCTATATGGTATAGGAATATGGCTTTCTTCAAGTTAGAAGAAATCAATAATAGTTTTAAAAAAGGAGCTTCTGACCCTTGTCATGAAGAAATAATATCATATGTGTTATCGGAAGTTCATTATAAGGACTTGAATACTGTAGATTGGCAGGGGAATAATTTTTGCATGTTTGTTGCAAGACTATAGTAAAACATGGGCAGAAGTCAAGACAAACTTTCAAGATATGGATATCTTGATTAGACTATAAAGCATGTACCCCAGGATTTTTTTAAACTTTCAGTTAAAGTTCTAGTTCCAGAGTCCTTGAATATTTTGTTCTCAATTGAGGAATGATACACTGAAAAATATATTGATATATTAAAAAACAGAATTATTCTGAAATTTTAAAAAATGAAATCATTATATTATTATACCCCCTCAAGTATTCTCAAAGCAAAATATGCCCAGGTCCTTCTGCTGATCATCAAATGGCATGAACTTAAGGCCCTTCATTATCCTTTATGCTTTCCTCTGGATAAAGGATTCTCAATATTTGTTTTTGTATCATGGATCCCTTTGGCAATCTGGTGAAGCTTTGGATCTCTTTCATAGAATGCTCTTTTGAACTCATAAGATAAAATACATGGAAGATGGCACAGAGAAACCAGGAAGTTTTCTGAGCTCTCCAGTTTCCCTCAAAGAAAACAACAACAACAACAAAACCAAAACATTAAATCAATCCTCTAAATGGATTCTGCAACTGAAGAACCTACAAAGAGACAAAGAAACAAACTTCCAACTTGAGATAATTTAGAAGATGCCAGGAAAATACTCACTTGGATGAAAGGGGAATACAGCACAGCTCAGCTTAGGGAAGAGGGTATCTGGGTAAGTCAGCAGGAGCCATACCAGCACAGGGAGCAAGCCCAGGGCAGTGAGGCCTGACAGCAGAACGTCAGTGACCCGGCCTCTAACCACCAGCACAAGAAGCTTGCAAAAGTGGCCCCTGTGCCCCAGAAGCAGACCTCAACTATAAAAGTAAAAAAAAAATGAGTAAGAAACTACAATGTGAATAAGTTGATAGCTTCTGTAGTGACAGGGAAAACCAAAACACAAACTCAGATGGGGACAATACTGTCAAAATGCCTACCTGTGAATCCTCAAAGGGGAAGGTGAATTGGTCTCAGGACCAAAAAGCCATTCTGTAAGAGCTCAAAAAGGATTTCAAAAATCAAATGAGAGAGGTAGAAGAAAAAATAGGAAAATAAATGAGAAAAATGAGAGTTATACAAGAAAATTATGAAAAAAGAGTCAACAGCTAGGAAAAAAGAAGCACAGACATTGACTGAAGAAAACAATTCCTTAAAAAAATACAATTTTTACACTCTTTGGCTCCTTGGAGCCTAGAATGCATCCTATCCTATTCTTTCTGCCTGACCTGCCAAGGCTTCTACAAAATCTGAAGGATGTTATCAGTGACATGATACCCCAGGAACAAACTAGAATCAAGACCTTTAGGCACCAACATTGCAAGACTGTGGTGGGCCAGATCCCTGTGGAAATGATGTATGGTGGCATAAGGTTTATGAAAGAATTACTATATGAAACATTAGTTCTGGACCCTGATGAGAGTATCTGTTTCTGTGGCTAGAGTATCCCAGAGTCCCAGAAGTTGCTTCCTAAGGTCAATGGAGGGGAAGAACCCCTCCCTGAGGGTTTATTCTCTCTGCTTATGAGTAGACAAATGAGCAACAGGTGAGCTGACTCTCCAAAAATGGGTAAAATGAGCATCTCTGCCCTCCCATGTGGTCACTATATTGGAAAACTTCCCTCCTAATCTGCCTCCATTGTCTCAGCTCAGTGCAGCTATCACCACCCTCAACAGCAAGAGTAACTTCACTCATGCTTATGCTGAAAGCATCAATTGGTCCAAGTACTGGGAGCTGTTTTATGAGCACTGCATGGATCTCATTGTCAAACTGCCTTTTGTTGCAGCAAAGATCTACCAGAATCTGTATTGAGAGGGCAGCAGTATTGGGGTTATAAACACCAAACTTGACTAGTCACATAACTTCATGAGCCTCTTGGGCTACAATGATTCCCAGTTCACTGAGCTCATATGACCACAAGGGTGTCAATGTAAATACCCACACTATCCATCTAGTGGGCAGTGCTCTTTCAGATCCCTGTCTGTCATTTACAGCTGCCATGAATGTACTGGCTGGGCCCCTCCATGGACTAGCCAATCAGGAAGTACTGGTACATTCAGAGAAAGAAGTTGGTAAAGACATATCTGATGAAAAACTGCATGACTACATCTGGAATACACTTAACTTAGGGTGGTTCCTGGCATTGGCCATGCTGTACTAAGAAAAACTGATTCATGATATACCTGTCAGTGTGAATTTGCCCTGAACCATCTGCCTAATGATCCCATGTTTAAACTGGTGGCTGAACTTTACAAGATTATACCTGATGTCCTTTTGGAGCAGGGCAAAGCCAAGAACCCTTGGCTCAATGTAGATGCCCAAAGTGGGGTGCTTCTGCAGTAATATGGAATGACAGAGTTGAATTACTACATTGTTCTCTTTGGGGTTTTGTGGCACTGGGGGTACTGGCACAGCTTATTTGGAGCAGAACTCTGGGTTTCCCCCTTGAGAAACCCATGTCTATGATCACAGATGGCTTGATGAAAGCTCCAAGTGGGGGTAAAGATGGGGACTGGGCATGTCAGGGAGGAAGAAGATAATGTCTACCAAAGTGAGGAAACTTAATAAGAGAGGCAGTAAATATTTTTGTTGTTTTCTTTTGTTTGTTTCTTTGTTGTTCAGGGGGCCTTTAAAGACTTTTAGGATTAAATTATATTTGAGGCACTAACACTAAGTTTGAGGTTATTTAAAGTGCAAATTAAGATATAAAAATGACAGATGAGGCTATATCCTGTAATTAGTCCCTCTCCTCTGCCCAGTGTAGGAGTTGTCCTTTGGCTGTAAAGTGAACTAGACTAATATATATCTGAGCCAGGATGAGCCCCCTGCCTCATTTAGAATGGAAGCCTAGGGTATGCCCTGTCCCAACAGGGTCAGTGTTGGTTAAAGGGAATCTCTATTCACTTCCTTACTTTGGAGATTTAAGGTTTTGTTTTTTTTTTACTTAGCCTACTACTACCCCCCCAAACAAACATCTTCCCACCTATAGGGACAAAAACCAGAACTCTGATTCCCGAATCACTTTTTCATAGGAATCATATTGGAGTGTCAGCACCAACACCAAACACATTAGAAGCCACCCCCTTGGCCCCACTCCCATCAACCAAATACACACACACATTTATGCCTGAACTGTTAGTTGTCCAGAGATTTTGGCATCCTCTACCAACAATTGAACCATGGGCAATATCATTTGTTAAAATTGGCACCCGGAGTTTGGACTGCTTTTTTGTTGTTGATGTTGTTTGTTTTATTTCTCCTTTGAAAGATGAAGTCTTGGGATACCACACCTATTTCAAAGGAACTACCTTCATTCAGACTTTATGTACTTGCTACTCCCTGGGCTAAAAAAGCTTTGGACACATTGGAGATTTATCTTACCCTTCATTTGTATATAACCACTGGTTTGGGCCTCTTCCTCAGTCACAGTCTCTTTGTCTCCACCCCCACCCCACGTTGGTCATTGTGAACTGAGTTCACATCCAGATAGACAGAACCAGGCCACAAAACTCTAAACACTTCTTTCCCTTCATACTTATTCTAAGGATCAGGTACCTACAAATGGCCTAGCATGTTGTCTTTTTACAATATACCCACAGGAATAATCTTTTCAAAAAAACTTGGAAGCTAAAATGACTTGAATGGATTTGATCCTGTTAGTATTAGACCCCAGGACTTAGGACATTATTAATATGAATAACCATAACCAACCCCCCACACCCACACAAACTTGTTTAATTCATCACTCACCTTCCTCCTCCACAAACGTGATTCATTGTTCAGAGCCCCATTTACACAGGTTTTTCAGTGATTTATAATGCTCTATTTTCTCTTCTTTGACAAAGGACTGAAATACACTCTGTCCCCTTCATTCAACCACTCCAATCCTGCATGTGTTTGTGTGGATCCCCTGTCCGTAGAACCAAACTGTTGAGATGGACACGCTGTCTATGAACCCCTGGGGAACTGTTAAGAGTCCTGTTACAGATTTCAGGTTGTTCTGTATAAAATGCAAAAGAAATAGTTTCATTAGCAACAACAAAAAGTACAATTGGCCTAATGGGGAAAAAAAACAAAAAACAATCGGCCAAATGGAAAAGGAGATCCAAAAGCTTACTGAAGAAAATAATGCCTTAAAAATTAGAATTGGGCAGATGGAAGTTAATGACTCCATGAGACACCAAGAATCAATTAAACAGAATCAAAAGAATGAAAAAAATAGAAGAAAATGTGAAATATCTTATTGGAAAAACAACTGACAAGGAAAATAGATCCAGGAGAGATATTCTGAGAATTATTGGACTACCTTAAAGCCATGATCAGAAAAAAGAATCTAGACAGCATATTCCAGGAAATTATATAGAAGAACTGCCCTGATATTGTAGAATCAGAAGATAAAATAGTCATTGCAAGAATCCACAGATCACGACCTAAAAGAGACCCCAAAAAGAAAACTCCAAGGAATATTATAGCCAAATTCCAGAATTATCAGGTGAAAGAGAAAAATACTACAAGAAGCCATAAATAAATTATTTAAATATCATGGAGATAGAGTCAGGATTACACAGGACCTGGCAGCTTCAACATTAAAAGATTAGAAGACTTGAAATATTATATCCTGGAAGGCAAAGGGGCTTGGATTGCCTCCAAGAATCAAGTACTCAGCAAAATTGAGCATTGTCTTTCAGCGGAATAGATGGACATTCAAGGAAATAGGAGACTTTCAAGGGTTCCTGAAGAAAAGAACAGAACTGAACAGAAAATTTGATCTGCAGATATAACACTCGAAAGAAATACAAAAAGGTAAACAGGGAAAAAAGTTATTCAATAAGGTTAAACCTTTTAAATCCCTAAGCAGAAAGATAATACTTATAACTCTTGAGATCTGTAATTCTATTTAGGCAGATAGAAGGAGTATAATAGAGGGTATAGATATTAAATTGAATTTGATGTGATGGTATAAAGAAAATTAAGGGGGAGAAAAAAGGAGATTATGGGGAGGAGAGGAGAGATGGGATGGGGTTAATTACATCATACGAAGAGGAACAAAAACAATCTATTAAAATAACGGGAAAGAAGGGAGGGGTGAACATTTTTTCAAACTTAGTCTGATCAGATTTGGTTCGAAGAAGGATAACATATACACAAATTTGGATAAAGAAATTTAGCTTACCCTTTAAGGACATAAAAAGGGTAAGGGGTAAAGGAGGTACTTGTAGAAGGGAGGGCAGAAGCAGAGGAGGAAATAGGAAAGAAGAGGGAGGAGGGCTGATACAAGGGAGGGCAGATTGAGAGAGGCAGGAGTCAGAAGCAAAATGCTGATTAGGAGGAATAGGGTGAAAGTAGAAAAAAAGATACAAATAAAGGGGAAAATAGGATGGAGGGAAAGACAGTAATCATAACTGCATGCAAATGGGATGAACTCTCCCATAAAACAGAAGTTAATAGCAGAGTGGATTAAAAACCAGAATCCTACAATATATTGTTTACAAGAAACATATTTTAGTCAGAGAGATACACAGAGTAAAGGTGAAAGTTCAGAGGAGAATATATTATGATTCAGTTCAAGTAAAAAAATAAAAAAGGAGGGGTAGCAATCCCTATCTCATACAAGGAAAAAGCAAAAATAGGTTGAATTAAAAGAGATAAGGATGGAAACTATACCTTGCTAAAATGTACCTTAGACAATGAAGTAATGTCAGTACTAAATATAAATGCACCAAGTGGTATAGCATCCAAATTCTTAGAGATGTTAAATGACTTACAAAAGGAAATAAACCTTCCCCTATCAGAACTACATAAATCTAACAACAAAATAAATAAGAAAGAAGTTAAAGAGGTGAATAGAATTTTAGAAAAGATAAATATGATAGACCTCTGGAGAAAATTGAATGGGGATAGAAAGAAATATATCTTTTTCTCGGTAGCACATAATGCATACAAAAAAAATTTACCATGTATTAGGGCACAAAAACCTCACATTCAGTCATAAATAGCAAATGCATTCTTTTCAGATCATGATGCAATAAAAACTATGTGCAATAAAGATCCATGGAAAGATAGAACAAAAATTAATTGGAAATTAAATAATCTCCTCCTACAGAATGAGGGGGACAAACAACAAATCATAGAAACAATCAGTAACTTCATCCAAGAGAATGGCAACAATAAGACAACATAACAAAACTTATGGGATGCAGCAAAAGCAGTTCTTAGAGGAAATTTTATATCTCTAAATGCTTAGATGAATAAAAAAGAGAAAGTGGAGATCAATTAATTGGACATGCATGCAACTAAAAAAGCTAGAAAAAGGAACAAATTTAAAAACCCCAATTAAATATTAAGTAAGAAATAATGAAAATTCAAAGGAGAGTATAATAAAATTGAAACTAAGAAAACTATAGAATTAATAAATAAAACTAAAAGCTGGTTCTATGAAAAAATGAATAAAATAGATAAACCTTTGTTTATTTTTATTTAAAAAAAAGAAAACAATTTAAGTTACCAGTATCAAAAATGAAAGGGGTGAATTCACCACAAATGAAATGGAAATTAAAGCAATAATTATAAGCTATTTTGTCCAACTATGCACCAATAAATGTTACAATCAAAATGAAATGGATGAATATTTACAAAAATATAAATTTCACAGAATAACTGAAGAGGAAATAAATCCTTAAATATTTTAGAAAAAGAAATTGAAAAAACCATCAATGAACTCAAATAAGAAAACATCTCCAGGGCCATATGGGTTTATGAGTGAATTAGACCAAACATATAAAGAATGATTAATTCCAATACTATATAAATTATTTGGTAAAATAGTGGTATCTACCTAAAACCATCAATATACATTATATGTAATGGGGTAAATTAGAGACATTTCCAGTAAGATCAGGGGTGAAACAGAGATGTCCATTATCACCTCTATTATTTAATATTATAATAGAAAATTTAGCTTTAGAAATAAGAAAAGAAAAGGGGGGGCAGCTAGGTGGCGCAGTGGATAGAGCACCAGCCCTGGAGTCAGGAGTACCTGAGTTCAAATGCGGCCTCAGACACCTAACACTTACTAGCTGTGTGACCCTGGGCAAGTCACTTAACCCCAATTGCCTCACTTTAAAAAAAAAAGAAAAGAAAAGGGAATTAAAGGAATTTGGATAGGCAAGGAGGAAACAAAACTATCACTCTGAAGATGGTATAATGATATACTTAGCTAATCCTAGAGAATCAACTAAAAAAAAATACTTGAAACAATTAGCATCTTTAGGAAAGTTGCAGGATATAAAATAAATCTACATAAATCATCAGCATTTCTATACATAACTAACAAAACTCAGCAGTAAGAGATATAAAGAGAAATCCCTTTTAAAGAAACTTTAGACAACATAAAATATTTGGGAGTCTACCTACCAAGAGAAACCCAGGAACTCTATGAACACAATTACAAAATACTTTACACACAAATAAAATCAAATCTAAATAATTGGAAAAATATCAATTGCTCATGGATAGGTAGAGCTAATATAATAAAAATGAAATTTTTACTTAAATTAATTTACTTATGAGGGGTGGAGACAAGATGGCAGAGAGTAGCCAGCAAATTTCTTGAGCTCTCCTAATGTTTCCTCAAAAAGAGCATTAAATCAAGCCTCTAGATGGACCCTGAAACTATAGAGCCTGCAAAAAAGACGGAGAGACACAGTCTTCCAACCAGAGATAATTTACAGAATTTCAGGAAAGGTCGGTCTTACTTGGGCAAAAGGGAGGCATAGCGCAAGCCAGCAGTGCAGTGCCAAGGGGGTTGGGGCAAGTCAGCAGGAAGCTGTGGGCCACAGCTGAGCAACTGAGGCCCCTGGATCATGATGGCTCAACAAGCTGGTGGCATAGCAGCACAGTGGCAAAACCCACCTGCACCAGCCAGGAGGGCAGGTTGTCAGCTGGACAACCACCCATAGGACAGGTGCAACCAGGCCTCCTGATCCCAGTGAGCAGCCAGAAAGCCCAGGGCAGTGAGAAATTCACAAGCCATAGAGGCCTCGTGTAGAAAGCCAGTGACACAGCCTCTATACGCCAGCACAAGAAGTTTGAAACAGAGACCCTGGTGCCCCCAGAGCAGAACTCAACTTAAAAAAAAAAATAAGCTGCAGTATGAGTAAGAAATAAAATGAGCTCTCACTATTGAAGAGGCAAACACAAACGTAGATGAGGACAATACTCCAAAATTACCTACATGTGAAGCCTCAAGATGGAAGATTAATTGGTCTCAAGGACAAAAAGCCTTCTTGGAAGAGCTCAAAAAAGATTTTAAACATCAATCGAGAGAAATGGGGAGAGAAATGAAATCAACAGAAGAAAATTATGACAAAAGAACAAGCAGCTTGGAAAAAGAAGCACAAAGACTGAAGAAAACAATTCCTTAAAAAATTTATCTGGCCAAATGGAAAAAAAAAAAAAGGTGCCTAATCTCACTGAAGAAAACAATGCCTTAAAAAATTCATTTGGGCAGAGGGATTGGGAGCCAAGATGGTGGAGAGGAATCAGCAAGCTGCCTGAGCTCTCCTTCTGTTCCCCACAAAAGAACATTAAATCAAGCCTCTGGATGGATTCTGAAACTACAGAACCTGCAAAAAGACAGAGAGATACAGTCTTCCAACCAGAAATAGTTTAGAAGACATCAGCAAAGGTCGGCCTGACTCAGGCAAATCGAAGGCACAGCACAGGGCGGCAGCGCAGAGCAAAGGGGGTTCGTACAAGTCATTAGGAAGCTGTAGGCCACAGCTGAGCAACTGAGGCCCCTGGATCCTGGCTCAAAAATTTGGTGGTACAGCAGGACAGTGGCAAAACCCACCTGCACCAGCCAAGAGGGCAGGTTGCCAGCTGGAGGGCCACGGATAGGATAGGCGCGACTAGGCCCACTGATCCCAGTGCTCTCAGACAGGAAGTCCGGAGCGGGGGAAATCCACACACCAAAGAGGACTCAGTGTAAAAAGCCAGTGACACAGCCCCTATACCCTAGCACAAGAAGCTCAAAACAGGGACCCTGGTGCACCCAGAGCAGACCTCAACTTAATAAATAAATAAATAAATAAATAAATAAATAAATAAATAGATAGATAGATAAATACATAGATAGATAGATAGATAGATAGATAGATAGATAGATAGATAGATAGATAGATAGATAGATAGATAAGCTGTAATATGAGTAAGAAGCAAAAAAGAGCCCTCTCCATCGAAAGCTTCTGTATCAAAAGGGAAGAGGCAAACACAAACTCAGATGAGGAAAATACTCTCAAATTGCTTACATGTGAAGCCTAAAGAGGAAAGTTGAATTGGTCTCAAGAACAAAGACCCTTCCTGGAAGAGCTCAAAAATGATTTTAAAAATCAATTGAGGGGACAGGTATGTGGTACAGTGGATAGACCACTGGCCCTGGAGTCAGGAGAACCTGGGTTCAAATCCAGCCTCAGACACTTAATACTTATTAGCTGTGTGACCCTGGGCAAGTAACTTAACCCTAATTGTCTCACTAAAAAAACCAAAATCAATTGAGAGAGGTAGGAGAAAAAATGGGAAGACTGCTCACAAAGGATTTCCAAAGTCAATTGATAGAGGTAGGAAAAACATGGGGAGAGAAATGAAAGCAAAACAAGAAAATTATGAAAAAAGAATCAGCAGCTTGTAAAAGGAAGAACAAAGAAAATGATTCCTTAAAAAATCCATCTCACCAAATGGGAAAAAGATTACATAATCTCACTGAAGAAAACAATGCCTTAAAAAATTCATTTGGCCAAATGGAAAAAAACAAGTGTATAATCTCATTGAAGAAAACAATGCCTTAAAAATTAAAATTGGGCAGTTGGAAGATAAGGAATCCATGAGACACTAGGAATCAGTCAAGCAGAATCAAAGGAATGAAAAAATAGAAGAAAATGTGAAATACCTCATTAGAAAGACAACTGATCTGGAAAACAGATCCAGGAGAGGCAATTTGAAAATCATTGCACTGCCTGAAAGCCATGATCAGAAAAAGAATCTAGACACCATTTTCCAGGAAATTATTAAGGATAACTGCCCTAATATTATAGAATCAGAGGATAAAATCATCATTGAAAGAATCCACCAATCACCTCCTGAAAGAGACCCCAAAAAGAAAACTCCAAGGAATATTGTAGCCAAATTCCAGAATTATCAGGTGAAGGAGAAAATACTCCAGCCAGCCAGAAAGAAGCAATTTAAATATGATGGAGCCACAGTCAGGATTGCTCAGGACCTGGCAGCTTCAACATTAAAGGATCACAAGGCTTGGAATATGATATTCCGGAAGGCAAAGGAGATTGGATTGCAGCCAAGAATCTATTACCCAGCAAAACTTACATTCTCTTTCAGGGGAAAAGATGGACATTCAATGACACTGGGGACTTTCAAGGTTTCCTGAGGAAAAGACCAGAACTGAATAGAAAATTTGATCTTCACATCAAGACTCAAGAGAAGTTTAAAAAGGTAAACTGAAGGGAAAAAAGTTACTCAATTAGGTTAAAGTGTTTACATCCCTACACGGGAAGATAATACTTATAACTCTTGAGAACTGTAAATGTATTTGGGCAGACAGAAGGACTGTAGACAGTGGGTATAAATATAAACTATCTTTGATGTGATGATACAAAGAAAATGAACGGGTTTTCAAGGGAGTCTTTGGGGAGAAGAGGAAAGGAGAGGTGGAATGGAGTGAATTACATCATATGAAGAGGTGAAAAAAAAACCTATTACAATAGGGGGAAAGAAGGGAGGGGTGATCATTGTTTGAACCCTACTCTCACCGGATGTGATTCAAAGAGGAAATAACATGTACATTCATTGGGATAAAGAAACATAGCTCATTCTTTAGGGAAGTAAAAGGGTAAGGGGAAAGGGGGGTACTGATAGAAGGGAGGGCAAAAACAAGGGATAAATGGGTAAAGAAAAGAGAGGGAAGTGATGAAAAGGGAGGGCAGATTGGGGAGGCAGGGGTAAGAAGCAAAACATCTGTGAGCAGGAATAGGGTGAAAGAAGGGGGGAAAAGTACAAAGGGGGTAAATAGAATGGAGGGGAATAGACAGCTAGTAATAATAACTGTGGATGTGAATGGGATGAACTCTGCCATAAAACAGAAGTGATTTGCAGAGTGGATTAAAAAACAGAATCCTACAATAATCTGTTTAGAAGAAACACATTTAAAGCAGAGAGATACACACAGAGTAAAGGTAAAAGGTTGGAGCAGAATATATTATCCTTCACCTAAAGTAAAAAAAAAGCAGGGGTAGCAATCCTTATCTCACACAAAGCACAGGCAAAAATAGATCTCATTAAAAGAGAAAAGGAAGGAAACTACATCTTGCTAAAAGGTACTATAGATAATGATATAATATCAATATTAAACATGTATGCAGCAAGTGGTATGGCATCCAAAATCTCTAGAGGAGAAGTTTAATGAGTTACAAGAGGATTTAGACAGTAATATTATACTACTGGGGGATCTGAATCTCCACCTCTCAAAATTAGATAAATCTAGCTGAAAAAATAAATAAGAAAGAAGTGAAAGAGGTCATTACAATACTAGAAAAGTGAGACGCGATAGATGTCTGGAGAAAATTGGATGGGGATAGAAAGGAAAATACCTTTTTCTCAGTAGTACATGGCACATTTTCAAAAATTGACCATGTATTAGGGCACAAAAACATCATAGTCAAATATAGAAAGGCAGAAATAGTAAATGCATCCTTCTCAGATCATGATGCAATAAAAATTACATGTAAGAAAAAGCCAGGGAAAAGTAGAATGAAAATCAATTGGAAACTAAATAATTTCATTCTAAAGAATGAATGGGCCAAACAAGAAATCATAGAAACAATCAATAACTTTATCCAAGAGAATGACAATAATGAGACAACATACCAAAATCTATGGGATGCAGCCAAAGCAGTGCTTAGGGGAAATTTTATAGCTCTAAATGCTTACATCAATAAAAAAGAGAAAAATGAGGTCACTTTATTGGGCATGAAACTTAAAAAGCTAGAAAAAGAACAAATTAAAAATCCTGAATTAAATACTAAATTAGAAACCCTGAAAATTAAAGGAGAGATTAATAAAATTTAAAGCAAGAAAAGTATAGAATTAATAAATAAAACTAAGAGCTGGTTTTAGGAAAAAAATAAAATAGATAAAATATTGGTTAATTTGATTTAAAAAAAGAAAGAAGAAAAGCAAATTACCAGTATCAAAAATGAAAGGGGTGATTTTACCACCAAGGAAGTGAAAACTAAAGCAATAATTAGGGATTATTTTGCCCAAATGTATGCCAATAAATTTGACAATCTAAATGAAATGGATAAATATTTACAAAAATACAAACTGTCCAGGTTAACTGAAGAGGAAATAAAATCCTTAAATAAGCCGATATTAGAAAAAGAAATTGAACAAGCCATTAATGAACACCCTAAGAAAAAATCCCCAGGGCCAGATGGGTTTACAGGTGAATTTTACCAAACATTTAAAAAACAATGAATTCCAATATTATACAAATTACTTGGAAAAGTAGGTGAAGAAGGGGTTCTACCAAATTCACTTTATGACACAAATATGGTGGTGATACCAAAACCAGGCAAAGCAAAAACAGAGAAAGAAAATTATAGAACAATTTCCCTAATGAATATTGATGCTAAAATCATAAATAAGATATTAGCAAGGAGATTACAGCAAGGGATCACCAGGATAATACACTATGACCAGGTGGGATTTATACCAGGAATGCAGGGCTGGTTCAACATTAGGAAAACTATTAACATAATCAACCCCATCAATAAGAAAAGTAACCAAAATCAAATGATTATCTCAATAGATGCAGAGAAAGCTTTTGACAAAATACAGCACCCATTCCTAATAAAAATGCTAGAGAGCTTAGGAATAGGTGGAGCTTTCCTTAAAATAATAAGCAGTATCTAACTAAGACCATCACCAGGCATTATATGTAATGGATATAAGTTAGAGGCCTTCCCAATAAGGTCAGGGGTGAAACAGGGATATCCATTATCACCCCTATTATTTAACATTGTACTAGAAATGTTAGTATTAGCAATCAGAGAAGAAAAAAGAATTGAAGGAATTAGAATAGGCAAGGAGGAAACAAAACTATCACTCTTTGCAAATATGATGGTATACTTACAGAATCCTACAGAATCAACTCAAAAATTATTTGAAACAATTAACAACTTTAGCAAAGTAGCAGGATATAAAATAAATCCACATAAATCATCAGCATTTCTTTACAGGACCAACAAAGTCCAGCAGTAAGAGATAGAAAGAGAAATTCCATTTAAAGAAATGGTAGATAATACAAGGTACTTGGGAGTCTACTTGCCACGACAAACCCAGGAACTATATGAACACAATTACCAAACACTTTTCACACAAATCAAATCAGATCTAAAAAATTGGAAAGATTTCAATTGCTCAAGGATAGGCCAAGCTAATATAATAAAAATGACAATTCTACTTAAATTAATTTACTTATCCAGTTCCATACCAATCAGACTACCTAAAATTATTTTGTAGAGCTAGAATAAACAATAACAAAATTCATCTGGAAAAACAAAAAGTCAAGAATATCAAGGGAAATAATGAAAAAAAATGCACAGGAAGGTGGGTTAGCTGTATCAAATCTGGACCTTTACTCAAAGTGGCAGTCATCAAAACTATCTGGTACTTGCTAAGAAATAGAGTGGAGGATCAATGGAATAGGCTAGGCACAGGAGACACAGTAGTAAATGACATTTTTAATGTACTGTTTGATAAACCCAAAGACTATAGCTTCTAGGATAGCTATTCGGTATTTGACAAAAACTCCTGGGAAAACTGGAAGATAGTATGGCAGAAATTATTCATAGACTAACATCTTACACCTTATACTAAAATAAGGTCAAAGTGGATACATGATTTAGAAATAAGAGGTGATACCAAAGTTAAATTATGAGAAAAAGGAGTCTACTTTATAGAACTTTGGAAAGGAGAACAGTTTATGACCAAACAAGAGATAGAGAATATTATGAAATGCAAAATGGATGATTTTGATTACATTAAATTCAAAAGTTTTTGAACAAACAGAAGCAATGCATCCCAAATTAGAAGTGGTGCAGAAAGCTGGGAAAAAATTTTATGGCCAGTACTTCTGATAAAGGCCTCATTTCTATAATATATACAGAACTAAATCAAATTTATAAGAATCCAAGTCTTTCCCCAATTGAGAAATGGTCAAAGGATATGAACAGGCAGTTTTCTGATGAAGAAATCAAAGCTATCTATTGCCATAAGAAGAAATGCTCTAATTCACTATTGATTAGAGAGATGCAAATTAAAAAAAACTCTGAGGTACTACCTGACACCTATCAGATTGGCTAATATGACAAAAAGGAAAATAATAAATGTTGGAGAAGCTTTGGAAAAATTGGAACACTAATGCATTGTTGGTGGAGCTGTGAACTGATCCAAACATTCTGGAGAGCAATTTGGAATTATGCCCAAAGGACTATAAAGCTGTGCATACACTTTTGACCCAGCAATATGACTTTTGGGTCTTTTCCCCAAAGACATCATAGAAAAGGGAAAAGGACCTACATTTTCAAAAATATTTATAGCTGCTCTTTTTGTGGTGACAAGGAACTGGAAATTGAGGGGATGTCCATTAATTGGTAAGTGGCTGAACAAATTGTGGCATATGAATGAAGGTAATGGAATTCTATTGTGCTATTAGAAGCAATGAGCAGGAGGAGTTCAGAGAAACCTGGAAGGACTTGCATGAACTGATGATGAGTGAGATGAGCAGAACCAGAAGAACATTATACACAATATCATCAACATCATGTGTTGATCAACTGTGATAGACTAGATTCTTCTAACAGTACAAGAAAGTTCCAAAGGACTCATTATGGAAAAAGCTCTCCAAATGCAAAAAAAAAAAAAAAAAGGAACTGTAGAATATGCATGCTGATTGGACCATACTATTTTTTTGTTGTTGTTTTTGGTGCTGTTGTTTTTCTTTTTTGAGGTTTTTTTCCTTTTTGCTCTGATTCTTCTCTTATAACTTGACTAATGCAGAAATATGTTTAATGTTATTATATGTATATATATAATAACCTTTAATATATTATACATATAATAACTTATAACATATATAACCTATATCATATTACCTGCTGTCTAGGGGAGGGGGAGAGGGAGGCAAGAGAGAGAGAAAAATTGGAAATTGGAAATTTTATATAAACAAATATTGAAAACTCTGTCTACATGTACCTGGAAAATAATAAAATACTTTTATTTTTTAAAAAAGTAATATATCATAATGGAAAAAATAAATTAAATTAATTTACTTGTTCAGTAACTTATCAGACAGACTACCTAAAGATAATTGTTAGAGGTAGAAACATAATAAAATTCATCTGGGAGAAAAAACGTCAAGAATATCAATGGAACTAATAAAAAAATGCACAGGAAGGTGAAATAGTTGCACCAAATCTGAACATATAATATAAAGGGGCAATAATCAAAACTATTTCATACTGGCTAAGAAATAGAGTGGTAGATAAATGGAATAGATTAGGAACAGGAGACAGAATATTAAATATCTATAGTAATCTCCTGTTTGATAAACCGAAAGATTCCAACTTCTGGGATAGGAACTTAGTATTTGAAAAACAAACTTCTGGGAAAACTTGAAGATAGTATGGCAGAAACTAGGCATAGACCAGCATCTTACACTGTATACCAAAATAAGTTCAAAATGAGTATAGGATTTAGACAAAAAGTGTGATACCATAGTTAAATTAGGAAAGTAAGGACTATTTTACATGTCAGATCTATGGGAAGGAGAAGAATTTATGACCAAACAAGAGACAGAATATATTATGATATGCAAGATGGGTTACTTTAATTACATTTAATTAAAAATGTTTTATACAAACAGAAGCAATGCAGTCAAAATTAGAAGGGAACCAGAAAGCCAGGAAATAATTTTTATATCCTGTGTTTCTGATAGAGACCAAATTTTTAAAATATATAGGTAACTAAATCACGTTTATAAGAATGCAAGTCATTCCCCAATTGACAAATGGTCAAAGGATATGAAAAGGCAGTTTTCAGATGAAGAAATCAAAGTTATCTATTGCCATATGAAAAACAAATATTCTAAATAACTATTGATTAGAGAAATGCAAATTAAAACAACTCTGAGGAATCAACTCATACCTATCAGTTTGGCTAATATGACAGAAAAGGAAAATAATAAATCTTGGACAAGCTGTGGAAAAATTGTAACAGTAATTCATTGTTGGTGGAGATGGAGTGATCCAACCATTCTGGAGAGCAATTTGGAACTATGCCCAAAGGGCTATAAAACTGTGCATACCCTTTGACCTAGAAATACCAGCATTAATTCTATATCCTAAAGAGATCTTAGAAAAAGGAAATGGTCCCACATGTACAAAATTATTTGCAGGTTCTCTCCTTGTGGTGGTGTCTATAGGGCAATGACTAAACAAGTTGTGGTATTTTAAGAAATGATAAGCAGACAGATTTCAGAAAAATCTGGACTTATATGAATTGATCTTGAGCAAAATGAGCAGAAGCAGGAGAACATTTTACACAGTATTATCAACATTGTGTGGTGGTCAACTAATGCAGAAATATTTTAATGTGATTATACATATATGACATATATCAGAGTGCTTGCTCTCTTTGGGAGGTGGGAGAAAAATTGAAACTAGAAATCTTATAAAAACAAATGTTGAAAACCATCTCTACATATAACTGGAAAATAATAAAATGCGTTTCTGATTTAAGGAAAAGGACAAAAAATAAATAAAATACATGACATTAGAAATAAAACCTATTATATTAAAATATAGACATTTTTTTAAAAATGTGAGAACTATTTAATTTTTGAGGTAACAGTATAGATCATAAATAGCCCCACTTTAAGAACCTGAAGATGAGAGGTATTTGCTTCACATACACACACACACTCACACACACACACACACACACACACACACACACACAAAATTGGGGTTAAGTGACTTGCCCAGGTTCATACAGCTAGTAAATTGTCAAGTGTCTGAGGCCAGATTTGAACTCAGGTTCTCCTGACTCCAGGGCTAGTGCTCTATCCATTTTGCCACCTAGCTGCCCCTTGTGCTCTTTTTAGAGATCAAGTAATCCATTTTTTCTAAAAGTTTCGATCCCAGTTTTCCCAGGATGTTTTCTTATTCTTCCCAATCTGCTTTTCTTTATCTGATCCATAATTTTAATTTATTTTCAATTTTCTAATATCTTCTCTATCTATTTCTGATACAGTTTAAAACCCCAGACCACAATTTCTTATTGTTTTCATTCTAATATTTAGGTTCTTATGTTCTGTGGTTCCAGGCCTCAGTTATTAAAAAAAAACCACTATGAGTGGTTGCAGGTGATGTGATCAAATATTTATTGTAATCTTAACCAGCATTATTCCGTTATTGTAATCTTAACCAGCATTATTCCGTTAAAGGAACAACAACAAAGAAATATTTTGTGACCAAATATCTCCTACTTTATGGTTAAATCGAGCAGTTCATTTAAAAGAAAAATTATTTGGTTGTGGAGGGATGACCTTTGGAGACAAGAGACTGGTGTTTGAATACTGTCTCTGCCATTTAATTTGCTGTGTAGCCTTTGTAAACTCATATCAATGGTCAGGCCATTAATTTCCTCTTATGAAAAGTGTAGGGGTGGGCCTAGACTCTATAAGCCCATTTAACTATAAATATTGATTGAATGCAAATATAGCTCTGAGCAAGGTGATTGATTTGGTTTCAATATAGAACTAATGTTATCAACTTTCTGCCCACAGAAGTTACCTTTAATTAGAGAGTATTTTTGGTCATAGAAAGGATCAGAGAGGTCAGCAGAAATGCATCATCAGCCACTGGAAAAATAATGCTTTTGCCCTGCTCCTGGTATCATCTTTGAATATAGATGAAAGCATACATGCTTGGGCCCTTATTACTTGTTCAAATGTTGATGTTTGTTTCTATTTTTTCCCTATACAGCATTTATAGAGACAATTCTAAGTAAGCACCTATACTACATTTCTAAATATGAGATTTTGTTTGGCTGGCACCTATTCATCTTCTTATGTTACATTTTTTTAACATGTCAGCAGATTTTCCATATGACTAATAGGAAAGATTGAGATATAGTGGGATGGTGTTATCTGATTTTTATAGAACCATAAAGCTGTCTGGTCACAAAAACTCATTAAACCCTCTACTAAAGCATGGAGTTCCTCCGATGTTGTATCAACAAAGGAAAAAGTGCCCACAAGAATGAAATCATGGATCCATTAAATATGAAATAAGTTGAAGTAACACAGAAATTAAATGGAATAGTACTGTAGATACAGCCTGACTAAATATATAAAAAATAATATTTCCACATTAGTCTATTTATCCTTTAAACCCAACTCAACAAACATTCATTAAATGTTTATGTGAAAATCATTCTGCTATATTGGGTATAGAAACATGGAAAACAAAATAGTCCCTGCCCTCAAGAGATATGAGTTGGGAGTTTAGTGGTCAGGCCTGTGTAATAAATAACAATATATTTTAATTGTCCTTTATATCATTAGCAACTTGAAAAACATCAACAAAAATGAACCTTTTCATATAAAAAGGAAGAAAAAACTATATACAAAGCATTACTTATAATTTTTTTTATATTTCAATATTTGAGATTTAATGTGCAAAAGGAAGTATTGTAGCTGCATATTATTTTCCCATTTCTCTTTTGACAGGTAGTACCAAAATTTGGGTTCAAGTCTTTCATAATAAAAGTTCATGTTACCTTGTGATGCCCATGTTCAAAGAGTAATTTCAGTTCCAATTCTATCAGTTTACATTGACTTCTTAGTGTGAGGGCCAAAATTTGATATACAGAGAGTTATTTGGTGACTTGCCTTGATATTGAGGTCCCAGAAATATGAGGGACCTGTTAGGTTCACCCTCCCCTGTGAACTGCCCTTTTTAGATATTTCTCCCAAGCCAATAAGAAAGGGGCCTCTAAGCTTTAGTTTACAAAAGGATCAGATTTTATTACTTGGGAATTAATTAAAGAACAAAGGTAAAGCTAATAAAAATCAAAGATAAAGAAATAAGAAAATAGAAATACAGAGAAATACTCTTAACTCCAAACTTAATCTATGCACTTCCCAGACCATTTCTAATTAAGCTAGTTCAGAGGAATTTAGGGTTATCCTTCATTAACTCACCAACATGTGGAAGTGTACAGTTGCTCGTGCCACCCGGAAAAGCAGCCACCTGAGACAGACCGAATGCACGCCACTACTGCAAGGGCAGAAGAAAGAGAGAGCATGTGCCAGAAGATGCCTAGTGTTCTGGAAGCGCCCGCTGCCTCCCTTCAATCTTTCCTCCCCCAAAAGGGAGGTCCTTCAAAAACTGCCTATGGAGAGTTCTCCTTCTGACCTCAGTAGTATACGTAACCTCAGAGGGGGCCAGGTGTGGCCCCTCCCTAATGAGTCAGCTAAAAAACGGCAATATTAATCTTTACCACAAATAATTTTTACCACACTAGTCTTGATTCTTCTCCCCTTCTCCATTTTTGTATAGTTCCTAAATGTATAGAAAAGCTCATTTCTGTTTCATTTTGGTTTTCCCTATCATTTCTCTTCCTAGGGGTATTTTCTGATGCTTGTTGGGTTCAAGTAGAAGAACTCAGCTCCTTTATGACATTTCATATCACCATTTTAACCAGAGGACTCAAAATGCAATTTACAAAATGATTGTTTAAGAGAAGTCTAACAGAATGTCTTGAGAAGCTCAAATAGTGACTCATTAACATCTCATCAGAAACTTTATTTTCTTTTTTCTTTTTCTTTTTCTTTTTCTTTTTTTTTTTTTTTGGTGGGGCAATGGGGGTTAAGTAACTTGCCCAGGGTCACACAGCTAGTAAGTGTCAAGTGTCTGAGGCCGGATTTGAACTCAGGCACTCCTGAATCCAGGGCCAGTGCTTTATCCACTGCGCCAACTAGCTGCCCTCAGAAACTATTTATTTTCAAAGAAATCATATCCAATCAGCAGAAACCAAGTTCATTAAACAAATTTGGAAACAGTGGCAAAAAGGGAGATAAGCACCATTCCTCATTTCAGCCAATTCTACTCCACGTTATTTATCCAGTAGTAATTAATTTATTGACAGTTGTATTGACATTGCCCAATCACTGATTTACTATATTCAAGGAGTGCACATTACCAATCTGGCACTCAATTTACATAAGAATCTTCATATATAGGACTCCCCTAAGAGCATATAAAGCACATTTTTATTCCTTTTCCACAACATATTCTGGAACTCAGGATTTGGTTCCATCGGCTAGCAAACTGTCAATGAGTCTTGAAAGAGTAATTTGTAGGCATCTACCAATATGGCATTATATACCCATACTGGACACAGAAAATGTTATGTGAAACAACAGCTGGTAGTGAATTATGATGATGGTAAACAACAATAATGTTGTTGAATTCTACTCATTACTTCTTGCCTAGGCAGAACACCCTAACATTAATTACCATTATAAAATAAAACCCAGCATTAAAAAATAGAATAAATCAATGAAAGTACACAAAATAACTTCTCCAATATCCTTAGTATGTAATAGTTTCCCCCCAATATTTTGTCCATGTTGCTGTTTATCAGCGAGTCATTTGATAAGCATAAAAGAATAAAGGACACATTTAAATTTTCATAAAAAACATTCTTAGGAAACTGGACAACATCTACAATAGACTTACAAAATAAATTAGCTAGAGTAAGTTATACTTACAACAATTAGCAAAGGAAAATGTAGTTTGTGACAAAAAAGTCATCACTAAACTTCATTAGAGATTAAATAGAGAAGGCAAATACTTCAGAATAAGGCATGGCAAGTAGAAGTAAAGAATTAAAAGTCATAATTTTATTTTCAAAATGATAACATATTCAGAGAGTTATTTTTTAAGGAATGGAATAATTTAATTTTTGTCTCTATCACTAGTATCTCACACAGTTTATACAGATGTGTATGCATGTGTATATATGTGTGTGTGTATACCATATATATGTATATACACACATATATATGCATATATACATTTATTCTAAATTGGTTCAATGCTAATAAATGCTACATATTTCTTTTAAGATTTTGAACACTTTCATGGTATCTTATTTGATCTTCCCAACAACCCTGGGAGATAGGCATTATTATTATTGTTCCATTTTTAAAGATGAAGACACTGAAGCTTATAAAAATGGAGTGCCTTGGCCAGTATTAAGTCTAGCGTACTTTCTGCTGCACCATGTTGTGCATATAGAGCCTCAGTGAAAAATAAGTTTATAAACTGCAATGACAAATTCACTCTAGGAAATATAAGGTATAACCCACATTTTATACATTGAATTTAAATGATTCAAACACCTTACTCTCAACAGAATTACTAGCAAAACAGTGAAGTCCTTCAATCTAAATTATAAGGAATCTAAATTCAATGAACCTTAATTAAGCAGTAATTGCTCATGCAATTCAGCACCACAATAATTGTAAACATACTGAAAAAAAATCAATGAATCAATCAATTAATCTATCTTTCCATGCATCAATTCATTCAAGAACCATTTGTTTAATGCACAGCATTATGGGAGATCATATAGGAATAAAACAAAAATAGCTTTCATATTCCTTGTCTCTGGGGACTTTATAATCTAACCTGAGACAAGTTGTAAAATGGAGAACATAAAAATGCAAGGTACCATGATAAAATTACATGTAACCAATTTTTTTCTGTGTGTGAGGCAGTTTGGGTTAAGATGGAAACTGTTACTCAAAAATGCAAAATTGTCTGTAAAAGGTAGAATGGGACCATGGTTTCCCTGCCTCCATATCTAGCATTCTTTCATCAGCATGCCTTCTGAGGCTACTGATTCTTTTTTTTTTTTTTGGGGGGGGGGGAAGTGAGGCAATTGGCGTTAACTGAATTGCCCATGGTCACACAGCTAGTAAGTGTCAAGTGTCTGAGCTCAAATTTGAACTCGGGTCCTCCTGACTACAGGGCCGGTACTCTATCCACTGCACCACATAGCTGCCCTTATAACCGATATTTTAATAAACAAAGCAGAACTTGTGAAGCCTGATTAGTATAGTATTCTTAATCATAAACACCCAATTTAAATGTTGAAGAAATTTATAAAAATATTTATAAGATATTCTTTTGAAGTATCCTCTGAAACATATCTTCTTGAATTTGTTATGGAACACATCATTAATATTCACTTTGTTTTACCCAAGAAATATCTCTGAAGCCTGCTAAAAACAATACAAAATGTAATCATGTTCAGAGAATGCAAGGTAAGGAAGAGATCAAGCTGTGATGGAGTTAGTCACAAAGGGCTTTTTGAGGAAGTTATTTTGGATACAAGCCCTTAAAAATGTGTTCCTGGTATCTTTTGGTTTTACATTATCATAATTTAGAGATATAACCTATCCTCTCATGCAACCTCACCAACACGTAAGCCCTCCTTTGCAAAAAAGAAAAAAAGAAAAAGAAGTCAAGGAAAGCTGACCAGCATCTAACAGGGTATGCAATATTACACAGCCCTTTACCTCTATACTGAAAGGAGAGAAATGTTTTTTATTACCTCTTCTTAGGGACAAAATTAGTCATCAGAATTATGAAGAGGTTGGCTTTCTTTTAATGTTAAAGCCACTCAAAGAAGTTGCCTCAAAATTCAGTTCAACAGGAGGTGATTGAATACTACTAAAATCATAATCATGCTTTTAAAATGGAATTATTTGTTCCTGGGACAAATTCAAATCAGAAGATATGTGAAATTAAATCAATGGTGATATCAGTTCAATCAGTGTTGGAAAAATTCAATTAATCCAAGCCTAAAATGTTCTTAACAAAAAAGTTTGAATGAAATGCCAGATCCTAAGAATTCACTTACACATTATCTGATTGTATAATCTTGAATTGAGTAGAATTAAGATCTTGATTTTTAAAAAGAGCTATTTCTTATAATCAGGTGAATCATCACTTTTTTCAATAATATAAAAGTTTTGTACTTGAATGGAGTGAATTAAAAATTATTTTAGAACTTGTTAAAATTGCATTTTCACCAATCTATAAAGTTTTACCAAACACTTATTATCCCATTACTAATTAAATGATTCATTGTGGTGTGGAACAAATTATGATGATTTTTATATCTATATATCAAGCCTCAGTCTCCCTCTTGAACACCATTTTTTTTTAGTGAGGCAGTTGGGGTTAAGTGACTTGCCCAGGGTCACACAGCTAGTAAGTGTTAAGCATCTGAGGCCGTATTTGAACTCAGGTACTCCTGACTCCAGGGCCAGTGCTCTATCCACTGCACCATCTAGCTGCCCTGAACACCATTCTTAAATTGTCCATTATCTATTGGATATGTCAAGTCATGTGCCCTAGTCAATTCAAACTCAAGAAATCCAAAAAAAAAACAAAAACAAAAACAAACAAACAAACAGAAACACTCATCATATTTTCTCCAGGACCCACTTCTCTTCCAAATTTTCCTATTTCTCTTGATAAGACCACCATCTTTTCAGTCTCAGGCTTCCAAATTCAAGTCATTCTCAAGTTTCCACTTGAACTGGGGTAGAAATGAAAGGGAACAAACATTTAAAAAGTACCTGTGCCAGACAAGTACTAATTGCTCTTACAAATATTCTTTCATGGGTTCCATACAACGGCTCTCTTGAGATAGGTACTATTATCATCCCAATTTTCAATTGAGAAAACTTAGATAAACAGAGTTTAAGTGATTTACCTAAGGTCACAAAGCTAGTACTTGAGGCCCAAATTGAACTCCATCCTTCCTGACTTTAGTCTTCCTATACTTTACTTCCTTCCATTTTATTCTATGATACAGTGACACTAGTCTCCTTACTTTTCCTTGGAAAAGACACTCAATCTCCTAACTCCATGCATTTACACTAGCTATCAACTATATCTAGAATGCTCTTCCTCCCTAGCAGATGCTGTTTCCCTGGTTCTTTAAATAGTTCAATACTCACTCTTTTTTTAGTAGACTTTTCCTAATTCCCTGTGCTGTGAACCTCTTATAATACAGTATTATCTTCTATCTACTCTGTGAAAAACTTATAAAAGCCAGTTAATTACTTCTGTCTGCCTCATTAGAACATGAGCTCTTTGAGAGCAAAAATCATATTCTTCCCTTTAGCACAGTGCCTGGAATATATAAAACAATAAATGCTTTTTGGCTAACTGACTCAAACTCTAATGGCTCCCTATAACTTGTAGGATAAAATAGAGTCAGTTCTGCTATAATGTATGTTTTGAAAACACAAATTTCTTCCAAAATCATTTATATGTAAGCAAACATTTTAAACATAACTCAAACTTTAGTTTGTTTGTGCCCAGTTTCTTCAAGAAACAATGAGATTTGCAAAAACAAAAACAAAAAAACAACAAAAAAACAAAACCTGTACAACTTCAGAATAACTCACAAGCTGCAACCTTTCTGATATCCACTTTCCCAAGCTACCTTTAAGTCTTGGTCAAGGTAAAATGCTGTATTTATTGAATGTCTTCTGGTACACTAGGCACTGTGAGTCAAGAAGGGCCACTCTGTCCCATCTCAACCCTGAAACCCTCTTTCTATTATGGCCACTGATCCAGAGTTCAGCCCAACTTACTCATGCAGTCTGGGGCACACATCAAGTTATAACTTAAGGCCTCAGAGGGGTCACCTTGTTGTAATATGTATGCAATTTAACCATTTAGCATAAAACTGTGCTATCATATTTATGAGGTTTCTCTCACTTTTTAAATATGTAATTGATGAAGTTTTTGAGCTTTGTGCTCTTAAAACTATTTTTCCCATAAACTGTTTTTTTTTATTGTGTTATTAAGCATAGCCTGGTGGCTGGGAGGGAGGTGCATGTTTCATTATAGCAGAAATGCATGTGGAGTCTGTTTAGATTTTAAAACATTTACAACTTAGTTCCAAGCTACCATTCCCACCTTATTCTATAGTGCCTTTTTCATTCTTTATAGATTCTTGTTTCTTTCATACATTATACTATTTCTCATTCCTATACCTTTTTTTCTGCCTTACAACCAGAATCATTCTCTCTTTATCTACTCCTTCTAGAATTTCTTACTTTCTTAAAAGCCTCAATGAATGTATAATATTCTGCAAAAATAATTTTTGATCCCTCAATTGCTAATGGCCTTGCCTCTTGAATTACTTCATATTTATTTTTACTTATTCTCTAATATTATTATTTTTTGTTTGTTTTTTGCGGGGCAATGAGCGTTAAGTGACATGCCCAGGGTCACACAGCTAGTAAATGTCAAGTGTCTGAGCCCGGATTTGAACTTGGGTACTCCTGAATCCAGGGCCGGTGCTTTACCCACTGTGCCACCTAGCCGCCCCTATTCTCTATTTATATACATATACACATACAAAAATATACACATAGGTCTATGTGTGTATGTATGCATGTATGCATGCATGTATTATGTATTAAGTATGTATGTATACACACTTCCTCTTCTTCTTCTTCTTCTTCTTCTTCTTCTTCTTCTTCTTCTTCTTCTTCTTCTTCTTCTTCTTCTTCTTCTTCCTGGATAGAATGCAAGTTTCTTGACACCTAGGGAAATTTTGCTTTCACATTTGTATTATAGTTAGGAACTTGCTTTCACATCTGTATTATAGTTAGGAATTAATTCAGTGTCTGGAACACAAGTCCTTAATCAATGATTGTTGATTGTTGTATTGAATATAAAATATATTCAAGTAGCCCAAAAGCTCTAATAAAGGCTGAGGAGATTACCATTTTCAAGTGAGACTTCAAAGGAAAGTTATGTTTTCTGTCTGAGAATTTAAGTCACATCAAATCAACTAAATAAGTACAAATACATCATAGAATGTTGACTGTTAGGTATCAAATATTTTAGCCACAATGACCAAAGAAATAGTAAAATCTAAAAAAGACCTCAGTCCACTGTTACCTGTTCCTTCAGTGATGGTGTTATAGTGGCAAAAGGGTATGAAGAATATTTTAGATCATGTATAAGTACCAATTTGACAATTACCATTAGTAATATAGAACCTCTTCCCATTAATTGATGAGTTGCTATATTCTTTGAGAATCTGAAAAACAAATACAATTTTGACATTCTTTCTATCTAGAGAACCAGAAGAGATAAAGAAATTACACCTAAATGGAAGCAGGCCTCACAGGTTCTCCTATGGGAGACAAATGTTGATAAAATAAACCAGTTGGTAGAATCTAATTCATTGTGTGCCCAAAGGCAATAAAAACTTCATTTCACTGTTCACTTGATCATCTCACCTTGTCATGATCACAATGAGTGCAAACAAACAAGCAGGATGAAGGTAATTGTAGTTTATTGGTCAACAACTGTTGCTGAAGATGAACAAATAGAGAAATTCTATAAACATTTTGATAGCACCCTCCAAATTAAATTTTAAAATCTTGTTAGTCAGTGACTCCTATACATAGATAGAAGATGGCAAAATGTGTTGGGAAATTAGCTTTCTTAGTTTAGTTTCATGGACTAATCTAAAACCCCTAAACTGAACATCATTGTTTTGTTTTGTTTTGTTTTGTTTATTAATAGTAAAAGTTGGTAGTAGCTAGGTGGCGCAGTAGATAGAGCACCAGCCCTGAATTCAGGAGAACCTGAATTCAAATCCAGCCTCAGACACTTAACACTTACTAGCTGCATGACCCTGGGCAAGTTACTTAACCCCAATTGCCTCACCAAAAACAAAAACACAAAACAAATAGTAAGAGTTGGAAAGCATGACTATCTTAAAAGCCATAAGATAACTGGTGACAGATTTAGCAGTCTTCTGAGAATCAGCTTAGATTATTGACTAATTAGGGCAAAGGTCAAAATAGAAGCCAAATTAGGAGAAAGAAAAATAAGAATTCATTATAAATCTATAAAAGTTCTAACTTAACCTATTAAAAGAGTTAATGTTTCTCTCCAACATGTGAATGAATAAAACTAAAAGCACTGACCCTGATATTCACTATTTCTTTTTTTTGCTGATGCAATTGGGGTTAAGTGACTTGCCCAGGGTCACACAGCCAGTAAGTGTTAAGTGTCTAAGGCCGGATTTGAACTCAGGTCCTCCTGACCCCAGAGTCAGTGCTCTATCCATTGCACCACCTAGTTGCCCCTGATATTCACTATTTCTTAGAGACCTTTAAATAATAGTAAGCAATTGCTTTGCAAGGGATTCAATAAAGCCCAGAAACTGCATTGGCCAGTAAATGTTTTACCTTCTTGCAAAAAGGCATGGCAGGGACTATTCATGTTGATTTAAGGTATAAAATTGTTTATAAGACAATGGAAGATAATAAGCAGTATATACCTATAAAGCTGAAAAAAATGTGAGGAAATACCAGGTATTTCACATTATTCCTCATTTTCTTTGTGTACTATAAGGTGACTAATATGAATTACTTGCTGTTGTTCACACTTGAATTCCAACTTCCTATACCTGCATGCTGCCTTCTAAAACTAATATGCCTCCACTTTTCACTCCTGTCTCTTGGAATGATGTGTACTTTTTAGGCCTCTTGGAATGATGTGTATTTCCTGGTTCTCTGGTTGTCAGCACTACCATCGCCGCAAAATTTATATTCACTCTATTTTATGTGAAACAGGAGACTGGGATTAGCTAAAAATAGCACAGTCCTTACAAATATGTGCAGAATTCCCCACCTAATCTAGTATCCCAATGTAGACTTAGAAGCACACAAACCTATTGTTTTCAGTCTGCTTACAATATGAAAATGAAAGGCATTTCATTTGGCTCCTGAGCAGTAACTGGGACTGCTTAAAAAGACATTATCGTGATGACCTGGGTTTGCTTTCTTTTTTCTGATTGGTTGGAATAAGAGAGACATGTCATAAGCTTCTGATTATGGATAGAGATGTCAGGCCTTCATTTCTTTAATTAAATTGACATGTAACTTGTGGATATAGTCCTCTTTTAAAGTTCTTTTTATTTGCTCTTTTGTGCCCTTAGGTCAAAAACTAAGAGTAGGCTGCAATAGTGTAAACTCTGAAATATCAGCAAAACAAACCAATAGATAACTGAGAGCTGCTTTGTATGCCAACAGTCAACTTCCATGAGGAACAAAATCCAAAACAAACTGTTTCACCCAATATAGCAATAGATGTAAAGGAACCAAAAGGAAGAGGGAGTAATTCATCCACATCTATGCCATATTAGGGAAATGAATTTGATAGGGCAAATGCTGTGGAGGAACTGTTTTAAGATTGAGCCTATTATCTCTAGGGCCCAAGGTGGTAGGAGGGTATTCCCAGGGGTCAGGTGTGAATGCTTTGTAACTTTGATGTTTGCAGTATTTTCTCAGTAAATATTAGTAAAGTTATATAAAAACTAAAACCAAGGACACGTATAACTAGAAATGGAAACAGGTAGTATGTTCATCAGTGAAAATGAGGGATAACTGATAAACTGTGTCAGTGCTATTATGATACCCATAAAGTACTATAAGAACCATAGAAAGGCCTCATGAACATTAAATGTAATTTCTTTGGTCAAATTATGGAAGTACCAGAATAATAAATAATGCAGCATAGGGGCAGCTAGGTGGCACAGTGGATAGAGCACTGGCCCTGGACTCAGGAGGACCCGAGTTCAAATCCGGCCTCAGACACTATATATATATATACATATATATAGTGCATTTATATAGTTTTTTATTTGTAATAAAGTATTTTATTTTTTTCCCATTACATGTAAAGATAGTTCTCAACTTTTGTTTTTACAAGCTTTCCAATTTCAGATTTTTCTCCCTCCTGCCCCCCTAGACAGCAGGTAATCTGATATAGGTTTTATATATATATATATATATATATATATATATATATATATATATATATATATATATATATATATATGCACACATATATACATAACATTGAATATATTTCTGCATTAGTCATGTTATAAGAGAAAAATAAGAGAAATGATGAAAAACCTCAAAATAGAAAAACAACAGCACCAAAGACAAAAGAAATAGTATGGTTCATTCAGCATCTATACTCCACAGTTCTTTTTTTTCCTGGATTTGGAGATCCTCTTCTATCATGAGTTCCCTGGAACTCTTCTGTACCATTGCATTGGTGAGAAGAATATAGTCCATCACAGTAGATCAACACACAATGTTGATGATACTGTGCACAGTGTTCTTCTGGTTCTGCTCATCTCACTCATCATCAGCCCACACAAGACCCTCCAGGTTTCTCTGAACTCCTCCTGCTCATTGTTTTTTACAGCACAATATTATTCCATTACATTCATATACCACAACTTGTCCAGCCATTCCCCAATTAATGGACATCCCCTCAACTTCCAATTCCTTGCCACCACATAAAGAGCAGCTATAAATATTTTTGTACATGTGGGTCCCTCTCCCCTTTCCATGATCTCTTTGGGAAAAAAAAACCAAAAGTGGTATTGCTGGGTCAAAGGGTATGCACAGCTTTATAGCCCCTTGGACATAATTCCAAATTTCTTTCCAGAATGGTTGGATCAGTTCATAGCTCCACCAACAAGGCATTAGTGCACCAATTTTTCCACATCTTCTCCAACATTTATTATTTTCCTTCATTTTAGCCAATCTGATAGGTGTCAGGTGGTACCTCAGAGTTGTTTTAATTTGCATCTCTCTAATCATTAGAGATTTAGAGCATTTTTTCATATGGGAATAGATAGCTTTGGTTTCTTCATCAGAAAACTGACTGGTCATATCCTTTGACCATCTCTCAACTGGGGAATGACTTGGAGTCTTATTAATTTTATTTAGTTCCCTATGTATTTTAGAAATGAGGGCTTTATCAGAAGTACTGGCCACAAAAATTGTTTCCCAGCTTTCTGCCTCCCTTCTAATTTTGGATGCATTGCTTCTGTTTGTAGAAATTTTTTTTTAATTTAATGTAATCAAAATCATCCATTTTGCATTTTATAATATTCTCTATCTCCTGTTTGGTCATAAACTGTTTTCCTTTCCAAAGATCTGAAAGGTGGACTATTCTTTTCTCTCCTAATTTACCTATGGTATCACCTCTTATGTCTAAATCATGTATCCATTTTGACCTTATTTTAGTATAAGGTGTAAGATGTTGGTCTATGCCTAATTTCTGCCATACTATCTTCCAGTTTTCCCAGCAGTTTTTGTCAAATACTGAGTTCCTATCTCAGAAGCTAGAGTCTTTGGGTTTATCAAATACTACATTACTAGTGTCATTTACTACTGTGTTTCCTGTGCCTAGCCTATTCCATTGATCCTCCACTCTATTTCTTAACCAGTACCAGGTAGTTTTGATGATTGCCACTTTATAGGAAAGCTCCAGGTTTGGTACCACTAACCCACCTTCTTGTGCATTTTTTTTCATTATTTCCCTGGATATTCTTGATTTTTCCAGATGAATTTTGTTATTATTTTTTCTAACTCTATAAAATAATTTTTAGATATTCTGTTTGGTATGGTGCTGAATAGGTAAATTAATTTAAGTAGAATTGTCATTTTTACTATATTAGTTCTGCCTATCCATGAGCAATTGATATCTTTCCAATTATTTATTTATTTCTTTTTTGAACGGGGCAATGGGGGTTAAGTGACTTGCCCAGGGTCACACAGCTAGTAAGCATCAAGTGTCTGAGGCTGGATTTGAACTCAGGTACTCCTGAATCCAGGGCTGGTGCTTTATCCACTGCACCACCTAGCTGCCTCCTAAATTTTTTCGTTTTGTTTTGTTTTTTTTTCCAATTATTTAGATCTGATTTGATTTGTGTGAAGAGTGTTTGGTAGTTGTGTTCATAGAGTTCCTGGGCTTGTCTTGGCAAGTAGACTCCCAAGTATTTTATATTATCTACCATTAATTTAAATGGAATTTCTCTTTCTATCTCTTGCTGATGAACTTTGTTGGTCCTGTAAAGAAATGCAGATGATTTATGTGGATTTATTTTAGATCCTGCTACTTTGCTAAAGTTGTTAATTGTTTCAAGTAATTTTTGAGTTGATTCTCTAGGATTTTTAAGTATACCATCATATCATCTGCAAAGAGTGATAGTTTTGTTTCCTCCTTGCCTATTCTAATTCCTTTAATTCCTTTTTCTTCTCTGATTGCTAAAGCTAATATTTCTAGCACAATTTTAAATAATATGGGTAATAATGGACATCCCTGTTTCACCCCTGATCTTATTGGGAAGGCCTCTAATTTATTTCCATTGCATATAATGCTTGCTGATGGTTTTAGATAGATTCTGTTTATTATTTTAAGGAAAGCTCCACCTATTACTAAACTCTCTAGTGTTTTTAATATGAATGGGTGCTATATTTTGTTGAAAGCTTTCTCTGCAACTATTGATATAATCATATTATTTTGGTTACTTTTCTTATTGATGTGGTTGATTATGTTAATAGTTTTCCTAATGTTGAACCAGTCCTACATTCCTGGTATAAATCCCACCTGGGCATAATGTATTATCCTGGTTATCACTTGCTGTAATCTCCTTGCTAATATCTTATTTAAGATTTTAGCATCAATATTCATTAGGGAGATTGGTCTATAATTTTCTTTCTCTGTTTTTGCTTTGCCTGGTTTTGGTATCACCACCATATTTGTATCATAAAATGAATTTGGTAGAACTCCTTCCTCACCTATTTTTCCAAATAATTTATATAAAATTAGAATTAATTGTTCTTTAAATGTTTGGTAAAATTCACCTGTAAACCCATCTGACCCTGGGGATTTTTTCTTAGGGAGTTCATTAATGGCTTGTTCAATTTCTTTTTCCAATATAGGCTTATTTAAGGATTATATTTCCTCTTCGGTTAACCTGGGCAGTTTGTATTTTTGTAAATATTGATTCATTTCATTTAGATTGTCAAATTTATTGACATACAGTTGGGCAAAATAATTCCTCATTATTGATTTAATTTCCACCTCATTGGTGGTAAGATCACCCCTTTCATTTTTGATACTGGTAATTTGGCTTTCTTCTTTCTTTTTTGAATCAAATTAACCAATATTTTATCTATTTTATTGTTTTTTTCATAAAACCAGCTCTTAGTTTTATTGATTATTTCTATAGTATTTTGCTTTCAATTTTATTAATTTCTCATTTAAATTTCATTATCTCTAGTTTAGTATCTAATTAGGGATTTCTAATTTGTTCTTTTTCTAGCTTTTTAAGTTGCATGCCCAATACATTAATCTCCTCTTTCTCTTTTTTATTCATGTAAGCATTTAGAGATATAAATTTTCCCCTAAGCACTGCTTTGGCTGCATCCCATAGATTTTGGTATGTTGTCTCATTATTGTCGTTCTCTTGGATATAGTTATTGATTGTTTCTATGATTTGTTGTTTGGCCCATTCATTCTTTAGAATGAAATTATTTAGTTTCCAATTGATTTTCATTCTACTTTTCCCTGACTCTTTCTTACATATAATTTTTATTGCATCATAATCTGAGAAGGATGCATTTACTATTTCTGCCTTTCTAGAGTTGACTATGATGTTTTTGTGCCCTAGTACATGGTCAATTTTTCAAAATTTGCCATGTACTGCTGAGAAAAAAGGTATATTCCTTTCTATCCCCATTCAATCTTCTCCAGACATCTATCATGTCTAACTTTTCTAGTAATCTATTTACTTCTTTCACTTCTTTCTTATTTATTTTTTGGCTAGATTTATCTAATTTTGAGAGGGGAAGATTCAGATCCCCCACTAGTATTGTGTTACTGTCTAATTCCTCTTGTAACTCATTTAACTTCTCCTCTAAGAACTTGGATGCTATACCACTTGGCACATACATATTTAATATTGATATTCATTATCTATAGTACCTTTTAGCAAGATGTAATTTCCTTCCTTATCTCTTTTAAAGAGATCTATTTTTGCCTGCACTTTGTCTGAGATAAGGATTGCCTTATCTTATCTGCCTTTTTTACTTTAGCTGAGGCATAATATATTCTGCTCCAGCCTTTTACCTTTATTCTGTGTGTATCTCTCTGCTTCAAATGTGTTTCTTGTAAACAGCTTATTGTAGGGTTCCGGTTTTTAATCCACTCTGCAATTTGCTTCTGTTTTATAGAAGAGTTCATCCCATTCACATTCACAGATATTATTACTGACTGTCTATTCCCCTCCATTCTATTTACCCACTTTGTACTTTTTCTGCCTCCTTTCACCCTATTCCTCCTCACCAATGTTTTGCTTCTTACCCCTGCCTCCCCCAGTCTGATCTCCCTTTTTATCACCCCCTCTCTTTTCTTTATCCTTTTCTCACTTGCTTTTGTCCTCCCTTCTATCAGTCCCCACTTTTCCTTCCCCTTTTGCTTCCCTATAGTATGAGCTAAGTTTCTTTATCCCCATGAATGTATATGTTATTCCCTCTTTGAATCAAATCTAATGAGAGTAGGGTTGAAACAATGTTCACCCTTCCTTTCTTTCCCTCTATTTTAATAGTTTTTTTCACCTCTTCATATGATGTAATTTACTCCATTCCACCTCCCCTTTCCTCTCCTCCCCATAGACTCCCTTTTTAACCCCTTAATTTTCTTTGTATCATCACATGAAAGACAATTTATATTTATACCCTCTGTGTAAAGTCGTTCTCTCTGCCCAAATACATTTATAGTTCTTAAGAGTTATGAGTATTATCTTCCTCTGTAGGGATGTAAACACTTTAACGTAATTGAGTAACTTTTTTTCCCTCTTTTTACCTTTTTAAACTTCTCCTGAGTCTTGTATGTTAAGATTGAATTTTCTGGTCATTTAATCAGGAAACATTGAACGTCCCCAGTGTCAATGAATGTCCATCTTTTCCCCTGAACGAGAATGGTCAGTTTTGCTTGGTAAGAGATTGTTGACTGCAATCTATTTGCCTTCCAGAATATCATATTCCAAGCCTTGTGATCCTTTAATGTTGAAACTGCCAGGTCCTGAGCAATCCTGACTGTGGTTCCATCATATTTAAATTGCTTCTTTCCACCTGCTTGTAATATTTTCTCCATCATCTGATAATTCTGAAATTTGGCTACAATATTTATTGGAGTTTTCTTTTTGGGGTGTCTTTCAGGAGGTGATTGTTGGATTCTTTCAATGATGATTTTATCCTCTGATTCTATAATATCAGGGCAGTTATCCTTATTAATTTCCTGGAATATGGTGTCTAGATTCTTTTTCTGATCATGGCTTTCAGGCACTGCAATGATTCTCAAATTGCCTCTCCTGGATCTGTTTTCCAGATCAATTGTCTTTCCAATGAGGTATTTCACATTTTTTTCTATTTTTTCATTCTTTTGATTCGGCTTGACTGATTCCTGGTGTCTCATGGATTCCTTATCTTCCAACTGTCCAATTTTAATTTTTAAGGCATTTGTTTTTCAGTGAGATTATGTGCCTTTTTTCCATTTGGCCAGATGAATATTTTAAGGCATTGTTTTCTTCAATGAGATTATGCACCTTTTTTTCCATTTGGCCAGATGAATTTTTTAAGGCATGATTTTCTTCAGTGAGATTATGCACCTTTTTTTTCCATTTGGCCAGATGAATATTTTAGGGCATTGTTTTCTTCAATGAGATTATGCACCTTTTTTTCCATTTGGCCAGATGAATTTTTAAGGAATTGTTTTCTGCAGTCAATCTTTGTGCTTCCTTTTCCAAGCTGCTGATTCTTTTTTCATAGTTTTCTTGTTTTGCTTTCATTTCTCTCCCCATTTTTTCTTCTACCTCTCTCAATTGATTTTTAAAATCCTTTTTGAGCTCTTCCAGGAAGGCTTTTTGTTCTTGAGACCAATTCACCTTCCCTCCTGAGGCTTCACATGTAGACAATTTGAGGGTATTGTCCTCATCTGAGTTTGTGTTGGCTTCTTCCCTATTGATACAGAAGCTCTCAATGGAGAGGGCTCTTTTTTTGCTTCTTACTCATTATTACAGCTTATTTATTTATTTTTTAGATTGAGGTCTGCTCTGGGGGCACCAGGGTCCCTGTGCAGGGGTATAGGTACTGTTTAACCAGCTTTTTACACTGAGGACTTTAAGTATGTGCAGTTCTGCCCTGCCCCCCTGCACTTCCTATATGAGCGCACTAGTATCAGTGGGCCTAGTCATGCCTGTCCTGTTCATGTCCCTACAGCTGGCCACCAGATTTTTGAGCCAGGCTCTAGGGGCCTCAGTTGGTCAGCTGTGGCCCACAGCTCCTGCTGACTTGCCCCGACCCCCTTATCGCTTGGCTGCTGCCCTGCGCTGGGCCTCCCTTTTGTCCAAGTAAGACCAACCTTTTCCTGAAGTCTTCTAAATTATGTCTGGTTGGAAGACTGTGTCTCTCTGTCTCTTTGCAGGTTCTGTAGTTTCAGAATTCATCCAGAGGATTGATTTAATGTTCTTTTTGAGGGAACAGAAGGAGTGCTCAGGCAACTTTCTGATTCCTCTCCGCCATCTTGGCTCCGACCTCCCCACATTTATATAGTTTTAAGTAGTTTTCAAAACACTTATGATTTTTACATATCCTTGTAAATTAAGGATTATTATCCCCATTTTGTAGATGAGGGAAATAAAACTTAGAAAATTGAAACTCAAGACCACAGGGCTAGTAAGTGTTAGAAATAGGAATGGAATCCAGATTGTCTTAATCCCTAATCTGATATATTTAATGATCTAATCTGTTGTATTTCCCTCTAGTCTATGTATAACTCTACATCTTCTCTATTACTAGCAAGTTGGAAAGAGATAGGCATTATATGATTGCTATATTTTATCCATTTCTAATAGGTATGACTAGAATCTACTAAAGTCCATCTGACTAGGTCTTTTAATTTGGCAGTAGTTTCACAGTATGATCATGTTACAGAAGGGAGAGAGGTTGGGTTTGGCGTGGAAGGGGTGAAGAATTCAAAGACTAAAGCTTCAAGCAAAATTTGCTGTCTGCAAATACACATCTGGAAGAGATTCAGTGGTTAGTGAAACTTTGAAGTTGTAGTGTAAGTACTGATTAAATTCATGGCAATTAACAACTTCAAGTATCAAAAGGATATATTGACAGCTAAATTAAAGAAATAAAGTGGTTCTGGCACAAGGATAATTGACTTAGGCCAAATTGTGAAGTAGGGAAACATTGCTTTCTTCACATTCCCAGTTTCCTCTTCAATTTTTCTTTTTACTCTTATACAGTATGGGCCCCAAATCACAAATATCTAATAACTCCTTTATTTTTGGTTTTTAATTTACAATACTATGGCATCATATATATATGAAATTAATTTAGACACCATGTGAAAAATAAAATCTCATAAATGGCAAAATATAAAGAAAAATGATTTTCAAAAATGATCCAACCATTCTGGAGAGCAATTTGGAATTATGCCCAAAGGGCGATAAAGCTGTACATAACCTTTGACCCACCTGTAAGAAACAATGAGCACGAAGAGTTCAGAGAAACCTGGAGGGTCTTGTGTGAGCTGATGATGAGTGAGATATCCAGAACCAGAAAAACATTGTACACAGGATCATCAACATTGTGGGTTGATCTACTGTGTTGGACTATATTCTTCTCACCAATGCAATGGTACAGAAGAGTTCCAGGGAAGTCATGATAGAAAAGGATCTCCAAATCCAGGAAAAAAAAAAAAAGAACTGTGGAGTATAGATGCTTAATGAACCATACTATTTCTTTTGTCTTTGGTGCTGTTGTTTTTCTATTTTGAGGTTTTTCATCATTGCTCTTATTTTTTTCTTATAACATGACTAATGCATAAATATGTTTAATGTTATATATATATATATATATATATATATATATATCATATATCAGATTACCTGCTGTCTAGGGAAGAGGAGAGGGAGGGGAGGGAGGGAGAAAAGTCTGAAATTGGAAAGCTTGTATAAACAAAAGTTGAGAGCTATCTTTAAATGTAATGGGAAAAATACATTATTACAGAAAAAAATGAGAAATAGGTGAATTGTACCATCAATGAAGATGAAATTAAAACAATTATTAGGATAGACTTTGCTCAATTATATGCCAATAAAACTGCCAATCTAAGTGAAAAAAAGTTATTAAAATGTCAGACCCTTTTGTGACTTTTGGTCTACCCTATAGCACTCTCATGCAGTTCCCTCCAGTGTTCTCTACTTTGAAATCCCAATCAAGATTGTTTTTTTTTCCTTTCAAGGATAACAGGCATTCACATCTAGGACTTTTCCTGATTGATTCCTTCTACTGAAATTTGTAAACTCTTAAGTGACATCAAGCTAATCTGATTAACTATTTTTCTGGTTATAAGTAACAACTATTTGCTCAATTATAAAATAAATGAAACAAATGAGTACCTAGATGATCAAATAAGTTTTCCTCCAACTCTTACATTTCTGAATCTATTATTATATTACTACAGTATAAACATCAACATGTACTGCAGAGGACAAGGCCTTAGGAGAATTCTACAAAGATCTCAATAAGACTCTAAAGTTCCTCAGCCTCAACAATAGGTGTTGGTGAATAAAATAAGCTGCAATTCTGCACATACTTTGATATTCAGTGATTTGCCTGAAAAAATGGTTTAAGAGAAGATGGTGGAAAATACAGGTCAGGTACAAGCAATCAGAGACCAAAATCTTGCAGAGTACACCGAAGTCTCATGGCTAGACATCATGAGTATTTTCTTCAGGAAAAGAATTAGGAGTAGCCAGATATGCTGAGCCTTAAAAATATAACAATAAAAAATTAAATTGAATATATTTAATGCACTGTAAAACATTGATTTCTGCTGTGAGATTCACTTTCAAATTAATTTCCTATGCACAACTGAACCCACAAATTAAGAGAAAAGATTAAAAGAAGGTAAAGATAAAAAGAAAAATAAAAGCAAGAGAAGTGGGCTATCTATATAAGAAAGGTGATACAAGGGAAAGAGAACTATTTCTGGAGTCAGGTGATCTGGGTTCTAATCTCACTTGTTACATTTCCTAACTGTATGACCTTTGGCAATGCATTTACACTCCCCATATGTCAATTTCCTTTCCTGCAAAATAAGGGAGTTGATCTGTCTCCTGATGTCCCATCTAGCTCTCCAGAATCTGTGATTCTGACATGCCCTTGTAAAAACAAACTATTGACACCAAAAGATGAGAAATGGACTAAGAATCAGAAAGCGATACCAATTATAACAATTTCCTAATAGAAAGAATTATATGAATAAACTGAATACCATAAAAATTAGAACACAAAAGCCTATAATCTATCTCAGCAAGCAAACACACAATCTCCTTGACAAGTAAAGAAATATGGAAGATAAAGGAAAACAAAATATTTTTGACTATAAACCCAAACGATTTGAAAAATGTATGGAAGAAAGTGGTCGAATACTATAAATATATTAATGCACAGAACAAATGAAATTAATAGAAGAAAAATCAAGTTCAAACCAATTTTGACAATAGGCCCACTGAAAGTCATCCTAAGAAAGTTGATTATTAAAATCTTTACTTAGATTTTTTTTCTATTTTTCAACTTTTTTAAAGAAATGTATGCTTAGGTCTTAGTTCTTGATGTATCATACTTTTATTGTTACCATTTCCATTGCAGATTTAACCCAAAAAACCATTACATTTGACCCTAAGGCTTTCGTCTTTACTAATTTCTAAACCATATTTGTTCTTTAATGCTTGGATCAAGTTCTGAATCCTCAAACCATCTTACTTCCTGTCTACATCTCTACTGAGGATTCAAATCTGAGTCTAAGCTAAATAGGGTAATGAAAATCAACAATAACAGCAGCAGCAGCAACAATACCAATGGCATGAATGCACACACATTAGTCTTGATACATCTTGATGCTGGCTCCCATTCCAGATGATCACTGAAGCTCTAAGTCAATTCAGAAATGGTTGCTGATGAGTACTGAGACTATCTGAGAGACAACTGGTATTCTCAAGATGTTCATGGAATAGACATATTTCTCTCAATCCTGCCAGGAGAGAATAAGGGATAAAGAAATAAGCATGTATATAACACCTACTATGTAGTTGGCACCGTACCAAAAGCCTTACAAATATTATCTCATTTAATCTTCACAACAATTCTGCCTCTATTACAGTTAAGGAAACTGAATAGAAAACAAGACAACACTTAAAAGGCACTTTCAGAAAAAAAAATGTCAATCAGAGTGAATTCCTTATATTCATTATATTTCTACCTCCAGGATAATGTAGAAGGCCTCTCTAGACCTTCCCTCCAACTCCTCCTGAAAATTAATCTCTGATTGCAACATCTTGATTTCACAACTGGTATACATAATTTGATTTGATGCTTTGGCTATGAAATTCCCCCTAGCATGTTCCCATTAAACCAATAAACAAACTGCAGAGCGAGCAAATGATGATTCAATGAGAAAGAAGGGGCCTTCTCAAATATACAGCAAAAGAATACTTAGAGCAACCAAGCAATGTTCAAGTTGGCCTCATTCATAAATAAATGAGCTTCAATGTGATGAAAGTATAAATGAAGTACAATTTCCATAAGTTATACATTTTTCTTCGCTTGCATTTGAACTACATGTAGGTCACCTACAAAGCTTCCCTTAATGTCATGGTTCCCCCTTTTGTTTCTTCAGTTAGTGTGTTAACTTGTATCATCTTTTCACAAATCTTGAATATAGGGAAGAAAAACAATAGCAACAAACCCACTGGGAACAACCCATGTGTCACTATGTATGGTTTATTGTTTGAATGAGTTCAGTTATTTTGTTGAATGATACTAATGTACCTGAGCATCCACCCACTGAGTGTAGCACATCAGTCACAAATCTTTTTTCTTTTACGAGTCTTGGTCTTTTGCTATGAATGATGGACTTTGAATGATGCTTAAAAATAATGTAGTATCCAAGATATAAATCTATTCTTTTGGACATTGATGTTCTAACCATTTTTGTTCATATGTATCATAAATCAATAATAGCATGGCTAGTAACAGCACAAGTTGTGTTTCCTGCCTTTTTTGCCTTCCCTACCCCTATTCTTTCTATATAATGTGCAGGGTTTTTTTTCTTTTCTTGCCACAAGAACAAGGTGGCAGTTCTGTTCCACCTTACTCTGTTGTATAGATTGTGGATAAATGGTGGAGAGTCAGGTTGTTGGTCTAGAAATATTATTGATTAAAATTATGTGTACATTATACACACACAAAGCTGAGAATAATACACAAACTTTCAATGTAACCTGATATAATAGTCACCATGGAGATTCACATATTTATTTTGTTTTATTAAGAAAGCACAACCACTGCCTCAGTCATGTGTGAGTGGATGATGAAATGCCTGGCTCACCAAAAATGTCTAGAATTTATATTCTTATAAAGAAGATACATATGGGGATTTAATTAGCCTTGCAGTGTATTTAATCTAACTGTTGCCAATGTTTTAGAGTCATAACTTTCTTGAAAGTTGATTATTGGATATTCTTAAGGAAACTGTACTTTCAGATGCAAATGATCATTATTTGATAAAATTCTTTAAGGTAATTACAAAGCCCAATTTTGAACAATCATATTGGTTAAGGAGAAATAAATCTCCTGACTCTATTCACAGAGCAGTCATAGTAGCCATAGCCTGACTAGTGGCGTTAAGCAGGGAAACAAATATTTTATACTAATGTAATCTCTTTCTCTCTTGCTTATAAAAAGGAACAAAGGTTTTGATTGCTGCTTTGCTCATTTTTATAGATGTTTTGAGGTCTTTGATACTGTTGATGTATGATCATTTTCTTTAAGCACTTGGAAAAATCACAAATGGATAGTTTATATTGTTGGTTTCACTGCAAAGTATTATTTATGTAACATAACAGAATGGTGCACTCCAGGGGAGAGGATAGACAAAAGAAATGTGGAGTTCTTTATTTCTTTACAACTATTCTGCCTTTTAGAAAATCAAATAAAATCTCTAGGCTTTGAATATGGTGCTAATATATTATTAAAATATGAATTCAAGTCACCTGAACCATCAACATATTTTTATATTACTAGATCGTTAGTTTATATTTTGTTGGATGATGAAATAATTAACAGACTCAAGTATTTTATTTTTTAACTTTGCTACATCCATTTGCCTCTGTGGTTTTCGCAGGCTTAAAACCCTCTGAAATGACCATTGTCTTTGGCAGGAAGCTTCACAATTGTCTCTACTTAAGAGCTGACAGTTCTGTGTGCTATCCATTCCCCCTCCTCTTCTCTCCCTGGGATATTTCACTTTCTTTCACAGTTGCCAGGCACCAACTGCTTTAAATAGTCATCCGCTACCCTTCTTGTTTGGACTTGGCTTTATGTTATCAAGGCTCACTCCTTTCTTCATTCCTCCTTTGGATTTTTATTCATATCAAGTCCCAGCTTCTTTCTGTTAGAGTTCTTTGCTCCTTCCTTCATGTCTTTCCCTTTCCCCCACTAAGCTTTCTCTTGAAGCTCTCAATGGTCCCGTATCCTGATCCACACTTAACTGATTGGGACTTCCTAAAAAAAATTACAACTTTCTTTTTAGGCACTTTTTCTCTTCTGCCTGTATACTTTTACCAATTCTTAATTCCATATTATAGTTGTTTGGAAGCCATTAAGTTGATACTTTTATGCATAATTTTCCTCTTCACTGAGAAATTTGAGAGTTAATATGGCTACACATTTTAAATTTCAAGGAAAAAAAATGTCACCTGCACTTGAAACACATCTTTTTAGACCTTCTTATGGACTACTTTAAAAAATTCTAAAGAATAGATGCCTCCTGATGCATCATTCCCAAAGGGTAAAGTGGATTGAGTTATCTACTTCTTTTTTTCTATATCTACTTCTTTTAAACATTGTTTCTTATTAAAATGCAAGCCATAAATAGAGGGATTTTTCATGGCTAAATTGTTGATAGGATTGTAAGTAGAAAAGAAATCTTTTTTTTTTCCTTTTTCTTGTTCATTCTTGTTGTTTCATTTTGTTCTGTAGTTGCCAGAATTCTGGTATTTTCCAAGTCTACTGCAAAGTTTGGTGGTGTTTCCTTTTTAGTGAGGGGAAACTTGAATATATCATATGGGGGAAAGAAAAGGGAATCACTTAAAATGTGTGCTTTCAAGTGTTGAGTTTTTAAGCTGCTTTTCCTGTTCAGTGTTCTTGAACTCAGAAAGTCCCTAGATGAATTCCCCTTGATTGCAGTGACATCTGTTGTCAAGGGCAGTGCAATCTAATTATAGTTTCTATGCCATTGACAAAATCAACCCAGAAACAGTTCCCAGCTCTAGCAAAATCTTTCCCTTTGCTGGTACTCTCACCACCATTCCCCCTCATATTTTTGTTTCTGGGAAAACTTGTTTGGCTGAATTGATTCACCTCTTGTTGACGTGAACAAAATGTTTAAACCTGGAATAGTTTTTCCTTTCCCAATGAATAAAGGAGCAACTGATGCTTTAAGAAATAATAGGTTGAGGCAAATCCAATGGCTAAGGTTATAGTAACATTCTACTACTGAACCTTGCCATGTTGAGACACAATTAGACCAGCCGGTCTCCAAAGGTTTTCAAATGATTAACTGGTCTTTTCCAGTGATGGATGAATATATATATATATTGTATGTTTGCCATGTAAAATAAATAAACAAAAACTAAACAGATAAATGGATATAAAGATAGATAGACAAATCGTCTTGGTTTTCAACAGAAAAAATGAAACGAGAGATACACATGTAAACATACATATAGATATTAATATTTGGACATGTAGATATTCACATGCACATATATATATATATATATATATACATATAAACTGTGAAGGTGCCAGGAAGAGATATATCATTTGATGGTGAGTTGGTATTTAGCTGAAGGATCTTCAATATAACAGAAAATATTTTCTTAATTTTAACTCAGTCTAAAATCTTCTTATAATTAATAAGTTCAAAGCGCAGCACAGTGCAATAGAGAGCCAGTCTCTCAGTGAAGTTAAACTTCAAAATCTACTGGATATGTGAACCTAGCAAATAACTTCATCTACAAGTGCCCTCAGGCAGCTCTGTAATTGCCAAGTAATTATAGTTTAGTAAACGTATATTGTTGATGTTGCTGTTGCTGTCATTGTTTCTGTGTATAAAGTTGTTTTCCCTAGAAATTCCTACATGAAAAGATTTTTTTGTGGGGGTGAGGCAATTGGGGTTAAGTGACTTGCCTAAGGTCACACAGGTAGTAACTCTTAAGTGTCTGAGGCTGGATTTGAACTCAGGTCCTCCTGACTCCAGGGCCAGTGATCTATCCACCTCATCACCTAGCTTCCCCACAAAAAGAATTTTTAATCTGAATGACCAAACTACCAGTCTATTAAATTTTACCATGAACTGTTTTTTTTTATAAGACCTTATTCAACGGGCATGTACTACACTACTTTGTGTTTAATTATTTTCTATCATAAAAAGTGTGTGTACACATACACATGCATACATATGTGTGCACATATATACATATACATATATTTGTTTATATGTATATACATGCACATATATGTGCATATATACATGTATTTGATTATGTGTATATGCACATATATTTGTATATATACATACACACATGTATGCCTATACAATACGTGTCTACATTTATACATACAAACATACATGGAGACATTCTTATCAATTTTTTTTCAGAGACCTAGTAATGGCTCTTTGTCAAAGGTATGGACATTTGAATCACTTTATTTGCATAATTCCAAATTATTTTCCAAAATGGTTATCCTTATTCACAATTCCACAGATAGTACATTAGTCTGCCTATCCTCGCACTACCTCTCCTTCATTAAATATTATCATCTTTCATGATATTTGCTAAATTGTCTATGGTATGAAGTGAAAACATGAAGTTGTTTTAATTTGCATTTCTCCTATTATTAATTATTAAGACCATTCTGCATATGTTTATTAATAGTTTATAATTCTCTTGAATTTTTCATTTCTTTGATAATTTACAATGAACTTTACTTTCAGTATATGGATTTAGAATCAATGCACTGTGCTCTATGTATATAAGATGATTTTTTTGTTTAGCATTTTATTTTCCCAATTACATGTAAAACCATTTTAACATTCATTTTTAGAATTTTGAGCTCCAAATTTTCTCCCTCCCTCCCTCTCAACCCCCTCATTGAGAAGACAATTTGACATACATTATGCATGTGTATCCATGAAAAACATATATCCACATTAGTCATGTTGTCCAAGAAAACATGGACAAAAAACCCTAAGAAAAATAAAGTTAAAAAAGCATAATTCAGTATGTCTTCTGACACCATCAGCTATTTCTCTAGGTATGGATAGCATTTTTTATCATAAATCCTTTAGAGTTGTCTTGGATCCTTGAATTGCTGAGAATACCTGTCACTTACAACCAATTATTTTACAAAGTTTCTGTTACTGTGTATAAATTTCTCCTGGTTTTGTTCACTTCACACAGCATCAGCTAATGTAAGCCTTTCCAGTTTTTTTTTTTCTGAAACATCCCACTCATAATTTCTTCTATTAAAATAGTATTCCATTACAATTATATACTACAACTTGTTCAGTCATTCCCCAATTGATGGGCTTCCCCTCAGTTTCCAATTCTTTGCAATCAGAAAAGAGCTGCTATAAATATTTTTGAATATATGTTTTTTCCCTTTTGGTTTTTATCTCTTTTGGGATACAGGTCTAGTAGTTGTACTTCTGGATCAGAGTATGCATGTATTTACAACCCTTTGGGCATATTTCCAAATTGTTCTCCATAATGGTTAGATCAATTCACAAATCTACCAACAATGCATTAATATTTCAATTTTCCCACATGCCCTGCAACATTTTTCATTTCCCTTTTTTGTCATATGAACCAATTTAATAGGTGTTAGGTAATAACTTAGAACTGTTTTAATTTTAATTTCTCCAATCAGTAGTGGTTTAAATAATTTTTAAAAATATGGCTATGTATAGCTTTGATTATTTCATGTGAAAACTGACTTCATATATTTTGATCACTTATCAGTTACGAAATGGCTCTATTTTTTAAATAAATTTGTCTCAGTTCTCTATATATTTGAGAAATAATGCCTTTATCAGAGAAACTTGATTCATTTTTTTTTCACATTTATGATTGCTAAATGTATTTTGCTCCATCCTACATCCTCTTTTATTCAATGCTGTTTTTACTTTCACCCTGTCCTTCCTCAAAATTTTTATGCTTCTGATGACCACCTCCTCCAATGTATCCTTCCTTCTATAACCCAACCCCTTCTCTTATGCCCTTCCCCTTTCACTTTCCTGTAGGGTAAGATAGATTTCTATACTAATTTAAATGTGTATATTATTTCCTCTGAGCCAATAATGATGAGCGTAAGGTTCACTCATACCATGCCCCACATCCCCTGTCTTCTCCTCCACTGTGAAAGCTTTTTCTTGCCTGTTTTATTTTATATAATTTACCCCATTCTACATCTTCCTTCCCCTTTCTCCCAGTGAATTCCTCTCTCACCCTTTAATTTTGTTTTCTTTTTTTAGTCATTATCCCTTCATATTCAACTCAAACTTGTTCCTTGTGTCTGTATATACTTCTTCTAACTGGCTAATAATGATAAATTTCTTATGAGTTACATGTATCTTCCCATGTAGGAATGAAAGTAATTTAACATTGCTAAGTCCTTCAAAATTTCCCTTTCTGGTTATCTTTTTTATGCTTCTCTTGAGTCTTACAATAGAAAGTCAAATTTTCTATTCAACTTTGGCTTTTCATCAAGATTGCTTACAAGTCCTCTATTTCATTGACTATCCATTTTTTTCCATTGAAGGATCATACTCAGTTTTGCTGGGTGGGTGATTCTTGCTTGTAATCCTACTTCCTTTCCCCTCCAGAATATCATATCTCAAGCTCTCCAATACTTTAATATAGACGCTGTTAAATCCTGCATAGTCCTGACTGTGGCTCCACAATATCAGAATTTTTTCTTTCTGGACACTTGAAGTATTTTCTCCTTGCCCGAGATTTATGGAATCTGACTATAATATTCACTGGACTTTTCATTTTGGAATCATTTTCAGAAGATGAGTTGATTTTAACCCATTTCTATATTATCCTCTCATTCCAGAACATCAGGGCAGTTTCTTGATAATTTATTTTCTTTTTTATTAAATAATGAATATATTTATTTAGATTTTCCCCAAGTTACATGTAAAAACAAATTTTCATATAGATTTTCTAAAACTTTGTGTTCCAAACTCACTTTCTCCCTCCCTCCACACTCCTCCCTAAGAAATAAAGCAATTCAATATAAGTTAATGATACATGTGCGGTCATTCAAAACATCTTCACATTAGTCAGGTTGTGAAAAACAACTTTAGAAAGAGAAACTAACTAAAAAATTATAATTCAATATCTATTCAGATACTATCAATTCTTTTTCTGTAGATGTATTGCATTTTTCATAAGTCCTTTTGATAGAATACTGCTCATCATTTCTTTCACAGTTACTATTGCTAACTGCATTATCCTCCATTCTATTCCCTCCCCTTGATATTTACTCTATTTACTTTCTTCTTTCACCCTTTCCCCATACAAAGGATTTTTAAAAGCAAGAAAATGGGGCATTGAGGTGAAAAAGTCTTTAAAGCACTGACCCTGGATTCAGGAGGACCAGAGTTAAAATCTGGCCTCAGACACTTGACACTTACTAGCCGTGTGACCCCGGGCAAGGCACTTAACCCTCATTGCCCTGAAAAAAAAGAAAAAAAAAAGAAAAAGAAAAGAAAAAAATCCTTTTTAGCCTCTTCCATGGCCTGAGACAAAATCATATTTTTCTTAGAGGCTTTGAATGTAAGAGTTTTGACTTTGTTATCTTCTAAGTGTGTGATTTTATCTCCCTTGTCATCATAGTAACTTTGTATGGTCAGAATTTTTCTGTTGTTTGCTCATTTTTTCAGCCTATTTATTGATTTTTTTTTAAATTTTGCTAATGTGGGACTCTACTCCCAGGTGGAGGGCACTCTCCAATATTCAAGTATTTTGTGCAGTTGTTTTCATAGATACCTATAGCAACCTGTCAGTTTCAGTTCTTCTAATGCGTTATGATTTAAGAAGTGGCATATTTACCACTCTCCTGGCCTGTGTTCTTTTCTGTGAGTTACCATAAGCACTCTTTTCTGGAATTTTAATGAGTCCCTGCTCCACTGTTGATGCAAGCTTTGGTGTGCTACGATTCCTCCTTGACCTGCAATAGACTCCTAGGACTTTAAGGCAAATTTGAGCATAGGTAAAGAATCAGAGTCCTGCCTCTTTTGCCAGCAAAGAGACCTTTGTAATCTCCTTATGAGCAGTTGTTCTACCCCCTTATTGTCTATAGGCTAAAAAATCTAGAAGCAGCTGCTGCCACTGCTGATTCAGTTACTTCCAAGACCTCTTCCTAGTTTGCTATGTCCTGGTCTGTTCTTGCACAGCCTGCATTGAACTGAGTTCCACTCTTACCCCCATGTGAATTTGTTTTAGAGCAGTATTTTAAAGCATTCTGAAGGGTTTTCAGGAGAGTTAAGGTGAATATATTACCTTTGTCTGGCATTTTGGCTCTACCTCTAACAGATGAAATCTTTATAACTGATATCTTAATTTATTTATTTTTTAATTAAAAATGACTTCATATTGGGAGAGGAAAAGCAGTGACTTGCCTGAGCTCTCCCTGAGAACCCTTTAAATACCTTCAAATAATGCCATAGGACAATTTTTGGAGCAGCAGAAGCCACAAAAGGACAGGGTGAAATGTTTTTCCAGCCAAAGAAAACTTAGAAGGTTGGCAGGAAAGGTCTGTTGTACATGGGTAACAGTGGAGTCCAGCCCAGTGCATACTGCACCAGAACAGACCTAGCCCCAGCAAACCAGGAGCAGGACTTGGGAGGCTCTGAATCAGCAACAGCAGAAACTGCTTCTGGAAATCTTTGTGCACAGACAGAAAGGGAGTCAAACAGTTGGTCAGAAGGATATTAAAGGGACCTCTTTGCTAGCACTGGGGCAGGACTCTGTTGTTTTGCCCATACTCTGATCCTGGTCAAAATCTTGTGTAGTGGCTCCAGGCAGGGGAGGAGCACAAACATATCAGAGCTTGCATCTACAGTAGAACAAGTCTCTGTTCATAGTTCCAGGGTAGAAAAGCATTTCTACTTAAATTAATTTACTTATTTACTGCCATAACAATCAGACTACCTAAAATTATTTTATAGACTTAGACAAAATGATAGCAAAATTCATGTGGAAGAACAAAAAGTCAAGAATATCAAGGGAACTAATGAAAAAATGCACAGGAAGATGGGCTACCCATACCAAATCTGAAGCTATACTATAAAGCAGCAGTCATCAAAACTATTTGGTACTGGCTAAGAAATAGAGTGGTGGATCAATGGAATAGGTTAGGAACAGGAGACAAAGTATTAATTGACTATAGTAATCTACTGTTTGATAAACCCAAAGACTCCAACTTCTGGGATAATAACTCAGTATTTGACAAAAATTGCTGGGAAAACTGGAAGATTGTATGGCATAAACCTGGCATAGACCAACACCTTATACCATATACCAAAATAACATCAAAATGAGTATAGCATTTAGACATAAAGGGTGATACCATAGGTAAATTAGGAAAGGAAGGAGTATTTTACCTCTCAGATTTATGAAGAAAACAACTTAAAAGAAAACAAGAGATAGTGAATATTATGAAATGAAAGATGGATGACTTTGATTACAGTAAATTAAAAAGTGTTTGTACAAACAGAAGCAATGTAGTCAAAATTAGAAGAGACACAAAAAAGTTGGGAAACCATTTTATAGCTAGTATTTCTGATAAAGGCTTTATTTTTAAAATGTATAAGGAAGTAAATCAAATTTATAAGAATGCAAGTCATTCCCCAAAAGAAAAATGGTCAAAGGATATGAAAAGGCAGTTTTCAGATGAAGAAATCAAAGGTATTTATTGCCATATGAAAAAAATGATCTACATCACTATTGATTAGAGAAATGCAAATTAAAACAACTCTGAGGTACTACCTCATACCTATCAGATTGGCTAATATGACAAAAAAGGAAAATAAAAAATCTTGGACAAGCTTTGGAAAAATTGGAAGAGTAAAGCATTGTGGGGAGAGTTATGAACTGATCCAACCATTCTGGAGTGCAATTTACAACTAAGCTCAAAGGGATATAGGACTGTTCATACCCTTTGGCCCAGCAATACCACAACTAAGTTTGTATTCCAAAGAGATCATAGAAGAGGGAAAAGGACCCACTTGTACAAAAATATTTGTAGCACCTCTCTTTGTGTTGGCAAAGAATTGGAAATTGAAGGAATGCCCTTCAATTAAGGACAGGCTAAATAAGTTATGTGTATGAATGTAATGGAATACTATTGTGATGTAAGAAATTATGAGCAGGAGGATTTCAAAGAAAACTGGAAGGGCTTATACAAACTGATGCTGAATGACAGGACCAGAACCAGAAGAACATTGTACACAGTAACAGCAACACTGTTTGATGATCAAACGTGATAGACATGGCTCTTCTCAGCAGTACAATGACCCAAAACAATTTCAAATAACTCACGAAGGAAATTTTCTCCACATCCAGGAAAAAGAATTCTGGATTCTGAATACAGATTGAACAATACTGTTGCTGCTTTGGGGCTATTTTTTCCTTCTTTTTTTAGTTTTTTTCCTTGTGCTCTAATCCTTCTTTCACAATATTACTAATGAAGAAATATGTTCAATGTGATTGTACACATATAAACAATTTCAGATTGCTTTCCATCCAGGGGATGGGGGAAGGAAGAGAGGGTGGGAGAAAAATTTGGAACTAAAAATCCTATGAAAACAAATGTTGAAAACTATCCTTACATGTAACTGGCAAATAAGATACTTTTATGAAATTTTAAAAAAATTAAACAATATTTGAGTCTCCTCAGGATAAGCATTCAATTTATTCTATGGATCTTAGAATACATATCTTTAAATATGGATTTCTCATGGTGCCAAAATGTATTCTCCTTTTTATGTTTCAACAATATTATCCTTGAAATAGTTTACTCTGGCAAAACTATCTCTTCTCAATTTGATCAGTAAGATAGACATAAAGTAATTTAAGTCTCAAGTCAGAGTGATATTTGGCAACATAAGGTAGAATAGGACCTATGATTTCCCTGATAAGGGACCTCCCTCTACCAGTGTTTGTTTGCTGTAGTGGTTTGCCATTTTCTTTTCAAGCCCATTTTATAAGTGAGGATACTGATGTAAACAGGGTTAAGTTATTTACCCAGCATTACACAATTGTAACCATCTGAGTACAGATTGAAATCGTAAAGATGAGTCTTCCCAATATCAGGCTAGTATTCTATCCATCGAGTAAGTTGGATTAATTTGCCTAGGATTGTATGGCCCCTATATGATACAGATGGGTTGTGAACCCAGGTTTTTCTCACTTGAAAGTCAACTCTCTACTTCAGTATGACAGTGATAGTATTTAATAAAAAATTTCACTAAAGTCTTACTACAGTGACTTATAGTGGAAGACAGGTAGCACTGGAATCTAAAAGGCTATGCCCATGGTGCATGTGCTCTGGCAGGACCTACAAAACTGCAAAACTAAACAAACAGTTAATCAAGGGTCAACAGTTCTGCTAAGCACTGAGGACACAAGTAGAAAGCATAAAAAAGCTCCTCCTCAAAAGGAGCTTATGTTTGGATGAAGGAGATGAATACATATACAAATACATGCATCATCAATATTGTTAATAAGGACAAAGTAGAAAATAATTTGGGAGGGAAGATAACAGAAGATGGTGATGATGTTGGAGGGGAGAGGATCAGAATAGGCTTCATTCAGGATAATGGAGCATAGTCTCTACATCTTTTTTTTTTTTTGGTAAGGCAATTGGGGTTAAGTGACTTGCCCAGGGTCACACAGCTAATAAGTGTCAAGTGTCTGAGGCCGGACCTGAACTCAGGTACTCCTGAATCCAGGGCCGGTGCTACATCCACTTCGCCACCTAGCTGCCCCCATCTCTACATCTTTTTGAGAAGCACCATAAGCACTTTTTTTTTTGATCAGTTATTTGTTGTTTATTCAGTATTAGGGTTAGTATGACACTTGAGGAATCAGTTGCACCTTTGTACATAGATTTTTTTATATAATATGGAAATTTACAACTATTGAGAGAGAGAGAGAGATATAGGTAGACAAAATCAGGTCCTCTGGAAGGGTGATACATGGGGCCATGCTGGAGAGCCCTAATGGAAGGGAACACAAAGGTAATCAATGAATCAAAGTTTTACTACTGTATGTTGTTTCATGTCCAGGAATGTTGTCTTCTGGACCTACTAGAACCTACAGCACCTACAAGGCAGGCAGTCATATACCTGGGGGGGAGTTTGGAGAGCCAGTGCTGGCTCTGTTTAACAACTACTTCCAGACTGTACATATCCAGCATCACTAGGCAAACAGGGTTTACAAGTAGCCACACTGTATTATTCCCCCATTTCTAAGGTTAGGAAGAGTGTGTTCATAGGTTTTATATTTCTGGTGTCACTAATCAGAGGAAAGATTTGACCTACATGAAAAGCGCATCATACCTAATCCCTTAACCAGTGTCATGTTCTCTAGACAGTAAAGTGGCAGCACATTCAAAGACTTTAGAATTGCAGCTCCTTCTGGATTCCCCAAAGAGTATCTGCACTCTTCTTTAAACGGGACTCCTCATCTGGGTTCAGGGTTACCTTCACCACATCTGAAATGCCATTCTGCCCCAAGACACAGGGGACACTAAGGAAGACGTCTTCATGAATGCCGTATAGGCCCTTAATCATGGTGGAAATTGGATGCACTCTCCTAAGATTCTTCATAATGCTTTCTGCCAGATCTGCCACAGACAATCCAATGGCCCAGGAAGTATAGCCCTTCAGCTTGATCACCTCATAAGCACTTTCAACCACCTGTTTATGAACTTCCTTCCAATTCTCTGAATCAGTATCAGTTCCCAAAGCAGGATAAAGATTCTTCAGAGACACACCAGCAACATTCACACCACTCCATACAGGAACACTTGAGTCTCCATGTTCCCCAAGGACCCATCCATGACAACTTGAAGAATGGACACCAAGTCTCTCCCCCATTAGGTAACGGAAACGGGCAGAATCCAGATTGCAACCACTTCCAATAACACGGTTTTTAGGAAAGTCACTTAGCTTCCAGGCCACATATGTCAAAATATCCACTGGATTGGAAACAATAAGCAGCTTGCAATTAGGGCTGTATTTAACAATATTGGGAATGATAAATTTAAAGATATTCACATTACGCTGGACCAAATTAAGACGACTTTCTCCCTCCTGTTGACGTGCCCCAGCAGTAACGACAACCAACTTTGAGTTTGCAGTCACACTGTAGTCTTTGCCAGAAACAATCTTTGGCGTTTTGAGGAAAAGGCTGCCATGTTGGAGATCCATCATCTCTCCCTTTAGTTTGTCTTCTATGACATCAACTAGGGCAAGTTCATCAGCCAAATCCTTCATTAAGATACTGATGGCACATGCCATGCCAACTGCACCAACCCCAACAACAGTGATCTTGTTTTGGGGAACCTGGTCTTCCTTTAGGACATTCAGAATCAGCTGATCCTTGAGAGTAGTTGCCATTTTGGGGGAAATCTAGGTTGCTGGTCAGGCTGTGAGGAGTTCTGAGTTAGATGTGAGACTGCTGCTCCCGGACTCGTGCCCATAAGCACTTTTTGAGAAACCTTCATAAATTATAATATGTTTATCATGAATACTCTGGCCATAAAACAATAAATGGTTTTGTTCACAATAATTCATGAGGACAATCTCTTGAGTAGTCTTAATCTGCATTGGTGGACACAATATCCACACCGACAAGATCCTAAATCACTGATTACAATGTGAAAAATAAATAATTGATGTCAACATAGGCTGACAACGTACAACTTATCATAGGAAGGGATCAGTAATCTGAGTTATTGACTAGGTAGAAATTCTAAACTATCACAACAAAAAAGACTGATAATTTATTGCCAATAATGTAACAAAAAGGTATATGGTGACAGTTGTTTTAAAGAATAAACACACAATTGTATATAAATACTAATACTTTGTGATCTATTTGTTATTTCTGAACTCTTCCACATTTCTTTGTGAAATAAGCACAGATATAAATGTAATTTATAATTTACAGGTAACATAGATGAATTGCTTACATACAGCATGTCCAAAATTGTTAGTGTAACTTTAAATTTTAATTGCTTAAATTTTCACTACTACTTTTGGGACACCTTCTATACTTGATGAGGCAACTCATTGTATCCCACTTACTGAACTGTAAAACTCTTAAAGACTGCCTCAGTGATGTATTTAAACAAAAGAACCTTTGGAAGGAATGAGAATCTTTTCATATAGCAATGAGATATCACTATATAAAATTCACTAGTGGAAAGAAAAAGAATTCTAAATAGTAAGTAAAGAAATGTTTTCTTTTTAAATCCAGAGATTATTGCTATTAATATTTTAACTACTACTAATATTATGCTCTTAATGCCACATTCTCTGTGAGGGGCCCAAAGTGCTTTATAAGACAGTGTTTCATTAATCCTTAATATAACCCTGGAAGGCAGATAAGGCACAAGTTTTAATGAAAGTCATAAAAAAGGAAAACAAACAAAAAATTACCTATTTGTTTGGAATTTGATAGGCCAGACAAATGACCATGCCAGTATAGCCTCAAGATAGAAAATGAAGCTACTGCTAAAAATGAATGACGGAAGCACTGCAGTCTCCACAGAAACCACTTCCAAATCCACAGGCATTTCATCTGTTGGCCTCTTAAGAAAAAAGTACTGCAGTTGCTCTAATAAATTTCACTGGAGGCACACAAGTGATAGTTGTTGAAGACAAAATAATGCAAATTTATTTTTCTTATGATTTATTTTGAAATAGATAGAGGGGGTGGAGCCAAGATGGCGGAGAGTAGCCAGCAAATTGCATGAGCTCTTCTTCTGTTCCCTCAAAAAGAACATTAAATCAAGCCTCTAAATGGATTCTGAAACTACAGAACCTGCAAAGAGACAGAGAGACACAGTCTTCAAACCAGAGATAATTTAGAAGACCTCAGGAAAGGTTGGTCTCACTGGGGCAAAGGGAGGCTCAGCTCACTGCAGCACAGCATGTGGGAGAGGGTGCGGCAAGTCAGCAGGAAGCTGTAGGCCACAGGTGAGCAACTGAAGACCTTGGATACTGGTACAACAAGCTAGTGGCACAGCAGAACAGTGGCGAAACCCATCTCCACCAGCCGAGAGGGCAGGTTGCCACCTGGAGGGATACCCAGAGGACAGGCGCCAGAAGACCTACTGATCCCAGCGCGCTCAGACAGGAAACCCAGGGCCACATCCACCCATCCCAGTGTGCTCTGACAGGAAGTCCAGGGTTGTGACACAGCCCCTATATCCCAGCACAAGAAACTTGAAACATGGACCCTGATGCCCCCAGAGGAGAACTCAACTTTAAAAGCATAAAAAAAAAATAAACTGAATTATGAGTAAAACACAAAAAAGAACTCTCACCATTGAGAGTTTCTGTGTTGAGAAGAAAGAGGCAAACACAAATTCGGGTGAGGACAAGACTCCTAAATTGCCTACATGTAAAGCCTCAAAAGGGAAGAAGAATTGGTCTCAAGAACAATAAGCCTTCTGGGAGGAGCTCAAAAAGGATTTTAAAAATTAATTGAGAGAAATGAAAGCAACACAAGTAAATTATGAAAAAAGAATCAGCAGCTTGGAAAAGGAAGCACAAAGACTGACTGAAGAAAACAATATCTTAAAAAATTCATCTGGCCAAATGGAAAAAAAAGTCACATAATCTCACTGAAGAAAACAATGCCTTAAAAAATTCATTTGGCCAAATGGAAAAAAAAAAGGTGCATAATCTCACTGAAGAAAACAATGCCTTAAAAATTAAAATTGGACAGTTGGAAGATAAGGAATCCATGAGATACCAGGAATCAGTCAAGCAGAATCAAAAGAAGGGAAAAAAAGAAGAAAATGTGAAATACCTCATTGGAAAGACAACTGATCTGGATAACAGATCGAGGAGAGACAATTTGAGAATCATTGGACTGCCTGAAAGCCATGATCAGAAAAAGAATCTAGACACCATTTTCCAGGAAATTATTAAGGAGAACTGCCCTAATATTATAGAATCAGAGGATAAAATCATCATTGAAAGAATCCACCAAATGCCTCCTGAAAGAGACCCCAAAAGGAAAACTCCAAGGAATATTGTAGCCAAATTCCAGAATTATCAGGTGAAGGAGAAAATACTCCAAGCATCCAGAAAGAAGCAATTTAAATATAATGGAGCCACAGTCAGGATTCCTCAGGCCCTGAAGCTTCAACATTAAAGGATCACAAGGCTTGGAATATGATATTCCGGAAGGAAAAGGAGCTTGAATTGCAGCCAAGAATCTATTACCCGGCAAAACTGACATTCTCTTTCAGGGGAAAAGATGGACATTCAATGACACTGGGGACTTTCAAGGTTTCCTGAGGAAAAGACCAGAACTGAATAGAAAATTCAATTTTAACATACAAGATTCAAGAGAAGGTTAAAAAAGTAAACAGGGAAAAAAAAAGTTATTCAATTTTCTTGAACTGTTTACATCCCTACATGGGAAGATAATAGTTATAACTCTTGAGAATTGTAAATGTATTTGGGCAAACAGAGGGATTATCAACAGAGGGTATAAATATAAATTGTGTTTGATGTGAAGACATAAAGGAAATTAAGGGGTTAAAAAGGGAGCCTATGGGGAGAAGAGGAAAGTGGAGGTGGAATGGGGTGAATTACATCATATGAAGAGGTACAAAACAAAACAAAACTATTACAATAGATGGAAAGAAGGGAGGGGTGAACATTGTTTCAACCCTACTCTCACCAGATGTGATTCAAAGAGGAAATGACATATACATTCATTGGGATAAAGAAACATAGCCCATTCTTTAGGTAAGTAAATGGGTAAAGGGAAAAGGGGGTACTGATAGAAGGGAGGACAAAAGCAAGGGAGAAAAGGGTAAAGAAAAGAGAGGGAGGTGATAAAAAGGGAGGGCAGATTGGGGAGGCCAGGGTAAGAAGCAAAACGTTGGTCAGCAGGAATAGGGTAAAGAGAATGGAGGGCAATAGACAGTAATAATAACTGTGAATGTGAATGGGATGAACTCTGCTATAAAACAGAAGTGAATTGCAGAGTGGATTAAAAACCAGAATCCTACAATATGCTGTTTACACATTTGAAGCAGAGAGATACACACAGAGTAAAGGTAAAAGGCTGGAGCAGAATATATTATGCTTCAGCTAAAGTAAAAAAGCAGGGCTAACAACCCTTATCTCAGACAAAGCATGGGAAAAATAGATCTCATTAAAAGAGCTAAGGAAGGAAACTACATCTTGATAAAAGGCACTATAGATAATGAAACAAAATCAATATTAAATATGTATGCACCAAGTGGTATAGTATCCAAATTCTTAGAGGAGAAAATAAATGAATTCCAAGAGGAAATAGACAGTAGTACTATTTCTAGTGGGGTATATGAAACTTCCCATCTTAGAATTAGATAAATCTAGCTGAAAAAATAAATAAGAAAGAAGTGAAAGAGGTGAACAGAACACTAGAAAAGTTAGACATGACAGATGTCTGAAGAAAACTGAATGGGGATAGGAAGGAATATACCTTCTTCTCAGCAGTACAGAGCACATTTTCAAAAACTGACCATGTATTAGGGCACAAAAACATCATAGCCAAATGTAGAAAGGCAGAATTAGTAAATACATGCTTCTCAGATCATTATAAAATAAAAATTACATGTAATAAAGAGCCAGGGGTAAGTAGATTGAAAATCAATTGGAAACTAAATAATTTCATTTGAATGAATGAATGGGTCAAACAACAAATCATAGAAACAATCAATAACTTTATCCAAGAGAATGACAATAATGAGACAACATAACAAAATCTATGGGATGCAGCCAAAGCAGTGCTTGGGGGAAATTTATAGCTCTACCTGCTTACATGAATAAAAAAGAGAAAGAGGAGATCAATGAATTGGGCATGCAACTTAAAAAGCTAGAAAGAGAACAGTTTATAAATCCCCAATTAGATACTAAACTAGAAATCCTGAAAATTAAAGGAGAAATGAATAAAATTGAAAGCAAGAAAACTATAGAATTAATCTATAAAACTAAGAGCTCATTTTAGGAAAAAAATAAAATAGATAAAATATTGGTTAATTTGATTTTAAAAAAGAAAGAAGAAAACCAAATTACCAGTATCAAAAATGAAAGGGGTAATCTTACCACCAATGAAGTGAAAATTAAAGCAATAATTAGGAATTATTTTGCCCAACTGTATGCCAATAAAATTGGCAACCTAATTGAAATGGATATTTACAAAAATAAAATCTGCCCAGGTTAACTGAAGAGGAAATAAAATCCTTAAATAACCCTATATTAGAAAAAGAAATTGAACAAGCCATTAATGAACTCTCTAAGAAAAAATCCCCAGGGCCAGATGTGTTTACAGGAAAATTCTTCCAAACATTTAAAGAACAATTAATTCCAATATTATACAAATTATTTGGAAAAAATAGGTGAAGAAGGAGTTCTGCCAAATTCATTTTATGACACAAATATGGTGGTGATACCAAAACCAGGCAGAGCAAAAACAGAGAAAGAAAATTATAGACAAATTTCCCTAATGAATATTGATGCTAAAATCTTAAATAAGATATTAGCAAGGAGATAACAGCAAGTGATCACCAGGATAATACACTATGACCAGGTGGGATTTATACCAGGAATGCAGGGTTGGTTCAACATTAGGAAAACTATCAACATAGTCAACCACATCAATAAGAAAACTATCCAAAATAATATGATTATCTCAATAGATGCAGAGAAAGCTTTTGACAAAATACAGCACCCATTCCTAATAAAAACACTAGAGAGCTTATTAAATTTACTGCTAATAAGCATTATCTACCTAATACTATCAGCAAACATTATATGTAATGGAGATAAGTTAGAGGCCTTCCCAATAAAATCAGGGTTGAAACAGGGATGTCCATTATCACCCCTATTATTTAATATTGTACTAGAAATGTTAGTATTAGCAATCAGAGAAGAAAAAGGAATTAAAGGAATCAGATTAGGCAAGGAGGAAATAAAACTATCACTCTTTGCAGATGATATGATGGTATACTTAGAGAATCCTAGAGAATCAATTCAAAAATTACTTGAAGCAATTAACAACTTTAGCCAAGTAGCAGGATCTAAAATAAATCCACATAAATCCTCAGCATTTCTTTACAGGACCAACAAAGTCCAGCAGTAAGAGATAGAAAGAGAAATTCCATTTAAAGAAATAGTAGATAATACAAGGTACTTGGGAGTATACTTACCAAGAAAAACCCAGGAACTCTATTAACACAATTACCAAACACTTTTCACACAAATCAAATCAGATCTAAATAACTGGAAAGATATCAATTTGCTCATGGATAGGCAGAGCTAATATAGTAAAAATGACAATTCTACCTAAATTAATTTACCTATTCAGCACCATACCAATCAGACTACCTAAAAATTATTTTATAGAGCTAGAAAAAATAATAACAAAGTTCATCTGGAAAAACAAAAAATCAAGAATATCAAGGAAAATAAATAATGAAAAATAATGCACAGGAAGGTGGGTTAGCTGTACCAAATCTGGACCTTTACTCCAAAGTGGCAGTCATCAAAACTATTTGTTACTTGCTAAGAAATATAGTGGAGGATCAATGGAATAGGCTAGGCACAGGAGACACAGTAGCAAATGATATTAGTAATGCAGAATTTGATAAACCCAAAGACTATAGCTTCTGGGATAGGAATTCGGTATTTGACAAAAACTCCTGGGAAAACTGGAAGATTGTATGGCAGAAATTAGGCATAGACCAACATCATACACCTTATACTAAAATAACATCAAAATGGATATGTGATTTAGACATAAGAGGTGATACCGTAGGTAAATTAGGAGAGGAAGGAATAGTCTACCTTTCAGATCTTGGGAAAGGAGAACAGTTTATGACCAAACAAGAGATAGAGAATATTATGAAATGCAAAATGGATGATTTTGATTACATTAAATTCAAAACTTTTTGTACAAATAGAAGCAATGCATCCAAAATTAGAAGGGGTGCAGAAAACTGGGAAGCAATTTTTATGGCCAGGACTTCTGATAAAGGTCTCATTTCCAAAATATATAGAGAATTGTAATGATTGAAATGATGCCGCCTGCTGGAGACTTACTGTAGGAAAGTTCCAACATGAGGAGAGGGCCTCTGAGGGCAGGACCATGTGTCTTTTCTTTGGCATCAGGAAGTGACATTTGCTTGTGAGAGGAAGAAGGGGGAGGCTGGCGGGCTGGCTTGCTCTCTTTCCTGTGGACTCTGGCAGAGAACAGAGGTAGGAATGCTTTCTCTGTTTAATAGATAGATGAATCTAGGCCTTTCTCTTTCTCTTCACTAAATTCTTATTCTCCTTAATACATGCTTAAAAGTCTAACTCTTGCTAAAACTTATAATTTATTGGCAACCACTCAATAGATTTTAGATACCATAGCTAGAATTTTAGCCCCGTATAGAACTAAATCACATTTATATGAATCCAAGTCATTCCCCAATTGAGCAATGGTCAAAGTATATGAACAGGCAGTTTTCTGATAAAGAAATGAAAGCTCTCCATTCCCATATGAAAAACTGCTCTAAGTCACTATTGATTAGAGTGATGCAAATTAAAACAACTCTCAGGTACTACCTGACACCTATCATATTGGCTAATATGACAAAAAAGGAAAATAATATATGTTGGAGAAGCTGTGGGAAAATTGGAACACTAATGTATCATTGGTGGAGCTGTGAACTGATCCAGCCATTCTGGAGAGCAATCTGGAATTATGCCCAAAGGGCTATAAAGTTGTGCATACCCTTTGACCCAGCAATACCACTTGGGGTCTTTTCCCCAAAGAGGTCATAAAAAACGGAAAAGGACCCACATGTACAAAAATATTTATAGTTGCTCTTTTTGTGGTGGCAAGGAATTGGAAATTGAGGGGTTGCCCATCAATTGGGGAATGGCTGAACAAGTTGTGGTATATGAATATAATGGAATTCTATTGTGCTGTAAGAAACAATGAGCAGGAGGAGTTCAGAGAAATCTGGAAGGACTTGCATGAACTGAAGATGAGTGAGATGATCAAAACCAGAAGAACATTTTACACAGTATCATCAACATTATGTGTTGATCTACTGTGAAAGACTAGATTCTTCTCACCAATACAATGGTACGGAAGAGTTCCAGGGGACCTATGATGGAAGGGGATCTCCAAATCCAGAAGAAAAAAAAAGAACTGTGAAATAGAGATTCTGATTGAACCATACTATTTCTTTTGCTTTTGGTGCTGTTTTTTTTTTCTATTTTGAGATTTTCCCTCAATGCACTAATTCTTCTCTTATAATATGACTAATGCAGAAATATATTTAATGTTTATATATATTATATATATATATATATATATAACCAATATCAGATTACCTGCTGTCTAGTGGAGGGGGGGAGGGAGGTGAGGGAGGGATCTGAAATTGGAAAGCTTGTATAAACAAATGTTGAGAACTATTTTTACATGTAACTGGAAAAAAATAAAATACTTTTATTAGAAAAAAAAGAGAAATAGACCAAACTAATACACATTGACAGCAGAATGTAAACTTCCTAAAGTCAGGTACTGTTTTTCATTTTTTGTCTTGGTGATCCCAGTATTGAACACAGGACCTTGCATACAGTAGGTGCATAATAAATGACTGTTGATGTAAACTGAATCAAATAGGGTTGAATTGGATTCATCGTATTTTGAATTCGATGTGCTGGTGTAAGCAATTGTTGTTTTTCTGCTTCTAAAATCATAGCTTAATAATTTGAATTGATCTCAAATATGCCTTAAAGAAATACCTTTTTAAAGAATGTAAACATTTATTAGGGTTACTACATGTTTAATGTTGTTATTTTTCAGGGCAAAGGAGGTTAAGTGACTTGCCGAGTGTCATACCACTAGTAAGTGTCAAGTGTTGGAATCATATTTGAACCCAGGTACTCCTGAATCCAGGGCAGGTGCTTTACCCAATGTGCCACCTAGCTGCCCCCTAGGGTTACTACATTTTTCATTAGTAAATGCTACAGTTATAGTATATCTGTATGCCAGCAAGGCCTTTAAGAAAACATATGAGATCATAATGGAAAAGATGAGGTATATTTAAGAAGAACAACTTTGGTAAGGAATGAGTACATTTGAATCTAGTTATGAGAATCTGGAATAATTAATAGATGGATTAGTGACTGCTTTAAGATTTATCCCCCACCATTATTAATTAATGGACTTACAGTAACTTGGAAATAGGTCTCTAATGGTGTGCTACAGCAATCTGTCCTGTAGTTTATCTATTCAACAGTTTAATTTATGATTTGGATGAAGACACAAATGGCACTCTTATCAAATTTCAGGCTAGCCTGAAGATAGATAGCTAGTTCCCTGGAAATGCAAAATTATATGAACAAACTAGAATCACATAGAAAAATCTCTTAAGATTAAATTAAAAGTGAAAAAATAAAGTCCTGTATTTAATAATTATGACCTTAAAAATAGACATTCCTGGCAAGATAGTGACATGAAAAAATTGTAGAGGAGCTCTGATCTCCAACACAAACTTCAGATAATATCTGAAAAAAGATCTTAAATAGATCAATCATAAAGAAAACTTTATAGAAACAGATGTAATATCACAAGTACACAAAAAGAAATAAGAAGATGCTGGACTAAGCACTACAAAATGAAGCTAGTGTAACCTTTAGTAAATGGGTTAGAAATAGTAAAAGGTAGAAGAGGCAGTCTACTATGAAAGCCATAATTAAATCTCATAACATCTTGAAATCAATCAGTATTCTAAGAAAGGGTGCATGAACAGCTTATGCTTCAATTTTCAGGATCTCAAAAAAACAAATCTCAACAAATGTCCTATTAAAACTGAGACTGGGGAAAGAACCACACACCACTATTGACACAGAGTTACCAGGCATGGAGAAACTAGAAACCACCAAAGGAGACAAGATCAGGAAAACACCAGGTTCTTAGCCAGAAAAACTTTCTGCATTGCTGAAATCAGTATGCTCTTTAACATGTAACTGGATCTGTTAGAATGACCAAAAAAGAATGGAACAAAACCCCAGTTTGGGGATTGTTCAAGGAAGACTAAGAGAAAAGCTAAGTCCAGAACCTGCAATAGATGATCAGGAGACTGAGAAAAAAATCATAGACAGTGGTAAAAGATGTTAATAATCCCATCCAGAATGGTACAAGCAGCAGCATCTAGTCTGCAGAGGCAAGAAAATCAAACTGGTAATCTAACCAAATTAGCCAAGAGGACTAGAAGAACTGACCAGAACATGAAGTCCTAATTTAAAACCCAAATCTGAAAATATAAGTAAACAGAAGAAATCACTAAATGCTGAGAAGAAATATTAGTAGTAAAGGGAATACCAAGAGATAAATTCAAAGAGTTTAATTTCACTATTATTTTAAAAGTTTTTGTGGGGAAATTAGTTTATTATGGAGGACAACTAGAATGGTAAATGAACTTAAAGATGAACATTTTAATTAGGAATAAAATGAACATTCTAAATGGAAAAAAGAGTAAATAGAGCAGAAGGTGAATGTCACAAATATTGTATTTTCCGAAAAGTAGAATAAAGCAATCAGAGATCAATGACTGAAAGAGACAAGAACAAGAATTGAATAAAGCCCACAGATTATTATTTATTTTAATTTAAGGTATAATCTTAATCACTATAATTGTTTACAGCAGCTCTCATTGTGGTGGCAAACTAGAAATTGTGGGAATGCCCATCATTTGAGGAAAGTCTGAACAAGTTTTGGTCTATGTTTGTGATAGAATACTATTGTGCTATAAGAAATGATGAGGTCAATGATTTTAGAAATGCATCAAAAGACTTGCATGAAATAATGAAGAGTAAAATGAGCCAAACCAAGAGAACATTGTGTACAGAAACAATAATATTATTTTAAGAACAACTTTGAGTGAATAAATTATTTTCAGTATTGTAAATATCCAAATGTACTATAATGGGTATATAAAGAAAGATGCTATTTGTGTCAAGAGAAAGAACTCAGAAAACTAATAAATAAATATATATATGGAAATACGTATATGTATGTATGTATATGTATAGAAATACATGCATACATTTTTAACTTATCAACATACATAGACATATATACATATACTCATGTGTCTAATACACATGTATATAAATATTTCTATGTATATTCCTCTTAATATCTAATGGCAGCAAACTCTATGGTGGGATGTAAGAGAGGGGAGAAAAAAATAAATTTACATAATTTTGTTGTATACTTTAAAAGATTTTGCACAGTATATTTGCAGTTTCATGTGCAATAATCTTTTTTATTATACTATGTTTTCAAAATGCTTTTTTATTCTATATATCAAAATTGTATATTTTTAAAATGTAAGCTATCTACTCTCAAAAATAACTGAGAGGTGATGTAATAGTTATTATAGTCCATTAAATCATGATCAAGAAAAATACTAGAATATATTATTTCAATTAATAATGACCATATCTATTACACTAAGGAAAGATAAAAAAGTCATATGAATCACTTCTGAAACTCCAAATCAAAAACTCCCTGGAAAGTCATAGGTCACATCCAGAGTTTCCAGATCAATTAAAAAGTCATTCATCAACCATTTATTGAGCACCTACTATATGCCAGGCTTTGGGATAAGTTCTATAGATACAAAACAACAACAACAAAAAAAGACAAACAACATCTCCTGTCCAAAAGGAGGCTAAATTTCAATAAGAGAGATAAGGAACAATGTAAATAAGATAAATTGGAAATATTCAAAAGAATGAAGTTGTTAGCATTAAGGGAGTATTGGGGAAAAGATTCTTGCAAAATGTGGGATGTTAGCTAAAACTTGAAGTAAGCCAAGGTAATAAAGAGGCAGATGAGGAAATCTCTTTCTGAACATAGGTGACAGAGAGTAAAAATGTCTGGAGTTGAGATGAATTGTCTGGTTTGAGGAATAGTAAGGAAGGCAGTGTCACTGTGTTCACAGTGAATTATATGTTTAATCTTAGAGGATAGTAGGCATCCATTAGAGTTTTGTTTTGTTTTGTTTTTGCAGGGCAGCAGGGGTTAACTTGAACAGTGTCTCACAGCTAGTAAGTGTCAAGTGTCTGAGACCAGATTTGAACTCAGGTTTTTCTAAATCCAGAGACAGTGCTTTATCAACCTCACCACCTAGCTGCCCCCATTAGAGTTAATTTAATGGGGAGAGCAATTGACATTGAAATTTCAATTTTAGGAAAATCAGTTTGACAAGTAATTAGAGAAGGACTTCAGTGGAGAGAAACTAAAGGTGAAAGACCAATCAACAGGTGGAGGTGATGAGGGCCCAGATCAAGGGTGGTGAGAGTGACAGGAGAAAACGGGACTGAAACAAGAGATGTTGTAAAGGTATAAATGACAGGATTTGACAACTAATTGGATATGGGGAGTGAGAGTGAATAGATATTAATGTCAATGATTTTGCAAGCGAGGGTGACTGGGGAAATGCTAGTACTCCCCATCATAATACTGAAGTTAGGAAAAAGGGAAGGAGCTTTTTTGGAAGGGGCTTATCATGAGTTCAATTTTATACATATTGAGTTAATGAATTCTTTAAAATATCCAGTTCAGAATGTCAATTGGATATGTGACAGTGGTGAAAAGGAGAGAACTTAGGGCTCTACAAATATATCTGGAAACCAACAACTTAGAGGTGATAACTGCATAGATGCTGATGATATTTTTATAAATCCAGTGGAATTTTATATATAAGAAGAGTGCTCGAGAAAGACTTTGAAGGTCACCAAGCATTAATAGGAGTGACCTGCACGGAGATACAGATAAAGATATAGAAAAGAAGTAAAAAAGATAAGTGGAAGGAAAACCAAGAGTGAACACATAAAAACAAACAAACAACAATGAGAAAAATGAGAGAAGAGAGTATCTAGGAGAATGTGATAACTGAAGGATTCTTCTTCTTCTTGTCCCTCCTTCATTCCAAAAGAGTACCAATGACATCAGGAGGGGGATATCTTGACTTGCACATGAATTGGATTTAAGTAAGTCAGGGCCTTGAAGTAGAAAGAAATCTTCATAATTTCTAATAGCCTTTTTAAATCCACTTTGTCCTTTGAGTTCATAGTGTTGAAGACTACAGAGAGGTCAAAGAAGAAAGTGGGATGAAAAAGGACATTAGAAATGATAAACAGATCACAATAAATGTGTTCATTCTATAAAGGACAAAAATGAAACCTTAAGAGAAATTTCAATCATTCTTAATAAAAAAAGACCAGAGATAAGCAGAAACTCTGAAATTTAAAAGTGAAATCTATTTCAATAATTGTGAGTAAATGTTGATGAAATACTTATATCCTAAGAAGTACAAAAGAGAGAAGTAACTCCCTTAAGAATCTTAATGTCATTAAAGGTTAAAGAAGAAGTTAATTAAGATAGACAGATGTCCTGGGAGCATAATTTTGTTCTGTCTTGTTAGTTTTAAGAGAAGGCAAGGGAGGTAAAATGAACATAACAGGGAATAAATGAGGAGGAAGAGTAAGAAACACTATTTCTCTTAAATAGGTCATACAACAATATGCAGAGACAAGGAAGTTGGGCAGACTGGGTAATTCCTGAATCTTACCTTTATATGAATTTGACAAAAGAGGATTGAATACATACATAACGAAACTCTGCTGAGTAAGGAATTGCCAATAGACAAAAATAGTGGGGAAAATAGAAAGTAGGAAAACAGTATAGCAGGAACTATATGTTTATAACAGCATCTCATGCCATACACCAACATAATCTCCACATGGATGTCCACCTAGATATGAAATGGAATATCATAAGAAATTAAGAGGAGCAAGGAAGAAAGTTCTTTCTCTGGATAAAGGAATAGTCCTTGATGAAATAAGGGATAGAGAAAACCACAGTACTTCAAATGGATATATTTATAATATAAAATTCAAAAAGGTCTTTGCATTAAAATGAAGTTAAAATTAAAAGCCTAACAGGTAACAATAAGAAACAAACAAATAAATTCTTGTCCTAAGTTATTTTGTAAAGGACTGATATCCAAGATATAGAGGGAAGAGTTACAAAATAAAACATGATACGTTATTCAATAAATAAATGCTTCAATATGAATGGGCATGTCTAAAAAAAGGGATAGAAGTTATCAATATCTGTATTAAGAATGTTCCATCACTAAAAAACGAAACAAAACAAAAAAAGGGGCAGTTAGATGGCGCAGTGGATAGAGCACCGACCCTGGAGTCAGGAGTACCTGAGTTCAAATCCGGCCTCAGACACTTAACACTTACTAGCTGTGTGGCCCTGGGCAAGTCGCTTAACCCCAATTGCCTCACTAAAAACAAAACAAAACAAAACAAAACAAGAATGTTCCAAATCATTAATGATAATAGAAATAGAAATTAAAATATCTCTGAAGTTTTATCGCACATTATGATATCTGTAAAGTTTTTATTAAAAAAGGAAAATGATCATTGTTGCAGTAGCTGCCAAAGGAGAGGCTATTGTTGAGTTTTCAATTGGTCCAACCATTTTGTATAGAAATTTATAGCTATCCTCCCCAAATCACAAAACTCTGTATACCATTTGATCAATAATACCATTGTTTAAAAAAATACCCTGATCAGATAAAAACAAAGAGAAAGGGTGTGTGTGTGTGTGTGTGTGTGTGTGTGTGTGTGTGTGTGTGTGTGTGTGTGTAAAATATATCATTCCATCACTAAAAACCTGGAAACATACATACAGGCCATCAGGCTGCACACTCTATTCTCCTGATAGAGAGGTAAACCAGATTAGAATTGTATCAATCAGTCCCCCAAATATTGTTGATTTTTAAGACCTTTAGTTTTTAGTTTTAAGCCATTTCCTTTGCCATTGTCTCCAAAAGGGGCAGAGTATTCTATCCTTGCACCCATTGGCTTGACTCCTTCCTACAAAGTGCTAATTTCTTAAAAGACCAAAACAAATTCTGAATCCAGTGAACCTTTTTTCATGTATGCAGATACCAAAAAGAATTCAAGGCAGTTCTACAGATTAAGGTATACCAGAAAATACAGGATAACAAATGAGCTTTTCCAGTAATAGTCAAATTTCTCAGCTAAATCAAGAGGAAATTTCCTGAAGTCTCTAGTTTGCCAAGTTAGAAGAGAAAGACCATTAAGATATCAGGCCCTCTTATATGTTTGCCACTTGGCAAAGTCTTCTCTTTCTCAAAGACTTTTTTCTTTTACTCACTCCTGGTTCTCATTCAACCTATCTGAAATATCCTTCTCTGTCTCTTTTACTAGATCCTCATCTTGCTCATACCCTCTAACCGTAGGTTTCCCTCAGGATTCTGGCCTAGTTCCTCCTCTCTTCTTCCTCTGCACTACTTCCATTGGTGACCCCATCATCTGCCATATATTTTAAATTACAATTTTTATGCTGATGATTCTAAAATTTAGCCATCCTGCTGAACTTCTCTTCTGATTTCTGATCTCTTATTTTTCACTGGCTTTCAATCAATACAAACAGTATATCTGGTAGGCATTTAAAAATAAACTTGTCCAAAACAGAAGTCATTGTAATTTCCTCTGAACTCTCGTACTTCCTAACCTCCTTATAACCTCCTTATTACTGTAGAGGGTATCACCCTCCCAGTTCCTCAGGTTCACAAACTAGAAATTTTCCTCAACTTCTTACTATCTCTCAACCCCATTATCTGTTTGTTATCAAGTCATATCAATTTCATCTCTACCACATCTCTTCTACCCATCCCCTTCTCTAACACTGTCCCAACTATAGTGAATGCCTTCATGACCTCACCCCTGGCATACCGCAATAGTCTTTCTTTCTTTCTTTCTTTCTTTCTTTCTTTCTTTCTTTCTTTCTTTCTTTCTTTCTTTCTTTCTTTCTTTCTTTCTTTTTATTTCTTTCTTTCTTTTTGCAGGGCGATGAGGGTTAAGTGACTTGCCCAGGGTCACACAGCTAGTAAGTGTCAAGTGTCTAAGGCTAGATTTGAACTCAGGTCCTCCTGAATCCAGGGCTGGAGCTTTATCCACTGTGCTACCTAGCTGCTCTCCATACTGCAATAGTCTTCTGGTGGGTCTATCTGCCTCAAGTTTCTTCAGATTCCAATCCATCCTCAATTCAGCTCCTAAAGTACAGGTCTGACCATGTTAACCCCATACTCAATAAATTCCATTGACTCCCTATTGTCTTCAAGATCAAACAATTTGGCACTCACACCATTTTTATAACCAAGCCCCACCAACCATTCCAGTATTCTTAGACTTATTCTACTATATTCAGTGACATTGGCCTCCTTTCTCTTCATGAATGAAACACTCCATTTCAAAGTTGTGGGCATTTTTTCTGGCTGTCCTTCATCCCTGTGATGCTCTTCCTCCTCAACTCTACCTACTGACTTGTGTGACTTCCTTTAAAACTGCAGCTTATATAGGAATTCTCTCCCTTGAGGTCGGTATATACCAGTGACATGGCGTCCCACTTTTGCTGACAACAAAGATACCTTTAGTGAACATCAGGATTGTTCTGATCCAGGCAAAAAATTGAAAGACCTTGTTACTTAGTTCACAGAGTGCTAACCCTTTCACAGCTTTCAAAGTTATCACTTCTCATCTTACAGATCAAGCAAAATACAGCGAATCCTTAGATTTCACTTTCCGGTAGAGTTAGACACTACCCTTCTCTACCTTTCCCATCTTGACAGTTATTTCTACATAAGGTCCTATAAATATAAGTTGAATGAACCAAAAAAGACAATCTGTGATAAGATGAATTACAATATCTTTAAGATACATAGTGGCCTCTTATTGCTAGACCCATTCTTATTTTCAAAAGTCATTTTGGTAAGCATCTTCTTCTGGTAAAATGAATTTGACTTCATATCTGGAATGCACATAATATAAGAATCCAACCTCAGATACTTGATACTTACTTGCTGTGTGACCTTGGGCAAGTCACTTATCCCCAATTGCCTCATCAAAAAAAACTCAAAACAAGAATGTGAGTGGCCATTGAATCCACATTCAAATTATAACTCCCCCTTTAACTTAACCTTGATGATGGTCTTTAAATCATACTGTTGTGACCTTGGATACCCTAAAACTTTCTTTGTCCCAAGACTTGTCCTTGACTTTTTTTTTTTACTAGCCAATGAAAAAGGCGAAAGAGGAGGAGAAGGCAGAGGTAGAAGAGGAAGAGGAGGTAAAGGAGGCAGAGGAGGTGGAGGAGATGCCAGCAGTAGTGGCTAGGTATCACAGTGGATAGAACACTGGGCTTGGAATTAGTGAGACACATGTTCATGAGTTCAAATCTGGCCTCAGATGTTTACTTACTACTTGTGGGACCCCGGACAAGTCACTTAACCCTGTTTGCCTCAGTTCCTCATTTGTGAAATGAGCTAGAGAATGAAATGGGTAACCACTTCAGTATCTTTGCCAAGAAAACACCAAAAGGGAGCACAAAGAGTCAGACAAGACTGAAAAAAAATGACTGAGCTGAAGTGATATGCAAATAAAGGAGCAAAGTAAAAATTAAATAAATAAATGATAGCAACATTATTTTGCCATTGCTTTCCTCTGTAGGATTTATATTGCTACTATCTTTGAAAACAGGTGATTAGTAGTATTAACTTACCTTGATTTGTCAAAAAGCATTCTAGAATAAGTCAAATTTAGATTTTCCTCATAGATCACTTTTGGCAAACTTCATAATTTATATCATTCTCTTAAGTATACTCATTGTGGTATAGCATAACTGCAGACAATTTGTGTTAGTCTGATCTCACCCATGTCTTTGGGTTTCACTACCCCAACTCACTAAAAGTTTCTGAAGTAGGCTATTTAAATGCATCAGAAACTTTATTTCACCATAGAATTTGCAGTTATTTTAACTTTATTTTACCCTGAAAAAATGTTAAACTTAGCATAAGCTTGCTACATTCTCACCATGTCCAAAATCTTTTCTGTGGTATGTTCTAGTATTATTCCCTATAATACCATGAATTGCAGCCTTGAAATTCCATATAAGACTAAAATCTGTTCACTCATTTTTTCTACATTATTTACATGCCAGTACTGTCATCCTTTAGTTTAGATTTGTCCAGGGCTCCATTCATACATACTTCCCCAAAAATCTATGGGATGATTTCCAAAGAGGCATAGCAGCTTAGGCTATTTAAGTGGGGGGGGAGGGGACAAGGGGAAGAAGGTGAAGGGTGGTATCATGTGCTAGGAGAATTACAGTTGTTCTGTGGAATTCTAGAGCATAGAACTAAGCCCTATCATTGAAAGTTAGAAAGGAGCACATTTTTGATCCATAAGTGCAAAAATGTTTTGGAGAACACCATGTTTTGTATAAACAGTATAAATGCATGTGCCAAAAAGTAGATGAAGCAGCTACATAGTATAAATAAAGTATAATAAGTGTAAAAACAACCCCCTTAGGGGCAGCTAGGTGGCACAGTGGATAGAGCACTGGCCCTGGAGTCAGGGGGACCTGAGTTGAGATCCAGCCTCAGACACTTAACACTTACCAGCTTTGAGACCCTGGGCAAGTCACTTAAACCCAATTGCCTCACAAAACAAAACAAAACAAAATTTTAAAAAATCCTTAATATCCCTGAATTCCTCAAAAAACAAACAAACAAACAAACAAAACCCTTCCTATAATGTCAAATAATTGTGTTGTATAAGAAATATTTGGAAACATGGACAAGAATCAAAGAGAATGAGAAGAGACTGGGGAGTTATGTTTGCTACTGGTTGAAAGAGCACTCAAACCAAAGATGTCTTGAGACTTTCAAAGTTTGTATGATAGAAATATAAGGAAGAACTTTTAGGCTCATTCAAATATGGAATGGGCAAGATTAAGCATATTTCAGCCAGTTCCCCATCTCCATGCTGCTAATGCAGGCAACCATTTAAGAACATTTTTGTTATTCAACTCATTTACAAAATAAGAGGGTGTTAATATTGGATATTCATGCATTTTTAAAGCAATTTCAGGGGCAAAATTATTTAAAAACTAGGAGAGGCTTTTCAAATAACTATAACTGGTCTGTAGTTATTTTGAATCTACAACTCTCTGCACAGCTCAAAATCATGTACTTGACAAAAGAAATATGCCCATTTTTTAAGGGAAAGAAATGACATTGTGGTTCAGGCTAATTGTTTTTTGTGAGGTTTTTACAGTCTGTCCCTCTTTGCTCTTTTAAAAGAGATAGGATTTCTTTGTGAATTAGCCAAAGCTGTGATGTTAATCTTGAGGAAGGTAGAATGATACAATGGAATGAATACTAAGTTTTGAATCAGAAGATAGGAGTTCAAGACATAACTTGTATTTGCTAACTGTATGCTTTAGTCAGGTTCCTTAGCCTAACGTGGCCCCAATTTCCTCATATGTAAAATTGGGAGGGGGTGGGGGAAGGAAATAGATGGCATCTGTAAAGAATTCATTGTTATTTGGGGTTTTTATGCCTCGGCACGCACTGGCTTGGGGCTCCACAAACCGCACAGTGCTCTACCCACTGGTTATAGCCATTGCCATGACACGGGCACACCATGTCATCACCACTTGCCAACACCTACATAGACCTGTCAAAATTATAATGATTGGAAGCCTAGAGAGGGCAGTCATTTGACTGTCAGAGCAGCCAGACAATTGTTTGGGGGCTGTGTGGGGTTTCTGGGAACGGGGAGAGGTTGCCATTCTAGCTGGAAGCTGGAAGGCAACAGGAGCTCTGCTGTGTATTCTCAGCTGATTCCTGGGCAGTGGTATTTTTCAGGTTGTGTAATTTCCCTTTCCTATATTGTTATTAGTATATTGTTTGTTAGCATTGGTTATGATATTCTGTTATTTTAAAAAATTTATTTATTGTTTATTGTTTATTATTTATTGTTCCATCAAGGAAATATCCCATGTTTCTTGATGAAACAAAGGAGGGACTGTAAAGTATTAATTGGTTTTTGAGGTTTTTATGCCTCTGTGTGCAGTGGCCTGGGGCTCCACAAACTGCACGGTGTTCCACTCACTGGTTGTGGCCTTTGCCATGGCGCTGGCACCTCACATCATCACCACTCGCCGATGTGTACATAGGCCTGGCAAAATTATAATGATTGGAAGCCTAGTGAGGGCAGTCATGTGACTGTCAGAGTGGCCAGTCAATTGGCTGAGGGCTCCGTGGGGCTTCTGGGAAGGGGGAGGGCAATTCTCCATTCTATCTGGAACCTGGAAGGTGACAGGAGCTCTGCTGTGTATTCTCAGCTGATTCCTGGGCAGTGGTATTTTTCAGGTTGTATAATTTCCCTTTCCCCATTTTATTTCCTTTCCCTTGATCCTACTGATCCTGTTTGTGTTTTTTTTTTATTTAAGTTCATTATTGTTAAAATAAATCCTGTTCTGTTTTGAGGGAGGCTGCTGGTCTCCTTCCTTGCCCCAATATTGTGGTGCGCTCCTTAGCTAACACTCCCCAATTAAAAATTGGTCCCCACACATCAGAGGTCCCTTTCAACTTTAGATATACAATAATCTTTGCTACCATGTAATTTCTATATAAAGGGAAATATCATATGTACATGTCAAGTTACATTGCTTGATATTGTATTAGCATGTATGGCTATGAATGTAGATATTTGTGTGTGTGCACTCATATTCCTGAGAAAATAACGGCTAACTCAAAGTATAAAATGGCATAAATATGTCAGCTTGGGAAAATAAAGAAAGATAGAAGAGTCCCAAGAAAATCTGCCATCAAGATATATCATTGCCCAATATCCTAGCCATAACATTTTTGAGCATATATTCTCATGTTGATGTTCAATATCACTGTTAATTTTTTTTTCTGTATAATTTATATACCTAGGAAAGTTTAGCTCTGATAAAGCATCTGCTGTGCAGAAGTACTTATTTTTCCCCTGTATAAAAGTTTGCAATGTAGATCACAAACAACCTGGTAAAGGTCACAAGTAAATCATTGACAAAGACAAGTTAATTGATTATAGGTATTTACTTACAGATAAACCTTCTTAGAAATAGTACATATCTTAATATACTCAGATTTTTTCTGGCAAGGCACTCCTTTTTCCTTGATGACATATAGATTTATGAATGTTACTTAGCTAAGTTTACTTGGATACACTATTTCTCAAAGGTCACATCAATTGATGTCTCAAGCCTATGCGTCTTAATATTTAATGTGTTCTCCAAAAGTCAAAGAAAAATTCTTTGGAAATCATAATCGAGACAAACTATTATAGTTTTAGATGATAAACAGTACTTATTAAAAAGGAAATCATAGGCAGGAAGACACAGGTAGCTGTTTCTTAATTTCAGTAGTTTATAATAGATTGTTGTGTTGGGTTGCAGGACATTTAGGAGACTTTGACTATATTTCTTTGATTACACAATTAAAATATGTAGGCTAAATAGGCCTTTGCTTGGCTAACATGCTGGTCCTAATTTAAAAAAAAAAAAGATTTTTGTCTCAGTATGACTTGGCCCAGGTGGACATATTAAAGAGGTCTGATATGAGAAAAACATTACTGAGTGAATTGTTTAAAGTAAACTTTGTTGTTCTCATTGTCTCATTGACTAACTATAATTCACTCCATTTATCACCCTGTTGAAAAGCAAACTGTGTTAAGTATGAATTCTGTCATCAAGAAAACTATACCTGCTGACAGTTTTCTACTTTAAAAAAAATTCTAATTTGAAACAATAAATTAATAGGAACAGACACAAAATGTGGTAATCTCTGGGACTTCTATAATTGTGTCTGCGTGTATGTTTAAGAATCAAGCAATGTGAGATAAAAATAAGAATGTAGGTAGACACTGGTGCTCATTTATCATTTTCCTATGAACATTTCTGTGAGAAAATCAGATATTTCCAAGCCACCAATCTCTTATCTCTAATGTGCAATTATGGTACATGTATGTTTTTATTCACTGAAGGCATCTAACATGTGTGAGTCTAGACTTTTAGTGAAGTTGGCAATGTAAAGTGTCATAGTAAAGCCAAGCTCTACCAGAGAAACCTGGAAAAATGATAAAGATGTACAAAAGCCCTAAAAGTTAGCCCATGTGGCTAGTATAAAACTACAATTATGCCAAAATTGGCTAGAATGGGTGGAGGCTGGGTGAGAGGTTAGAACAAGGAAGCCTTTGATAGATCATGTAACAAAGGAAAACATTTGAAGGAGTGTGAAAGAGTTCAACTCAGAAAACCAATGTGAACTCTGAAAGCTGTTGGGAGGCAGGAAGAGGAGGAGAGAAAATGAAAACTTCCCCAAAGAACTTGATACCAGTCAGAGCTCTAAAGAAAATTGCTTGACATTTGTTTCAGCCCCAATAATTTGGTGTCTTTCACTTAATCCCATTCCTGCATAGTTAGAACAAAATCAGAGGCTAAAACCAATTCTGAGTGATAACTATGCAGGGGGACAAGATCAAGCTGCATATTCTTTGGTTTGTTGAGAATGAGGAGAGTGAGGGCTAATGCAGCAACAAGGTTCTAGAAGCAAGGATATGCAAAAGGCTTGAGACATTAGGATCTTGGGGAAGCTAAGTGGCGCGGTGGATAGAGCACCAGCCCTGGAGTCAGGAGTACCTGAGTTCAAATCTGGCCTCAGGCACTTAACACTTACTAGCTGGGTGACCCTGGGCAAGTCAATTAACCCCTTGCCTCACCAAAACAAAAAAAAAAAAAGAAAGAAAAGAAAAAAAGAAAGATATTGGGATCTTAAATATTCCCCTAAAGCCTGTTAGTGACAAAGCAAAATATGGAACTGACTCCTGATTGAGGATCATACAAAGTAAATGAAAAGGATCAGTTGAAATCTGAAACTATGAAAGATTACATTGAGTCTAAGACAGGGGCAAGAGATCAAGGAAAAGGATAAAGCCTAACATCAGGAACTACATAATTAGCAGTAACTAGAGAAGTATCCAGGTTATAGAGTAACCTAAACAAGTCTTCCCTAATCCCTCTAAGACTGCAAAAATGGAAAAGGGTATAACAGGAAAGAGGGAACGGCCAAAGAAAAACAAGAAAACTAAGTCCAAACAATGAGGTTGACAATATGTGTAAAGAGAAGACACAAAACACAATGAAAAGAATATGAGAGTAAGAGAAGGACAAGGGGTAAACTTGGAAGAACAACCTCCACAAAACAACTATAAGTATAGTTCTGGGGTGTCGAGGGGAAGATGGCTTGGCCACAAGGAACACAGTTATAATTAGAGGAAATGAAGCACATTATAAAATGGAAATTTAGGATTGAAGTGATAGTTCTTAGTGGAAAAGAAAGCAAAGTATAACATCCAATGACTCCAGGAATCAATCAGAAATATTAGAGCAAAGTCAAAAGATTGAAAAGATGGGGGAAAATGAGGTATTTACTATCTAAAACAACTTACCTGAAAAAATTCAAGATAAAATCATTTTAGAATGACATCTCTCTGAAAACCACGAACAAACTGAAATATCATATTCAAAGAAATCATAAAAATAAACTCAGACTAAATTATTAGTACCAGATTGGGAAAAAATAACATAGAAAAACAAAAAATACCATCAATTACTCCCTGAAAGAAACTCACAAAGGAAAGGTTATTGGTATGGCATTGACAAAATCTGTGTCTGTGTTAAAAATAATACTGCAAACATAGAAGGAAAAAAAAAGAAATCTAATAGTGCTGTTGCTGGATGAGAGTATGAACAATTCTATTGCCATTTTGGCATAGTTCCAAATTGCTCTCCAGAATGGTTGGTTCAGTTCAAAACTCTACCAGCAGTGGATCAGCACCCATATTTTCCCACATTCCCTCCAACATCCAATATTTTCCCTTTTTTTGGTCATAGCCAATCTGAGAAGTGTGAGTGAAACCTGAGAGTTGTTTTAATTTGCATTTCTCTGATCAATAATGATCTAGAGTATTTTTTCATATAAATATAGATAACTTTGATTTATTTGTCTGAAAACTGCCTTTTCATATCCCTCAACTATTAACCAATTAGGGAATTTCTTGTATTTTTATAAATTTGACTCAGTTTTCTATTTGAGAAATGAGGCCTTTAATAGAGATATTTGTTTAAAAATTCTTTCCCCGTTTTCTTCTTCCCCTATGATCTTGGTTAGATTAGTGCTTAGATTAGTTTTCTTTGTGCAAAACCTTTTTAATTATATATATTCTAAATTACCTATTTTATATTTTGTGTTGTTCTCAATATCTTCTTTGGTCATAAGTTCTTCCTTTTGATCTCTTACTTTGCTTATTGTATCATTCTTTATGTGTAAATCATGTATCCATTTTGACCTTATATGGTGTGAGATGTTGGTCTATACTTAGTTTCTGACTTACAATTTTCCCAGCAGTTTTTGTCAAATAGTGAGTTTTTGTTCCAAAAGCTTGGATCTTTGATTTTTTCATATACTAGATTATTATAGTCATTTACTATAGTGCAATTGGCACCCATTCTATTCCACTCATCCACCTATCTCTTAACCAGTAGCAGATATTTTTGATAATTATCACTTTATAATATAGTTTGAGATATGATACTGCTAGACCACCTTCTTTTTTGCATTTTTTCATTGATTCCCTTGATATTCTTGAACACTTGTTCTTCTGTATGAATTTTATCTTTTTTTTCCAGATCTAAAAAATATTTTAATAATTTTATTGGTATAAAACTAAGTAAATAAATAAACTTAGGTAGGATTGTCATTTTTATTAATTGGCTATTTTCACCTATTTATCCCTCCCACTATTATGCCCTACCTTTTTCCTCCTCAAAAGTGTTTTATTTCTGTTTACTGCCTTCCCCAGTATCCCCTTCCCTGTATCAGTCCTCCCTTCCCTATATATTACCCCTAATCCTTCTTTTACTTCCTTATGTGGTAAGATAGATTTCTATATCCAACTGAGTGTGTGTGTTATTCCCTCTTGGTGCCAAGTTTGGTGAGACTAAGGTTTAATCTTTGCCAGCTACCCCCTGTCATTTCCTCCATTATAGAAGTTCTTTTTTGACTTTTCGTTGTTGTTGTTGTTGGACAATTTACCAAATTCAATTTCCCCCTTCCTTTTTCTTCCATGCAATTTCTTTCTTACTCTTTTATTTTGTTTTTTGGGGGTGTTATCTCAAAAATGTCAACTTATAACCACACCCTCTGTCCACATATTATCCTTCTAATTAGTCATAATAAAGTTGTTAAGATTTACAAATAAGGGGCACCTAGGTGGCACAGTGGATATAGCATCAGCCCTGGACTCAGGAGGACCTGAATTCAAATTCAAATCCAGCCTCAGACTCCTGACACTTACTATCTCTGTAACCTATGTCAAGTCACTTAAAAAACCCCATAAAAATAACAAAACAAAGAAAAAAAGCAGAGAAAAATTATAAATATAATTGTTCCATCAATGTCACTTTATAACTACATCCTCTGTCTACTTAAATTCCTTTTAGCTGCTCTTATAATAATGTTGTTAACACAAATATCTTCTTATATATAAATATAAACAATTTAACCTTATTGAATATCTTAATTTTTTTCTTTGTTTCTTTTTTACCCATTTATGTTTCATATGAGTGTTGTATTTGGAGGTCAAATTCAACTCTGGCATCTTAATCTTATATGCTTGAAAATCCTCTATTTCATTAAATATCCATTTTCTTCCTGAAAACTTACATTCAATTTTGCTGGGTAGGTGATTCTTGGTTGTAAACCTAACTCCTTTTCGTTCTGATATATCATATTTCAATTTCTGTGTGTATTTAATCTGGAAGGTGCCAAATCCTATATAATTCTGACTATAGTTCCACAATATTTGAATTGTTTCTTTTTGGCTGTTTGCATTACTTTCTTTCTTATTTGTGAACTTTGAAATTTAGCTATGATATTCCTGGGAATTTTCATTTTGGGATCTCTTTTATGCAGTGATTTGTTTCAATTTCTATTTTGCCCTCTAGTTCTAAGACATCAAGGCAGTTTTCTTTGATAATTTCTTGAAAGATATTGTGTAGGCTTTTTTTTTTTGGATCATTGCTTTCCAGTAGTCCAAAAAATGTTATATCATCTCTCCTGGATATATTGTCTACATCACTTTTTTTTCCTAATGTGAAATTTCACATTTTTTCTATTTTTTCACTTTTTTGATTTTGTTTTATTGTATCTTGATGTCTTATAGTGTCATTAGTTTCCACGTGTTCATTTCTAATTTTTAAAGAATTGTTTTCTTCAATAACCTTTTGTATTTTCATTTGCATTTGGCTAATTCTGTTTTTAGAGAGTTATTTTCCTCAGTAAATTTTAGTATATCTTTTCCATTGCTATTGACTCTTTTTTCATGTTTCTCTTGCATTCCTCTCATTTCTTTCCCCAAATTTTCTTCTACTTATCTAATTATTTGCTTTTTTTGTGTGAGGCAATTGGGGTTAAGTGACTTTCCCAGTGTCACACAGCCAGTAAGTGTTAAGTGTCTGAGGCCGGATTTGAACTCAGGTCTTCCTGACTCCAGGGCTGGTGCTCTATCCACTGTGCAATCTAGCTGCCCCTAATTATTTGCTTTTTTAAGGCCTTTTTAAGCTCCTGTAGGAAATCTTTTGTGGCCTGAGACCAATTTACATTTGTCTTTTAGGTTTTACCTGCAGCCATTTTGTTGCTATTGTCCTCCCATAAGTTTGTGCTTTGATCATCCCATCACCAAAGTAACTCTCTATAGTCAAACTTTATTGTAGATTTTTTTGCTCATTATTATGTCTTTTTCCATGACTTGGCATTTTTATGGGAGAGTTAGTCTCCATTCCTGAACTTTACCAAGTTTTGTTGTTGTTGTTGTTGTTGTTACTTTTGTTCTTATTTGTGGGCTTTCACTGGGCTTTAGTCCTTAGCTGCTTGCTTACTCTGTAGAGTAAGCCATCCTTCCAACCAATATTAGGGGTTGGTCTTCCCTTTTGGCCTCCCTTGGGTATGGGTTGACCTTTTCTGTGTGTTAACTGTAAAGAATTAATTGTTATTTGAGGTTTTTATGCCTCAAACCCTGCTGCTGGATTGCTATAGTTAACAATGTTTCTAGTGGCTGAACCTGGAGGATGGATCTGGTGGCTGGTTTGCCCCAGGAGTGGTGCACTGCTACTGGTTTATCTGTTAATAGGGCTTCTCTGTTAGCAAGTCCTGGAGAGTAATTTTGTTGCAAATCTTCCCAAAGTTTGGGGAACTGCTGTTTAGTTGCTATGGAAAAAAGAATCTCTTTTCTGGTAGGCCCCAGGGGTAGGATCTTGCTATTGGTCAGAAGTGTGGGTCAAGTCCGCCCCAGTGGTTTGTGCTGGAAGTGGGGTGGCTGGTGAGAGTCCCTGCTATACTGCCCAGTCTGTATGCTTGCCTAGGGAGGCTGCTGGTTTGCAGGAGGGTGGGTACTGACAGGTGCATTGCTCACTCTTAGAGCCCTACTTCAGGCTCCCTATAGTAAGCCTACCCCTGCTCTTGCTACTGCTGCTATTGTTGCTACTGCTTAGACCTCACTTCCCTCCCACCCAGATAAGACAGACCTTTCCTGCCTGGCTGGTAGGCTGTTTCTCTGTTCCTGGAATGATTCAGAGGCAGTTTTATATTGTTTTGAATGGGAAATTTGGCAGAACTACAGAGGGTTCCTTTTTCTCTCCACCATCTTAGCACTGAAAGTCTCCCAATTTTACATTAAAATTCTAGAAATTATGGGAATAAATAAAATATTCCTTAATCTGGTAAATAAGTTTTATTGGAAACAAAGAGCTAACAGGATCTGCAATTGAAAAATACCCCCCCCCAAAAGTAAGAAAAACACTTAACCCTCATTGCCACACACACACACAAAAGAAATAAAATAAGGAAAATACTAGAAATGTTTCCAATAAGATTAGGGGCAAACACAGGATTATTATTTAAAATAATTTTAGAACTACTAGTTATTTAAATAAGAAAAGAAAAAAATTGAAGGAATAAGCATAAGAAAAAAAGAATATATATGCCACAGATGTTATGAGGGGTTGCTTAAAAAACTTACATATTCAATGAAAATTAATAGAAATAATTAAGTTATATAAACTAATAGACTTTAATATACCATCAGATCCCAAATCATCAGCCCTTCTTTCTATTGAGAAAAAAAAAGAGATAGGAACAGAAACTTCATTCACAATTGCTACACAGTGTAAACAGTAGGAATGCACTAACAAAATACACAAAAGAGTTATATGAATACAGCTACAAAACACTTTGTAAAAATCAAGAGAAATAATTGGAGAAGAATTCATTGCTCATGCTCAGCTTTGCTAAATAGTTATACTATTTATATAGTAATACTATTCAATTTATAAATGGTTTTACTACTTCAGTTAATTTAGCTATTCAGTTCCACATGTCAAACTTAAAAAAGATTGACCCCAGAACAATTAACACCAAAATCACAGATAGGAAAAAAATGTTAAAAATCTCAAGGAAAATAATCAAAAGTGGGTAGGAAAAATCATAAAAAAATATCATGGCACTGGTTAAAATATAGACATTCAAAAGGGGATACATACAAGCAGGAAAATACTGTTACTACTATATTAAATTTAATAGATTATACATAAAGCTATATATACTACATTCAGAGATTTACATAAAAGTAGCAGCTACATAAACAAACTGTGGAACAAATTGATATAACTTAGAGTAAATGAGGATGACAGGTAGGTGTTCAAATAACAAGGTACTACAGAGAACTAAACGGCGAGGTATAAATGAAAGATATATCATAGTGTGCAGAACCCTAAGCAGAATGAGCATTTCTTTGCTGGAAACCAAAATGATTCATTGTAGACATTTTGGATAAAATATAGAAGAGAGGCGTTGAAAAAGGAATCATTTGATGTAGAACTAGAAGGCACCTCAGAAGTCATGTACTTGGAGAACTACCAAACAAATTATGGGTTCTAAATATGACAGATAAGAAATGAGAATACAGAGAAGCATGGGAAAATATGTTAACTGAGGGAAAGGTAAGAAGAATCACAAAAATTGTATATATAATGAATTAGTAAATGTCTTAATGATATAATTGTTTTTAATGCAGAATCAATAAAAAGAAAACAAAATGGCAATTATAATCATTGTGATACCTATATTTGGCAACAAAGAAGAAGTATGTATGAACTGAACTTCTCTCCATTCTTTGTAGAGGTGAGTACATATGAGTGTATATCACGGTATGTAATGTCAGACCTGATTTATATTTTAGTTAGTTCAGTTTAATTGTTTTTTAATAATAATTTCTTTTGTCTTTGCTAATAATAATGGCTATCTGGAAGGGGGAGAGTAAAGGTTACAATGAGAAATAAATTTTAATTAAAAACAGAAGATATCAATAAAAATCTAAAATTAAAAATCATCTAATCCAAACTCTAATTCAGTGCACATTATAGAATATCACTGACAAGTAGCCATATAATCCCCAATGTAACATTTGATACATTAGGTGATTCTTAAAATTTTTTTTAAATTATTTATTTATTTTTGCAGGCAATGGGGGTTAAGTGACTTGCCCAGGGTCACACAGCTAGTAAGTGTCAAGTATCTGAGGCCGGATTTGAACTCAGTTCCTCCTGAATCCAGGGTGGGTGCTTTAACCACTCCGCCATCTAGCTGCCCCAGGTGATATTTTTTTAAAAGTCAGGAGATACAATCAGGCTATCAGCAAAAATAATTATTTTTAATAACCAAGGAAGAGAGCACCCTAACAGACTCCTTTGACAAGACAAATGTCCTACTTTATACTAAGAACTTTGGGGGAAAGGGTTAATAATGCTTTATAAACAATTAATTCAGAATTTTTTTCTGGGTCCACTAGAGATGTTGTGTAGCACAATAACCTGAGAGCTGGTTCTGTAGCCAGGATGACTGAGCACTCAATCTTTCCTTTGACACTAATTAGTTGTATGACTGTTGGTAAGTCATTTAATATCTCCAAGCCTCTAAAAATAATAAGCAGGGTGTAAACTGTGGAGAGTTGAAAGGAAATTTTAGGTTTTTTAAAAAAAAAATGTTGGTTTTTTAAAATTTGGGTCAATAGCTCAGTGCTGTGACTTCAAACCATTCTCTCTGGTATCTGTATTTAAAACGACTCAAATCTTTAAAGCATCTATCTGACTGAAAAATACCTTTCTACAACCTTTACAGCATTGCAAATAAGAATCACTCTATTTCTTAATGGATTTCATCATGTAACACAAAAAGGGCTAGGATAGTTTTTTGGATGTCTGACTTCCCATTGAGATTCTGGGACAGAGACTTGCTATCTACTATAAGAAATTTGGTAATTGGTATTTTTAGAGATTACCTTTATATATCAGGTTAAAAATCATTTCTATACATAGCATGTATAGGAGGTATAGAACAGGTAGCTTAGAGTAGCAAATAGAGGACTAGGTTTAAAGACAGGGAGTTTCAAATTCCATCTCATATATTTACTAGTTCTGTGATCTTCAGAAAATGACATAATCTCTCTATGCCCCAAAGTACTCATCTGGAAAATGAAGGGGTTGGATTTAAGGGCTCAGAGCCTAATCTAGCTCTAATTAGATGATTCTATAGCCTGGGTTTAAACCCTTCCTATGACCCTAGGGAAGTCACTTAACTCTTTAGGGTACCATGCAACTTTTCCAAGATTATAAATTATTGAGAAGGTTCCTATAGTGTATGAAATCACAAAGACACCATTGCCTCCCCACCCCCCACCAAAATATTATTTGCATTTTTAAGCAGAATAAAATATTGAGGAAATGTGATTTCATGGATGAAAGAGTTAGTCCCGTTATACGCTTGATTAGGGGTAAATCTTAGTGAGTGAGTGAATGCCCCTGCTGCCTCCATCAATATTTTTAAAATAACATAGGCACATAAAGAGTATAGTGCCATCATGGGCAAAGTGAAATCTTTAAATGCATTCCTTAGCTGCTCTACACAGGAGGCAGAGGCAAGCTAATATCCTGAGCCTATGGAGGAAATCCATCAGTATGTCTATCTGCTGCTGTTTAGCACAGGCCTAAGGCATTTTTTTTAAAAAGTATTTATTTATTTATTTATTTTGGAATTCCCACAGTATCAGTTTAGCATGGGATTGATAAAGGCTAAAGAATGTTCTAAAATAATTAGGCCTCAGGTGGCTCAGAAGTTTTTTGAAATATTGTAACTAAATCAAAGTATATTCAGTCCAGATAAAACACGTGTCAAACTCATAGAATCCAGACCCTTATGCAAGGGAGACTGTGACATTCAATACCAGCTGTAACTTCCAGGTGGCCTTTAAAGATAGCCCCCAGGGTGAAAAGTTGCAGTAGTCTTGCCTGGAAAATTTGGAAATTCAAGTCTATAAGTTTTCCCAGAATGTCAAGTCTAATATAATTTAAAATAGTTCAGGTCAAGGGAAAAAAAAACATACCAAATGAAGTTTAATGTAACTAGAATGTTAATATAAGGTCTCTTGGAAGAGTTTGCAATTAATAATGTCCTTATAGTCATAAGTCTTCAGATTTCCTTACATCAAAGACAATATCCTTGCATAATAAAATATACAACATATTTTTTTGTTTTGTTTTGTGGGGAGCAATGGGATTATACAGGTATGCAACCTGGTCAAATAACATTTAGTATTCCAATTTAGGATGGTGATCTTTTAAAGGTAGATATAATGAATACTGATATAAGAAATGCATAAACTTGGGTACCACGTCCATTCATGATATTGCTCAACTTCTAAGGAAATATATTTTAAGGATGAAGTTTAAGGATACAGCTTGAGTTGGACTTCTTTAGTTTGAGATCCAAATAAAAGAGGGTTTATGTCTTAAAGAGACAAGATTGATACAGACAAATCTTTTCAACCTAATTATGAAGCATGAGTATTATAATCAAGGAAAAATAATATTTTTGCCTTCTCCTTACAAAGAGAAAATCATGAGCTCAAAGACAGGGTGGGGCATCCACCATGTTGGAAGATGAGCTTTTTGCTTTATTTTGGTTTTGTTCTGTTTTTCTGGGTCACAGAGAAGGATGAGGGGCAGTAAAATGCAACTGAGGTCAAAGTGGTTGGCAGCAACAAAAGAAAGGATTGACAGAGAGATGATTTGATATTGAGGGAGACAAAGATACTCCAGACGGTTCTTTAAATATTGACTAATTTAGGTTTTGATGAGACTAGAGCTATCCCCTGCTCACTACTCTACCTAATCAAACCCAAAGTTAAAGTTCTGCGTGTGTCTGGCCTGTCACTAGCATCTTTACTTAATAGAACTGAGTCACATACTTTATAATTAACTATAATTTATGGAAAACAAAAATTAAGGATTAGGAGTAGTTTAGTAAAAAACTTTAAAAATCCATAAAACAAACCTGATATTTTCTGTGATTGGCATTAGAGAAGAGAAAGAAGCATCTCATTGATCTCAAGGAATGATAACAACAAAATGTCAATCCTTTTTATCATAGCTAATTGACTAGATAATCTTATCATCCTTCTAAGTTCCTAAATGGAGGCAGACAAATCAAGTTAAGCAAGACCATGCATCCCCAGGGAAATCAATTCTTTAATATCCAGATTCAAATAGTTTGGAACAAAGGAATCCCCATGAAGTTTTATCACACACACACACACACACACACACACAATCACAGATGAAAGAAAGTGTACAGGTTGTTACATAATAGTTTTTAGCATGAGAACCTCGAATTTCCCAGATTTGCAAAAAAAGGAATCAAAAGAGTCTCTGAATTCCATTTACATCCAAGTGTAAGCCCATCATCATTGATTCTATTTCCCCATATAAGACATGCCAAAATAAATAAATAAATAAACATAAAATGAAAAAATATTTCAATCCATTCTTAGAGTACATCTTGGAGGTCAATAGCATTTTTCGTAACGAGTACTTTGGAATTGTCTTGAATCATTATCTTGATTAGATTATCTAAATCTTTCACAGTTGAAAATCTTTAAAATATTTCTGTTACTGGACACAAGATTCTACTGGTTCTGCTAATTTCACTTTACATCAGTTCATACAAATATCCCCAGGTTTTTCTGAATCCCTCTGCCCCCTTCATCATTTCCTATAGTACAATAACTTAGCATCACAAATCATATATTACAACTTATTCAGGTATTCCCCAATAGACGGACATCTCCTTAATTTCCAATTATTTGCCATGATAAAAGAGCTGATATTATGCATGCACAGGCACATATAAACAACATATATATATGTATATATGTGTGTGTGTGTGTAATGTACTTTTGTACACATATGACCTTTTCCTTTTTCTTTGATCTCTTTGGATTTTTATGATAGGGCTTAGTGATATGGTATGGCTACAACAGAGGATATGCACAGGATTATTTCTTTTTTTCTTTTCTGTCATGTTAGCCAATGTGATAGATGTGGGGTGATACCTCAGGGTTATTTTAATTGGCATTTTTCTATTCCATAGTGATTTTAAGCTTTTTTCATCTGACACTTTTTTTTCCCCTTTGGGAAAACTACCTGTTCATTTGCTTTAACTATTTACAATTGGAGTTTGTTTTTTGTTTAAATCAATTTGGTTCAGTTCCCTATATATTTATTTAAGAAATGCATCCTTTGGCAGAGAAACTTGCTATAAAATTCTCCTCCTGTCTACCCATTTCCTGTTTTCTTTCCCATTTTAGCTACATTGTTTTTTTTTGTGCAAAACCTTTTCAGTTTTATGTATTTGTACATTTCATTTCCTATGATGATCTCTATCTCTTCTTTGATCACAAACTCTCTTACACATATAACTGAGAGATACATTTTCCATGTTTTGTTAACTTAGTTAAATAACCTGTTTTTGGTCTAAATCATGTATACATTTTGATCTCATCTTGGTATATTATATGAGATGTTGGTTGATGCCTTTTTTCTGTCAAACTGCTGTCCAGTTTTCTCAGCTTTTTTAATACAATTATGAGTTCTTGCCCCGAAATCTTAGATATTTATGTTTAAAAGTATTAATTTGCTGCTGTGCATTATGTACCTACTCTATTCTACTGATGTACAATACTTTTAAATAGTAAGTACCTGATTGTTTCCATAATTTCTACTTTCTCATGTAATTTGAAATTCGGTACTGCTAGGACATCTTCATTCAGATTTTTTTCATTGGTTCTCTTGATAGTCTTGATGTTCTAGGTGTTTTTGAATGTCTCTTTTTAAAAAAATAATTATTGGTCATTTGATAGGGCACTGGATAAGAAAATCAATTTAGGAAAAATTATTTTCATTATATTGCATTTGTTTAATCAAAACAATTAATATATTTCTAATTGTTTACAAGTCTTTGTGTGAAAAGTGTTTTTAATTGCTTTCATGTAATTCCTTGGGTTTTCCATAACAGGTAGACATCTGAGTATTTTATATTATTTGCACATTTTTTTTTGTGAGGCAATTGGGGTTAAGTGACTTGCCCAGGGTCACACAGCTAGTAAGTGTTAAGTGTCTGAGTTCGGATTTGAACTCAGGTACTCCTGACTCCAGGGCCGGTGCTCTATCCACTGCACCACCTAGCTGCCCCATTTGCACATATTTTAAAGGGAATTACTCTATCTCTTTTTATGAGGTTTTATTTGTGATATATAGAAATGTTGATGATTTTGAGAGTTTATTTCATATCCAGAAACCTTGCTGAAAGTTGTTCATTGAATCAACTAGTTGTTGTTGTTTTTAAGTTAATTCTCTAAGCTTTTGTAAGTATACTATCATATTATCTGCAAAGAATGGTAATTGTGTTTCCTCATTGCCTATTCTTATTCTTATTCTTATTCCTTTAATTTATTTTTCTTGTCTTATTTGTATAGATACAATTTCCAGTACAATATTGAATAAGAGTGGTGATAATGGACATCCTTTTTTCAATCAAGGTCTTATTGGGAAGTGTTCAAGTTTTTGTCTATTGCAGATAATGTCTGCTCTTGGTTTTATAAAGATAATACTTAAATTAAGTAATATTTATTCCCAAGCTTTCAAATTGTTTAAAATCAAAACAAATGTAATCTTTTTTCAAAAGTTTTTTTTTCTTTAGTGTTGTAATAATATTTTTCTTGTTTGCTATTTATATTATATTTTATGTCTCATAACAACTATTATTTTTATTGTATCAATTATTATAACATATAATATCAATTATGTTGTATGAATTGTTATATTGTATCAATTATATATGATATCTTATAGCCTATCATATCATGTCATATTATATTATATATGTCATTTTGTGCTTCAGTGTGATGCAATATGATATCACTTTTATTTTCATAGCAAAGAACTCAAAATTTCTGGGAAGTTCATCATTTGGAGAATGGCTGAACAAGATGTGGTGAATGATTTTGATGGAATATAATTGTACAATAAGAAAAAAGGAGCTCAATGATTTTATAAAGAAAACATGGAAAGACTTGCATGAAATAATGAAGAACAAAATAAGCAGAACTAAGAGTAATGGCAATATTTATTTTAAGAACAACTTTGAGTGAATAAGTTATTTTGACTATTATAAATATTCAAATTGACTACAAAAGGCAAATGACAAAAGATGCTATCTGCATCTAGAGAAAGAGCTGATAAATAGAAGTATGTATAGAATAATTTTATTTTTATTACATTTATATCATAATTTGTAGCTATAATGATTATAATGCCTATTTTTTTTCTAATGGTAGCCATCTCTATTGTGGTGGGAGAGTGGAAAAAATAAAAAGACATTTACCTGATAATATATATTTGAAAGGAATAGCAAGTTGTGCATAGTAGATTTGTAGTTCCATTTGCATTACTATTTTGTATTGTAGTGTGTTATGGAAATGCTTGTGTAATTACATAAATTAAAAATAAAATTTAATAATAAAATTATTTTAAGTAAAGTATACTTATAGTTTTCCTAAGACTGGATGTTCCTTGCATTTCTGGTATAAATCCTATTTAGTCATAGTGTATATCTTTGTGATATATTGCTGTAATCTTTTTGCTAATATTTGTATCGATGTGCATTTTTAAAAAATGGTATATATATATTTTTTTCTCTGATTTTGCTCTCCCTAGTTTAGGTATTGGAAACATATTTTTGTCATAAAAGAAATTTAGTAGGACTCTTTTTTCCCCTATTATTTTATTTTGTTTATTTATTTGTTTATTTATTTTGTGAGGCAATTGGGGTTAAGTGACTTGCCCAGGGTCACACAGCTAGTAAGTGTCAAGTGTCTGATGTTGGATTTGAACTCAGGTCCTCCTGACTCCAGGGCTAGTGCTCTATCCACTGCACCACCTAGCTGCTCCTCCCCATTCTTTTAAATGGTTAATGTTGCTCCTTAAAAGTCTGGTAGAATTAAATTGTAAGTTCACCTGTTCCTTGGAATTTTTTCTTAGGGAGCTCCTTTGTGACTTGTTCATTTTCTTTTACTTTTAAAAATATTTTTATTTCCCAGCTACATGTAAAAATACATTTGTTTTTGAAGATTTTGAGTTCCAAATTCTCCCCCTTTCTGCAGCCAAGCCTCTCTCAGCCATTGGAAAGGCAAGAAAATGAGTAAGTAAGTAAGTAAGTAGGCTTCCAACAGTCACGGATGACCATGGATCAGTACCTTGAAGAGCCACAGGCCACAGTGTGTCTAGGCAGTCTGATACGGGAGCCTCGGCTCCTGTTGCAATGAGCACATTGGAAAACTTTACTCTCTGTTTCCTGTAGGGTCCTGTGTCTCATTCGTTTTTCTTCCTCCAGAGCTTGGAGGCCCATCTCAGCTGCCCACAAGCTGCTCCTGAGTATTGAACTCTGCGGTCCTTGGCCATCTCCTCCCAGCTGCCGGTGTCTATTCCCAGAGCCCTCAAATTTCCCTTGCGTACATCTCTGTAGCGAAGCTGAGGGTGTCCAGCAGGTCTTTGGCCTGAGGCTAACTCACCATAGAGTAGGTCTTTAGGAATGAGCCCATCTTGCATGCGGTACACATGACTGAGCCAGCATAGCCATCTTTGTTTCAGTAGCGTGTAGATGCTCGGAAGTTGCAAGCGTTGGAGCACTTCTGTGTTGGTGATCCTATCTGACCCAGATATGCCAAGGATGCACCGAAGGCAGTGCATATGAAAGCGGTTAAGCTTCTTCTCTTGTCTAGTGTATGTAGTCCATGTTTCACTGCCATACAGTAAGGTACTCAGGACTCATGCTCAATAGACAGCAAATTTGGTCCCTCTTGTTTGCCCAGACATGCTTGGGCAAGCTTAGACATGCTTGAAGTAACTTTCCCAATCCTATGATTGATCTCAGAATCAAGTGACAAATTGTCACTGACAATAGAGCCAAGATACGAGAATCGGCTTACGACATCCAACTGGTAGCTACCAATGTGTATCAATGGAGGCGACATAGCACTCTGACACGTGACTTTTGTCTTTTTAAGATTAATGGTTAAGCCAAAGTCCATGCAAGCTTGGGAGAAGCGATCCATCATGGTCTGCAATTCACGCTCTGAGTGACAGGCAAGTGTGGCATCATTGGCAAAAAGCAGGTCTCTAAGGGTGCTACCTCTCACTTTGGTTTTGGATCTCAGACATGAAATGTTGGACAGGCCTCCATCCCACCGGGAATGCAGATAGATGCCATCAGCTGATGAACCAAAAGCATGAAGTAATAGCATGGAGAAGAAAATTCCAAAGAGCATGGGATCAAGCACGCATCCTTTCTTGCCTCCGCTGTTTTTGCTGAATGCTTGAGAGGTGTTGCCTTCAAACTGTCTGACACCCTGCATGTTGCAATGAAAGGAGCGAATGAGGTTATGGAGTTTAGGAAGGCAACCAATTCTCAAGAGAATTTCGAAAAGACCTTCGCTGTTAACTGTATCAAACACTTTGTTCAGGTCTATGAAGGCTATGAAGAGGGGTTTTCTTTGTTCTCTGAACTTCTCTTGCAGTTGGCAAAGTGAGAAAGTCATATAAATCATTGACCGCCTTGCTAGAAAGCCACATAGCGATTTGGGGTAAACACGGTTGGCAAGTTTATGCAGTCTAAGCAAGATGACCTTGGCAAACATCTTCCCAACCATGCTGAGAAGTGAAATTCCTCCGTAGTTCTTATAGTCACTCCTGTCTCCACTGTTCTTAAAAAGAGTAACTATACGGGCATCACGCATATCCTGTGGCACTTCACCTTCTTTCCAACACAGGCACAACAATTCATGCAGGGCTTTTAAGAGAATGTTTTTAGAGCATTTGATCAATTCAGCTGTGATACCGCCTGCACCAAGAGCTTTTCCACATCTTAGGGAGCTAATTGCATTCTCAAGTTCCTCAAGTGTGGGCACATTGTCCAACTCCTGTAGTACAGGGAAGGACTCCATGATGTTTAAAGCTGACTCTGTGATAGAATTTCTGATGGTGTACAACTCAGAAAAGTGCTCTACCCATCTTTCCATTTGCTTAACTCTGTCTATAATGTACTCTCCAGTGCTGGACTTGAGGGGAGCTGTCTTGCTCTGAGTGGTTCCACAAGTTTTCTTGATGCCTTCATACTGATATTTCCCATGTTAGCAGAAACCTGTATTCCTTCACTGAGCTCAACCCAATATTCGTTCACACACCACCTCGAGATTCCCCGAGCATTTCTTCTCGCAGCACTAGTTTCTGAAGAGCACTTTCATTTGGGGAGCATTTGTATTCAATGAGTGCCCTGCACTTGGCTTCAAACCAGTCATTTGTTTTGCTGGTCCTCTTCCCAAAGACATCAAGAGCAAGTCTGTGGACACTCTCATGTATCTGTTTCCATTTTTCAGCAGCTGATGTAGCAGGAGAAGACGCGATCAATGTATTCTTGAGAGATCTCAAAAACTGATCCACCTTGCTGAGATTCATGGTTTTGCTAGTGTCAATACAAGATAGCCCTGTTGGTTTAAGGTTATGCAATGTTTTGGGCCGGAGCCTCACTTTACAACAAACTAGTGAGTGATCAGTGTCACTATCAGCACTGTGGTATGACCACGTGTTAAGAATGCACTTGAGAGCAGACCGCCTGGTTATTATTAAGTCCAATTGGTGCCAATGTTACAATCTGGGATGTCTCCATGATACTTTGTGCTGTGGCTTGGACTTATAAAATGAGTTGGATATACACAAATCATGGTAAGCGCAAAACTCCAACAGTCTTTGCCCATTTTCATTAATCTTTCCAACGTCATATGGCCCAAGGCATGTTGGCCAGGACACATGGTCAGAGCTAATTCTTGCATTAAAATCACTGAGAAGAATGATGAATTTATATCTGGGGATAGCTCCTAACGTTGCTTCCAGCTTATCATAGAATTCATCTTTGGTCTGTTGTGAAGCTGTTAATGTCGGAGTCTATACATTGATAAGGTTCACAGGGCCTTCGATTGTGTTCAGACGAAGTGTGAGCAGTCTCTCAGTACCATCGCCGATCAATTCAATCATTTTCAGCAACGTGTTTTTCACAGCAAAGCACACACCATGTTCCCGTGGTTCTACCGAAGTTTTGCCATTCCAGAAGAATGTGTAATCCTTTTCTTTCAGCCTTCTAGAGTCTGTGATTCACTTTTCCTGCAAAGCCACAATGTCAACATTTAGTCTCCATAGCTCATTGTTTATCACTGCTGTTTCCTGAAAGTCTCTGACTGCTTGTAGGTCATTTGAGAGTTCGGTCATAATAGTCCGGACATTCCAACTGTCCAACTTTAGGACTGATGGCTTGGAATGTGAGTTAACTTTATTGTTTGCTGGTGCCAATGCTTCAGTTCACCTGTCAGGCCGTAACCTTAATCCCCATGCACCGAATCAGGAAGATGAACTGTGACGGGACAACAGCTTACTGACTGGTGTTTGCCCAGCTTAAGGCGGGCGGTAGATGTCCAGTGGAACTTGATCATTCCTCCCACTGTCGAATGCAGCCCCTGGCATCAAGCCTTACGTCAGTTGGGGAAGTGACTTATAACCAGTAACTGCCACATCCAGTGTTATATCTACCCCATGAGGAGTAGCTGGAATATCCTCTCCAGGGTGCTGGCCTGGGCAGATCAATATGGAAAACAAGCTGTTGCCCATGCAGCAGGTTTTCCCTTTCCATGATATTGATGGATCCAAAGGAGAGGCAGAGCCAGCACAGTTTGGCACCAGGAGTTGCCAGAGGGATGGGATGTCCAACATCCAACTGCCTAAGGGACTCCGACTCCTGATTTTTCCTCGGGGTTAACTCCTGAAGCCTTTCCCATATATGGGTATAGCCGCAAGGCAGCAGAGGTTTAAAATCAGGGTTTCCTTCCCCTAGGCAAGTTGCCTGCCAAGGCTGATGTGCCCCACCTGCCCGAAGAGACTGGTTTTAAGGTGCCAGTGACTTGCTTTCGCCCCTTCTGTTAACGGAAACAGTTCCGCCATGAGAAGGCCAGGAATTGGGCTTCGGTTGTCAGAGGCTATTTGAGACGCATGCCATTGGAGCATTTTATAGAGAGTGGGAGCTTATCCCCACTCCCACCCCGGGCATGACAACCTTTGGAACCAAAACCTTCATAGTGCCTTTGTAAATGACCATAAGATGGTGCAGATTGGTTCTGAAAAAAAAGATTCTTTAATTATATTACCCTACCAGTTTGAATTTTGTTTAATATCTTCAACACAAGTGAATTCCTTTGGAACAACTGTATGATCATTTTTCTGTGCTATTTCCTAGTTGACTTACTTCTAATCATTAATATCCAGCCATTTAAAAAATATATTATTGTCCCATCCATAACATGGGTTCTCCACCCATTTTTTAAAAAAATATTATTAACCTTTATTATCAAAATGTAAAACAGTTTTGAATATTGTGTTTGTTTTCACATTTGTAAAATGTAAATATATATTACAATCACAATGTATTATGATGGGAACACAACAGAAATTCATCAATTCAAAAATGAAAAATGCATATGTACAATATAAAAATGAATCTTTGTTAAATATTCAGAATATCTTCTTTATATTATAAAGTATCATTTTTATGAAGTGTCCTCCTATGCATATTTTGTACAAGGATCCTTAATCATGTTCTACTTTGTTTTCTCATTCTTTATATTTCATTTTCAGAATTTTTTTTCAATGAACATAATTCTGTGATCACAAACTGCATATTTTTTTGGTGAGGCAGTTGAGGTTAAGTGACTTGTCCAGGGTCACACAACTAGTGTCAAGTGTCTGAGGCCGGATTTGAACTAAGGTCCTCCTGACTCCAGGGTCAGTGCTCTAGCGACTGCACCACCTAGATGCCCCTACAAACTGCATTTTAAAAACCTATCATATAATCCTAAAAAGACACATTATTTCACACGTATGTAATTTCATTTTTGTTTTAGCTTTTGAAAATAGAACTTTGATTTTCAATCTCTAAGAACTCTTTCACATGTGCCCTTTGACTTTTAAAGTCTTACTATTAATTTTTAATTTTTTCTCCATGGGAAGTATCTGTTAACTTCAAAGTAAGCTGCTTTCCACGTGGAAAAGATAAATGGTTGCATGGGAGTGGGGAGAGGAGGGTAAAAGTAACCTATGAAATTCAAAAAAAGTGCAAGTATTCTAAGTTAATATTGAACCATGAACTCTATTGTATGTGGAGAGCCTGAAACAATCATGGCTCATCCAAATTGGAGGAAATAGATCTTTGATTTCCTCTGAGGCCAGAAATGCAAAAATGTAAATAAAAGGTATTAATGTTCTTGTAAACTAATTACAAAGATTTGTAACACATCTATGGCCAGATCCATTTAAGACTTATAAAAACTTATCTCTTGTGGAGTTAAATGGAGGAACTTCTTTAGAAGATCAGATCTTTAAAAAGCTAAACCCAAGATACAGAATTAAACAGAGTGTTATACACTGAAACTAACTTTATAAAATATATTATCAAAAAGAATGAGGGTAGAGAAGGGAATGTATCCCTTCTACTCCTCCCATTGGCCACAGAATCCAGTAGCACCTTGTCTAGAGGAGAAAATCCCTCCATTTGTTTGACAGTTTGCAATTTCAAGAGCAAGCAAAATTGAGAGACCAGGGATACATTCTATAGACCTACATGGATACATAAAGATGATCAGTTGAAGGAAGAAGCACCTTTAAGGAACAAGGCAACTGAAAATATAGAAGAGAGCATATGTAGTTAAGACTCCAGAAATCCAGCTGGCCAATTTAGCAAGTGGAGATCTTGTACCCAAAAGAAATTTTGTGAAAAAATCTATGAAGAGATCATAGACTTCTAGGCTCAGCTGTAACAAGAGTCCCCCAAATATATTAATTTCCAAGTTTAAGCTTACTCTTTCCATGAATACTTATCCTATTTCTGGGAGAAGATACTCCATATTTATGGGGGGGAATATTTTATAGCTATTTCTCTAATATATCATTTTATGAAATGTCTTTGTTCAAAGTTATTTGTATCTACTAGCTAATAGCTAATGGGAAGCACACAAGTCGGGGCTCCTGAGCTCTAATGTTAGGAGCACCAACATAAAGGTTAACCTAAAATTCCAACAGCAGTCAAACTTTGAGATCTCAATGTTTAACTATGAGTCTGTCCATAAATATAAAAGTACATATGAGATATTCTATAATGTAATATCATGCAAGCATTAGTGGACAGTATGAAAAGACATAAAATTTGAACTCTTTTCTCCTCCATCCCATTTTAAGCTATAAATCAATATTATATTTTAATGATTGTGTATTTCCTGGTAAAAATCATTACATTATTAGGCTAGCATAGTGAGGAAGTCAGTACTTGAGTAAAAATGACTAAGAGTAACAACCTAATCAGACAAAAAGGAATAAGGAACAATGAGTGTGATTTTGCAAGTCAAAAAAAAAAAACATATCAGCATGAATAGAACAAAGAAAATAATGTTATAAGACCAAAGAAATTGGGTGTAGTGACTTTCTTTCATCAAAACTTCACCTCAGACTATACAAGGTAACTCTGGCCAATAGCTCTTGGAGTTGTAATGAGTTAAGGGACATTACAAAAAGGAACCTACTTTCTACCTATTTTCTTGAATCATCAGAGTAAAAGGCAAAGGCATGCAATTATATGTGTCTGTGTCAAATTGCAACCCATCTGTAACTTACTGTTTTATAAAGTTACTTGAGTTTCAGTGCGTGTCAGTGACTTGAGCATGATTACACAGGTAGCAAATGTCAGATGTCTTATTTAAATTCAGGTCTTCCTGATTCCAAGTCCATTATTCTGTTTTTATATCTCATGCTTCTTATTCTTTTTCCTCAGTATTATTCAAATGAAGGATTCTCTGTATACAGTGCTACCCCATGTACATTTCTTTATCACGACTGTGGCAGCTAGGTGGTATAATGAATAGAGCCTTGGGCCTGGTATCTGGAAGATTGAGTTCAAATCTGATCTCTGAAAATTGCTAGCTGTGCGGCATGGGTAAGTCACTTAACCTTTTTTGTCTCAGTTTTCTCAACTGTAAAAAGGGGATAAACATAGTACCTATGTGTCTTTTCATACTGTCCACTAATACTTGCATGATATTACTTATGCTATCATGGAGGTTAAAAATTGAATTATTTTTCCTTATGTTTTATTTTTGTCAGCTAAAAAATAAATAGTAACCTATAAGTAATGGGCATCAAGTTCTTGTCCCTTGATTAGAAATGATAAATTGGAAGTCTTTGGGAAACATCCTTGCTTACTGGGTTAGCTTTCATAAATTAGGAGTCATTTGCTTAATAGCTATGCCATGTCAGGCTTTATGAACACCAGACCATATTCAACCATAAATTCCTCATAGTAGATAACAAATTGTATGCAATAAGATAGTTACTTCAAGACATCAAGGAGTCATTCTATATAGGATGATATTCAATAACATCCAACGAATCAAACTGACATACAAATATTAAACACTATACTTAACAAAGGAATGTTAAGGGTTAAAATTCTAGCTAAACTGTCTAAAATATCTAATGAGTGGTCGCCAATAAATTATAAGCTTTAGCAAGAGTTAGACTTTTAAGCATTTATTAAGGAGAATAAGAATTTGGTAAAGAGAGAGAAAAAGGCCTAGATTTCTATCTATTAAAGGGAGAGCACATTTCTAGCTCCCTTCTCCGCCAGAGTCCAGAGGAAAGGAGCCCCAGAGTCAGCGCCAGTCTCTTCCTTCCTCCTCCCACTAGCCCGCGTCACTTCCTGACTCCTGGTCTTGCCCTCAAAAGACCTTCCCTTCATGGCCAGAACTCTTCTACAGTTAGTATCCAGCAGGTGGCGTTATTCCAATCGTTACAGTCCCCCCTGTTGTTCCTCAAGAAACAAAATGTTTCCTTGACGGAACAGTAAAAAGAATATAATAACTATTGCTAACTAATAATATGTGAACAACAATATAGAAAAGGAAGAGAGGAAAGTTTTGTCCAGAGGGGCGATTTTTTTTGTCCTCATGAACCGACGCTTTGACATTAGTCTTGCAAAGGGAGGGCCTCTGCAGAGAATACATGTTACAGATTGTGTATATTATAACAGAAAGAGAAAAAAACAACAAAAACAACAAATCAAAACTGTTCATTTAAAGTCTCTGAAAGTCTTTTCATAGATGTCCTCTAGGTGTAGTCATGGAATGGAAGTCTTTTCAGGGGTTGATGTGTGGATGCTGGTAATCAGCCAGGAAAATTTCCTACAAAATTGAGCTTAACACAACTTTAAAATAGCTTTGTCAATAATCAAATCAAACAATGAAAGTTCTCAAAAACATGTCTAAGGGAATTCAGAATCTTAGTTGTTACACATGAAACATATAATAAAACAAAAATTGAAACATTCTTTAAAATTATAATATTACTATAGTCCCCCCCTTATGGAGGGTAATTGAGAAGACAATTGCTGAGATATTAATTATTAAAAATAATTTTTTATCTTTGTTTCATCACTTTTTGCATCATCTGCCTAATTATCCTCATGCCATTATGAGAAATTACAAATCTAATATAATTGGTAACAGATGTCAAGGCCAAATTCAACACTGTTATTTTTCATGACACCTGAGATAATTATGGGGGTTACCATAAAAGAACAGAGAAATGATGGGATATGAGCATTCCCACACTTAAGCAATATATACTGCCCATGCAGTATGCCAGGTTTAAAATAGGTGGATGGAATATATGTCCATGCCACCGAACATATTGGAGGAAACTGAGTCAGACTTAATCAGATGCATGGGATTGAGATGTCCATGGCATCAGGCATATAGGAGGGAGCATAGAAGCCAGGTGTAGAAGTGAGATGGGTGGGATGAATACTTCCAGCCATCTGTACAATATTGTGGGGAAAAATAAAATAAAATATTAAACCAAGAGAATCCAACCTCAACATTAGTCAAAAGCCGTTCCCTCAGCCATACCTTGACTTCATGCATGTCTCCCCTCATGTGACAGTTCAGTGTCTGCTCTTGCATGTATTCCTCTTGTGATTGGATGGCATCTTGGCCAACTGGCATCTGATAACTCAGAATAAAGGCAATTAATGTCTTAAATGATAAGTTCCCATAATCCAAGTCTCATATGGATTTAAAAATTGAGGATAATAAATGATTGCAAAAAATGTGAATACATCTTGACTCAGAACACAATATATAATTATGCAACAATTTCAAATAATACCCCTTTTTTGCACTTAGTATACAATTACTTTTGTGAAAAATCAGAACATATTTAAATACAAGTTAAAGTACAACAGAATATCAAAGAAAACTTTTTTCTGAAAAAAGAAAACTTTTACAAATGTTCCCCTCTTTTTTTTTTTTTGGAATATGCTTATCAAAAATAATACTTCTAGAATCAATTTACACTTGCCATGGCAACCAATTTGCCAAGGAAATGCTTTAAAGAGTTTGATCAAATAATCAGTTGAGAAAAAATAACAAAAACAAACAACTCAGAATATGGGAGCACAATACTCCTAGAATTAACATTGTATTATGAAATCAAAACCATCTTGCAATGTTTCAAAATTAGAGATGAATAAATAGAAAAAAATACACATGGAACAATAAAAGACAATGAAATTCAAACTAGGGAAATCTAAATGAATATGAACTTAATATTAATAAGAGTATTATAAAATATAAACTTGATCATATGACTATAAAAAGCGTTACAAATATTCTCCTTGTTTTAGAAACTAAGTATAAGACACAATCTCAAAAGCATGAAAATCTCTATGAAAATAAACCCATACCATTAATTTCAAAATGTAATAGCATAGAAATCCTATGTAACCTCTGAACTGACATTATTACTCTGAGTGAATTCAGAACACTTTTGATTCCGATATCTAAAATCCCCAATACTCATATCAATACCTTGCTGCTTACTTCTACATTTCTGTAAAATATGTACCCTTCCATGGCAAAAGAAGCAGAGTCTTGAACTATGGTGATGATTGTCATTCTTATTCAGCTTAAGTTTTTCTTCTTTAACCCCTCTATATTGTCTGTCAGTCTTTTCACCATACAAATGCTTTATAAGATTACTAATTAAAGACAAAAGCAGGTTAGCAAAATTATGAACAAAACAAGCATATCTGGAATTTAAAGGGCTTTCTAAGGTTGTCTCAAAAGCACAGCCAGGATGGGGAAGGGCTGAGCCTGAAGCTGCAAATGCAGGTAGAAAAAGTTGAGCATGCGCATCAGATCTCTGGACTTCCCAGGCAGGGGAAGCTATGGGCTTGGCCATAGGAGGAGTAGAGGGTGGGGTCTGGAGAGGAGGGGAGGGACCAGCACAATTTGAATCAGACTTGATTTTGAACTCAGGCCTGGATTCCTCTTTCCCCACTTTGCCTCCAGGTGCTAGGGGATTAAAAGCTTCTAGAGGGTGGGTCATTGCCTCCAGGCATGCAAAATTAGAGCAACAATTAGTGTTGGAACTGGGAAAAGCAGCAGGAATCTCTTCAGGTTTCTCTGAAAAAGCATGGTTGGGAGAATGGGAGATATTTCCTTGTGTGAGTATGTTGCTGGCTCTTCTAACAAAAATAAAAAGAAAAATAGAAAATCCACAAAAACAAAGCATTAACATGATCTTATCTCCCATTTGTCTGGTTAAACAGACTAAAATCAAAAATAGGATAATTAGGGAGTTTAAAAGGTCCATTCGAAAAAATTTAAAGGAAAACACAGCCAATGCGCCAGTACTTAGCAGTTAAAGGGAGAGGGAGGGGAAATTTCTTACCCAACCAGAAGATCAGAAGACTGAGGGTTAGCTTTCCTCTTCGTGGTCAGCCATCTGTTAAGGGTTAAAATTCTAGCTAAACTGTCTAAAATATCTAATGAGTGGTCGCCAATAAATTATAAGCTTTAGCAAGAGTTAGACTTTTAAGCATTTATTAAGGAGAATAAGAATTTGGTAAAGAGAGAGAAAAAGGCCTAGATTTCTATCTATTAAAGGGAGAGCACATTTCTAGCTCCCTTCTCCGCCAGAGTCCAGAGGAAAGGAGCCCCAGAGTCAGCGCCAGTCTCTTCCTTCCTCCTCCCACTAGCCCGCGTCACTTCCTGACTCCTGGTCTTGCCCTCAAAAGACCTTCCCTTCATGGCCAGAACTCTTCTACAGTTAGTATCCAGCAGGTGGCGTTATTCCAATCGTTACAGGAAGAATGTTAAGTTCCCATGAAATAATACTCAGACTTCTGACAATATATTCAAATCTCCCCTTTATCATCTCAAAACAGTAAAACAAACAAACAAACAAAAAATGTGCTGAATAAATAAAGGAACAACAAACACAGAAGAGAGGAAATAAATCCTCACATAGAATATTTTAAAAATCAGCAAAATAAAGACATGATTGAATAATAAGGCTCTCTAAATTAGTTAAACCATAAACTGCATATTTCCACTTCTTTCTATATACCCTCCCAAATATATTTTCAATTCCTATCATGGGTCTTTCTTGTGATATTTTACTCCCCCTATCCATCATTAGCCACATGATGTCTTCTTAGCATGCAACCCAGAGCATCTCTACCCCTCTCACGTTTCATCTCTTCTTTGGAGGCAGTAATCAATTTACTACCACTGCAACAGAAAAGGGAACATTATTATATTTCCCCTATGGATCCACTGACGATCTATGTATTTTCACAATCTCTTGCACACTACTTTTTTTTTCTATACACATTTTTCTTTATTCATGTTTCCTGCTATTAAAATGCAATATCCTTGAGAGAAGGGTCTGATTATTTTAATATATACACTGCTTAGCAGTACCAAGGGTCTAGTGGGTACTCAGTAAACGTTTTTTCATTTATTGGCAAGGTAAAATAAAGTAAGAATAAATCTCTTAAAAAGTAATAGTACTGCAATAACAATTATACCCAATAAATATGAGACTGGAATGACAAGAATACTTAGACTGGATTAAAAACTTAGGGAAGAGGAGTCAATGAGACACTTAATAACAAATCTTAGAGATAAACAAAAGATCAGTGTATGAAAAAACCTTTAAAAATCAGTGGACATCCTGAAAAAGAAAATAATAGTAGTGGAACACAAAGACAGAAATAGAATGAAAAGACAATGAAATTTTAAATTGGCACAAAAATGTTAAGAAAAGGCATATTCTCTACATATCATAGTGACTGACCTTTTTAACTAGAGTTGTTTGGGACAATCTGAGAATCACTGGCCTCTCACCAAAAAAATACAAAATAAAATTTTTAAAAGATAAAAAAATATAAAAGAAGTTGAGAATGATAGTTTGTGATTATATAGGGAAATTCCATAAATATTGGAAAGAGATGAAAAAATAAAAATTGCTAGATTGAATAGGGTGTCCTCAGAGAGTAGACTTAAATTTAATTCACCCATAAATGAATCATCAAAATTAAAGAATTTTAAAATCTAAGAAACATGCAAGGAGCCAGTTAATAAAAAAAGAGTTACCAGGTTGATTTATGTAGGGCTGCTCACTCATAAGAAACAAAAGAAAAATGTTAAAATATAAAAAGATAATTAGCTCACACATATAATTTCATGATAAGTTAACCATATGTAAATAATATGACAGATTTTCAAATATTATGTCAGAGAAAACCAAAGATGAGCAGGGAATTAGAAATAAATACTTATTTTAAAAAACCAGAATCTTAGTAAAGATACAAAAAAAAGTCTATGTAGCACTCATCTTGTCTGAGGGTAATTGGAATAACAAAGAAAAATAACTGTTGCCTACTTTGAAGAAGAGAGATCATAAAGACATATCCTAGATAAAGGAAAGAAGAAAGGTGAATGAAATATATTAGTATATCTTAAAATCAAAGGGACACTGGAGAATATATTTTAAACAATGTGGTAGGGGAAAGGAAATGGAGAGGCAGATTTAGACCCTTATTTTAATCATGAATTAGCAAAAGGAATATATAACAAAATTATGTTAGGAGAGAAAGAAAAGTCTTCTAATAATGATAATGTTTGATGTTAATGGCTTAAATTGATCCATATAACAAAGTCCTGCCAGGCTAAACCTAGCCCAATGGGTAAACTATCACCACAAGAAGCTCCAGAAAAAGAAAAGCTAGTGACCAGGCACCTGTGGCCCCTCATAAGAAGTTTGGGAAAGTACTCCCTATGCCCCAGGAGAAGAGATCAGCTTTAATTGTTACACAACACACACACAAACACACACGCACACACACACACGCACACACAAGTGCTTAAAATGAGTAAAAACTGAAAGAAAATCTAATGATAGACAGCTATTATGGCAACAGGGAAGATCAAAACATAAAATCAGAAGAGGACAACATTGAAAAAATACCTACACGTGAAGCCTCAAAGGTCCATGGAAGAGCTCAAAAAGGATTTCAAAAATCAAATAAAAAGGTAGATAAAAAAGAAATAAGTATTATGAAGTAAGAGTCAAGGACTTAGAAATGAAAGAACAAAAACTGACTGAAAAAAAATTCCTTAAAAATAAAATTAGCTAAATGGAAAAAAAAAAAACACTGAAGTAAACATTAAAAAGTTGAGTTGGCCAAATAGAAAAGGAGGCACAAAAGATAACTAAAGAAAATTACACAGTAAAACAGAAATTGTAAAATGAAAAAATGAAGAAAATATAAATTATCTCATTGGAAAAACAACTGACCTGAGAAATGGATCCAGGAGAGATAATTTAAGAATTATTGAACTATCTGAAAGTCATGATCAAAAAAAAAAAAAAAAAAGCCTGGAGAGCATCTTTCAATAAATCATTAAGGAAAACTGCCTGGATATCATAGAACCAGAAGGTAAAATAATCATTTATTGAATCCACTGACATCCCAAAGGACATCCCAAAATGAAAGACTCCAAGGAATATCGTAAACAAATTCCATAATTATCAATTCAAGGAGAAAATTTTGTAACCAGCCAGAAGGAAACAATTCAAACATCAAGGAGCCACAGTCAGGAATGCAAAGGACTTAGCAGCTTCAACATTCAAGCAGGATGATGCTTATAATTCTTGAAAACTATATCTCTGTTATGGCAGTTAAAGGAGTGTGTGTGTGTGTGTGTATGTATGTATGTATGTATGTATGTATGTATGTATGTATGTATATATATATATATAGTGTGTGTGTGTGTGTGTGTAGTGTAGGCCTCCATCGGTTGTGGATGACCATGGATCGCTCCTTGAAGAGCCACAGGCCACAGTGTGGCTGTGCAGTCCAATATGGGAGCCGCAGCTCCTGAGTGACTTATAACCAGTAACTGCCGCATCCCGTGTTATATCTACCCCATAAGGAGTCGCTGGAGTGTCCTCTGTATACATATGTATATATACACACACATACACAGAGAGAGAGAATGAGAGAGACAGAGACAGAGGGTGTTGGTATATGTTGACTTTGATGTGATGATATGAAACAAATTAAGGGGTAAAAAAAGATTGTACTTAGAGAAGAGGAAAGAGGGAGGCAGAATATGGTAAATTATATCACAAGAAAACACAAAATTTCTATTATAGTAGAGGGAACAAAATGAGTGGAGATCATTGTTATGTTGCTATATTAACAAGAAAGATAACACAAAACAAGATTCTAACATATATAGGTCAAATTAAAAGAGTCTAGAAAGGAAAATGTATCTATTTGCAAACAAATATCAACAAAAGAGAAAAATAAAGGTCAAAGTAATCATGCAATTAAAAATGTAGAAAACAGAAAAAAATGAAAAGATACAAAACAAAGCATTATGTAAAAAAGCAGAAATAAACAGTTTAAAAGCCAAAGAAATATGGAACTTAGATTAAATAGATTTTGTTAAAGATACAATTGTTCAAACACTCATCAATTAAAAACAAAAATTGTGAGGATCAAAAACTAGACTGAATTCATAAAGAATATAAGATATAAATTATCAAAATTGTTCTCCATTTAATATGCAAACTGAAAAATGAATTTTTGAATGTCTGCAAAAATGTAAAAAAAGAAATATTTATTTGGTGCTGTATAATTGCAGAAAGAAAAATAAGCAATGCATAAATGAATTCCCAAAGAATAATCTTTCTTGGCATGAGTCCTATCAATCATTTAAATAACAGATAATCCTGAAGTCACAAAATAGTAAAGTAAGACATCCAACTAAACTAAATCTACAAGTAAATATGGTACTAATACCCAAATCAAAGAGGGACAAGATTTAGAATGAGTAATATGGAATATGAAATCTAATAAATATTCATTTAGACATTTAAGGAAATAAACTTTAATAATTCATTTCCATAAATGCTAGAAATGTTTTCTGTGACACCAAGATAAGGGGGAAAAGAAAAAAATAGGGAAATATTCAAGGAAAAGTAACTCAAAATTTTGTTTGACGAAAATTTTGTTGAAAGTCATTAACTTAGAAATAAAAAATATATATATATATATGTATGTATGTATGTATGTATGTATATATATGTATATGTATGTATATATGTATATATATGTATGTATGTGTGTGTGTGTATATATATATATATATATATATATATATCGCCCAGAGGTCATTTTTTGATAAGGGGAATAAAAATCCTTATTGGAATACTGAGAACATATGCTCATTAATTCACTGCTGGAAATGTAAATTTTTCCCATTTCTCTGGAAAATAATTTGGAATTATGAGGAAAAGTTGCAATTGTTCATATATTTTACCCCTATATATGCTTACTATTTTTTATATCTCAAGGAAATTAATGAAAACAAGAAAATACCCACATTGTGTGGGAAAAAAATAAAAAATTAAACACAACGACATTTTTTATAATGACAAAAAGCTGGAAGCAAAATGTGCTTTTAACTATTAAATAATGGTAGAACAAACTGTGTAATAAGAAGCTAAAGTAATATTATTATGCTATAATTAACAACAAATTGAGAAAATAAAAGAAATATGAGAAGGAATGTATTGAAGTGATACAGATGGAAGAAATCAGATTCGATAGAAAAATGTATAGAATATATATACTGATGTGTGTGTATTACTAATGGAAATAAATAAGGAAAAACCAAACCAAACTAACAAACAACAACAAAAACCGCAAATCCCTGGGCAAATATCTCTTGTCCATACTATGGCCAAAATATCCCTTTTGAAGCAGTTATGCTTCCTTTCTCTTGACAATCAGCAATATCCAAAATAAAAACAAAAATTTAACAGAAGGAAAGTAGTATGTACAATTAGTTATAATCATCCCATTAATTGGTTTTGCTTAATTATTTTAGGGATGCACCCTGTTCTGAGGCAGTTTGGTTTGTTTAAAAAACATGAAGAGATGAACCAATTCACTTAATCTAATTTACTGCTATGTCATTTCTTTTTGTTTGTTTGTTTGTTTTTTTTTTAGTGAGGCAATTGGGGTTAAGTGACTTGCCCAGGGTCACACAGCTAGTAAGTGTTAAGTGTCTGAGGTCGGATTTGAACTCAGGTACTCCTGACTCCAGGGCTGGTGCTCTATCCACTGCGCCAACTAGCTGCCCCTATGTCATTTCAAATAATTAATGATTAAGTTAGAGAAACTCAATTTTATGTTTGATCATAAGTCCTTCTTCCAGTATCATGACATTGAATAATAACAAATGCATTCATATAAAATATTTATTTTAATTTATTTTTTTGTGTGTGTGTGAAACAGTTGTGGATAAGTGACTTTCCCAAGGTCACACAGCTAGTGTCAAATGCCTGAGGTTAGAATTGAACTCAAGTCCTCCTAATTCCAGGACTGATGCTCTATCCACTGTGCCACCTAGCTTCCCCACATAGAGCATTTGCACACAATTATTTATTTTGGTTTTCACAACTATCCTATGAGGTAGGCAAAACAAAACAAAATAAAACAAAAACCTGAGTCTCAAAGAACTAACATTCTCAAAACTGAACCTAGTACTCAAAACTCTGCTCTTAGAGTCTAATATTATATCCACTCTACTCTGTTGCTGCATAAATTATCTGAATATGGTAATTAGGATGGGGAATACAAATATAGTTTTCTCTTTTTTTCTAGTGCTACCACTTTATTTGGCTATGTTGAAGTCATTTAATTTCATAGAGCCTCTATTACTTCATTCAGAAAATGGGTATAATGAACTTGACCTGGCTTCAAGGAACATCCTATGAAGTTCGCTAATTAATCATTATAATTGGCTCTGAATGTATAAAATGTCACTAAAATGCTAAGTATTACTGTAAAATTGCAGAATGCACTTTTCTGATTCCATTATCTTATTACTCAATTGTATGCTAATAAAGTGAATTCTGTGGGGATATAATTTTAATTATTCATAGTTATTATGTCTACATTTTTTTGTTGGTGGTCTATGTAGGGCAGGACATTTTTAACCTTTCCTCTTCAATGGATTCCTTTATAAAATTTATCTCTTGGTGAGGTGAGATGAGATGAGATGCTTTAGGCAGCTATTTCTTTTAACAACTCTTCATCTAACACATAGTTTTATAGGGAAGTTTCTGCCTAACAGTGCTGGCTATTTCTCTTTGTCTTCAGTCTTGCTGATTCACCTGTATCAAATCTTTATATCTTCCAATCAGTGGAAAAACAATAGAAAGCCCCAAGGCTCTGCTGAGAAGAAAAAGAAAGTGATTCATGGATGTCCTCGATGGTTACTATAAATCAAGAGAGATAAGTCAGGTATACCTTAAACTTGTTGTACATAGGAACTCATACTACAGAAATGAAATATGCACTAAATACACAATTTATTTCTTCGGGTGCAAGCTATCAGCCCATTCTATTAGTACTTTCAGTCCCTGAAGCAAGATGAAGAAAGAAACAAATTTCTGGTAGTAAGAAATTGGGGTTATGTTTATCTACATGAGGACAGAAGAAAGAATGATAGAACTAAATAAATGTGAGTCTGAAGAATACATATATACACATACATATACACACATACATATAGACATTTATATGTATATATTATTTCTTATAAACATATATATTCTTTAATGCCCCATATTCTTTCTAACTTTCTTTCTAACTGCCTTGACAATCAAGAAAAAATAACTGAATTAACAATGCAATATTAATGAGTCATTTAATCTCATTTACTCATTTCTAAATTAGAAATTTTGTCTAGTTGATTTCAAAATTATCTTTCAGTTCTTGTAGATAATATAACGTATGCAAGAAAGATAGGAACCAATTTAACCAATTGTGTCTTTCAAAATGACACATGGAAATTGAAGTCCATGGATTAAACATTCATGATACTAACAAAGGAGAACTAGGGGAAAAATGTTGGGAAGTGAGCTAGGGAACAAGTGAGAAAAAAATAATGTTTATGAGTGCAGTTGATATATTAGAAGAGGCTGGTTTATGTGGTTTGGGATGGTTCATTGGAATATGATGTATAAGACAAAAAGAGTCTCAATTGAATAACTCAGTTCAGATAAAAGAACATTCCAAGGATTCATTAGACACTCACCTTACAGATCCTCAGAAAGACATATTTTGGCCCAGTCAACATCATTTGCTTTGATGGTTTAAGAGGGAGGAATAGAGAATCAGTAACATTCTTTGTCCATTTCTATACTATTTGTCTCAGCAGTGAGTGGGCCAAATATTGACCTTGTATTACTCATTAATAAGATTTTAATGTACTCAATTAGGCACCAATAAGATTTTAACAAAAAGGCCATAAGACTTTGGAATTTGAGCTCAAAGAAAGGTTCCATGGAATCAGAAAAAAAAGGAAGGTCCTCAGGGAGAAAGTGGCAGAGAGCAGAATACTGGTTAGAATTGAGAAAGTGGTCAAACAATAGAGGAATACAACATGATTTAGAACTAAGAGCGGAATTATAATAAGAAGAGGAAATGGAATATAATAGATAATAAGAATTACAATAAGAAGACAAAGCAGCCTTTAGTTGAATAAGGCATTAGAAAATCAATGTGGATATATACATACATACATACACACACACACACACACATATAAATATAAAACCTATATCGGATTGCCTGCTGTCTAGGGGAGGGGGGGAGGGAGAAAAATTTGAAATTGGAAATCTTATATAAACAAATGTGGAAAACTATCTCTACACGTAACTGGAAAATAATAAATTTACTGTTATTTAAAAAAAATAAAGAAAATCAACGTGGAGAGTAAGAGAAGCAAATAAGTGTCTGAGGCTCAATAGCCTAGAGAACTTTCATATCTCAGTGGAATGAAAAAACTGCATTGGAAGAGCAGATGTTCAAAAAGAATTAGACTAGAGGCATTGATATTAAGACTCTCATTTGGGAATTAAGCATTCTTCTGAGTGTCACTGTACGATGTGTTTACATTTTTTATTTGTTCTTCAGTCTCTACAAATTGTTACAAAAAATCTTCCTGTTCTTTATTTTAGCCACCATGGTCAAAATTTGGACTACACATGACAAAAGACTAAGACAGCAAACAAAGAAATGTTGGCCAAAGGCGATCTGGGATCTTCATGCCACTAGGGACTCTGAGATAAGCCTTAAGCCTATATAAGCATGAATGTTTATGTGTAGAATTAGATATGCACAGCAACATTTTTAAAAATATAACACGTTAATAAAAGTTTTAAAAATTCTTGGTATTAGACTGTGTGATTAGCAAGATGATATAGTAGATTGTTTCCCAAAACTTTTCAATGCATCATCCTCCCCTGAACCTCTCCATTGAAATCACATTCCACATGTTGAGTAATTATAGCTAAGTTCATAGAGGAAAACAGAATCCCTGACAAAGTAAAAATATTTATAAAGTGTTCCCAGAAAAAAAAATATTAATACTGACGGAGTTCACTCTGTACCTTCCCCCACCAGCCTTCATGGTCTAAGAAGAACAATATGGAGGGGGGTTTTATGGGACTTGTATTGAGTCATTGCTACAGGACCTGTTTTCAAATAGCTCTACAACTCAATAATTTGCAAATACTTATTCTGCCAAACGTGAAGGAAATTAAGAGAAAGGAGAAGGTTTGAGAGGATAGGATGAAAATATACTTGCCTTTAAATGAGGCCTATCCTTAGACTAAAGTGCAATTATTTATTGTATCTCATCAAATACTCCCCTACTATCCTTCTACTTTACAAGAAATGGTAGGGGGGTGGCTAGGTGGTGCAGTGGATAAAGCATTGGCCCTGGATTCAGGAGTACCTGAGTTCAAATCCTGCCTCAGACACTTAACACTTACTAGCTGTGTGACCCTGGGCAAGTCACTTAACCCCAATTGCCTCACTTAAAAAACAAAAACAAAAACAAAATGAAATGGTAGGGACTGAGTCTGCTCATCCACATGAAGGAAAGGAGGGGAGCAGGGAGAGGAATTGCAATGTCAGTATGGAATTATGTGTTAGCCTTGACATAGTGGCAATTATAAAAAGGTTTTGAAACACAAAAATATTCTATTGTCATTCCATAATAAAATATTTAAAACAGTTATGAAACTTCAAGATGTCAGATATTTTTCTTTTCCCAAAAAAGAAAGTGTTCAAATCTTTTGACTGATTCTATAAGTATTCATCATTATTGTGCTAACAGATATTTAAAATAAAATCTACCCCTTCAAGATCAATATGACATTTTGGAATGAAAAAATAAGTAATTTTTAGTAGAGCATTATAGAGAACATTTTGAAAAACATGAATATTTTAATTGTTTTCAATGTCATATGAGTTCTTGAAAATTATGGAAATATGGTATCTATAAAATCTTTCATATCTGCACATTTAGATAACTTGAAAAAAAAGTAGTATGGCATCTATTTTTTTGTTTATAAAAGTATTTTAGTTGGTAGTTTTGAATACTTTTTAGTTTGTAATTAATAAAATGAAGATAGAGATTAAATAGAAATTCAGGACAAAATTTAGCATACTTTGTGAATTTCTTGGCAAAATACTGCTATGATTTAATAATCATAGGTAACTACATACTTCTTCCATTTCCTTATATAAGAGTCCTAAATATTGAAATAATCTAACATAAAATCAGATCTTTAAATCTCTATATCAAGGGGATAAGCCAACATTTGAAAGAATAACTAAGAATGGTTGACAATATTGTTCTTAATACTATTCTTAAAAAACTTTAAAAGTATATATCTAATTATGTTTAGGAAGAACAAAAAAGTGTTTTTTAAACCACTAATCAATAAAATGTTAATTTTAAAATATCCCATCCTTGTCTCATTCTCTTTGATTTCTTGGCTTCTCTTTTAAATTACTTTTATACATTTTAAATATTATTTTCTAAAATTTTGAGATCCAAATCCTCTGTTTCCCTCCTGTCCCTTTTTTATCCATTGGGAAGAAAAATGATATGATGTATATTATACATGTATATTTTCATATTATCCATATTGAAAAAAAGAAAAGTAAAGGGAATTTTAGAAATGCTTCAACCTGCATTCAGAGTTCATCAATTCTCTCTCTGAAGTGGATAGCATATTTCATCATTAGTTCTTTGGAAATGTCGGGTATTTTTCTATTGATCAGAGCATTTACATCTTCTACATGTGATCAGCATTGAAATGTTGTTGCTGAGTGTGTAATATTCTCCTGATTCTATCCACTTCCCTTGCTACTAATTTATATAATCTTCCCAGGTTTTTCTGAAACCATACCTCCCATCAGTTCTATATCACAACAGTATTTCATCACAATTATATGTCACAACTTCTTTAGCCATTCCCCAATTGATGAATATTCCCTTATTGACCAATTATTTGCCACCAAGAAAAGCTACTATATTTTTTGTACATATGGTTCCTATTCCTTTTTCTTTGAGCTCCTTAGGATATAGACCTAGTAATGGTATTTCTGAGTCAAAAGGTAGAAATGATTTTATAGTTCTTTGGAAATAGTTCCAACTTGGTCTCCAGAATGGGTATAACAGTTCACAATACCACCTATAGTACATTAGGGTCTATATTTTTCCACATTGCCTTGAGAACTTATTTTCCTTTTCTGTCATTTTAGTTGATTTGATGTGTGAGGTGGCAGCTTAGGGTTGTTTTAATTACCTTTCTCTAATGAATAGTGATTTTGTGCATTTTTTCACATGACTATGGATAGCTTTGGTGTCTTCTGAAATTTGTGTGGTCATATCCTTTTAGCATTTATCATCTGTGGAATGTCCATGCCTTTAAATGTAAATCACTTTGGCTTTCACTGATTGGCCAATAACAAGCCAAGCCTCACTTGCTCATTGTTTGGTTTTTGATGTCACAGAGTGCGTATAAATAGCAATTATTTCTGTTCTAACCAGAAACTCTGAGGGTCTTCCCCTCCCAGAGTGATTCTTTTGCAAATGTAAACCAAGCCATTTTTTGCCTCAATTCTCAATAAGCCTTTAATTAGTGAATGGGCATTGCCTCAGACAAACAAACCTTAACTTAAAAAGGCCAAGACCTCCCACTGCATCTTGGGGCCATTGCCCCTCATCTTAACTTCTGTCTTGCCACTAGACTTTGATGACTCTGGAGGAGAGAGTGAAGCTGATGACTCTGCAGAACACTGCCTCATTTAAATCCAATTCAGTTTCAAGTCAAAACATTACCCTCCTGATATCATTGGTCCTCTTCAAGAAAGAAAGGGAAAGAACAATCTGTGGAATGTCTATTATTTTTATACATTTGGCTAATTAACTACACATTTGAGAAATAAGACCTTTTTCAGAGAATACGCTGTAATCCTCCCTCACCCTAGTTTCCTGCTTTCCCACTAATTGGGCTGTATTGGCTTTGTGTTTTCAAAATCTTTTTATCCATTTTATCTCCTCTGGTCCTTTCTATTATTTGGTCATAATCAATCAAAATTATCAAGTTATCCAAATCAAAGTAATCTATTTTATCTTCTGTGGTCCTCTCTATCTCTTGATTGATCATAAACTTTTTACTTATCTAGAGGTCTAAGCAGGTAGTTTTTTTTCCATGTTCCCCTAATTTGCTTATGATCTCATTCTTTATGACTAAATCATATCCCCCTTTTAACCTTATTTAGGTATATGGTGTGAGATGTTGGTGTATACCTAGTTTCTGTCAAACTTCTTTCTAATTTTCACAGTAGGCATCTAGAATAGTGAGTTGCTACAGCACCAGCTAGGTATTGTAGTGGATAAACTGCTGATGTTTTGAGTCAGAAAGATTCATTTTCCTGAGTTTAAATCTGTCCTCAGATACATCCTCATATGTAAAATGAGCTAGAGAAGGAAATGGCAAACTACTTTCTTTGCCAAGAAAACCCCAAATGGGTCACAAAGAGTCAGACATGAATGAATCACAACAATGAGTTACATCTTTTTGTTTATTATTACTAGATTACTGTGGTCATTTGCTAATTACATAATTACTCTACTCCAATGATCCACTACTTTTTTTAAAGATCCCTCATGCTTTTTATTTGGCATTGTATTATTTTCATGATTAAGATTTTAAAGTATAGTTTGAAATGTGGTACTGCTAAGCCACCTTCTTTCACTTTTATTTTTAATTGATTGCTTCAATGTTGTTGACTTTTGATCTTTCACATGAATTTGGTTATTATTTTTTAGCTTTCTACAATTTCTTCGGTAGCTACTTATGTTACTGAATAAGTAAATTAATTTAAGTAGAATTGTCATTTCTTTTTGTTTTTGTCTTTTTTGTTTGTTTGTTTTTTAGTGAAGCAATTGGGGTTAAGTGACTTGTCCAAGGTCACATAGCTAGTAAGTGTTAAGTGTCTGAGGCTGGATTTGAACTCAGGTCCTCCAGACTCCAGGGCTGGTGCTCTGTCCACTGTGCCACCTAGCTGCCCCTAGAATTGTCATTTTTATAATATTTGCTCAGTGTAACCATGGGCTTTTAATATTTCTTTAACTTTTAGATTTCTTAACTTGAATAAAAGATGTTTTATAATTATGTTTATATAGTTCTTGGTGTGTGTCATGACAGTTAAAATCCCCAATATTTTTTACTGTCTCTAGTTATTTGATGGAATTTCTCTTTTCTGTGTTTTCCTGGTTGTTATTGTTGTTGTTTTTTTGTAACATAAAGAATAGTTAATGATTTTGATGGGTGTATCTTATATCCTACAACCTTACTAAATTTTTAAATTATTTGGTTTTTGTCAGTTTCATAACACATAACTTACTGGAATAATAAATGTCTATAGTTTATAAAAGAATAAATAAACATATATTGGTTATTGAGCTCAAATTCTTAATGACCATAGTACAAGATTAAAATTGTGGAGATGTATTCCTTCTAAGACTGTTCTTTTGTCAATGATGCCAATGACTTCCCTTTACCTGTTCTTATTATAGTGAAACTCACTTATTAATCTCTTTTCATTCCCCTGGGAAAGGCTGAAGAGTATGAGAAAAATAAAGACATCCCCTAAATATGAAATTTCAGTGCCAAGGAATCTGACATTTCCATAGATCACAAATCCAATTTTTTTTGTTTGTTCATTTCATTTATCTCTTTTTTTAAAGGTTTGGTTGTCTTATGCTCACTTCAAGATTGCTATTCCCCCTCCTGCCCGCCCCTGTCAAGCACTGTTAGCTACATATATAAATATAGGCTCTGGACACACAGGTGTCCTATGTTATAGTGATAAGAAATATTTCTACCTTTTGTCAAGTATAGCAGACTTATTACTTTCAAATTGCCAGATGCATTGCTTAAAGTTGCCAGATGTGTTGATGCTTTGTGCTATTACTCACTATAACTTCTTGTTGTATTACCCTTTACTGATTTTTAGCATTCTCTTCTGCATAGTGGCAGGGTTTCTCTCTCTCTCTCCCTCTCTCTCTCTCTCTCTCTCTCTCTCTCTCTCTCTCTCTCTCTCTCTCACACACACACACACACACACACACACACACACACACACACACACACACACACACCTCCAAATGACAAGAAATTTTACATTGTTTTATATATTCCTCTAACAAAAAAGTAGCAGATGGAGATTTGAGAGAAATGCCTTACTTACCATTGCTATAAAATTCACTGATTTTGCTCCATGAACAATGACAACAACAACAACATGTTTATGTTAAGATTTGCAGTTTGCAAAGCACCTTCATAATGGCACTTTTGTGAGTTTAATAGTTCAAGCAATATTATCATCCTCACTCTGAAGATGAGAAAACTGAAACTGAAGATGAGAAAACTGAAACTCAGAGACTTTAGGTAAGATAGTGCAAGGCTAAGGATTTGTGCTAGACAATCCTTTCTGTTTCTGTTAACCTTTGATATGTTAATGAAATATGACTGAATGTATTTTGATTTTAAATTATATTTACTTGGTACATGTGATATAAAATTAACCATCAAAAAGATTAACTTAGAAAAATATTTGAACTGGTCATGTATTGAGATCAATAAATAATAGATGGAGAGCCCAAATTCTGCCCCAATATGTACAGACACTTAAAGGACATAGAGGAGGCCTTTGGCTTACTGCATACCAGGCGCTCTATGAAGTATTCATGAGAAAAATGATATAAATTGGTCAGGACAAAGAATAATTGGATTACACTGGGGAACAGTACAGCCATATGGATGAGCCCATAAATTTTTCTTTACATTAAAATGGATAGACAGACAGACAGATAGATAGATAGATAGATAGATAGATAGATAGATAGATAGATAGATAGATAGATAGATAGATAGAAATATCCTATTTTTGTTATGGTAGGGACTTAACCTTATTTATACTACTAAAGTGTTGTTATTCAGTCCTTTCAGTCATATTTTACTCTTTGTGACCCCTTTTGGGGTTTTCTTCACAAAGATATGGGAGTGGTTTGTCATTCCCTTCTCCTGCACATTTTACAAATGAGGAACTGAGGCAAACAGGTTAAGTGACCTGCCCAAGATCATACAGTTAATAAGTATCTAAAGCTGGATTTGAATTCAAGAAGGGGAGACTTTCTTATTTCAGGCCTGGCATTTATCCATGCAACCATCTGGTATAGTGTAGAAAGTTTTTAATAAGTGTTATTTGTATTATGATATTGTAATTTGTGGGGTATAATCTTGTTTAACCTAGGTCATATTTGCTTAGAGAAAATTATAAAGGTTTTGAACTTTCCTTTTCTCCTCATTTTCTGCCACAAAGTTCTAGTTCTATTTTAAAAGGAGCCAAGTAATCAGAATTATGTGAATATGTAATTCCAGTCAAGAAATATACATAACTAAGAAATATTGTTGTATCACTTTAAACTTAAAATGCATATTTAATGTTTTATTTTGCTTTGTTTTATTTTTGTATTTCATAGTGTCCCAGAAATATTGTATTCCAATGTTTCTTGATTTTACACACACATATATTTAAGCAGAGGCACACACATATATACATATATGTGTGTATCATCAGGAGAATAACATGAAATTCAAAGTTTCCACTAAAACAAGATGTCTCCCAAACCTTAGTGGCAATCTAGTTCAGAACCCTCATTTTACAGATGAGTAAACTGAGATACAGTGATGTGAAGTCGCACAGATAGTAATTAAGGGAATTGAAATTTGAAGTGGCTTTCTCAAAACTTAAAACAGTATATAGATTACAATACAAAAAAAGCATTATTTATTCAACTATAGAGATGACAGTGCACCTTGTCTTTGGAATCAGATCAAAAAAAAAAAAGGAATCAGATCTGTGTTCAAATTCTACCTCACAATTTTACTCTCTGTGTGAGCTGGGACAAGTCATTTAAAATCTCTGAGTTCATGTGCATACCCTTTCAGTCATAAATACCACTAGTAGGTCCATGTCTCAAAGATATTATTAAAAAGGGGGGGGGGGGCAGCTAGGTGGCACAGTGGATAGAGCACCAGCCCTGGATTCAGGAGGACCTGAGTTCAAATCTGGCTTCAGACACTTAACACTTACTAGTTGTGTGACCCTAGGCAAGTCACTTAACCCCAATTGCCTCACCAAAAAATAAATAAATAAATAAATGAAAATTTAAAAGGGGGGGGGTAAAGGATCCACATGTATAAAAATATTTATATCAGCTCTCTTTGTGGAGGCAAAGAATTGGAAATTAAATGAATGTCCATCAATTGGGGAATGGCTGAACAAGTTGTGGTATATGAATGTAATAGAATGCTACTGTGCTAAAAGAAATGATGAGCAGACAGATTTAAGAAAAAACCTGGAGTTAGGTGAAATGATGCTGAATGAAGTTAGCTGAACCAGGAGAACATTAAACACAAAAACAGAAACAATATGAGATGATAGACTAGAATAGACTTGGATCTTCTCACAGTACAGTGATCAAGAAAATTCCAAATGACTCATGATGGAAAATGCTATCCATATTCAGCGAAAGAACTATGTAGTTTGAATGCAGATTAATGCATACTATTTTCAAGATTTTTTTTGTTTTTTTCTTTATCAAGTTTTTTTTTAACTTTTCTTCTGATTCTTCTTTCATAACTTGATGAATGTAGAAATCTGTTTAACATGATTATACATGTATAACCTGTATCAGAATGCTTGCTGTTTGGGGGATGGGAGAGGGAAGGAGAAAAATATGGAACTCAAAATCTTACAAAAAAGAATTTTGAAGACTATCTTTACATGTAATTAGGGAAAATAAAATGCTATTAAGTGGGAATATCTGAGTTTAAATTTCATTATCTATAAAATTATGGAGTTAGACTAGGTTCCCTCCAAAGTTTTATGATCCCAAAGAAAGTCCAGAGGGACATGGGGCAGCTAGGTGGCACAGTGAAGAGAGCACTTGTTCTGAAGCTGGGAGAACGTGAGTTCAAATTTTACTTCAGACAATCATTAGCTGTGTGACCCTGGGCAAGTTACTTAACATCAATTGCCTTAAACACCTGGGGATATCTCCAGCCATCCTGATATATATCTTGCCATCCAGATGGCTCTGGAAGAGAGAGTGAGGTTGGTAACTGCACAGCTCTTCCTCCCTTAAATCCAGTTCACTGCAAATCATGACATCACCTCGATGTCATGGGCCTCTTTGAGAATGATGGACAAACAATAACAACAACAATAGCAACAGAGCTACAGAGAGACATATTCTTATCTACACATTGGTTACTGCTGGGGAAGATGTTCTCCTGAGAACACAGATAAAAAGAGCGCCCATTAGTCACAAAAGTCTCTAAATTCTCTTCTTTGAATACGACATGGCATCACTTGTTCCATGTCTGCCAAGGCCTCTTCATTAAATCCATAATCGCTTAAAAGAGATTAGGATAAACCTTTATTGTGAAATAAATAAGAATGCATATTACACAGAATACAAAATGCAGTTAGAAAAAGAGGTCGCTTAATATATCAGTACTTTTTTTGTGGGGGGGAAGGCAATGAAGGTTAAATGACTTGCCTAGGGTCACACAGCTAGTAAGTGTTAAGTGTCTGAGGCCGGTTTTGAACTCACATCCTCCTGATTCCAGGACCTGTGCTTTGTAACGATTGGAATGATGCCACCTGCTGGAGACTTACTGTAGAAGAGCTCTGCCCATGAGGTGAAGGTCTTTGAGGGCAATACCATGCATCTTTTCTTTGGCATCAGGAAGTGATGTTTGCTTGTGGGATGAAGAAGGGGGAGCTTGGCGTTTTGACTCCCTCGCTCTTTCCTGAGGACTCTGGTGGAGAAGGGAGCTAGAAATGTGCTTGCTCTCCCTTTAACAGATAGATGAATGTAGGCCTTTCTCTCTCTCTTTACCAAATTTTTATTCTCCTTAATAAATGCTTAAAGGTCTAACTCTTGCTAAAGCTTATAATTTATTGGCAGTCTGCATGGCAGAGTAATTTTAGACAGAATAGCTAGAATTTTAGCCTTGAACAGCTTTATCCACTGCACCACCTAGTTGCCCCAATACATTAGTATTTTGATAAAGTCTTGTATGTGGATATTGAGATAGGCTTAAGATTGTATAGGAAAAAATATTGCATTTAGTTCTAAATTAGGAATCTGTTTAGTGTTTTCTATGATGCTAAATTATCACTGGAAACAAAATATTTAAAACAAATATTCTCCTGGTAGTTATATGCAAAGTAAGGTACACTAGAAATTTGAAAGAATCAAAATTGTAGGCAATACAAATGGCATTTGAAGAGGCTACAACTGGTATAAATAGGGTAAAGTACTGCACCTATATACATTATTGAAAAATTTCTGCAAAATATATACAAAGCTTATTAGTGGGTTGGGGTCTAGAAACTAAGAGGTAAGGATGGAAATTTTTTGTTAGTTGAAATGAATATCTTTTATTAAAAAAATAAAGAAAAGCATTTGTAGGAAGTTGCACCTGAGCTAAATCTTGAGAAAACCTATGGATTTTAAGAGGCAGAGTGGAGGAAATAAAACATTCCATTCAAGGGAAATTTCTTGTGAAAAATCATGGAGAAAAAAGAATGTAGTGTATAGAGTGTAGCAAATGTAGCAAAAAATGGTCAGAATACAAAGTATGTTATAATAAAGTAATGAGGAATAAAATTGTAAATGTGGGCTGGAGTCAGATTGCAAAAGGCTTTACATTTCAGAGATGTTTGAATATTATCTTCAGAACAATAGGAAGACATTGGAGCTCTTTCACCTGGGAAGTGACTTAGTGAGACCTGTGTTTTATGACCTGTGCAGAGGATGCATTGTTGAGGGGACATACTGAAGTAGAAAGACAGGAAGGAAATAAGCATTTATTAATAGTAAAAGAGAAAGGTACTCATGGGGACAGAGTAATGAAGTCTAATGAATAAAGGCCTTTTTTTCCCCAGGATGGAATGCCTAGTACATGCTGAGTAATATATATATATATATATATATATATATATATATATAAACCTTAATTTTTCCAACAACTCTAAGAAGTAAGTCAACCCAGAGAGGTAGGTGATATGATTATTTCTATTTTATCTTTGAAGAAACTGAGGGAGAGGTTAAATGACTTGCCTAGAGTCACACTGCTAATAAATGTCAGAGTTCAGATTTGAACTTGGGTCTTCTCCTCTGTAGGCCCAGCACTTTATCATATCATCTAACTAGGAATCCAATTAGAAGGTATTTGCACAGCAAGAGGTGATGAAAAACTAAACTAGGGTGGCTACAATGCAAATAAAAAGAAAACAAATGTGAGGGATATTGTAGAAACAGAATTGGCAAGTCTTAGAAACTGCTGACATTGCATGGGATAAGAGTCTTGAAAAATAGTGCCAAATATAGGGTGACTTCAAGATTGTAATGCTAGGTCACTGTATAGAATTAGAGAAGTTAGAAAATTCTTTTCCTGCTCCTCCACTGGGCATTCCTTGTAAAAAAAAAGTCAACATCCTTTGCTCTCTCTAGGATATGAATTTGTCTTCCTTTCAAGCCAGCAATGGGAGTGAGAGAACAAAAAGACGCCCAAGAATCCTATCTTAAAATATCAGTTTCTAGAATGCTCAAAAATCACCTTCTCCCCACACCTGACACAATATGCTAGCCTTGTTTTGTATCTATAGTCTGAATCCATATTGTTCTCTGCTTTTGGGAAGATATTAAAAATAAATCAATAATAGTTCTCTTTTGTATATCACTGAGCCTCCATTCTGATGGAAAATTCCCAGCATGAATAAAATCTATCTTTTTTCTTGTGCACCTCACCACCCTTTGCTTCTCTCTTGGTTGTTATTTCCCAGTGAAAGTCAGTGGTTAACTATAGTTTTGTCTCAATCCTGGCTTTTCAAAACCTGATAAATAAGTGTACATAAATTCTAAAGAAGGTAAGCTTTGGAACAAAAATATGTTATCCCAGGGAAGAAGAGGGCAAAGATGAAATGGAATCATGATTTTGAGTCTGATCAGACATTCTTCTTGGCAAATAAGTCTGCGGAGCTGTCAACCTCCTTTCTGCAGTCAGAGTACCACTTTGACATACAGTTACCTGCAATGCTAGTCACCTTAGTATCTGTGTTTGTATAAGTTTGATGGCTACTGGTTGGTGGTACAGCTACACGTGGCATGGTGGTAGGGGCAACAAGAGAATACATGCGATCATTTCTCTTGTGTTTAGCTCTTATTGCTCTTGTGTAGTTTTTCACAAGTTTTTTCCCTTTGAAATGATTTTGCAGGGGAACAATGGAAGGAATCAAAATTTTCATGGGTTCTATAGAGGGACATTGACAAATTTCTTCCCTATCAATGGGCAAGGGCTTCCAATTTCCTGATACATAATCCCAAAATAGGTGATGTGTTCACAGAGAGTGAAAAAGTGCAGGACATGTATAATAATGTAAAGGAAACTAGAATTACCAGATAAATGGGAGAAATGAGAGAGTAGTATCATAGAAAAAAATTATTGGAGGAATAATCCATGAAGAGAGAGTGATTAACACTATTAAATGCTTCAGATATCAAGAAGGATGGAGAGTGGGAAAAGGTCATGGCTTTTGACAATTAAAGGAGCATTAATAATTTTGGAGAAGGAGGTCTTAGTTTAGTGATGGAGTCAGAAGCTAGATTGAAGGCTCAAGAAGAAAGAGAATGTGGAAGTGACCAATGTAGATTATTTTTTCCTTATAAATTTAGCTGTGAAAAGGAAAGGTGGGATAGAATGATACCTTAAGAGGAAAGGAAAAACAAATTATAGTGTTTTTGACATATAGAATAGGGGAAAAGGGACTAGTCATTATTAATGTCCTTACTTTTCTTGGTAAATATTATGAAATATTCTCTCCAGAGAGGTGAAAGGAAGATGATGTTGTGGGATGCTTCCAGAGCTAAAAGTAGATTTGGGACAACTTCTAGGGTTAATAGGATAGAGAAGAAATTATTAAATACTAATAATAAGATCATATATATGCAATCATATTAAAGGTTTCCAAGGTGTTTTATGTACATAATCTCATTTGATCCTTACAATAACCCTGTGAGATCCATGTTATTGTTATCCTATTTTGCAAATGATGAAACAGAGGCTGAGAAATGTTAAGTAACTTTCCCAGGGTCATATAGTTAATAACTGTCATGAGACAGGATGTGAACTCAGGTGTTCATGACTCCAAGTCCAATTTTCTATCCCCTGTTCCACTTGGAAGCCTGGGATACCTTCAAAATATAGAATTCTGATTCCACTGACAAAATGGGGGATTTGACCCTCTGAAAAACATTATTCCCTCAAAACAAAACAAAACAAAACAAAACAAACAAACAAACAAAACTATACACCCGATATTAAGTAATTGGCACCGAAAGCTCAGAATGAATAAGCTAGAACAAGACTTATGAATAAATAGCTCTGTTGTCGGCATTTCTCTAATGCCAATGAGTTTAGCCTCAGTGTGGGGATGAAATAAGACACTCAAGTTTCACTGGACACTTAACAAAGGAAGAGGATTACTTTGTCCTAACATGACAAATACAGTGGCACTTAGCTTCTCCAGATTGGCTCCTCCTCATATATAGATATTTCAGGTGAAATGATTTTTGGCACCCATCAAGTCTGAGAAGCCCTGAGCCTACATTACTGGGACATTTCATTAACCATAGACCAGGAAGCTACAGCAGATGAATTGGGGACAATCAGGTTTCATGACGAGGAGGAAAGAAGTTTCTATAGAAGCTGGAGCTGATGGAAGTTGTCTTGGAGAAAGAAACTGCATTAAGAAAGTTGAGGCTGAAGAAAATTGCATGATGATTGTGTATGAGAAAAAAAAAATCTGTGTCAGAAGAGACAAAATTATTAGAGAGAAGAAAACTCTCATCCTGTTTCAAACTGAAAACCTTAACACTTAAAGGACTCACACAGGACTCACTACCACAAAAGTCACATGTTTGCAGGTTTGTGAGGGCCCAACCTTAAATTTTGGAACCCCAGATCTGTAATGATTTTTTTCTAAAACATCCACTTCCCACATCAAAAACAAAGAAGAATATGAGAATTAGCTCTGTAAAGGCAATAAGCCTTAATTTAGATAAAGGAGAGAGATCAGTACACAGAGGCATTGAGAGACATATATAAGGCATCAAGAAGGAAAGGAAAGATACAAAAATCATGGAAAAATATTGAACCTTATTAAAATCCCAAAAAGTGAACAAAACAATATATAAAAAATATTGTCCCATATGCCTGCATTCTTATCTGTTATTTACATACACATATCTGTGTATCTATAAATATATACTCTCTTCATATGTCTTTGGTATGTTCTATATTATATAATATTCCATAATTTTATATTCTATTTTTCAGGTTCTTTTATAGCACAGTGTCTCCTATGCATACATGAATATTTAGAATTCTTTTGAATGTATAAGAATGTATAAGAGAAATAACCTTTCTCAATAACCTTCCAATAATAAATAAGTATAACATATACCAGGGAGATTTATGCTTACCAAATACTTGCCACATGATGGAGGCATTCATCAAGGATTGATTCTGAGTGGATGATGAGATCTGCCCAATATTCTTCTTCTTTGTGGATAACATTTTATTGATTGTATTGAGCCCCAAGACATTGGAGAGCCTCTTAGAAGGCATCTTTAATCATTGACAGGAGTATGTCATGTTCATCCATTCAGGAAAGACGAAGTAGAAGAAGCATATTGTCAGGATTTCAACATGTATTTGGATGGATACCCTATAGAGCTTATCCAAAAGCATATGTATCTAGGACAGATGGGAGAAATGGAAAGTAAACTAGGCCAAGACTTGTACAGACAGGGGAGAGCAATATGCTTTGTTTTGGGGAAATTAGAAAGCTTTTTACTGACCCTAAACTAATTCTTGAGAGAGTAAAGGGTCATTTATTCATTAGCAACATTTTACTAGGACTATTATTTGACAGTGAGATTTTTAGTTCAAAAGAAGTCAATGGAAAGACATATAGTAATTGTGAATAGGTATATGCCCACCATCCATGCAACATATAACCAATAAGGTTAGAGAATGGTTCTAAACTCCTACATCCAAATTCATGATAGACGTAGTCTCTTTGAGAGCTACACTGAGAGAGAGATAACATGCCATAGGGAAGAGGGCACTGAAAATGGAGTCAAGAAGAGCTGGATTCAAATCCTTCCACTTACTTTTACTAGCCATTTTAAATGAAGGCATTTAACTTCTCTGGGTCTATTTCTTCACGTGGAAATTTTGCTCTAGATGTCCTCTAAGATCATTGCTATTTCTAAATCTATGATTGTATACTAAGACATGTCCAGAACTACAAATCCCAGGATTCTGATTAAGAATTTCAACCCCCTTTCACTGTACTTGGGAAAACCAGTACAAGACAGGTCAACACTATTTTACACATGTGAGAAGTGGCATAAATGATAACAACATAATAATAACAGAGTATTATCAAGGTTTGTGTTAGAGGATTCATAGAAAGGCATTAATATCAATTTGCCAACACGATCTTACAGAACTGGTAGAGAAAATACCAACACCAATAAGATTCTGGATTCACACAAGTATCAAAGTATATTCTTCTTGAGACCTCGGTCCTTGGAAACTACATTAAAATTGCTCAAGGAAGTAGTCTCTCACTCAGCATCACCATATATGTCTGGCCTTTGGAGATTCCTATATCAATAATATGTGGTAAGATAATGGATTTAGCAGATTCTCAGGGGCCCACCTGGAGAATGATTTAAACTGATTTAATTGGATTTGACTGTTGACTGGATTAATGGCTGACTTCTAGCTAACTAGATTCTAAGCACATCTGGCTGGTACTTGAGAGTACTTAAGAAAGCATGGTTCTCAGAAGCAAACAATTTTGAATTTTGACCAGCTTCCGGCCCAGTCAACTAATCAGCTTGAAGAACCTCCCATTTCTGGGAGGGGACAAGAAGGGGGAAGCTGAGCCTGTGCAGGGAGCTCTCCCTCTTTTGGTTCCTGACATCGCAGCGGTGGCAGAGGTCTTCACAGAGGAGTTGAGGAAAAATAGGATTGCCAGGTAGTAGGAATTCTGTTCTCAACCTCTTTCTTTTACTATCTTTCAATAAACCCTTAAAAACCTAAACTCATTTATCAGTGATTTTAGTCAGTTTTCCCCCCAAAACTGGGGGAACAGATTAGAACCCACATTTAGAAATTTAAATTACACAAATACAAATTTATATTGTTTCCCTTTTGTATTTAAATCCAAGGAAGTATACTAAGAAGAATATGTTAGATTCAGACTTTATCTATAATGGTTGCTTTATTATCATAACTACAATTTTGATGATTTTAATGATACAATTTTAATGATTTGTAAAGAGAAAGCTTTGAGTGAGTGATTTCAAAATTAGTAAACAAAATTTAAGCACTTTGGATCATATCAGTCATTGAAATGTAGTCATATTTATATTATTATCATATTTGAGAAAGGAACTGAATTTATCCAACATGGTTTTAATTAATTCTGGTAAATTCTGGTTTAAATTAATTCTGGTAAATTATTTTTTAGTTTAATTAAAAATGAATTATTCTATCTTAGTCAATTACTATTAAGTTATAGTAATCCATAAATAAGTATAGTATCCATAAATAAGCATAATGGATCAAATTACATTTTCTTAAATGTGGGCTTCAATGTCAGTTGGTGAATCCCTGAAATGTGTATTTACCCAAGGAATCTAAAATTGCACTCATTAAAGCAAAGGACTTTATATGCAGCTAAATGGGAAATGAATTTTCCTTCCCTGGTCTCTTTCTTTTGAATAGAAATTATTCACTAAACTTTAGTCTTTGTTGTATGAACTATTGTTCATCATCTCAAAAAATTTTCCACATTTCATTTTTCTGTTGGCTTTGAATTCCTTAACTTTTAAAAATACTCACTGCAGAAACAACAATCTGTTTAAAAGATGAGATGCTTTTGCATTCCATTTAAGCACTTCATTTCAAACAGTGGATAATGGTGTTCTGGACTGATCACTGCAGCACTGGTTGTAGTGTTTGTGGTTGTTTCCTTGCCTGGTAAATTTCCAGGTACTTTTGTGACCAGTTTCATTGTCATTGAAGTTTAAACTATATTAATAATAACTTTCATTGATATATTACTTTAAATTTTGCAAAGTACCTAGATAAATTGAGTCTTGTTTCTTACAAGCCTATGAATTTGGTATTTTAGGTATAATGAAGACCAACTATATGGTACGGTAGGCCAACACTTAATATGGACATGTACTTCAGTCCTCAAATCTCCCAGGAAAATAAAATTCCCTAGTTTCTTCAATGTGTATCCTGCCATATTAGATTATCTGTGTATGTGCCAAACCCTTCTTCCTCATTCACCCACAGAGGAAACTGTAAACACAGAGAGGTTAAGTGAATTACGACTATAGGATATAGAATTGGAAGGGATGTGAAAGGAACCTAAGGCAATTCCCTCATTTTACAGTTGAGGAAACTGAGGCCCAGCAGGTTAAGTGACTTTCCTAAGATCACATATGTAGTAAGGGTCCCCAATTTTCTATTCACCCTCCGAAGACTTTTCTATTAAATCCACTTTTCTATCCCAATTTACCATTTAAGTTTAAACATGAAGAAGATGTAAAGAGTTAATTGTTAGTTGAGGTTTTTATGACCCCATCTTTCAGCTAGAATTTTAAAAACCCAGGCATTTACACTGGTCTGGAGATCAGGTGCTGTGCCTCTGCAAACGGCACAGTGTTCCACCCACTGGTTGTATCTGTCTCCATGGCGCTGGCACCTCATGTCATCACCACTCACCAATGCCTACATGGGACTGGCAAAATTATAATGACTGGAAGCCCAGTGAGGGAAATCATGTGACTGTCAGTCAGGCTGCCAGCCAATTGGCTTGGGGCTGTGCGTGGTCAGCCTGGGGTCTGCTGGGAAGAAGAAGGGTGGAGATTTCGCCATTCTAGCTTAAAGCTAGAAGGCGACAGGATGCAGCCCTGTGTTTTTAGCTGATTCCTGGGTGGTGGTGTTATTCAAGTTGTATCATTTACCTTCCCCCATTTCATTTCCTTTCCCTTAATTCTATTGATCTTGCTTGTGTTTTTAAGTTCATTCTTGTTAGTAAATCCTGCTCTGTTTTGAGGGAGGGTGTCGGCCTCCTTCCTTGCCCCAATATTGCGGCGAGCCACATACCTAACACTCCCCATTTAAAAATTGGTCCCTACAAAGATAAATAAGATGCTCTAGGTTTCTTGAAATATATTATGTGAGAAAAGAAAATGTCTTCTGTCATGCAAAGGTACAATGCCTCCAAACAGTTCTGTGCCTCTGAATATCTCATTGTGAATATAACAGCATGGGGTCACAAGTACATGTTGAAGTCATGGCCTTGTTTTCATCCATTCTCTATGTAGCTGGTGTGGTTCCACAAAGGGAGTAACAATAGTTACTCAATGTAAGAATTTAATCTATTTTCCCAATAGATAATGAAAATTAGATGATCAAAATACAGTTGCCTTCATAAGAAGAGAAACTGAAAGGGGAGTGGAGAGATTAAGTTCACTGAAATTTTGTGTGTGAATAAAGTTTTAAGCAAATTTGATTATTATAAGAATTTGGGGACCTGAATAGTCCTTTGCTAGAACACTTCCCCAAATGAAATGGAATTGAAAAACATCTAATAAGTGCATATGACACACTAAGCACTGTGTTCTTCATATTCCGGTGCTCTTTAGGTTGTCTCTGATGGATCTGCTCCTTTCTGGGTGTTTCAAAATTTTGGTGTGGTTTGTGATTTTGTCTTATTGGGTCTTTAATCCACTAGGGTATGGTGGCTAGAATCTGCCTTGATGAGGGCATTCTGATACCTTTTTTTATTAATAACCACTGTATCCAGCCAAGAAAAGCTAGGCAGTGTTCTCAGGCTAAGAGTAGGCCTGTTGTTTTCTGACCCCTATATCAAGACTGTTAAGGGCTAAAATTCTAGCTAAACTGTCTAAAATATCTAATGAGTGGTCGCCAATAAATTATAAGCTTTAGCAAGAGTTAGATTTTTAAGCATTTATTAAGGAGAATAAGAATTTGGTAAAGAGAGAGAGAAAGGCCTAGATTCCTATCTATTAAAGGGAGAGCACATTTCTAGCTCCCTTCTCCGCCAGAGTCCAGAGGAAAGAGCCCCAGAGTCAGCGCCAGTCTCTTCCTTCCTCCTCCCACTAGTCCGCGTCACTTCCTCCTGCCAAGAACTCTTCTACAGTAAGTATTCAGCAGGTGGCGTCATTCCAATCGTTACAGTCCCCCCTGTTGTTCCTCAAGAAACAAAATGTTTCCTTGACGGAACAGTAAAAACAATATAATAACTATTGCTAACTAATAATATGTGAACAACAATATAGAAAAGGAAGAGAGGAAAGTTTTGTCCAGAGGGGCGATTTTTTTTTGTCCTCATGAACCGACGCTTTGACATTAGTCTTGCAAAGGGAGGGCCTCTGCAGAGAATACATGTTACAGATGGTGTATATTATAACAGAAAGAGAAAAAAAACAACAAAAACAACAAATCAAAACTGTTCATTTAAAGTCTCTGAAAGTCTTTTCTCAGATGTCCTCTAGGTGTAGTCGTGGAATGGAAGTCTTTTCAGGGGTTGATGTGTGGATGCTGGTAAATCAGCCAGGAAAATTTCCTACAAAATTGAGCTTAACACAACTTTAAAATAGCTTTATCAATAATCAAATCAAACAATGAAAGTTCTCAAAAACATGTCTAAGGGAATACAGAATCTTAGTTGTTACACATGAAACATATAATAAAACAAAAATTGAAACATTCTTTAAAATTATAATATTACTATAGTCCCCCCCTTATGGAGGGTAATTGAGAAGACAATTGCTGCAATATTAATTATTAAAAATAATTTTTATCTGTTTCATCACTTTTTGCATCATCTGCCTAATTATCCTCATGCCATTATGAGAAATTTTAAAATCTAATATAATTGGTAATAGATGTCAAGACCAAATTCAACACTGTATTTATCATGACACCTGAGATAATTATGGGGGTTACCATAAAAGAACAGAGAAATGATGGGATATGAGCATTCCCACACTTGAGCAATATGTACTGCCCATACAGTATGCCAGGCTTAAAATAGGTGGATGGAATATATGTCCATGCCACCGAACATATTGGAAGAAACTGAGTCAGACTTAATCAGATGCATGGGATTGAGATGTCCATGGCATCAGGCATATAGGAGGGAGCATAGAAGCCAGGTGTAAAAGTGAGATGCATGGGATCAATGCTTCCAGCCATCTGTACAATATTGTGGGGAAAAATAAAATAAAATATTAAACCAAGAGAATCCAACCTCAACTTTTGTCAAAAGCCGTTCCCTTGGCCATACCTTGACTTCATGCATGTCTCCCCTCATGTGACAGTTCAGTGTCTGCTCTTGCATGTATTCCTCTTGTGATTGGATGGCATCTTGGCCAACTGGCATCTGATAACTCAGAATAAAGGCAATTAATGTCTTAAATGATAAGTTCCCATAATCCAAGTCTCATATGGATTTAAAAATTGAGGATAATAAATGATTACAAAAAATGCGAATACGTCTTGACTCAAAATATATAATTATGCAACAATTTCAAATAATACCCTTTTTTTTTACTTAGTATACAATTACTTTTGTGAAAAATCAGAACATATTTAAATACAAGTTAAAGCACAACAGAATCTCAAAGAAAACTTTTTTTTAAAAAAAGAAAACTTTTACAAATGTTCCCCTCTTTTTTTTTTTTTTTGGAATATGCTTATCAAAAATAATACTTCTAGAATCAATTTACACTTGCCATGGCAACCAATTTGCCAGGGAAATGCTTTAAAGAGTTTGATCAAATAATCAGTTGAGAAAAAATAGCAAAAACAAATAACTCAGAATATGGGAGCACAATACTCCTAGAATTAACATTGTATTATGAAATCAAAACCATGTTTCAAAATTAGATAGATGAATGAATAGAAGAAAATACACGTGGAATAATAAAAGACAATGAAATTCAAACTAGGGAAATCTAAATGAATATGAATTTAATATTAATAAGAGTCTTATAAAATATAAACTTGATCACATGACTATAAAAAGCTTTTACAAATATTCTCCTTGTTTTAAAAACTAAGTATAAAACACAATCTCAAAAGCATGAAAATCTCTATGAAAATAAACCCATACCATTAATTTCAAAATGTAGGTGTAATAGCATAGAAATTCTATGTAACCTCTGAACTGACATTAATACTCTGAGTGAATTCAGAACACTTCTGATTTCGGTATCTAAAATCCCCAATACTCATATCAATACCTTGCTGCTTACTTCTACATTTCTGTACAATATATACCCTTCCATGGCAAAAGAAGTGGAGTCTTGAACTATGGTGATGATTGTCATCCTTATTCAGCTTAAGGTTTTCTTCTTTAACCCCTCTATATTGTCTGTCAGTGTTTTCACCATACAAATGCTTTATAAGATTACTAATTAAAGACAAAAGCAGGTTAGCAAAATTATGAACAAATCGAGCATATCTGGAATTTAAAGGGTTTTCTAAGGTTGTCTCAGAAGCACAGCCAGGCTGGGGAAGGGCTGAGCCTGAAGCTGCAAATGTAGTTAGAGAAAGTTGAGCATGCGCATTAGATCTCTGGACTTCCCGGGCAGGGGAAGCAATGGGCTTGGCCATGGGAGGAGTAGAGGGTGGGGTCTGGAGAAGAGGGGAGGGACCAGCACAATTTGAATCAGACTTGATTTTGAACTCAGGCCTGGATTCCTCTTCCCCCACTTTGCCTCCAGGTGCTAGGGGATTAAAAGCTTCTAGAGGGTGGGTCATTGCCTCCAGGCATGCAAAATTAGAGCAACAATTAGTGTTAGAACTGGGAAAAGCTGCGGGAATCTCTTCAGGTTTCTCTGAAAAAGCATGGTTGGGAGAGGGAGAGATATTTCCTTGTGTGAGTAAGTTGCTGGCTCTTTTAACAAAAATAAAAAGAAAAATAGAAAATCCACAAAAACAAAGCATTAACATGATCTTATCTCCCATTTGTCTGGTTAAACAGACTAAAATCAAAAATAGGATAATTAGGGAGTTTAAAAGGTCCATTTGAAAAAATTTAAAGGAAAACACAGCCAGTACACCAGTACTTAGCAGTTAAAGGGAGAGGGAGGGGAAATTTCTTACCCAACCAGAAGATCAGAAGAAGACTGAGGTTCAGCTTTCCTCTTCGTGGTCAGCCATCTGTTAAGGGCTAAAATTCTAGCTAAACTGTCTAAAATATCTAATGAGTGGTCGCCAATAAATTATAAGCTTTAGCAAGAGTTAGATTTTTAAGCATTTATTAAGGAGAATAAGAATTTGGTAAAGAGAGAGAGAAAGGCCTAGACTCCTATCTATTAAAGGGAGAGCACATTTCTAGCTCCCTTCTCCGCCAGAGTCCAGAGGAAAGAGCCCCAGAGTCAGCGCCAGTCTCTTCCTTCCTCCTCCCACTAGTCCGCGTCACTTCCTCCCGCCAAGAACTCTTCTACAGTAAGTATCCAGCAGGTGGCGTCATTCCAATCGTTACAAGACTAAATGTCAAAGTTAAATATTTTCCTCTTCCTCCCCCTCTTTTCTCTCTTCCATTTGGCTTCATAGACAAAAGGCAGTACAGGGAGTCAAGGTCATTTTTCTCCATCTACCTTACCCATCACTAAATCACTCCATCTACCTTACCTGTCACTAAATCACTTGCTTTATTATTCATATCTTTTCAATTTGTTATTCAGTCATGTCAGACTCTTTATGATTTCATGGACCATACATACTGTTCATGGGGTTTTCTTGTTATAGATAGTGGAGTGGGATGCCAGTTCTTTCTCCAAGGCATTTCAGCAAACAGGCTCACCCAAATAGTAAGTAGCTGGATTTTAACTCAGGTCTTCCTGATTCTAGGCCGAGCACTCTATCCACTGAGTCATTTATCCGTCCTGATATCTTTGCAATAGCAAACCCAAATCATTTGGTGTGTTGTTTTGACAAAGGAAAAATCTATGCAAAAAAATAGGAAGAAAACACAAGGAGAAAAAGAGAGTGAAAGTCAATGAATAATGTCACAACTAAGGGATCTTGTGTGAATGAAAGATGAGCAGGAAATAGTGACAAAGTAGATTTGGGACCAAAAGACCTGAGTTGACAACATGGATCTTCTTTGTACTCTGGCAAAATCTTAACCTCTTTCCACCTCAGCTTCCTATCTGTAAAATGGGAGAAATAACACTCTCAATACCTACTTTACAATGTTAGAAGGATGAATGACTAAATGAATAAATACATTAGCTATATATGCAGTGTCCACTGAGGCTGTAAAATGTCTCATATGAGTATGTGGACATATTCTCTCTATATCAGATAGCTAACTCCAACATTTCCTCAAACTAACAGATCTAGGATCATCATCATACACAACTCCATTCAAACTCTCTCATGCTATAATGGATAATTCTGATATGGGACAATGCAGTACCCCTATTCACTTTTGCATTTGATCACCCCACTAGTGTAATTTCATCTTTACAAATCAGCTACTCAAAATGATGATCATTTTAAATTTTAAACATAAATGTTTACTCATTCGTTAGGCCAATGAAACACTATTAATCACATATTAAAAACAAATGCAGGAATAATAAATATAGCACAATAAATGTGAGTCCTACTCTCCTCCAGCAATGCCCCTAGTTTATGTGAGAGAATGGTCACACATTTATAAGAACCAGTCCAAAAAAAAAAAAGCACATGAAAGAGAGAAAACCATATTCTCAGGTTAACTCACAACCCTGGACTGCTGACTTCCATGGCCTTTATTCATTCAGGAATAACTCTAACTCACAAAGTAACTTCTCTACTAATTTTTCCCTTTCTGTCCCTTCCCCCTCCCCCGTGGGAAAATTGATCTTCTCTTTTCAAACTGAAAAAGTATTTACTAGTTCCTTCAACTTATCCTTTAAAAGAGTGTACAGTAAGTATTACACTCAATTTAGCAAGTGTTTCCCTTTAAGCCAGATAACTGCAAAATTCATTGGGCTGGTTTTCTTTCAACCATACAGACAAATCCAGACACCTACTCACTTACTGGGATACTATATAATCCAATTAGATCTCAGCATCTTTTCCTAAATAGCAAAGCAGCTGTGAAATCTCTTGGCCACAGATATCCTCTGACTCCTTCCTCTTGGCTATGATGACACTTAAATCACTGCTGAGGCAGAATACCATGTATATTCGAAAGGAGCTACCTCTTCCCTTCAAGGCTTTCATTTTTCCCCTTGCTGTCCTTGAAGAATAAGGACAACTCTCTGTGATCCAAAGGGTTAAAGAACAGAGGGGAAATGTCCTGATTCAACCCAGGATGGCTAGTTGTAAATACATGGTGTCCTAAGCAAGCCTGTGTCTGGGATGGAGCCACCTCCTGTTTGTGTCTGTTTTTCTTTATTAAAGGTTTTTTAATTCTCGAAAAGCCATTTGTGTCTTTCCCTTTTGGAATATCTGAGTTCTAGAATAACAGTATTTTTTTTTTCATGAAAGACAGAGATAAACAGTGAAAGACACAGACAGTCAATCAGAAAGATGTACAGAGACCATAGAAAAGAAGGAGCTCTGATCAAAGCCCAATCAATTTTGACCAGTCTGTACTCAGTGGAGATGAAATGTAAATGTAGCCAATGAATAGTCCTATTGCAAATGTCACATTGAAGCTTCAATATTACCTTCTCAATTGATCATAATTGTTCTGTGATTCTTTCTTTATTGCTTGGTGTTTCCTTTCCTATGTGGGAAAAAAAAAAAAGGTATTTTTGTTTGTTTTGTTGTTGTTGTTGTTGTTGTGACTGTTGTATATCTGATTCATGTTTCTACTCTGGATGGAAACTCTCTCCTATCCCCCATGTCCCTTTCTGGGGAAAAGCCTTTTAGATCAACACCCCAAAGAGATTCCAAGATAGGGGTGGAATTAAAGTACTAGGAGCCATTTAATCTATTGAAGATAAAGGCCTCAGGGCAATGAAACCAAGGCTAAACTTAGAGGTTGTGAAACATAGCAATTAGCAAGAATTACCAGACATGGTGGCCTCTAATGGAAACAAGAAAAATAACTAGCATTTTTGTAGTACTTCAAGGTTTGCAAAAGCATTTTATAAGCATTATCTCATTTTATCTTCACAACAACCCTGAGAGGTAAGTTCTATTATTATAGGCTGTTTTACGGCTGAGAAAACTGAGGAGAAAGAGGTTTAGAAACTTGCCTAGTCCCACAGAGGGCGTATAAAGTCAAATTTGCACTCAGTCCTACCTTTAGGACCAGTTCTCAATCCATTGTGCTGCTTATGCTAGGTTTCTCAAACCAGAGGACAACAAAGATCCGGAGGTACTTCTCAGAGATGCCATCTCTCTAAACTTGAAGGTCTCTTGGAAGGGTAATATTTTTAATTGAACATGTATTACAATAACCTCAAATCTTGATTGACCCAGTTAGTAACTAGCAACTGAAGACTTCACGTCTGCTTATTGTTCCAGCTTCTGGTTTCTCCAAAGAGTTCTAATAAAACTGCTTATTAACACCCTGCTGAGTCTTTCCTCTACTTCTCATTCTTCATCATCCAATCTGTTCACTTTTTGCCAACTTTTTGTTTTCTGTTATCTTTATGCCATAATTGATGATTTCTTTATGTTATTTAAACTATCCCTTAGAAGTGGGGTCATACATTGAATAGTAAAAAGAGAACTAATTCAGGAGACTCCAGTTCATATTGTCACTATGTGTATAATGTTGGGTTCATCACAACCTCTCTGGGACTCAGGTCCCTCATTTCTCAAATGGACAATATAGCCTCTGAAGTCCCTTCCAGCTTTAAACCTATGATCTTGGAACTTGCAGTGTAACCTTGAAAAAGGCTTTGGATCTTAGTTTCTTCCTCTATAAAATGTGGTGGGGTGGGGGTGGTAAATGATCTCTGATATTAAATCCAGCTATGGCATTTTGTGAATTCTCAATAACAACAACAACAAAAACCAACAACAACAAAAATCCCAAACCATTGAATTTGGAGTCAAAATGCCTTATTTGAAAAGGAAACTTTGCTCCTTCCTTTATCTGTCACCTTGGGAAAGTCATTTAATCCAAGACCTCAGTTTACTCCTCTAAAAATGAGAGTGATCTAGAGGTATCAAACTCACTGACAGTGGGCAGCAAGGGACCAGCAAAATTCCCAAGTGTGGCCAAAGACAAATTTGTAATTGAAACATCTTTAACAAAAAAAAAAATACAACATTGTGTTTAAAAAAAAGTGGGGCCACTATGATATAATTATTCTTTGTGTTGGAGAGGAATAAAATGACATCACTGTGTTATAATGAAGGTACAATGTGTCCAGCTGGAAGATAAGAAAAAAATATAAGCTCAGAAAGATCTACCACAGGTTGAACACAAATAGTCCATATGACCATTGGGAGTAGAGATGGTTCTGAATTTGTGCATTGTTTCTTTTCAGCTACTACAATTCTGCTCTACGCACAGAGCACAGTGCCTTCTTTTATACAGGTATGCCATGTTGAGTAGTCCTATGTCATTGTCACCTGTGTCTCACATCTGATTTTAAAGTTTGTCAGAGAGACCTTGAAAGTGTCTTTGCATCACTTCTTCTGACCTTCATGTGAGCCCTTGCCTTGTGAGAATTAAAATTTCCATTCTTTTCTGGCAAAAGTACATTTGGCATTCAAACAATATGGCCAACCTTTGGCCAGAGAGTTGTGCTCTTGGCAGTAGAGTTTGAATGCTTGGCAGTTCAGCTCAAGAAAGGACCTCAATGTCAGGTATTTTATCTTGCCAGGTGATTTTCAAAATCTTCCTAAGACAATTCAAAGGGAAGTGATTAATTTTCCTGTCTTGGAAATGATATACTGTCCAAGTTTCATAGACATACAACAACTAGGGCAACGCAATGACACTATAGATGTTCAGTTTGGTAGGTAGTTTAGTACCTCTTATCTCCCACACTTTTCTTTTAAGCCTCCATAACACTGAGCTACTTCTAGAAATATGTGCATCAACCTCATCATGTATGTGTACATCACCAAGGTAAGCAAACTTATCCACAGCATTCAAAATTTCTCCATTTTCTGTAGGATTCCACATATACAAGGTGTGGCTCTGGCTGGTGGAGAACTTCTGTTTTTGGTGTTAAAAACAGGCCAAAATGAACAGAAACAGCAGAGGCAAAGCCCATAATTTACTGTATCTTAGCCTCAGAGGCTGTACTGAGTGTATAATCAAATAAGAACAAAAATCAAACAACTCTCCCTCCACCTTAGTCTTGGCTTATAGTTTTTTTTAAGTTAAATAATTTACTATGAGTGCAGTAGCTGACCTTGATGCCATTTTTGTCCACGTGTCTGACAACACTGCTGAAAAGATCATACTAAAAAGCATGAGAGCAAGCCCTCAGCCCTGCTTCACTCCATTGGTGACTCAGGAAGTTCAAGAGCAATGTCTTTTATTCAAAACCTGTGAAGCATACCATCATAAAGTGGCATACAGTATTGATAAACTTCTCCAGGCAACCAAATTTTCCCTGTGGGAACTAAGTGACACAGTGAATAGAATTCTGGGTCTTGAGAAAGGAAGACCTAACTTCAAATCTATTCTTAGAGGGTTACTAGCAGAATGACTTGGGCAAGTCATTTAACCTGTTTGACTTAGCCTCCTCAAGTGTAAAATTTGAATAACAGCATCTACCTCATAGGATTGTCATGAGGATCAAATGAGATATTTGTAATGTGCTTAGCATAGTGCCTAGAACATAGTGGGCACTATATAAATGTTTATTCCCTTCCACTTTTTCCCCCTAAACCATCATCTCTTTGAATCCAGTGAGTTACATTTCATTTGTAAAAATTCACTGTCTCTTCTTTGAAATCTATATTCTTTAATCATTGCTCAGTCTCCAAATAATCTTGAGTTTGAAATTTGTGAGTTTTGCCCTCTTAAATATTAAAATGGTATATGCAAATGAGCAGAGGGACCACAAGGCTCTTTAGCTCCAGCTTTAACCAATTCTCAAAATAAGGATCCATCATAATGTGTGCCAATGAAAATTACTTCTTCATATTAATATTTTATTAGTTTTTAATAAAAAAATATTTATATGACCTTTTATACAATTACACTCTTCTCACAAAAAAAAATGAAACATCACCCTACATCCTATATGAGGTGATATTTTATGTTTGTGATGGGCAGTGGTGGCAAGTAAAGAATATTTTAGTTTGGGAATTCACATGGCTTGGGAATAAAACTTGGGACAGCAAAATGAGATGCCCTTTCCAAAGGCAATGGTAGTGTTTAATAGATTATGTTTCTCAGAGTAAGAGGTGGAAAACATGGAGAGGGATAAGGTGATTCCAGGGAGATCAGGGCTTAATTATTTATTTCCTACTGGGTATAGTCTCTGGAGCTTCAGTCTGGAACTTAGAATAGTAGATAGCCCCAAACTAGTCTTGTATACGAATGATCATGCATGTGATGTGTTTTCTAAAATTAAGGCCAAGGTAGATTTGAGTTACTATTATAGTTATAACCCTAAATTCAGCTCTGCTAAAATAATATAAAATTGCAGAAAAGGAAATCACATGTAAAAGGAAGGAATTTTGTCCATCATGCTGATGGACATTTTTGAACCAAATGGGACATCACATTGTTAATTAGGGATATGAATAAAAAAGAAAAAACCCTCAAGCTGCTATAATGAGTAATTACTCATGCTTTTGCAAGGTCAAGATGTCTCTTATTTTTAAAAGTATCTGTTAAGTGATTCCAAGATCTGAAGCATAAGACAGTGAGTACAACATCAAAAAAGTTATGCCAAATTGTGCCCACAAATCCCTGCAGCTTCTCCCTGACTTAAAGTAATCACTCTCTGCTCTATTGCTCAGCTTGATCACCTGCCTACCTGTTTTGAATGCAAAAATGTAAGCGTTTGATGCTACAAAGAGCATGAAAGGATTTTTATAAGACCACCCATTGAATTCCTATCCAAAAATCAGGCTATCTTCCTCCTGAACATAACTTGATGCCTTAGGAAATTTTCTATCCACAAAGTGCTTTAAATGTAATTCATAAGTATGCTTTGATGACTTATTTCTGTGGATGTGTGGGGGTATGACTGTTTGATAGGAAACTAAAGTACTTCTGAATAAAACCAGGGATAAATGAGTCTTAAACTTCTCCACCTTACTTTCCCAGAGTTTTTCAGATGATTTCCCCTGGAAAACACATTATGGACTAATACAAAGTTAGCAAGAGTAAACTGACAGGCTTCAGTTTGTTTGAAGGCTCAGTGTATTTGAATAAAGTTTCAAATTCGTCTGAGAGTATGCCTTACTTTTTCCATGGATATTGGACATCACTATATCAGGCCTGCCTTTGTCTGCTCAATCAATTCTATTAGGTTGACCCGATTTCTGGACAATTGGCCTACAGACTAGAACAATTCCATTTAGGTCATTATTCAGCCTTTACTTCAGTAAAGTATCATCCCATGCTCTTGAAATCTGCTCGGTCAGAAGTATGTCTGAGAAATGGCCTGGTATACAATATCAGTGGCATTTTGACAATAAAAGGTGCCCCATAATAAATTAACATTCACAAGAAATGAACTCACATACTACTCATACAAATGGGCTCACAATATCATCCACTCAGCATCATTGTTTGTTTAAATTCAGGGAAATTCTCAGGCCATACCTCAGGGATCCAGAGACTGTCAGAGTATTATTAATCTTCCTTCCACCTTGCCTATCTTTTTGCCATCTGGCCTGCATGATGCTATACTCTCTAGACCACGAATTCTGCCTTCCTATAGTATGCACACCTTCCAAATCATCAGACATCCAGAGATATTGGCCTAAGATACTTAAACATCTTAGTGCTGAAACTCCTACTCTGGACCTCAAACTGTATAGATTGTTGAATATGTCACAATCCTCTATATCTATCTGGCCTCAATTATATTTTACATTTAATCCCAGCCATACTGTCCCCGACCCCTTCATTCCCTTATATGTGTTGTCTACCTATATAACATGGTAAGTTCCTTGAAGGATGAGTCTATCTTTTACATATGTATCTCCAGTGCTCAGCACATTTCTTAGCATATATGTAATGAAGTATCATGCAACATAAATGTGTATGTAATGTGGAAAGTAGGTCTGTCCCAGACCTGGAAGGTAACAATAAACTTAATCTTGCTTAGACTGTCAGCTTAGTTTCTCCTCCTCACCATATGCTTGCTGCACAGAAAGACTATTACAAAGAACAAAAATACTTATCAAAGAGAGGAAGACAATATTCAGGGAAGTAATAATTGATAGAATATACCAGTATTATGGGATCTGTACAGCCTGGAAAAGAGATAAAATCTTAACTCAACCAATGAGACAACAGTCCACTCAGTAGTCTTTGTGGTTATATAAGCCCTGGAAATCAAGGGGCATATTTGGAGGCTGTCAATTCCCCTCATGCCACTGGATCTGGGGAATAACCCATTCAAAATTCGTGCCTTTTCTTGTGATTCTCTCTCCTTCTTTCCTGCCTTTATTTCTCAGAAACCTCTCAGCCCATTGGGAATCACATCTGTTTAGAAGTGGGGCTCAACAAGATAAGTACCTTTTAAAAAAATAATTTATTTTTTCATGAGGCATTCTGTAACAAAATCTGTCTCCCTTTTCCCCCTCCCTTTTATTCTTTTTCCTTACCTGAATGTTGAGATTGTTCATTTCTCATTCTTATAAAAAATAAAGGAAAAAAATCACCACTAATGAATAGAAGACATAGTCTTTTAGAAGACAAAACAAAATATTAGCCTTAGAGCATGGAGAGTAAGGGAAACAAAAAAAAAAAAAGGAAAATGTGTACAAGACTAATGAAAGCAAGGTTTGTGTCCATAGTATGAGAGCTACTGAGCAAATAAAATGGACTGAAAGATCTCCTCCAATCACAATATGCCATCTTAAACAGTCCCACAACTCTGCTTCTTTCCTTTGAGTAGAAGAGCTCCCAAAGGAGTGGAATCATACTTAGAAAACAGCATGAGATAGTGTAAAGTTTATTGTATATTAGATCAGAGGTCCTATGTCTGAAATTTGTTTCTGCTCCATACTACCTGGGTAACTTTGGGCAACTCATTCCCCACAGACATACCTCCCCTCAGGCTTCTTGGACTTGATACTTAAGCTTCCTTTGGAATGTCAACCTGAATAATTATTAAAGCAATTAGCATAACAAAATTTAAGTCTTTAATGGGTCAGAGGAGTTATAAGTCCTCATACAACCATAGCAAGCTTGGCATACTCAAAGGGTGGGGCTGAAAACAGAGTTTTATAGGATACAAACAAGAATAACAAACAGAGCAGGTGAGAAGCCTGACTTTGAGCCTGATTACTTTTGGTTTCGCCTGTTAAAATCATTTTACATAATAAACTGAGAGTAATGAGATCATCTTTGGGAGATCCACTAAGTATTCAAAGGCTGGAATTTGACAAAGTATGTATGGTCAGTCCCTGAAAATTCATTGATCCTAGGAAGCAAAACTAAAAGAAGTCAATCAGTTCTGTAAATTGTGTTTGTCAGGACTCATTAGATTAAAAAACTCCTTAAGGGAAGGGAATATGTGTGGGGGGGGGGGCGGGGGGGGGGCGGTATATGTGTGTGTGAAAGAGATCAGTGCTTAGGACAATGCCTGGCATGTAGTAGGTGCTTAACAAATATTTTCATGAATCAGTTAATGAACAAATGCTCCAATATACAACTTGGAGTTTGTCACCGGCTTGCTCATGCCAGCTCTTCCAGCAATGTCCATCACCTTAGGTGGCAGCAAGGAATTCATAGTGTCTTTCGAAAGTGAGGAAAGAAAGTTGCTTTCTAATTTATAATAGTGAAGTATCAGATTTAAAACAAATGCTCCTCACCTTTTTCCACTTCTATTTTCATTGAGATGTTGGAATTTTATTTCTGAAAACTACAATGAATTCCTGTTGCTTTGCATCTTGCCCACAAGCTACCTAGGATCATGAGATCAATGTCCTTGCCTTCATACTATTTTTTCCCCTATGCCTTTCTCAGGCTTCCCTGTTCCCAGAAGGGAGATACCTGGTACAAGAGTCTACTAACTGCCATGTTGCTTCTTTATTTCAAGTCACCTTTTTAAGGTTAATGTAAAAACATGCTCAACAAAAGGGAAAACTAACTACAGGGATAGTTGTCACTTAACATCTTAGTTATCCAAAATAGCAATCAGGCGCCTACACAAACAGATGTCGCTGATTAGCACCACAAGAGAAGATTGTTAATGCCTAAGATTTTGCTTCACTGCATGTGGAACTAGATACACCTGATCTGTAAGCTAGCTTCCTGGTGGGAGGTTAAGCCCTTTTAGTGGCTGAATCAGGTTGATTCTCAGCAGTTTGAGTAGTTGATGCAGTTCACAAAGGCAGAAGCAATATGCCTTGAAAGTGGTTACTGGAACAGGAGAAAAAGGTCATTATTTCCTTTCTTTATTTTATTGTACTCTTTTAACATGTCTAACATTATCTGGACCCCTGCCTCATATTGAACCTCTGTTGCCTGTCTTCATTCTCCTTTATACTAGCATCAAGCCCTACAGGTCTCCAACTGCTTACTCAGCCTCATCTTTTTACCCATTTATTCAACAGAGAAGTTGCCCTTGTTATGGGTGTGGGGTACCCCAGAAGTTTTCTGGGGGAAATCAAGGAACCTTCTCCTTGAAACTAAAGCAAAGGACAGACACACCTAAAGAGAAAAGCAACACTGGATCTGAACTGAGATAACTCCAGGACCACCACCCTTCATTCCAGTCCTGTCCCCTTGCCCCAGAAGATAACCCTGTTAGGCATGGCTATACTGGAGGGTACAGAACAACGGTCCCCTCACCAGACTATTTCCAATTAACTGCCCAATAAGGAACATCTCACCTTCACTCGGGTGGTCACACCATCTAGGTCCAATAAAAGGGGTGCTCCCCAGTCTGGTTAGGGAAGGAAAATGTTTTAAACTTTCCTTCCAGCCAGTTTCTCTTGTACCAAATAAAATTGTTCTTTTATTTCTAACTAGGATGTGTGCAAGAATGTAATTCATTATGGAGGAGTCCTAAGGACCCACTTGATTTCTCCATGACACCCCCCTGAAGATAAGCCATTCAAGATTGGGAGTGTGTGGAGGGAGAGAAAGAATGATACTGAGTGAAAAATTACAGTGGGTGAAAGAGAGTTTAGTAGATCATCAAGAGGTTACTGAAATCACTGGAAATAGAGACTTTTCTGAATCCTAAATAATCACCTTATTTACCATGTCACTCCAAGTCTTGTTCATTTTGCAGCCATATCTGTCTTCCTTTCTATTTAACTGTCAGCTTCTGGCTAAACTGACTTCCTTTTACTGAAGACTTGAGAGAATGATGTCTTCCTTCCTGGTTAGAAAAAAAAAATCATGTCTGAAATATTACTTTCCTTGCTTCAGACCTTTCCTTTATTTCCAGGAACCTAAAATGTAATTTATTCTTAACCTAAAACAAATATTTTATACCCATTTTTCCCTCTAATATAATTTATATTTATTATAAATTGCTGATTCAATCTTGAATTGACCCTGATCCAGAGAACATTTGAATATTCAGTTCTTACTGTTTTAGTTCTTTCTTTTACTGCCTTGCTCTGTCTAGCTTCTGTAAGGCCCTCTGCTTCAAAGTAGAGCAATAATCTCTTATTTCCTCTAACACCTTTCCTGGATTCCTTCTGTTGACCTACAAATCTATTTCAAAATAATGGCTGATTTCTTCACTTCTCCCTAGATTTGTCTCATCATAATTATTCAAACTATAGCCTCCCCAACCCCACTTGCTGTTTCCATTTCCCTCTCTGGAGAAAGTTCTCTTCAGCTATTCTGGATGATTCATTTAAACCCATCTCTCACTCTAACAAGCAATAATATCCTCAAGGTAGAACATAACTTGTCACTTTATACTATACTAATTTCACCCAAACTTTCTTCATCCTTCAGCAACAACTAATATTCTTTTCTAACCTGCACTATGAAATTACAATGCAATATTTCTGTTATGTTCTTCCCCCCTCTTCCTTTTCAAGTCCCCATCTTATTTGATTTTTTTTTAGGGGGGAGGGAACGTTTCTGCTACACTACCACTTGCTATTAGGCCCTGCTGTTTCTGTTCAGTCCCTTATCTTCAACTATCTTCTTTCTTTGATGTCTCAACACTGATTTAAATTCAACCTGACTAAGAGTTAGCTCCTAATCTTTTCTCCTAAGCTTTTCTTCTCTCTTTCTTTCTTCTGTCACTGTTAATATTTCCATTATACCCTCCAGCTCCCCAGCTTGGATTTTTAAAATTACCTTTAGCTCTCCTCTTTCTCCTTTCACTACTCTAATTATACCAGCAATACAGCAACATTATTTTCTTTTTTCTATCAAAGATGAATTGTTTATTCGTTCTCTCTCCCTCCCTCCCTCCTTTTCCCTTTCCCTTTCTCCCCCTATCTCTTCTCTGTCTCTGTCTCTTTCTCTGTCTGTCTGTCTCTGTCTCTGTCTCTCTCTCTCTCTCACACACATACACACACACACACACATGAACTGAGTGCTACATATGTAAAAAAATAAAATTCAGGATGGTTTTCAATTTTGTTATTTTAGAAAGAATTAAAATATAAGAAAATCTATATTTGATAGATACAAACCCCTTTTAATTACAGTGAATTGATATATATAAACTGAATGTAGAGAAAAAGACACATTAAACTAGAGAAGAGTTAGAAACCAAGTCAGGTAGAAATGCATATACATACAAATACAGGAGGGAGAGAGAGAAAGATAGAAAGTGAGAAGGGGACACAGATGAGAGAAGACAAAGTTGGATAACTTCTTGCAAATTTCTTTACTTCTCTGGGACTCATTCAAAGAAATTATAAGATGGCTTTGTACGGCATGTATCTGAGTTATCTTCTAACTTAAGACTTTATGAACTTATAATTCTATAAATAAGTCAGAGAAACAAAGAGACATATCCAAAGCGTAGTAGACAGACAGAAAAAAAAACTTTTTAATATACAGCATTAGGGTATTTCAGCTAAACTTCATAAGCTATTTTTCATATTTGTGACTTTGGGCATATGTTAAGATATTAGGTATTAGGTACATTAAGTGGTTAGATGCAATAAGACTGAGGGCTGATCCACAGGCTGGAGACATATCCTCCCTGACCTATATGTTACTAATGAATGACCTTGGTTTTCTTCCTCTTCTAAATGTCTAAAAGTTTACAATGATCTGATATCCAATTTCTGGGACCAAATCCCAGCTGTACTATTTACCACCACTGCGGCCTTCAGAAAGTTGTTTCTCTTCCCTAAGCTTCTATTTCTTCTTCTTGAAAATCTTAACTGGATGACCTTTAAGGTCCCTTGCAGATTCAATCATGTGATACAAACTCTCATAAAGGTTTTGGAGAAAATCACTTGAATATGATGGATTTATCTGTATGGCTCCATTCCCTCTGCAAATTTTGGTGGTTTAAATAATTATCTATCTATCTATCTATCTATCTATCTATCTATCTATCTATCTATCTATCTATCTATCTATCTATCATCATCATCATCTAATGTAATCTAATCTAAAGTATTCACTATATGCCAGCACTATTTTAAGTGTTTTGGATATGAATATAAAAAGACACCATCCCTGCCCAAAAGGAATTTATATCTAACAGGGGAAAATAACACATTTAGTGGAGAAAAGACCTGGATGGTCTAATAAATTGTCAGTTGATTTATATGATTTGCCCTTTCCTGAAATAATAGCTTTATTAGTTTAATTATTGTTCACAAACCAAGCCAAGGACAGTAAAGTGAGGAAATTACAGGTGTTTGTCTGTTTGTCTGCGTATGCATGCACACATGCATAATGACAAGTAAATGTTAAGATGTGCTGGTCAAAAAACAAAAACAAAAAACTAATGGCATACGAAAGTACAGCATGACCTAGGTTTAGCCAGTAGACAAGAGAAGACAATGACCTATCTGGCACTCTTTTATTCACCTATCAACTGTGTTGAACACAAAGGTGAAAATTGCACAAATGAGCATGGACTCTGAAGGTTCTAGTCAAAGAGGCCCAGTTCTAGGGAGGAGTATGGAAGTTTGGTAGATAGGAGCAGGGCAGGAACAGAGGCATGTAAATTGTGAGGTAACCTGACTAGGTGCCTGGATGTGAGGGGAAGATCTAAACCCAAGGGACAACCAATAGATATAATGGACTATCTTTGTTGTGGGGAGTATATGGTTAGATATACCACAGTGCCTGGCAGATAGTAGATGCTAAATAAATGATGGTTGACTGGCACATAATAAGTGGTTAATATGTACTCTTTGACTGACAAAAATGTTAATTATGTAAGGAATTGATTATTTTTCTTTGTCACTTTTATGGTTTCCATTCAAAATACTCAGAATGTTATTTCCAAAAATATCTTCCATCACTGAATGAAAATCATTCTCTTTACTCAAGTTGTCTTTTGTTTCTTTTTGATTCTTCTTTGGGGACTTTCACTCTGACTCCCAATCTACATAAATATTGTTTTTCACTACCCTTTCACATTTTTTTTTTCATTCTGACTGAGGGGTGGGGTTTTCATTCTCCCAGTTTTGTCATTCTCTTTTCTCTTGGGCTAACTGAGACACTGATAGAGATATGATCTATTATTCTCTTAAAGGTAAAAAATCATTGCTGTTATTGAAGAAAATTCTAGCAATATGATGACATTGGGTTGACTTTTACATAGCTGCTCTCTGAAGTTAGGATTATGTATATTGGGGATTGTCAATGTGATATTTTCACCCAAGCCTATTCAATTTTGAGGCTACAATATATACAAAGCCCAATTTCCAGTTAAATGGTCTACCTAATATAAATAATTGTCACCCCTCTCTTCTAAAAAGAGAACAAAGTGAAGAGAATACAGGAACAAGATATGAAAGCTGGGTACATAGTTTATTAGCAAAGGATTTTTTTTTCATAATGGATTAATACCCTCCTCTTCTATAAACAATAAATTCACCAACTTATTAAGATGAGTCGCTATAAATCTTTCACTTGATTTTGTGTCCAAGAAATTCAGCACTTTCAGTTCCAACACTTTCATGCAATTGTCAGTGTAAATCACCAAAAGACCAGATGCAGCTTCTGGAAGAACATCTGCCATGATTTGGCAGATGGGTCCTGTAACAGACATTGAGAGATAAAGAAGGGGGAAATATAACCTGACCCAGGACCTTGCTTTGTTTCTACCAGACAGTCTGATTATTCCAAAGACAAAAATTTTTAGAAGATTTAAAATTTATGTATATTTTATCATGTGGTTTTAACATTTTTAATCATTTCTGTGTATACTTATGGTATATTTTTTTTCTCTAATACCTCAGAAGTGATGTGCTCTACCAGTCTGATTACTAGTATAACTTTGTGAAAATACATGAGGAATTTCATTATATTACCTTAATGGATACCAAAAATTGGTCAATCCAATAACTCTATTAAATACTAGATAACAATGATAAAGCCTAGGGAGTTCCTGAAACAAACAGAGATTAACACTTCTAAATTTATGCAGCTGGTAAATATTAGTTGTGATATTTGAATAAAGGTGCTATTAATTCCAAGCTTAGAAATATATCAATGCCACACTGTTGCTGTTCCTCTAGTCTAACCTTAGGAACCTATTAATATTTCTAATCTATTTATTTGTTTAACCCCACTAAATATTTCTTTATTTCTATAGGGCTTCATGCTTTGTTTATTAAGAATGGTCTCTACATAGGTTTATTTATTTATTTATTTATTTATTTATTTATTTATTTATTTAAATACGTGTCATTTAGTTTCTGCTTTTTTTCCCCTTTAAGGTGTCATTGTTCATTTGTTTAGTCATGCCCAACACTTTGTGACTCCATGAACCATATCACAGCATGCTCTTATCCTTCACTATCTCTTGAAGTATCTCCAAGTTCATGTTCATTATTTTCAAGACACTATTTATCAATCTTATCCTCTGCCTTCCCCTTTTCATTTTTCATTTAATCTTTCCAAACACCAGGGTCTTTTCCAATGATCCCTGTCTTTTCATTCTGTGGTCAAAGTACTTAAGTGTTTGCTTCAGTATTTGACTTTACAGTTAATAGCCTGAATTAATTTCTTTAAGTACTGACTGATTTGATCTGCTTGCTGTCCAATGGACTCTCAAAAGTCTTCTCAGCACAGCAATTCAAAATCATTGATTCTGTAGCAATCATCTTTCCTTATAGTCTGACTCTCACAGCCATATATTGCTATTGGGAAAAAAAAAAGTGTACCTTTGACTATACAGACCCCCCCCTTTTTTTTTTTCAGAAAGGTGATGTTGATAGTTCAATAATTTGAATATTTCTTGGCATTGGCCTCAATTAGTATTAGGACATAAACTGATCTTTTCCAATATATTGGCCATTGTTGTGTCTTCCAAACTAGATAAGATACTGAGTGCAGCCCTTTAACAACACCATCTTTTAGGATTTCAAATACTTCAGCTGGAATTCTATCACCCCCACTAGCTTTATTGTTAACAATGTTTCTGAAGGCTCACTTCTTGACTTCACTCTTAAGATGAATGACTCTAGATCAGTAACCACACCATTGTGGTGATGTTAAGATCTTTCTTGTATAGTTCTTTTCTGTGATCTTGCCACTGGTTTTAAATATCTCTAATTTTCTTGAAAAGGTCTCTATTATTTTCTCATTCTATTATGTTCTTGTATTTCTTTGCCTTGATCATTTAAGTGTGAAAAAATAATGATTAGTAATGGTTTTCTTGGCAGACCCAGTGATCAGTTTCTCAGTGCTTCTTCCCCTCACTACAGAAAGTCCAGTTCTCCTTGTCTGGGACAAACACAAAAGAACAAAAGAAATGGAATAGATTCTTTTGTCTACCTTATTGAAGGACTGATGGGATTAAACCACACTTAGATAATGGATTTTGCCTTGAGCTACTTCAGTGAGGGTCTTTTGAGTTTTTTGCCCTTAAGTTATCTGTAGAGTTCATTTTAATGTAGACCACCATCAAGTCATGTGAACCAATGGAAATTGAATGATGCTAATCAATTAGCTTTCATTAATATGTAATGACCTGCCCCTATCAAACGAGGATATAAACTCTTGGAAGCCACCATTAGAGTCCTTTTGGGTTTTAGAGGTCTTCTGAGTTTTCTTAGGTCTCCTTGAAAATATGTGCTGTCTCTCTGGGAGACAGCATGGGTTTTATGTTTTTGTTTTTGTTTTTTCTCTTGCTCACACTAACTGACATGCTGAAGTTCTCTCCCTGATTTCTCTACCACATGACCTGAAACAATGAGAGGTTAGGGAGACATGTGGTCAATCCTTTATTTGTCTAATATTATATTGTAAAATAGCAAGATGCTCACTGCCAAAATTGATATTTATAGCAATAGTAATTCTTTTTTAAAAAATAAAACTTTTTAAAATCTCTCCTTGTTATTCTTTGGAATTATATGTGTGTATGTGATATATATAATATACACATATATAGGCACATACATACACATGTAACATGCATGCACATATATGTACACATAATATAGTTATATAATATATTTATATAAAATATATTATATATTTCAAATATACACACACACATATCTCTGCATATGTTTCTGTATGTATGTAAAACCATACCATATATATTTTTATTAGTTCTTTCTAAAGATATGGATAGCATCTTCCTTTACATGCCCTTTGAAACTGATTTGAGTATTTATAAAACTCAAAATGACTTAGTTTTTTCCAAGTTGTTCTTTGAACAATATTGTTGTTACTGTGTATAGCATTCTCATGGTCTTATTCATTTCACTCTTCATGATTTCATGCAAGTCTTTCCATGTTTTTCAAAAATCAACCAGCTCCCCATTTCTTCTAGAACAGTGGTATTCCATGATAATCCTACTACAATTTGTTTATCCATTCCCCAGTTGAAGGGCATCCCCTCAATTTTCAGTTTTTTGACACTCCAAAAAGAGCTACTATATATTTTAGGGCATATAAGTTCTTCAATTTTTTCCCTAGTCACCCTGGACTTACAGTGGCATTACTGGGTCAAAGGGTATACACACTTTTAAAATGCCTTGGGCATAACTCCTAACTGCTTTCTAAAATGGTTGGATCAGTTCATAGTTCTACCAACATTGTATTATTGTTTCATTTTTTTCACATCCTATTTAACATCTGTCACTTTCCTTTTCTAACTTTTTAGCCAATCTGATAGGTGTGAGATGATATTACCTCATTGTCTATTCTGATTCCTCCAATTAAGTTTTCTTCTCTTTCTGCTATTGCTAACATTTCTCAGACAGTATCAAATTATATTGATATCACTGGCCATCCTTTTTTCATTCCTGATCTTACTGAGAAAACTTCTAATTATCTCCATTAGAAATAATGCTTGCTAGTTTTAGGGAGATACTGCTTATCATTTTAAGGGGAAAAAAGTCCCTTGATACCCATGCTTTTGAGTGTTGTTTTTTTTTTTTAAATAGGAATGAAGTTTGTATCTTATCAAAAGGTTTGTTTCCCCTTGCAACTCTTGATATAATCATATATATTTTTTCTTTTGTTACTAGTATAATTAATTATGTTAGTAATTTTCCCTATATTATATCATCTCCCTTATCCTGTCCTTTCCCTCTCCTATTTCTTTATAAATTTAGAAAACTTTTATACTCTTCTAGATGTATGTGTTATTCACTCTTTATACCAGTTCCAATGAGAATAAGGTTTCAGCCCTACTAGCTCTTTACCCCATGTATTGTAACAGTTCTTCCATTCATGCTTTATTTGTGTGAAACAATTGTTCCATTTTACCACTTCCTATCCAATTTTACTTTTCACAATCATCCCCAAGCCTTCTATCAAGGTATGCTCTTTCAAACTCCCTAAGTATTTATATCACCTTTTTGTTTTGTTTTGTTTTACATATTCAGGCTTAATACTTTTTTCTGTTTTTTTTTAATTTCTTTTTGTAAATAGTTTTTTAAATTTTTTCCAATTATGTATAAAAATAGTTTTCAATATTCATTTTTGTAAGATTTTGAATTTCAAGTATTTTCTCCCTCATTCTCTCCCATCTCCCCTCCCCCAAACTGCAAACTATCTGATATAGCTTATACATGTACAATCATGCAAATGTATTTCCACATTATTTCTCTTGTGAAAGAAGAATCAGATCAAAAGAGAAAAGCCACAGAAAACACACACAAAAAAAGTGAAAATTGTGTGCCTCAATCTGCATTCAGACTCCATAGTTCTTTCTCTAGATGTGAATAACATTTTCCATCATGAGTTTTTTGGAATTGTCTTGGATCACTATATTGCTGAGAAGAGCTAAGTCAGTCATACTTGATCATCACACAATGTTGCTGTTCTTGTGTATGACGTTCTTCTGGTTCTGTTCATTTCACACAGCACCAGTTCCTGTAAGTCTTTCCAGGTATGAAATTAACCTGTTCATCATTTTTTTAATAGCACAATAGTATTTCATTATATTCATATGCGACAAATTTAGCCTTTCTTCAACTGATGAGCCTTCCCTCAATTTCCAATTCTTTAATACCAAAAAAAAAAAAAGAAAGCTATAATAAATATTTTTTGTTCATGTAGCTCCTTGTCCCTTTTTTTGTGATCTCTTTGGGATACAGACCTAGTAGTGGTATGGCTGGGTTAAAGGGTATACACAGTTTGATTACTCTATGGGCATATTTCCAAATAATGATATCATTGTTAAGAGTACAGATAATAGGGCAGCTAGGTGGTGAAGTGAATAAAGTGCTAGCCCTGGATTCAGGAGGACCTGAGTTCAAATCTGGTCTCAGACACTTGACACTTACTAGCTGTGTGACCCTAGGCAAGTCACATAACCCCAATTGCTTCACCAAAAAAGCAACCAAACAAAAGAGTACAGATAACATTTTCCCATATGAGAAGTAAACATGTGGACTTTATTGAGTTCCTTATAATTTGTCTTTAATGTTTAGCTTATCTTTCTCCTGTATCTTATATGTAGAATTTTCCATTGAGTTGCGATATTTTTGTTACAAATATATGAAAGTCTTTCAATTCATTAAATGTTCTTTTTATTTAATATTATACTCAACTATATTGCTTAAATTATTTTTGTTTGCAAACTCAGTTCCTATGCTCTTCAAAATATAATGTCAGGGGGCAGCTAGATGGCACAGTGGTTAAAGCACCGGCCCTGGAGTCAGGAGTACCTGAGTTCAAATCCGGCCTCAGACACTTAACACTTACTAGCTGTGTGACCCTGGGCAAGTCACTTAACCCCCATTGCCCTGCAAAAAAAAAAAAATATATATATATATATATATATATATAATGTTAGGGGGCAGCTAGGTGGCGCAGTATATAGAGCACTGGCCCTGGATTCAGGAGGAATTCAAATCTGGCCTCAGACACTTGAAACTTATTAGCTGTGTGACCCTGGGCAAGTCACTTAATCCCAATTGCCTCACCACAAAAAACAAAAAAATACAAAAAACCCCCCCCACAAAATATAATGTTGGAATTCCCTCACTCTTTTAAGGTCAATGCTGCTAAATCTTTTGTTATCCTGATTATAGCTGCACACTATTTTTTTTTTCTTATTGCTTATAGTATTATTTTCCTTAACCTGGGAGCTTCAAAACTTGGCCATGATGTTCCTGTGCATTTTCATTTTGTAATCTCTTTCAGGTGATGATTGATGATCTTTTTTTTTTTTCTATTTCTATTTTACCCTCTCATTCTAGAACTTCAGGGAAATTTCCCTTAATAATTTCTTGTAATATCAGATCTAGACTTTTTTTTCATGATAATTTTCAGGCAGTTCAACAATTCTTATATTGTCTTTCCTCAATCTCTCCTCTAGATCAGTTGTGTTTGTAATGAGATGTCTCACATTCTCTTCTATTTTGATTTTTTTTCATTATTTCTTATTGTCTTATAATATCTTTGGCTTCCCTTTGCCCAATTCTAGTTTTTAAGAAGGTATATTTTCCCTTAAATTTTGGATCTCTTTATTTCCAATTGGTTGGCTTTCTTTGCATAATTTTCTTGATTTTTTTGGATTGCTCTTCTTTTTGTCTCCTAATTGTTTTTTTTTCCCCTCAGTCTCTCTTATTGGATTTTGAAAGTTCCTTTTAAGATCTTACAAGAGTCCTTTTGGGGGGTTATGACTATTTCACATTTTTCTTTGAAGTAGAAGTGGCTGTTTATTTATTTTTTTTAACTTCACTATCTTCTTCTGACTCTGAAGACAAATCTTCTCTATCCTTATAGTAATTATCTTTGGTTAAGTCCTGTCTCCTTTGCTTACTCCTTATTACTATTTTTAGTAAAACTTTTCATTATAATTAGGTTCTAATCCTGAAGTATGGGGGAAGATGACTCAGGTTTAAGGTTTTTCATCCCATTGTTTTCTGATCTCTGTATCAGGGCCAACCACATGCACTCCTCTACACAACTTTGAGCAATAGTGTAGGGCCACTAGTCATGCTGTCACCACAGAAGCTTTTGCTTCTTGCAGTCCTCTTACAGCTACAAACTTTAGGTCACCCCTCTGCCTGGAACTGAACCAGGGGCTCTACTATTTTGTAAGTACCCATGGCCAGAAGGATCCTTGCCCCTTTCTTACCACACCCATCAAACATGTGCTCACTCATTCTTGCTCACAGCATCCTAAGAGGTGAAAATTCATGAAGCAGATGTATCTGTCAAACCCAGCTGCCCCAAGGTCTTCTTTTGTTGACTCAGCAGAGTGTGCCTGGAGGTGTTTGCATTTCAATTGGCCAAATCTCTTCTCTTAGAAAACTTTTCCTTTTTTAAGGTACTCAAAGTTCACTTTGAGATGACATTTTAATATTTGTAGGGAAATTTTAGGAAGCCAATTAATTTCCTGCTTTATTTCAACATCTTCCCAAAATCCTCTTCAAAAATTAGAAGTATAAAGGAAAAGTTTCACACAAAAATGGGCATGATAAAAGACAAATATGGTAGAGATTTAGTAGAAGCAGAAGAGTTTAAGAAGAGGTGGCAAGGATATAAAAGAACTATACAAGAAAGATCTTCACATCATCAATAATCACAATGCTGTAGTTACTCATGTAGAACCATGCATCTTAAAGAATGAAGTCTAGTGGGCCCTAGGAAACATTGCTAACAATAAGGCTAGTGGAGATGATATAATTCCAGTTTAGCTATTTAATGATGGAGGTGAAAAAGGGGTTAACAGAAAAACCCAAGACCCAAGCTCTAATTCAGATATGAGCTCTAAGAGGAATTCAGAGTTCAATTAATTGATAACTTACAAGTTAGGATGCTATGTTTTCTTACCCACAGAAATCAGTACCCATAATAGAACAGAGGGAAAGAGGCTATGAAGATCTGAAACTATAACAATAAAGGAAATGACAGGCTATGGAAACTTAGACTAGAAATAAATGAAAAATATAGATGTCTTGAAATTAGCTATGGGAACCAAAAAGAGAAATGTGAAGAAAAGGCCAAATTTGTCCCTAGATTCACCTTATGAAATATAAACCCCCAAAACACACCTCCATGGAAAAAAGTATCCACCTCTGGGGTTGGCTTAGGACCCCAGGAACTCCAAATTAGGATAAGCCCTCCCCTGTACCTCCCCAAAGTGGAGATTATAATGAGTAGGACAGGCACTCCCCTGTACCTCTCTAAGGTGGAGATTATTATAATGAAACTGATAATAAATTTATCCATACTATAAATATAACTGTCTTTCCTTTTCTTATTTGAGAGATACCATTCCACTATTTTGGTTCTCTCCCTGTGATCACTCACAGTATTGCAATAAAACATGGGAAACTGAGTCACTGAGTTTTGTAATTCTTTTGGGATGACTCACAATCAGATCAATTTGACCCTAATTCAAGCCCACATCATTTAAAATCCTAAAAGGTGTTGTTAAAGTGCTACACTCAATTTGCCAGCAAATTTGTAAGACACAACAGTGGCTATTGACTTGGGAAATATCAATTTATTTTCCAATATTAATGAAGGACAATCCCAAGAAATGTTCAGATTGTTGTACAGTTAATATTCTTTTCATATGCCAGTGAGGTTATACTTGAAATTCTGCAAGCTTGGCTTCAGCAATATGTGAACTAGTAATTATCAAATGAGAAGGCTAGTCTTTGAAGAGGCAGAGGAAGTAAAGACCAAACTGCCAATATTCACTGAAATATGCAAAAAGCCAAGGAGTTGCAGAAAAACCCTTCTTTCTGCTTCTCAGACTGTACTAAAGCCATTGATAGTATGTATCACAACAAAATGTGGCAAGTCCTCAAAGAGATATGAGTACCATACTATCTTACTTGTCTCCCGAAAACTTGTATAGGGGCCAAGAAGCAAGAGTTAGAACAGAACGTGGAACAATTGATTGGTTTAAGATCAGAAAAGAAATATGACAAGGGTATATATTGTTACCTTATTTATTTAAATCATATGCTGAGTAAAGCATGTGAAATGCAGATGATACCACTCTTATGGCAGAAAGAGAAAAAGATTTAAGAAGCCTCTTGTTGAGGGTGAAAAAGGAGAGTATAAAATCTGGCTTAAAGTTTAACATAACATAACAGAATCTTGGCAACTGGTCCCTTTGCTTCCTGGAAAATAGAGGGAGAAGAAGTGGAAACACTCAGATTTTGCATTCTTGGGTTCAGATATCACTGTAGACAGTGACTGTAGCTGAGAAATTAAGATACTCCTTGGAAGGAAAGATCTGGCAAATCTGAACAGCATACTAAAAATGTAGAAATACCACCTTGCCAATAAAATGAAAAAACAAACCAGAGGCAGCTAGGTGGCACAGTGGATAGAGCACCAGCCCTGGATTCAGGAGGACCTGAGTTCAAATCCGGCCTCAGACACTTAACACTTACTAGCTGTGTGACCCTGGGCAAGTCACTTAACCCCAATTGCCTCACCAAAAAAACAAAACAAAAAACAAAACAAAAAACAAAAAAAAAATTGGGGGTCTTTTTTGAGGTTGTTTTTCCCCCCAGGAGCAAAGTATGTGTTATGAGCCTAGCACTCCAGAAGTTTTCTGGGATATATCAAAGAACCTTCTCCTTGAGACACTAAACCTAAAAAAGACACTAAACCTAAAGACAGACACACCTAAAGACGTAAGTGGCCCAAGATCTGGACTGAGCTAGTTCCTGGACAACCACCCTTCATTCCAGTCTCCCCCACCCCTGGGGAGATAAGATTAGGTGTGGCTGCTGCCTTTGTGGCCTAAAGAGCAGAGAGATCTCTTGAGAGATCCACAGCCACCCCTCACCCAATTCCCCTAGCCACCACCAATGGGGAATAGTCCTCCCTCAGTAAGGGAACTTTCCACAGTCAGATGATCACCCCCATAAGTCCTCTATAAAAGTATCTGCCTGTCTCCTGCTTGAGGAGATTGGTATCTAGGAGCTATACTCTGTGCCATGCCTTCTCCCCATGAAAAGTGCAAGGATTTCTCTCTTGGATTCTCTTCCCCAGCCCCTAAATAAACTATTATCTTATTCTATTGGATTTGCGTGCAAGAGAGTGTAATTTTTTTTTTTTGCAGGGCAATGAGGGTTAAGTGACTTGCCCAGGGTCACACAGCTAGTAAGTGTCAAGTGTCTGAGGCTGGATTTGAACTCAGGTGCTCCTGAATCCAGGGCCAGTGCTATATCCACTGTGCCACCTAGCTGCCCCCAGGTGTAATTCTTTAAAGAGGAATTCCTAAGGGCCCCAACCTATACCCCAAACCCCTACCCTAATTCCTAAACCGAACCCCCACCTTTTTTCCCCATAACATGGTTATGAGAATCAGACTATAAGGAAAGCTGAGCACCACAGAATTGATGTTTTTAAATTGTGGTATTAGAGAAGTCTTTTGACCTGGGGTAAAAAGGAAACCAAATCAGTCAAAACTTAAAGAAATTAATTCAGATTTTTCACTGAAAAGTCAAATACTGAAACTGACACCTAAATATACTGGCAATATAATGAAAAGATAGGAATCATTGGAAAAGACCCTCATGTTTGGAAATATTAAAGGCAAATGGAAAAACAAAAGGGAGAGGATGAGATGAATATTACTGAACAAATTTTTTCTCTTCTTTATTTTAGCAAAGTGGCCAGATGTGGACTACTAGGTTGATGCCACAGAAATTTGCTACTTTTTAAAATCTTTACCTACCCTTATGATTTTCTTTAGGTGTATTGCTCTGATATGTTTATCTTCCCAACAGGGAAATGAGGCTTCCTATTGCTTTAATTACCCCCTCAACTTCAATTCCCAAGGAACATTTTTTTTGGATCTATTCTAAGGATATTCTCCAGCAAGGGGTAAGGGGAATAAAAAAGATATTCAAAGGATAAACATCAATAAGGTCTAGAACAATAAGCTTTATTCCCAGAGAAATGGGAATTGCTAAGGAATAAAGAATCATACTATGATTATAACTGAATTCAGTAACTTACCACTACAAGTATAATCCATCGAGAGGCTAATATTTAATTCTTTTTTGTGATTTGCTGCAAGGTGGGAGTGGAGGTCAGTCATTTTTATATGGAAATAGGTTTATTAATATTTATGCAGGTCATTTTTTTCAAAGAAAATTATAATATTATCAAATGAATTTATTCTCTTTTCCACTGACATAATTGACTGAAATTTTATCTTACATTGATCAGTATCTTTTCTGGCCTGTCTCAGTTAAATTTCTCTTAAAATCAAGGTGACAAAGAAAGAAAATTGGAGGAGTATAGGAATATAAAGGTAATATAATAGTGAAATGTATTTCTCTTTTTGTTTGTTTTTTTTAAACATTTTATTTTTATTTCATTTTTCTCCATTACATGTCAACAAAACTTTTAACATTAATTTAAAAAATATTTTGAGTTTCATATTTCTCTCTCCCTCCTTCCCCTCCCCTTTGAGAAGCAAAGAAATTTGTTATGTGTTACATATGTGCAGTCACCTAATATCATTTTCTTAACCAACTATTCACTTGATATATTCTTCTTTGTTTTTTGTATCCTATGCTAACAATCGGTAGTAGTTTTTAAAACATCAACTATGTCCCTAAATTCTTCTGTTTCTGATCCACTACTTTTTTTTTAATTAATAAAGTATTTTTTTTCCCATTACATATGGATTTCTTAAGGGAATTTCCAGATTAAAAAAAATGAATTAACTGAAACAAAACAGTGTTAAGGCTAAAATTTTAGCTAGTCTGTCTAAAATATCTAATGAGTGGTCACCAATAGAATATAAGCTTTAGCAAGGGTTAGGCTTTTAAGCATTTATTAATGAGAATAAGAATTTGGTAAAGAGAAAGAGAAAGGCCTAGCTTTATCTATGTATTAAAGGGAGAGTGCATTTCTAGCTCCGCTCTCCACCAGAGTTCACAGGAAAGAGCATGAATCAGAGTGCCAGCCTCCCCCTTCTTCCTCCCACAAGCAAACATCACTTCCTGATGCCAAAGAAAAGACATATGGTCTGGCCCTCAGAGACCTTTGCCTCATGGCAGAGCTTTTCTACAGTAAGTCTCCAGCAGGTGGCATCATTCCAATCATTATAGTCCCTGCTTTGTTTCTTCAAGAAACGGGGCATTTTCTTGATGAAACAGTTAAAAATAACAATATAATAACCTATGCTAACTAACAATATGTTAATAACAATATAGAAAAGGGAGAGAGGAAAGTTTTGTCCAGAGAGGCAATTTTTTGTCCTCATGAACTGGCATTTTGATATTGGTCTTGCAAAGGGAGGGCCTCTGCAGAGAGTACATGTAACAGATGGTATATATTATAACGGAAAAAGAAAAACAACAAAACCAAACTGTTCATTTAAAGTCTTTGAAAGTCTTTTCTCAGATGTCCTCTCGGTGTAGTCATGGAATAGAAGTCTTTTCAGGGGTTGATGTGTGGATGCTGGTAATCAGACAGGAAAATTTCCTACAAAATTGAGCTTAACACAACTTTAAAATAGCTTTGTCTATAATCAAATCAAACAATGAAAGTTCTCAAAAACATGTCTAAGGGAATTCAGAATCTTAGTTGTTACACATGAAACATATAATAAAACAAAAATTGAAACATTCTTTAAAATTTAATATTACTATAGTCCTCCCTTGTGGAGGATAAATTGAGAAGACAATTGCTGTGATATTGATTTCTAAAAATAATTTTTATCTTTGTTTCATAACTTTTTGCATCCTCTGCCTAATTATCCTTATGCCATTATGAGAAATTTTAAAATCTCATATAATTGGTAACAGGTGTCAAGGCCAAATTCAACTCTGTATTTATCATGATACCTGAGATAATTATCGGGGTTACCATTGTGGTAAGAAAAAAATGAAAGTTTTTTAACAGTCATTTAGGATAACTGAAAGACGCCAGTTTTTGAAGGACCACCCTTTCGGGGAGGAGACCAACGGCATGAGCTATGCACACCAGTCCGCCTGCTGCGCACGTCAGACTGCCTGCTAACACTCCACTTCCAGGGTGTGAGCTTAAAAGGCAAGGAGAGAATGGAAGTGGGAACTTTTTCCTGCTCTGCTGGTCTCCTGACTGTGCTGCATAGGCTGATGCTGACGAGATTTCGACTGGGCCCGGCTTGCGGTTTGCAGCAGCACACGCTTGACACGGTCTCTCTCTCTCCCCAAAGGTGGCCTTCAGGTTTTGGTGAGTTTTATATGGAATATAGACTAAGCCTAGACTTAAGACAATTTGTATTGTATTTCTACTTTCCTATCCTTCTAATCAACATCACCTTGTGACTACCATACAATAAAAGCTCTAACTAGAAAACCAGAAACTTCTTCCATTTACTAGTCTGGGAGATAAATTAAGGGAAAGGTTAAGTAGAGGAGACTTATGATCTAATATCCAATTTTAAATCTCACACCCTAAAAGAACAGAGAAATGATGGGATATGAGCATTCCCACACTTGAGCAATATATACTGCCCATGCAGTATGCCAGGCTTAAAATAGGTGGATGGAATAAATGTCCATGCCACAGAACATATTGGAGGAAACTGAGTCAGACTTAATCAGATGCATGGGATTAAGATGTCCATGGCATCAGGCATATAGGAGGGGGCATAGAAGCCAGGTGAAGAATGAGATGGGTGGGATCAAAACTTCCATACATCTGTGCAGTATTGTTGGGAAAAAGAAAATAAACAAAAATTGAACCAAGAGAATCCAGCCTCAACATTTTGCCATACCTTGACTTCATGCATGTCTCCCCTCATGTGACAGTTCAATGTCTGCTCTTGCATGTATTCCTCTTGTGATTGGATGGCATCTTGGCCAACTGTCATCTGATAACTCAGAATAAAGGCAATTAATGTCTTAAATGATAAATTCCCATAATCCAAGTCTCATATGGATTTAAAAATTGAGAATAATAAATGATCACAAAAAATGTTAATACATCTTGACTCAGAATATATCATTATGAAACAATTTCAAATAATACCCTATTTTTTACTTAGTATACAATTACTTTTGTGAAAAATTGGAACATATTTAAAGACAAGTTAAAGCACAACACAATCTCAAAGAAAACTTTTTTTTTTAAAGAAAACTTTTACAAATGTTCCCCTTTTTTTTTTTTTGGAATATGCTTATCAAAATAATACTTCTAGAATCAATTTACACTTGCCATGGCAACCAATTTGCCAGGGAAATGCTTTAAAGAGTTTGATCAAATAATCAGTTGAGAAAAAATATCACCAAGAAACAACTCAGAATATGGGAGCACAATACTCTCAGAATTAACATTGTATTATGAAATCAAAACCATCTTGCGATGTTTCAAAATAGAGATAGATGAATGAATAGAAGAAAATACACATGAAAGAATAAAAGACAATGACATTCAAATTAGGGAAATCTAAATGAATATGAACTTAATATTAATAAGAGTATTATAAAATATAAACTTGTTCACATGACTATAAAAAGCTTTTACAAATATTCTCTTTTTTATAAAAGCTAAGTAAAAAGCACAATCTCAAAAGCATGAAAATCTCTGAAAATAAACCCATACCATTAATTTCAAAATATAGATGTAATAGCATAGAAATCCTATGTAACCTCTGAACTAATACTATTACTCTGAGTGAATTTAGAACACTTTTGATTCCAATATCTAAAATCCCCAATACTCATATCAGTACCTTGCGACTTACTTCTATATTTCTGTAAAATATGTACCCTTCCATGGCAAAAGAAGTGAAGTCTTAAACTTTGATTGTCATTCTTATTCAGCTTAAGTTTTTCTTCTTTAACCCCTCTATATTGTCTGTCAGTCCTTTCACCATACACATGCTTTAGAAGGTTTCTAATTAAAGACAAAAGCAGATTAGCAAAATTATGAACAAACGAGCATATCTGGAATTTCAAGGGTTTTCTAAGATTGTCTCAGAAGCACAGCCAGGCTGGGGAAGGGCTAAGCCTGAAGCTGCAAATGCAGGTAGAGAAAGCTATGCATGTGCATTAGATCTCTGGACTTCCCAGGGAGGGGAATCAAGGGGCTTGACCAAGGAAGGGGTAGAAAGTGGGGTCTGGAGAGGAGGGGAGGAACCAGGGCAATTTGAATTGATTTGATTTCCCCTTCCCCCACTTTGCCCTAGGTGCTAGGGGATTAAAAGCTTCTAGAGTTTGGGGCAATGCAAAATTGGAGCAACAATTAGTGTTAGAATTTGGAAAAGTCACAGGATTCAGAGATTTTTCTGAAAAAGCATGGCTGGGAGAGGGGAAGATATTTCCTTGTGTGAGCGAGCACCTTGCTGGCTCTTCTAACAAAAATAAAAATAAAAATAGAAAATCCACAAAAACAAAACATTAACATGATCTTATCTCCCTTTTGTCTGGTTAAACAGACTAAAATCAAAAATAGGGTAATTAGCGAGTTTAAAAGGTCCATTTGAAAATTTAAACATACTTAGCAGTTTAAAGGGACAAGAAGGTAGGGGAAATTTCTTACCCAACAGGAAGATCAGAAGATAGAGGTTTCAGCTTTCCTCTTCGTGGCCAGCCATCTGTTAAAGCTAAAATTCTAGCTATACATGTATGGATTTCTTAAGGGAATTTCCTGATTTAAAAAAAATGAATTAACTGAAACAAAACAGTGTTAAGGCTAAAATTCTAGCTAGTCTGTCTAAAATATCTAATGAATGGTCGCCAATAAATTAAAGCTTTAGCAAGGTCCTCAGAGACCTTCACCTCATGGCAGGGCTTGTCTACAGTAAGTCTCCAGCAGGTGGCATCATTCCAATCATTACAACAGAAAAGAAATCAATGTGGGGGGGGCTTAGATCAGACTGAGAAATATTTATTAAATATCTACATATGAGGAACAAAGCATTGTATTTACTATTTGTTAAACTAAAGGAATAGATGCAATTCCTTGGAGTGGTTTGTATTCATCATTTTGTACAAGAAAACTTGATGAAAAGAGAAAAATGAAAGAAATTTAAAAATATCATGCTCCAGTCTGTTCCATAAATATCAATTCTTTCTTTGGAGGTGGATAGTATGTTTCATCAATAATCCTTTGGGATTATCTTGTATCATTGTATTGTTGTGAATAGTCAACTCATTCACAGCTCTTCATCAAAGAATATTGCTGTCTCTGTCCACAATGTTCTCTTGGTTCTTCTCTCTTTACTATACATCACTTCATACAAGTCTTTCCATGTCCTTCTGAAATCATCCTGCTTTCATTTCTTATAACACAATACTATTCCATCACCATCATCACAGTTTGTTTAGCCATTTCCCAATTGGTGGGCATTCTTTGATTTCCAATTCTTAGCCACCACAAAAAGAGCTGCTATAAATGTTTTTGTACAAAAAGGTGTTTTTCTCTTTTGGGGGATGTCTTTGGTATATTGCATGCCCAAATCATTGATCAGTTTTTTTATCTATTTTATTGATGTAAACAGTTAAGGATATAAATTTTCCCTTAAGAACTGCTTTGGCTGCATCCCATAAATTTTGATATGTTATCTTCATCATTATGATTTTCTTTAATAAAATCATTGACTTTTTTCTATGATTTGTTCTTTGACTCACTTGTTTTTCTTAAAAATCAGATTTTTAAATTTCCAATTGTTTTTTTTTTTTTTTAGTGAGGCAATTGGGGTTAAGTGACTTGCCCAGGGTCACACAGCTAGTAAGTGTCAAATGTCTGAGACTGGATTTGAACTCAGGTACTCCTGAATCCAGGGTCGGTGCTCTATCCACTGCGCCACCTAGCTGCCCCTTAAAATATTTATTTATTTATTTTTGTTTTGGTTTGGTTTGGTTTTTGCGGGGCAATGGGGGTTAAGTGACTTGCTCAGGGTCACACAGCTAGTAAGTGTCTGAGGCCGGATTTGAACTCAGGTACTCCTGACTCCAGGGCTGGTGCTTTATCCACTGCACCACCTAGCCGCCCCCAATTGCTTTTTAATCTCTCTTTAAATTGTTCCTTATTCAATGGAATTTTTATTTCATTATGATCTGAAAAAGATGCATTTACTATTTCTGCATCTGGTTGTAAGGTTTTTATGCCCTAACATATGGTCAGTTTTCATGTAAGTAGTCCCATGTACTACTGAAAGAAAGGTATATTACTTTATATTCCCACTCAAATTTCTCAAGATATCTATCACATCTAAATTTTCAAGAATTTTATTCCTTTTCTTAACTTCTTATTTATTTTTTGTTTAGATTTATCCAGTTCTGAGAGGGGAAGGTTAAGGTTCTGCCCTAGGAGAGATTTATTATCTATTTTGTCCTGCAACTCATTCAACATCTCCTTCAAAAATTTAGATACCATACCATTTGGTGCATATATGTTAAGTATTGATATGACTTCATTGTCTATAGTACCTTTTAAGAAGATATTGTTTCCTTCTTTATCTCTTTTGACTCAATCTATTTTTGCTTTTGCTTTGTCTGTAATTATAATTGATACCCCTGCTTTCTTGGCTTCAGCTGAAAGATAATAGATTCTGTTCCATCACCTTACATGTATCCTGTTTGTATCTCTCTTCTTTAAATGTGTTTCTTGTAAACAACTATTGCATTATTTTTCCCCCTTCTCTCTGTGTGTGTGGGGGGCAATTCACCCCATTCAATTTCTCCCCTACTTCCAAGCAATTTCTTTTTACCTCATTATTTTGGTTTTTGGGGGTATCATTCTGTCTACAAATACTCCTTATTATTCCTTTTTTTTTTTTTTGCAGGGCAATGAGGGACAAGTGACTTGCCCAGGGTCACACAGCTTGTGAGTGTCAAGTGTCTGAGGTCAGATTTGAACTCAGGTCCTCCTGAATCCAGGGCCGGTGCTTTATCCACTGTGCCACTTAGCTGCCCCTATTATTTTTCTAGTAAAGTTAAGACTTACAAATATTATCATCCCTTCAATATTACCTTATGACCACATTCTCTTTACATACACTAATAATTGCTCTTATAATACAGTTATAAAGACTTATAAATATTATCTTATCATATAAAACTATAAACAAATTAACCTTATTAAATTTCTTACACTATTTCTTTCTTGTTTCTTTTTTTACCTTTTTGTGTTTTTCTTGAGTCTTGTATTTGGAGATAAAATTTTTTTATTCAGCTCTGGTCTTTTAATCAGAAATGGACGAAAGTCCTCTATTTCATTAAATTTCCTTTTTCCCCCTGAAAGAATGCATTCAATTTTACTGGGTAATTTATTCTTGCTTGTAAACCTAACCCCTTTGCCTTCCTCTATATTATATTCTAAGCCCTGCAATTCTGTAAATTGGAAGCTGCCAAATCCTGTGTAAGTTTGATTGTAGCTCCAAGGTATTGTTTCTTTTTGGCTGCTTGCAGTACTTTTTCTTTGATCTGTGAGCTTTGAGATTTGTCTATATGTTCCAGGGAATTTTCATTTTGGGATCTCTTTAAGGCAGTGATTGGTGGATTCTTTCAATTTCTATTTTCCCCCATGGTTCTAATATTTCACAGCAGTTTTCCTTGTTGAAATATATTGTCCAGGCTTCTTTTTTGTTTCTTTGGTCATGGCTTTCAGGTAGTACAATAATTCTTATATTATCTCTCCTGGATCTATTTTCTAGATCAGCTGTTTTTCCAATGAGAAACTTAATATTTTCTTCTATTTTAAAATTTTTTAAATTTTGTTTTATTGTTTCTCAGTGTGTCATAGAATCATTAGTTTCCATTTTTTCAATTTTAATTTTTAAAGAATTATTTTCTTCAGTGACCTTTTGTACTTCCTTTTCCATTTGGCAAAATCTGTTTTTAGGGAGTTATTTTACTCAATACATTTTTATATTTCTTTTCCATTGCATTATTTTAATTTTTTCCCCAATTTTTCTTCCACATCTCTAATTTGCTTTTTAAAGTCCTTTTTAAGCTCTTACAGGAATTCTTTTTGGCCATGAGATCAACTTGCATTTTTCCTCGATGCTTCACCTGTAGCCATTGTGTTACTATTGTCCTCCTCTATGTTTATGCTTTGATTTTTCCCTATCAATGCAATAACTGTCAATAGTCAAGGTTTTTTTTGTTTTTCTGGGAATGTTTGTGCCTGTTTTGTGCCTTGATGTTTTTATTCAAGTTGGGCTCTATTCCTAAACTGTCCCAAGGTTCATGCTGATGTTCTGGGTCTTAATGTGATTTTCAATGGGCTTCAGGGCTTAGCTGCTTGCTTTTGCTGTGTTCCTAAAGTTAACAAAGTCTTTCTGGTGGTTTTCCCTGGAGGAGTGATCTTGGTGCCCTGTGGCTGAGTTATGCTGTTAGCAGGGCCTCTCTGTTAGCAGGCCCTGGAGGAGTAATTTGGTTTTCAGTCTGCCCAAGTGTGTGTGTGTGTGTGTGTGTGTGTGTGTGTGTGTGTGTATATGGGGCGGGGGGGTTCCTGCTGCTGGGTTGCTATTTTAACCAGTCACTCTGGTAGCAGGCCCTGGAAGGGTAATTTTGTTGGGATCTGTTGAGTGCCTGCTCATGGTTTTGCTGCTCCTGGACCTCACTTACCTCCCACTCGGGTAAGACAGACCTTTCCTGCAGGGCTATTAAGCTGTTTCCCCACTCCTGGGATGATTCAGAGGCAAGTTTTATGTCGGTTTGGAGGGGAAATCTGGGAGAGCTTCAGTGGGTTGCTTCCTCACTTGGCCATCTTGGCACAGGAAGTCCTCTTCATGAATCTTAAAGAGAAGAGTTTTCATTATTTTATTTTAGGTTTTATTTTAGACCAAGCAAACCATAAATAATTGTTGGTCTATGTTTCATTTTGCAACTCTACTGAATATTACAAACATTGGTTTCTTTTTGTTTTGGATTTTTTTCCAATTCTTTTATGACGTGTTTTGTTCAAATAGCAAAATAAGATCAGATGGAATTACAGATTGATATATGCAATATCTGCATGTTGAAATCTCTTCCTTGCTTGCTTGCTTCCTTCCCTTCCTCCTTCTCCTGTTCCTTTCCCTCCTTCTCCTCTTCCTCCTTCTTTCTTTTCTTCCCCTACTTCCTCCTATTCCTTCTCTTCTTCCCCTTACTCATGTGTGTTTTAGAGAGACAGAGAGAAAGAGACAGACAGACAGAAAGACAACCAAAAACACTGACAGAGAGAACTGGAAAATCATAAATAAACTGGAAAGATCAAGACCTCTGGAAGCAGCAAAGAGAGATGACTATTAATTCCAGAGATCTAGCCTTACAATTTAAGAACTCAGCTTTGTAAAGCACAAAATACTGGGAACCCAGCTTCACAACCTCCCACCAAAAATGTGTACCTAAGTAAAAAGACTGGTTTGCTATGAAAAGAAAGGGGACTTTGGAACACACATAATCAGAGTGGGGGAGGTTGTTTTGGCTATGTGTTTTCCCTATGTGTATGTCTCTGTACTAGTCTACACAAAGTTTGTCCTCATGCTTCCCTGTGGTGTGGGAGAATATATATAGTGACAGAAGTGAAATCTGTGGGAATTACAAGTCAGTATAAATCATCTTCACTTTTTTAATTAGTTAAAAAAATTCCTGGAGGAAGTAAGGTTTCAGGAGTTTGGCCATTGTGGAAAAACTGTCACATTAGCCACTGTTGATGTCATTTAAAATGTACAACTAGGTTATATTTCAACTAACATATATAAAACTACCTCATATTTTAAATATATATGCAGCATGGTCTTTTGAGTGTATCTAAAAAGTATGTGGAAAAATATGTCAGATTGTTTTCTGCATGGAGCATATAATGCCAACACTTCCAGTCTAAATCATTATTAAGGCATGGAGAGAGGGAATGTAACTGTAGGGAATTTGATAACAGAATTTATAAGTACATTACTCTCATAGTGAAATCTTCTGATGCACCTATTACTGCCATTTATGTACACATGTATATACATATATATTGATACACATAAAGTCATATAAAATAAAAAGTGTATGTACCTATAAGTGGGGAGCAATAGAATACTAGAGATGTACTTATTCAATGAAGGTATATTGGTATATGACTTAATTAACTCCAACCAAAGAAGGAGAATTCAGTAAAATGATGGGTTTTCTACCTTTCCATTTATTAGAATTTGTATTCTTTTAAAGACTACAAAAACTTTGATATTTTAGTTTAATGATGAGAAATAAATTTCATTGACTCAGTACTCTCCTTAATGCCAATTGATGTTTACACATTGCCAGAAGATTTATAAATGGTATATTATATATATATTTGTGGGGCAATGGGGGTTAAATGACTTGCCCAGGGTCACACAGCTAGTAAGTGTCAACTGTCTGAGGCCGGATTTGAAGTCAGGTACTACTGAATCCAGGGCTGGTGCTTTCTCCACTGCACCACCTAGCTGCCCCTCATTTTATATATATATTTTCAATGGTACTAAATTATTCTTTACTGAATGTTATGTGTTATCTATCTCTATTTTATAGATGAGAACATCAACATTCAAAACTATTGTGCCCTACCAATATTCCAACAGCTACCAATTTTCCAAGCCAAATTTAAACCCATATTTTCCTATGTTTTATTTTATATGTGTGTATATATACGCATTTTTATTTATCTGTTTATCTATATTTTATCCATTTATTTACTTCTTATTTACTTATTTATTTTTAATTTTTTGTGCATTTCCTTGCTCATTCACCCGTCTATTTATTTTTTATTTGATTTCTGTCTATTTATTTATTTAACTTTTCATTTATTCCTTCATTTATTAATGTATGTATTTATCTTTTCTTCTTTTATTCACATATATAATTTCATCAATCTATTGTTCTTTCCAGGGAATAAATGTCTTCTACCAATGCAGTTAAGAAACTTCTACAGCAATTTATATTCACATATTGATGCTACCTCTAAATATAACTTGGCTCTCTGACCTGTTGAGATGACCCAAGCCAATTGTTACTGAGGCCATACTAAAGAATAAGGAGGCTTGTGATTCTGTTGACTTGATTCTTTTCAATGTACTCTACAGATGGTATAGTCATGTGGGGTAAGGACAATGCACAATTTGTTTTATTTTCCTAGCTACAATTGGCTCATTTAACTTCACAAATCTGAATGCATGGACTATTATTTACTTTTTAGCATACTAATAAGCACCTTTCATTTCTGAGTATTTCATAGTATTATGAAAACATCTGTAAATAAATTGCTTCCCAGCAACTGATACAGCCATATCTGCACTGGACTGCAGTCATGATTTAGTAGTGCATAGAAGTCACAGAGAAGACTCATTTAGGAATTGGGCTGGGGAAGAGGAGCACTTTATCAAAGTGTGTATATGAGAGACAGACAGACAGATACAGACACAGAGAGAGATAGACACAGAGACAGATGCTGAAAGACACAGACATAGAAAAAAACTCAGAGAGAGACAGACCAAGACACAGAGAACGAGACAGACAGGCACAGGCAGAGAGAGACAGAGAGAGAGAGACAGAGAGAGAGAGACAGGCACAGAAACAGAGCCAGAAAAGGGTAGAGACAGAAAAAAAAAAGGGCACATCATAGAGAGAAGCATCAGCATCATTCAAGATGTTTTCCATCTTGGAGTATCTGGGTTATTCAAGGAGGATTGGCACCTCTGACATGAGGGCTTGCTGAACCCTTTTTAGGGCTGTACACCTTTGGTGTCCACTTTTACCTAGCTCTTATATGGTGCCCCAAGTAGCTATTGCATATGCAATGCTCAACCCCCATAAACCATCTAAGCATACAGGGTAAACCAGATTGAGTGTAACTGACAGGCCTCAAAGCCATTGATGAGTTTGAGGGATGTCTACCTCAAGCATGGGAAGACTCCTCTCAGTAGAATGGATGGAGGAAAACAATTTGTTCCAAAGATCATCAAGGTGACTTAATGAGGTTCTATTGAGCACTTAGAGACTGGTCAGACCCCGAAAGCAATCCACTGCATCCTGGACCATCACACGTTTGACTTTTGTCCAGCCACTGGATTTCAATAACCCTAGGGTGACTTTCCCCAACTTTGCCTCACTTAAATCCAATTCACAAAGAAGTCAACACCTCAACTCATGTTACTGGTTCTCTTAGAAAAATGAAGGCTGAACAGAAGAAGCAACAGCAAATATGGACAATCATTCTTATTTGCTTAGCTTGGGTTATGAGATGCCTGCATTTTATCTTGAGGATATAAAAAAAGGCCAAAATGGGGTGGAAGTGGATATGTTCATTAGAGGAACTAAGATATTAATGTTTAATGAGCACAATAATTTCAGTATCTATGTAGTTCCATCTCATCATTACTTTAAATCAGTTCTTACTCTTTGTTCTCAGATTTTCCTTATCAGAAAATATTTCTAAAATAATATGTCTACAGAAAGGGATTTAGACAAAGTACTTGTCTTCTAGAGAGTGACATTCTTAGGAATATAGACAAATCTAGAAATATAAGACAGTACTCAAATATGCAAAATATTAAATATTATGCTGTCTAGCAGTCTTTGAGTGAAAAAATGACTTCATTATGTAAGTGGCAATATGCCATTACATATTAGCTTATTATTAACAAAGTCTTTTTTTATAAGTTCCCTTATTCTCTTTTATCTTTCTATTTCCAAGAATGAATTTTTTTGAAGTTAAATTAAGTTAAATTAAACTATTATTAGTTAGGTACTATGAACACAACACAACTTTAAAAATAATATTTTATTAATATTCTAAGCAGCTATTCTGTATGTAGCATTCCATTTTTGGTAAAGATTATTATTCCAAACTTTCTTTACCTTGAAATGGATTTATACTCTAATTCAGCCACATTGTGATTGGCACAAAAGTGTGTGTGGGGGGGTGATCTATTATAGGATTTGTATAAAATATTTCTTATAATGGCTTCATTCTAAAATATATAGAAAATCAAGAGAAACATGTAAGACATTGATGAATACATAATTGCTCAAATGATATAAAATATTTTTTCAAATGAAATGCCCAGTTTTTAATTATGGTTTTTACAAATTTTACATTATTTTCTTTTCAAATATTGAATTCCACATTCTTTTCTCCTCTTCCACACCCCCTCATACACTCTAAGAAAGCAAGAAAAATTATTTTAATTATACATGTGAAATCGTCAAAACATTATCCATATTTTAAAAAAATAAAGAATTAGAAAATTATATTTTAATACACACTCAGAATTCATCAGTTCCCTCTCTGGAGGTAGATGGCATTTATTTTTTCCCCATGAATCTTTTACGATTGTCTTAAATCATTGTTTTGATCAGAGTAGCCAAGTCTTTCATAGTGGACCATCATTACAACATTGCTAGTACTGTGTACAATGATCCACTGTTTCTTCTCATTTTATCTTGCATCAGTTCATACAGATCTTGCTATGATTTTTTTTTGTCTGAAACCATTCCCCTCATTATTTCTTATAATATAACAGTAGCATCACCACCATATGCTACAGTTTGTTTAGCCTTTTATCAATTGCTGAGTAGCTCCCCAATTTCTAATTCCTTGCCACCACAAAAAAGAGATGCCATAAATATTTTATATATACAGATACTTTCACTTTTTCCTTAAAACTCTGTGATGCAGAACTAGTAGAAGTATTGCTGGGTCAAATAATATTTCCAGTTTTATAATCCTTTGGTCATAAGAATCATTCTCTGGAATGTTTGGACCTGTTTTACTCTACTATCAGTTTATTAGTATAACTATTTTCCCTCAGTCCTTCCATTTATGAAATGAAGTAATACTTCAGATGTATTAAATTTGTGTTTCTCTAATCAGTAGTGATTTAGAGAAGCTTTTCATATGAATATAAATATCTTTGTTTTCTTCTTCTGAAAACTTCCTGTCCATAAACTTTGACCATTTATCAATAGGGGAATAGATCTTATTTTTTTTTTTTTAATAAACTCAACTCAGTTCTACATTCAGTACATACTTGAGAAATGAGATCTTTATTAGAGACTTATAAAAAATTTATATTGCTGTCTATTGTACCTTTATCAAAATATAATTTCCCTGATTATCTGTAAATTAGGTCTATTTTTATTTTTGCTTTGTCAGATTTTTTTTTGCCTTTTTTACTTCAGTTCAAGCATATTAGTCTGCTCCATCCCTTCATTTCGACTCTGTGTGTTTCTTTATGTATCAAGTTAGTCTCTTGTAAACAACATATTGTTGGATTCTGGTTTCTAATCTATTCTGCTATCTACTTCCATTTTATGGATGAGCTCATCCCATTCACATTCACAGTTATGATTACTAAATGTATTTTCCCCCTATCACATTTTCTTCTGTTTCTTCTCTTTTTATCCCGTCCCTCCTAAAAAGCCTATTTTGCATCTAACCACTGCTTCCTTTAATCTGTACTCCCTTGTATCATCCCCCTTTCTCTTATCCCTTCACCTTTTATTCCCTTATTCCTTAAGATAGATTTCTATACTCAAGTGAAGACATATGTATATTTGTCCCTTTTTGAAGCAATTCTGACAAGAGTGAGGTTCAAGTATGACCTGACACCCCTCCCTGCATTTGGCCCTCCATTGTAAAAAGGTCTTCCTTGAATGCCTTTTTAATGTGAGAAATTTTTCTTCATTCTACCTCTACCTTCACCCTTCTCTCTGTGCATCATTCTTTTTCACTCTTCCATTTTTTGGAGATCATTTCAACTTAATTGACTCAAACCTATACCCTCTGTCTATATAAATGATTTTTAATTGTCCAAAGTATGATAAAGTTCATAGGAGTTACATGTATTGGGGGCAGCTAGGTGGCACATGAATAAAGCACCGGCCCTGGATTCAGGAGGACCTGAGTTCAAATCCAGCCTCAGACACTTGACACTTACTAGCTGTGTGACCCTGGGCAAGTCATTTAACCCTCATTGCTCTAAAAATAATAATAATAAAAAATAAAGTTACATGTATTTTTTTCCTAAATAGGAATGTAAATTTTTTAATTTTATTGAGTCACTTATGATTAGTCTTTCCAGTTTACCCATTTATCCTTCTCTTGAGTCTTCTGTTTGACAGTCAGATTTTCTTTTTAGCTCTGTTCTTTTTCATTAGGAATGTTTGAAAGTCCTATATTTCATTTAATGTCTATTGTCCCCCTAGATGGTTAAATTCAGTTTTGCTATGTAGGTAATTTTTTGTTGCAATCCCAGTTCCTTTGCCTTTCAAAATATCATATTCCAAACCCTCTGCTCCTTTAATGTGAAATCCTCCAAATCTTGTGTAATGCTAACTGTGGCTCCATGATATTTGAAATGTTTCTTTCTGGCTCCTTGCAATATTTCCTTTTTGAGCAAGGAACTCTGGAACTTGTCTATAATATTTCTGGTAGTTTTCATTTTTATATGTCAGGATATAATCAATGTTTTCTTTCCATTGCTATTTTACCTCTACTTCTAGGATAATATGGCAGTTTTCCTTGAAAATTTCTTGAAAGATGATGTCTAGGTTCTTTTTTTTCTGATCATGGCTTTCAGGTAGAACAAAAATTATTAAATTATCTCTCATCAATCTATTTTCCATTTTATTTGTTTTTCCAATGATATATTTCACATTTTTTCTATTTTTTCCATTCTTTTGATTTTGTTTTGTTGTTTATTAATGTCTCAAGATGTCATCAGGTTCTGCCTCCTCAATTCTAAATTTTAAGTAATTATTTTCTTCAATGAGCTTTTGTACCTCCTTTTCCGGTTGGCTAATTCTACTTTTAAAAACATATTTTCTTTATTAGATTTTTGTATTATTTTATAGAGCTGGAAAAATTATTTAAAAATCCATCTGGAAGAACAAAAGGTCAAGAATATCATGGGAACTAAAAATGCACAGGAAGTTGGGCTAGTCATACCAAATCTGAAGCTATACTATAAAGTGGCAGTCATCAGAAATATTTGGTACTGGCTAAGAAATAGAGTGGTAGATCAATGGAATATGTTAGGCATAAGAGACAGTAATAAATTACTATAGCAATCTACTGTTTGATAAACCCAAAGACTCCAGATTCTGCGTTAGGAACTCACTATTTCACAAAAACTTCTGGGAAAACTGAAAGATATTGTGGTGGAAACTAGGCATAGACCAGCATCTTACACCATATCCTAAAATAAGGTCAAAATGGGCATATGATTTAGACATAAAGGGTGATGTAAGATTTAAAATTGGATACTAGAGCATTAACCTCCCTTTTTAACTTTTCCCTTATTTATCTTGCAGACTAGTAAATGGAAGAAGCCTCTGGTCTCTAGTTAAAGCTTTTATTGTTTGGAAATTAAAAGGTGATGTTAATTAGAGGAATAGGAAAGTAGAAATACAAAACAAATAGTCTTAAGTCTAAGTTTAGTCTATATTCCGTATAAAACTCACCAAAAGCCCAAGGCCACCTTTAGCTGGGACAGCCGCGTCAAGCACGTGCTATTACAGCGAGTTAGGCCGAGTCCAACCTCCATCAACCTTTGTGTGTGCAGTGCAGGCAGTGAACAAGGAGAGCCGAAAAGAGATATCTCTCACTTCTGTTCTCTCCTTGCCTTTTAAGCTTGCACCCCGGAAGTGGAGTGATTAGCAGCCGGACTGGCGTGCATAGCCCATGCACGGCCGTCGGTCTCCTTCCCAAAAGGGTGGTCGTCAAAAACTGGTGTACTTTTTACCACAGTGATACCATAGGTAAATTAAGTGAGGAAAGAATAGTTCACCTCTTAGATCTATGGAGAGGAGAACAATTTATGACAAAAGAAGAGATAGATAATATTATAAAATGCAAAATGGATGATTTTGATTACATTAAAGTAAAAAGGTTTTATACAAACAGAAGCAATGCACCCAAAATTAGAAGGGAAGCAGAAATCTGGGCAAAAATTTTACTAACAATATTTCTAATAAAGGTTTCATTTCTAAAATGTATAGGGAACTAAATAAGATGTATAAGAATGCAAATCATTCCCCAGTTGAGAAATGGTGAAAGGATATGAATAGGCAGTTTTCAGATGAAGAAATCAAACCTATCTATTGCCATATTAAAAATGCTTTAATTTGGGGGCAGCTAGGTGGCACAGTGGATAAAGCACCAGCCCTGGATTCAGGAGTACCTGAGTTCAAATCTGGCCTCAGACACGTGACACTTACTAGCCGTGTGACCCTGGGCAAGTCACAACCTTCATTGCCCAGCAAAACAAAAACAAAAACAAAAATGCTTTAATTTGCTATTTATTAGAGAAATGCAAATTAATACAACTCTGAGGTACCACCTCACACCTATCAAATTGGCTAATATGACAAAAAAGGAAAACAGTAAATGTTAGAGAAGATGTGGAAAAATTGGAACACTAATGCATTGTTGGTGGAGTTGTGAACTGATCCAACAATTAATGAAGAGAAGTCTGGAACTATGCCCAAAGGGCTATGAGACTGTGCATACCCTTTTACCTACAATACCACTACTAGTTCTGTATACTAAGAGATCACAGAAAAGGGAACGGGACTCAAATATACAAAAAGATTTATAGCAGCTTTCTTTGTGGTGGAAAAGGATTAGAAATCAAGAGAATGCCCATCAATTGGGGAATGGCTGAAGAAGTTATGGCATATGAATATAATGGAATACTATTGTGCTATAAGAAATGATGAACAGCCAGATTTCAGAAAACCATGGAAAGACTTGCATAAATTGATACTGAGTGAAATGAGCAGAACCAGGAGAACCTTGCACGCAGTAATAGCAAGACTGTATAATGATCAACTGTGATAGACTTGGCTCTTCCAAGCAGTGCAATGATCCAAGATAATTCCAAAGAACTCAAGATGGAAAATGTTCTCCATATCCAGAAAAAAGGAACTGTGTATTCTGAATGCAGATTAACCCAAACTCTTTCTATTTGTTTTTCCCTTTTTTTCAGGTTTTTCCCTTGTGTTCTGAGTCTTTTTTCACAACATGACTAATATAGAAATATATATAGTGTGATTGTACATATATAAACTATACCAGATTGCTTTCTGTCTTTGAGAGGGTTGAGGGAAGGGAGGAAGGGAGAAAAATTTGGAACTAGAAATCTTATGAAAAAAATTTGAAAACTATCATTATATGTAAATGGAAAATAATAAAATAATTTCAGGAAAATGTTTTTTAAAAGTATAAATTGTCTGGTAGTATAGCTAGGATCTGATTAGTGTGAAGAATGAATCTCATTAATTATGTATATTGAAATTTGCAGTATTTGAAAGCAAAATGATGTAAAACATGATCAAATGGTTTCAGTCCAAAGGAACTCCACGGTGCGAATTCAAAAAATGTGACCACTTCATGAAGTTCTTTGTTTGCACTAACTTTGACCTAAGATATATTGATATTTCTGTTATACTGGTAAAACCCAGACATGATCATGGACTATTTCTTCAACTATTTAAGCTTGTTCTTTATTTCTTCAGGCATCATTTTGTAATTAAATCTATGGAAACCTTTTAATAAAAAAGAAGGGAAGTAGAAAGCTGAGAAACAATGTTTATAGTCGGTATTTCTGTTAGAGGCCTCTTTTCTAAAATAAATAGGGAACTAAATCAAATTTATAATAATGCAAGTCATTCCCCAATTGATAACTGGTTAAAGATATTAACCAGAAGTTTTCAGATGAAGAAATCAAAAATATCTATTGCCATAAAAAAATGCTCTAAATCACTACTGATTAGAGAAATTCAAATGAAAAGAACTCTGAGGTACCATCTCACACCTATCAAATTGGCTAATATGACAAAAAAAAGAAAATAATAAATGTTGGAGAAGGTGTGGAAATATTGGAACACAAATGCATTATTGGTGGAGGTGTGAACTTATAACTATTCTGGAGAGCAATTTGGAACTATGCCCAAAGGGGTAAAAAGCTGTACATACCCTTTGACCCAGAAATATCACTATCAGGGCTTTATCCCAAAGAGATCATAAAAATGGGAAAGGACCCACATGTATAAAAATATTTACAGCTGCTCTTTAAGTGGTGGCAAAAAATTGGATATTGAGGGGATGCCCATCAATTTGGGAATGGCTAAACAAGTTGTGGCATATGAATGTAATGGAATACTATTGTGCTGTAAGAAATGATGAGCAGGCAGATTTCTGAAAAACCTGTAAATATTTACATAAACTGATGCTGAGTGAAATAAGCAGAACCAGGAGAACACTGTACACAGTATCAAGAACATTGTGTGATGATCAGCTGTGATAGATTTAATTCTTCTCTGCAATACAATGGTCCAAGAATATTCCATGGGACCTAGAATGAAAAAAGCTCTCCACATCCAGAAAAAAACAAACAACAACAACAAAAACAACTGTAGAATCTGGATGCAGATTAAACCATACTGTTTCTACTTTTTTTTGTTTTTTTTCTTTGTTTTCTTTTTTTAGGTTTCTCCATTTTGTTCTGATTCTTCTTTCACAACATAAGTAATGAAGAAATAGGTTTAATGTGTGTATATATAACCTATATTAGATTGCTTGCTCTCCTGGGGAGGGCAGAGAGAAAAGAGGGAGGGGGGAAAATTTGGAACTAGAAATCTTATAAAAACAAATGTTGAAAACTATCTTTTCATGTAACTAGAAAATAATAAAATACTTTTATGATAAAAAATAATATCATTTAAAAATATCTTTCTTTTTTCTTCCAGGAATTCTAATTGATCTACTGGCTAAGCTGTGTTTTTCTGTGAAGTTTTTGTCTCAGAGATGTTTTGGAGCTATTCTCTTTTTCTGTATGTATGTCTTGGCTATCACTGACCATCTCAAGTTGTCCTGATATTTATTTTGCCACTGGTCCCAGATAGCTCTGTAGGAGAAAGTGAGGTTGGTCACCTTGCACAGCCCTCACTCATTTAAATCCAATTCACTGCAAGTCATAACATTGCCCTAATATCATGATCCTCTTCAAGAACCAAAGACAAGCAAGAAGAAGGTCCATGAATGTACCTTTAAAAAAATCTCTTTTCATTGTGTGTGGGTTTCCATACAAGCCAAAATTCATTCTGAATTGGTTAAGAATTCTTGACATTTTTCTTTTAAGTACTGTGGCATACTTTTATTTTCATCTTCTCTTTTCGGTATATGTTTGTTAAATTTAAGTTGCTTGACAATTTCTCTGTGTAAACACATTTATCTCTTACACAATTTTCCTTATTTTTATTAATTTAAATTATGTCTCTTTGTATTTTTATAATTTAGCTTTTGAAAACTTCCTGTTCCTTCTCCATTAACTTCTTTTATGGAACTTTAATCCATGGAATCCTACTTATCCTTCATATGAATTCATTGAAATATGTCTACCCAAAATTTAGCACATAAGCAAAACTAAAACCAGCTTTCCCCTCCTTTTTCTTCACAAACATGAAAAAGTTGAAGTGGGACTAATAACTCCTTCTATAGATTTCTACCCATTCTACCCCAGAAACTACTTTTTACTTTAAGAGAATTTGTTACAAAATAGAATTCCCCATTTTTTGTGTTTCTTCCAACTTTTGAAGGATGAAAATACCAAATGAAATATTAAGTACTTTGCAAATCTTAAAGTATTATAAAACAAAAATAACCTTATTCATTATATTTTAATAGTCATCATCACTACAATTGGTGATACAATATTAAATATTAATATTATAATTAATGATAATTTATTTCTGTTCTTATTGTTACATCAAGTCAAGAAATTATCTCATTTCTTTGCTCTAGGAAGAAAGTGAGTTCCAGTAACTTACCAACATTTGAAATCACTTCTATATCATTCAATACCAGACTTGTGATCCCTTCCGTTATTATCCCTATATACATCTTCAATACATGTAGATGGTATAGTATTCTCTGATACCAAAATAACTTGTTTCTCTAGCCTTTGAATTTTTGTTAAATGATTTCAGTGTTATGGAATTAAACATTTAACTACCAGCCCTCCAGAAAAAAAAATGTATATATAATTCGTTTTTAGGATTAATCTCTATGACTAACATCTCAAACTTTTTATTTTGTTTTTGTTTTTTGTTTTTCTTTTTCTTTTGCAGGGCAATGAGGGTTAAGTGACTTGCCCAGGGTCACACAGCGAGTAAGTGTTAAGCATCTGAGGCTGTATTTGAACTCAGGTACTCCTGAATCCAAGACTAGTGCTTTATCCACTGCACCACCTAGCTGCCCCATTCTCAAACTTTTAAAAGTCTATAAATCAACAGAATAATAAATTAAGCTGTTTTGTTTGTTTTTTCTCAATTTTTGATTCAGAAGTACTAACGCTCTTAAGGGCTGAGTTAAATGTGTTTTCTAATCTAGGCCATTTGGTACCCTCAATCCCTTTTCCTATGAAAATATCTTCTTAATATAAAATTCCACTAACCTTCACTTTATCCTGTTTCTTTTCCATGAAGAATATCAATATAGAGTTATATTTTAGTCATGAATACAACCTCACCAAATATTGATGAAGCTTTGGCTATCTAATTAATTTTACCTATTCCTATATTTTGTGTATTTGTGTTTAGATATTTAATGATGACTTTTGACAGTGTTGTTCAACTGGTTCTTCTCTTTGGTTTTGTGTATTATTGTTGTTTGTCCTTTGTTCTCAAAGAGGACGAAAACTTGCAATGAATGGAATTTAAGTGAAGAAGGGCTATGCAAAGTCACCAGCCTCAATCTCTCCTACAGGGCCATCTGCGTCCAGTGATAAAATAGAAATAGAGATAAAGATAGAGATAGAGAGGGGCAGCTAGGTGGTGCAGTGGATAGAGCACTGGCCCTGGAGTCAGGATGACCTGAGTTCAAATCCAGCCTCAGACACTTAATACTTACTAGCTGTGTGACCCTGGGCAAGTCACTTAACCCCAATTGCCTCACTTAAAAAAAAAGATAGAGATAGAGAGATAAATATAGATATAGCTATATATAAATATAGATATAAATCTATCATCTATCTATCTCTATGTATCATCTATCTACCTATCTATCATCTATTTATCTCTGTCTCTATCTAGATATCTAGATAGATAGATATATCAGGATATAGCAGGAGATCCTGGCCTTTTAAGCTAAGACATTTTACAGGTCTCAGTTTGGCTGAAGCAGTTGTATCTCTTTTGGCCCAAAACACTGAGGGTCACCCTCCCTCCCATCTAGAAGCCTTTGCCTCCTTTCTTACCTTTCTTAATTCCTGAATGCATGTTATCTCAGTATTTTGTGTATAATGAACTTTTGGATGTCCCACTTGCTGCCCTTCCTAGGTGGGAGATTATTTCTATAGATATATGGAAACAGTACTTTTCTCTCTCCCATTTCCTTTTCAGTGAAAAGGTCTTTTTATTACATCTTCAAGACACCATATCTAAATGCCTCATTTCTTAAAGAAAGTAACCCATAAAGATATTACTTTTTAAATGTTACACAGAATCTGGAAGTGATAATTCTAGAACACAAGACTCCTTAATTTCACCTGAGTATTTTTTTTTTTACTTTAGCACTCTTTCTCTCTGACACCAACCATCTGTGTTGTATAAGGGACATTGGTTGAATGTGGATAGACAGAATCCAAGAGTAGTTTTAGAGGCTGCTACCTCAACAATTGATTCTATCTTTTAAAACATTAATGATGGTTAAGTTCAATTTACTATACTTGCTAACTCCTTATAGATTTCTTCTCTGTTCTTTGCTTCTCTGTCTTATATCTAATTTGCTAGAGTTTCAATCTGTTCAGGTCCTGAGTAACACAAATACAGGAGATTAAGGAAAGAGGTTATCTAGCTCTCTGCTACCATAAAAGGACAATCTCAGCTGGAGAAATTGGGTGAGATCAACCTGATACCTATCATTTCCTTTCACAGTATATTCTTCTTTTCTCTGTGCTAAATCCCAAATTTTGCATCATTACTACCAACTCCTTTTCATGCTTCCTTAGCTTTTGTTGCCTGTGAACTCTGGTTTAACTCAGCATGGCTTCTGTTTTCCTCTAATGCATCAGGCCTTTTCACCAAGTGGGTTTCTTCCTTTTGCACCTGCTAATTGTGTCTGCTATTAAAAGTACCAGTGCATGTTAACTGTATTCTAGGCTAAGGATTAAATGCTATCTGTTGATTTTTTTGATAGATAGGCTAAATTTTGTCATATGTAGAGCTCCAAGACCCTTGTTCATCTTGAATCTAAATTGTAGTTGGGGGCTTGAGTAAGAAAATGTTGATAGCCAAGAAGAGGCAAGAGAAAAAATAATAATAAAAATTCTCACCCTTCAATACCACCAAAGAATATTCTTTCTGTCATGAACCAGCATTTAGAGCTGAACTTCCCAACCTGGAATTCAAATATTACTTATTTTATTTTATCTATTTAAAAACATTATCATGAGAAGGAGTCTATGTATATCACTAGATATTGAAAAGAATCTGTGGGGGCAGCTAGATGGCGCAGTGGATAGAGCGCCGGCCCTGGAGTCAGGAGTACCTGAGTTCAAATCTGGCCTCAGCCACTTAACACTTACTAGCTGTGTGACCCTGGGCAAGTCACTTAACCCCAATTGCTTCACTAAAAAAAAAAAAAAAAGAATCTGTGTCTCTGTGTGTCTCCATCTGCCTTTGTCTCAGTCTCTGTCTCTCTCATACAAACATACACACACACACACACACACACACAGACACACACACACACACACACACACACACACTTTACTTAGAAGTTATTAAATTTAGAGGGCAGCTAGGGGGCACAGTAGATAAAGCATTGGCCCTGGACTCAGGAGGACCTGAGTTCAAATCTAGCCTCAGACACTTGACACTTACTGACTGTGGTGACCCTGGGCAATTCACTTAACCCTCATTGCCCTGACAAAAAAGGAAAAAGAAAGTATTAAATTAAAAAAACAACAACTTCCTTCTAAAAAAAATACAAGAATGATGTTGCAGTATCCAGTACAAAGTCTTAAAACTACCATTCTTAATGGCTATTAACATTTACATCATTGCACAGAAAATACTTTTCTCAAGACAACAGCAATACAAATAGCTATCATTTATATAAATTTTGTAAAACACTTTAAATGTATTATTTTATTTGATTCAAAGCACATGTTTGAGGTGGATACTGTCATTTTTCTTATTTTATAGATGAGGAAAACAAATCTGAGGAAAGTTAAGTGACTATTTTTCCAGGGTCACACAGCTACTGTGTGTCTTAGGCAGGATTTGAACTCAGGCCTTCCTAAATTAGCCATTTAGAAGTCTAGCCATCATACTAACCATTTATCATAGCACAAACATTTGCATCCTTTTTTTATACATGAGGAAAAGGAGGTGTCTGAGGAATTATATGGCTTACCTATGGTCCTATGTATAGCTAATTGAAAGCATATTTCTTGAATCTGTCAGCAATGGTTTCTACTATCCCTATGCTATTCACATATCAGTATGACCTTACTTATATAATCAGACTATTTTTCTTCTCCGACCTAAGTTAAATTAACATTTTAAGGATATTGAAGTTTTGATTGGGAGAGTGAAAGAAGAAAGGGAGTTGTTTTTAGAGCAACAGGAACTTTGGGAGAGGGTGTATGTGAATCAATTTTCTCATTTTGGGAGTGGTCAGCCAAAGGGTACCTTTGGCAGGTACCTCAACTTGTGGAGAGGGAATAATTAGGCTACCAGGGTCTGGACAAAAGTGGGATACAGAAAGAGAGGTGAGATATGCAACTTCATTTCTGTTCTAGGTTTTCTCAGTGACTAAGTAACTGAAAATCATCTTTCCTGTCAACTTTGAAATGTGTGACATAGATTTATTATGCTTACTTTTAAACTATTGGTAAAAAAAAAAAACCCTCAACAAAAGTTCTAATGGTTCTATTTTTTTCCAGAAGTTTTTGCTTTTGAATTTTATTTTTGAGGATATTTACTTACTTAAGCATACTTCCTATAATTGCTTGATAGCATCTCTTCACCTTAATTATATAGGAGTAAATAAGTAACTTTATATAGAGAGGGATATTTATCTCACTTCCACTTCTCACTTAGAAATCAATAATGCAGGACTTTGAGGGCAAAATTTGACCTGCTGCAAGCAAAATTATCCTTTCTGGTTAAACTCCTAAAGCATTAAAATAAAAATGCAAAGGGGCTGTTGGGAGGTGGGAAAAGAAGGAAATGGCAACAATAGCCATGCCTTCTCTACCTCAATTCTCTATGGGTTTATAGAAATCTGGCATTAATCCAAGGAAACATTTAATGGAATGATTCACCACTGATAGTCCTTATTTTTCCAGTTCTGCTAGTTGCTAACTGTATAATTTTTGACAAATCATTAACCTCAGTTCCCTTATCTATAAAATGAAAGTTATTGACCTCTAAGATTCCTTCCAATTCTAAATCTGATAACTCAGTTAACACTTTTGCAAGGATGAGTTGATGGTAAATTGAGAGAAAGAACTTGACACGGAATGTGGAGATGGCAGGGAGGAGTGGCACAGGGCAATGTGATGAGAAAGGCTTCGTGGGCCTGAGTCTTATTTCCCCATTTAGCATTTTCTGCTAATAAGGACCTTTTCATATTCCTCTGTGTCCTCCACAGGATCTAACACACTGCTGGGCATATGGTAAAGGACACTAAATAAAGGATACAGTAATTATTGTGATAATGATTTATACTGATATTGTACTTAAGTCTTATAATATACTTTACACACATTATTTCATTTTATCTTCATTATACACTATGAAGATAATACTATAAAAAATTGTTAACCCCAGATTATGGATTAGGAAACAGAGGGTGAGAAAATTTAATTGCTTAGACCAGTCACAAATTAATAAGTGTCAGAGTTAAGCTTCAAAACCAGGTCTTCTTCACTCTAAGTCCAGCACTTAATCTACTATGAAACGTTGTTGACAGGACTTTCCAATACATAATAACTGATATTTGTATAGCACTTTATGGTGTTCAAAACACTTTACAAATATTATGTCATTTGATCTTTTCAACTACCCTGCATGGTAGATTTTATTTTTATCTTCATTTAAATGGGGACTCATTTCCTAAATATGTAGTGAATTGATTTAAATTTATAAAAAAGTAGAGCTATTCCCCAATTGATAAATAATCAAAGTATATGAGTAGGTAAGTTTCAGAGGAAGAAATCAAGAGTATTCATAATCATATAAAATGCTTCAACTCACTATTGTTTAGAGAAATTGATTTTAAAATAACTCTAAACTACCCCCTCATACCTGTTAGATTGACTAAGATGACAAGTACTGAAGGAGATGTGGATTAGTATCCCTATGGATAATAATGTACTATCAGTTTAGTTACAACATGATCCAACCATGCTGGAAAGCAATTTAGAACCATGCCCAAAAGGCTATAACATTGTATATACTGTTTGTTCCATTAATACCAACACTAGGTTGGTGTCTCAAAGAGATCAAATAAAAAGGTTAAGAACATATCTGGACTTTTTATGATGGCAAATAAGTGAATTGAGGTGATGGTAAAAAATAGTGGATATTGAGGGGATACCTATTAGTTGAGGAATGACTGAAGAAGTTATGGTATGTGAATAAGATGGGATACTATATTGGCATATGAAATGAAGAACAGGATTGTTTCAGGAAAACCTCAAAAGACTTATGTGAACTGATGCAAAGTGAGCAGAACAAGAACATTGTGCACAATAACAGCAATATAATTATGTTGATCAAATACAAAAGACTACTATAATATAATTACCTAAGACAATTCCAAGACTCATAATCAAAAATGTCAACTACCTCCAGAGAGAGAAATGATGAATTCTGAATGGAGTTTGAAGCACTTTTTTTTTCACTCAAGTTACCTTTCTTGCTTTTTTCCACAACATGGTTAATATGGAAATACATTTTGTATAACTTCACCTGTATAATTGTTATCATATTACTTGCCTTCTCAATAGGTAGGGTAGGAACAGGAGTGATGGAGAGAATTTGAAACTTATTTTTAAATTAATATTTAAAAATAAGGTATAATTATTAAAAATAAGAAAATTCAAATTGTGGCATAGAGAGTGAATTACCCAGGGCCAAATAGCTAGTAAATATCTAAGACAAGATTTGAACTCAATACTTCCTAACTCTAGTTCAGCCCCATTTTCACCTTGCTACATACCTGTCTATCTAATAAAATTCCCACATATAAATTGTTATTATTTAATTACTATAACCTTTTTCTTTGCCCATACCCCTTGACTAAATGAAAATAATCCTGGGCCAATAACAAATTAGGTTTAGTCCAACCTTTTATTGATTTCCATGCCTATGATTTGGATCCTAGAAGGAAAGTGTGTATTTGTTTTAAACAAAAATTATATATTGATAAACTCTCTCATAAACTCAGGTTGATTGATTAACATTCTACTAATTAGTAATTATTTTCTGAATGCTAACTTTGTGCTCAATACATAGGGACAGTACGGTGGCACAACAGATTCCAGGCCTGGAATCAAGAAGATCTGAATTCAAAATTGGCATCAAACCAACAGTGTAACCCTGGACAAATCACTTAATTTTTGTCTACCTCAGTCTGTTCATATATAAAATGAGAAAAATTATAATATCTACCTCAATTACATGGTTATTATGAGGATCAAATGTGATATTTGTAATGTACTTAGCACAGTGCTTGGAACATAATAGGCATTTAATAAATATTTGTATCCTGCCTTCAATGCTTTGTTGACTTTTTGGAGGTTATAGGAGAAGAGTAAGAAAATAAATGCCTCCAATTAGCTTAAAATTGAGTTTGGTCAATAAGACCAGGATATTGGTTGGTTGGTTATTGCCTTTCATTCTTGAAGAGGACCAAAATGACATCAATAAGTTGGGGTCAAGGTACAGTGTGTCCAACTAAGGTTGATCAGACCAATAAAAGTTTAGAAGGCTCTACCAACAGGTTGTATATAAATGATCCTTATTGTGTAATTTAAGATTCTAAATGTGGATTCTAATGTGTTTCCCCAGTATGGGGGAAACTGACTAAAAATCACTGATAAAACAAGTTTAGGTTTTTAACAGTTTATTGGAAAATAGAAAGAAAAGGATTGAGAACAGAATTCTAACAGCCTAGCATTCCTATCTTTCCTCAAATTTCCTGTGAAGTCCTCTGCTGCCACCACCATCAAGTCCGGAAGCCAAAAAGGGCCAGCGCTCTCTGCGCAGGCTCCCTTTCCTCCTTCCTGTCTCCTCCCAGACCATAGGAGGCTCCTCCAGTTGATTGGCTGGTAGACTTGATAGACAGCACCCATGAGCAAGCGTCATTTCCTGACGCCAAGGAAAAGCCACAATGCCTCTGAGGCATTTTCCTCATGGTGGAGCTCTCCACAGCAAGTCTCCAGTAGGTGGCGTCATTCCAATCATTACAGTCCCCCCCTGTTGTTCCTCAAGAAACAAAATGTTTCCTTGACGGAACAGTAAAAAGAATATAATAACTATTGCTAACTAATAATATGTGAACAATAATATAGAAAAGGAAGAGAGGAAAGTTTTGTCCAGAGGGGCGATTTTTTTTTTTTGTCCTCATGAACCGACGCTTTGACATTAGTCTTGCAAAGGGAGGGCCTCTGCAGAGGGTACATGTTACAGATGATGTATATTATAACAGAAAGGAGATAGTAAAAACTAACAAAGCAAAACAGTTCATATAAAGTCTCTGAGTTCTCTTGTCTTCTTGAAGTGGTAAGATGTCATCAGGAGGAAACTGGATTCTGGTCTGGAAAACTGGATTTTGGACTCTGGTCTGGAAAGCTGGATTCTCTTCTTTAACTGTTTGAATTGCTGTATTTTTACTAAACCTTAGCATAGCATTGTCAATGATCAAATTAATAAATTCCATTACATTCCTTCCTTTATATGGTTAGACTTGTAATAGAGGGTTGAGGTAGTTATGCAATGTGTAACACTTTTTACCACCATGTGTCTGGATCAAAGCGAAATTTAGTATGTGTTCACGACACCTGAAAATGTTATGGAAAGGTTATCATACCATATCTCATGGTTCCGAGACAGCCAGTGATTGTGCTAGGCCACAGGTGAGTTCAACTGAGTGAGATAAAAAGATAATTAAGTTCAGTTAAATTAGGTTAAATTAGGAGGGAGAGAGGATGAATACTGGACTGTGCCTAGTAATTGTGCTCTACATAGTCACCATCATAAGCAAACCATGGACTTACGTATACCTGTCTCTCCTTTTGTTGCACATATATTCTCTCCAGGGCCTGCATCAGAGTTCACAGCAAATTAGTCTCTGAAATGATAAGTTTCCATACTTCCAAAATCTCATTAATTTCACCAAAGACAGTATGATGGTAAAAATGCGTGCTATGCTGCATAACTGAGAATATATTAGTGATATATACAATAATTCCAAACCATACCCAGAGTATAATGACATATAAATAATAAACGAATGTAAGTAGCTGATTACATTAGACATTATAACATAATCTTCTTTTAGCAAGTAAACCACATCATCTTATACATGAATTCTCTATTATAACAGTAGCAGATACTTAAAGTGGTGATTAATTTTTCAAAAAGAAATAAGATTTCAATATTCAATGTTTTCAGTGAGGTATCAAGCAATAGGGTTCAATAACCCTTTCTGGTCTTTTTTAGTTAAACAGAACAACATAAAAGAGAAAGGAGAAAAAATAAATAAATAAAACAAAACTCATTAGAACTCATGGTCCTCTCAAAAAGAAAGAGTAAAAAAAAAATTCTGGTAGCTTCTGAGGCCCGATAGCCTCACCCACAGCATATACTTAAAATGTCTTTGAATAATCACTTAGTTTATAAAATTTAGTTTTAAAGAAAAGCAAAAGAAACAAAAGTCAAGAAACAAAGCAAAACCAAAAATAAAAATAAAAAACAAAAGATTCGCTAAGCACCCTTTTGTGCTCTTAAAGAACTTAAAGGTGTGGTGAATTACAGGTTTTTTTAGTGCCTTTCAAAAGTCAAAACAAAACAAAACAAAACAAAAACAAAAAGAATTAAAAAAAAAATAGTTGAGGTGGGCCAGAAAACTAGGCCATGTGCTTCAGTGCTTTTGCCTGTAGAAGGAAATGCTTGTTAAATTATAAGGTATTTAAGCTGCTAGAGTTTGGGGTATGCCACATTGTTTTAACTGGTTCCCCAATTCTCTGCAAGCCAAAGTGGCAGGGGTTTCTGAATTGTCATTGATCTTTCTAATGCTGTCATAATGTTCTTTATGGTAGAAAATGTGGAGTTCTCTAGCATCAGTTTTGTCTGTGCCACTGATTTTCAATAAAGGCTGATTTAATTGATGAACCACAACTCAGCTGATGCTGCTTAGCAAATGCTACAATTGTATCATTTCCTCCCCACTTTCCAAATTTCTTTAATTCATCAACATATTCTTCAAAAGGGGAGTCATTTACTATAAAAGACTCAAACTCTTGTCTATGGTTAATCATATAAGAAGCAGCTTCTTGTCTGTGTCTGAGATGATTTCTACAGTGACCTTCTAGCTGGTCTGCTAAAGCCCTAAAAAGGCAATTTCCGTCTCCTGATACTTTACGAAGACTGAGTCCCAAAGCATTTAACTGATCAGTGGGATTATCAAATGGGAACTGCCTTTTTCCTCTGAACTCTCTTTGCTCTTTAACAGTTGCTATCGTTAGGGTTTTTAGCTTTTTAGCGTCTACCTCAGGTCTATCTGAAATCTCTTCACCTATGAATGGTGCAGGCTTTACATGAGAGCAATGAATCCATGAGTCTTTTTCACCAATTTTAATGGCAGTAGGAGTTGTCAATAATACCTGAAAAGGTCCTTCCCAGGCAGGTTGGGTTCCACTGGTTCTCTGAAAATTCTTTACATATATTTTATCTCCTGGGTTGAAGTTATGCAATGAAAAGTCTAATGGGCCTGCCTGGACCACAGCTCCTGCCTCATGGAGTTCACGTAGCCTGGTCTGTAATTCCTGTATATAGGAGGCAACAGAAGTATCACCTCCCACCAGTGATGTATAAACTGGGGAAAAAGTTTTAGCTTGGATAGGAGGGTGACCAAAAAGCATTTCATAAGGAGATATATGAAGTTCTCCCCTTGGTCTACTTCGTAGATAGAATAATGCCAATGGTAGAACATCAGGCCATTTCAAATGGGTTTCAGTACATAATTTGCCAATCATGCTCTTAAGCTCTTTATTCATACGTTCAACTTGGCCTGAACTTTGTGGATGGTAGGGCGTGTGGAATTTTGGAGTCACTCCCAAGAAAGAGTAGATTTGGGATAAAATCGAATCAGTGAAATGTGTGCCATTGTCAGAATCGATGTGGGCTGGTGGGCCAAAACGAGGTACTATCTCTTTAAGAAGAATTTTGGCAACAAAGGCAGCTGTGGCTCGGGGGCTGGGAAAGGCCTCCACCCATCGAGTGAGCTGATCAACTATAACAAGGCAAAATTTATAATGTCCTGCTTTTGGCATAGTAATATAATCAATTTGTAAGTACTCAAAAGGTGTATATGCTAGGGGACGCCCTCCATAAGCTTTGGTCTTAAAAGCATACTGATTATAAGACTGACATGTGGAACAGCCCGAGCAGATTCGAGATGCTGTATTAGTCACACCTGGTGCTATCCAGGTTCTCTTAATAGAGTCTACAATGCCTTGTGTACCAAAATGGCCTTTTCTGTGAACAGAGAGGCATACCTGGTGGTAGAATTTCCGGGGAAGAAATGGCTTACCTTCCGGAGACACCCAGATGCCATTGATCTGTTTCGCCTTAAATTTCTTTTTCCACTTTTCTACTTCAGAATCGTCATAGGTTAGGTTGGAAGGAATATCCTCAGAAGGTGAAAGGTTAAATACATGTTCAGGAGCTTCTAATGCAGCAAGCTTGACTGCAGAATCGGCTCGTGCATTTCCCTTTGAAACAGGATCACTATTCCCTGTGTGGGCAGGGCAATGTACAACAGCTAGGGAAGAAGGCAGTTTCAGGGCATCTAAGAGGTCCTTGATAAGGTCCCCATTGGCAATAGCCTTGCCCAAGGATGTTAGAAAGCCTCGTTGATGCCAAATCATACCAATAAAGTGGCATATGCCAAAGCCATATTTCGAGTCAGTAAAAATAGTGGCACTCTTACCTTTGGCTATATTACAGGCCTGTGTAAGAGCCACAAGTTCAGCAGCCTGTGCACTAAAATGGCAAGGCAGAGAAGCTGCCCAGAGGGTGTCATAATCAGAAACTACAGCAGCTCCAGTAAAACGGGTTCCCTCTCTTATAAATGAGGAACCATCTGTATAGAGGACAAGATCAGGATTTTCTAAAGGTGTATCAAAAAGATCATCACGGGGTTTTTCAGCCATATCAACTAAAGAAGCACAGTCATGCAACGGTTCCCCTGAGAATGGTAAATTAGGGAGTAGTGTTGCTGGATTAAGAACTGTGCAGCGTTTTAAAGTGATATTCTCATTACCTAACAGGGTTATTTCATACTTAGCCAGCCTTTGATCTGAAAAGGCTTGTGTCCTATGACGTAGTAAGAGAGCCTCCCCTTTGTGAGGGCATTGCACAGTTAGAGGGTTACCTAGGACCAAATCAGAGGCTTTTTCTACCAAAAGGGCTGTGGCCGCCACTGCTCTAAGGCAAGGTGGTGCTCCAGCCGCTACAGGGTCCAGCTGAATTGAATAGTAGGCTATAGGGCGTTGGTTAGGCCCCAGTGACTGAGTCAGGACTCCAGAAGCCACCCCCCTTTGTTCATGCACAAAGAGAGTGAAAGGCTTACTATAATCTGGTAGTCCTAGGGCAGGTGCTGATAACAAGGCCCGTTTTAATTCTTTTATGGCTGAGAGATGCTGGGGATCCAACTGTAAAATGTCTGGAACAGAATTTTTTGTAAGAGCTATGAGAGGTTTAGTAATTTCACCAAAAGAGGGTATCCATTGTCTACAGTACCCGGCTGCTCCCAGAATGGCTCTTAATTGCTTCTTAGTAGAGGGGGCAGAAAGTGGTTGAATGGCCTGGACTCTCTTAGAAGAGACAGAGCGAGTTCCAGCAGCCAAAATAAATCCTAAATATTCTACCTGGGGCAAACACCATTGTACCTTTGTCTTGGAAACCTTGTGTCCTCTCTTGTGCAGCTCCAGCAGTAAGTGACGGCTATCTTCCTGACAAATTTCAGCATTAGGAGAGGCCAAAAGTAAGTCATCTACATATTGTACTAGTGTGGAGCCTTTAAAGGTAATAGAGGCCAGATCCTGCTGTAAAATTTGGGAAAATAATGTAGGACTGTCTACAAATCCCTGTGGGAGTCTAGTCCAGGTCCACTGTCTATTTTTCCAGGTAAAAGCAAATAAATATTGGAAGTCCTCATGTACTAGTATGGAGAAAAAGGCAGAGCAGAGGTCTACCACTGTGAAACATGTAGATTCATAGGGAATGGAAGAAAGTATGGTAGAAGGGGAAGCCAATATAGCATGTCTAGGGATAACATAATTATTAATTGCTCTAAGATCTTGCACAAAACGGTAAACAGGTTTACCATCTGGCCCAGGCTTGGGTTTTTTAACTGGCAAAATGGGAGTATTGCATGGAGAGTGATGACATGGAATAATAATACCCTGGCTTTTCAAAGCCTCAATTATAGGTGTGATCCCTTCTATTGCTTCCCTAGACAATGGATACTGTGGAATGGAGGGGGGTGGTCCCCCCTTAACTTTAAAGGTAACAGGTATGGCAGACTTAAGGAGCCCCACCTCATTAGGGGATGAGGCCCATAAAGACTCAGGAATGTCAGAGGGGATTTTGGATACCTCCCCTGCTGTTCCTTGAGCTTCTGTAAGTAAAATTGGTAATAGATGAACAGTATCCTCTGGCAATTGTAGGGAGACAGCCCCATCTGGAGCACAAGATATGCTTGCTCTAAGCTTACAAAGGAGATCACGACCTAATAAATTTACAGGGGCATCAGGCATGAGTAAAAATGAATGTTCTACTGTTAAGGGCCCCATAGATACCATGCAAGGATTCAATTTTGCCACTCTCTGGCTCTTTCCTGAGACTCCTACTACATTCAAAAATCCTACAGGTCTACACCCAGCATCTGGTTTGCTTATTAATACTGATTTAGAAGCTCCTGTGTCTAGTAAACAGTCATAATACGTGTCCCCTACTTTGAGGGTCACATGAGGTTCATTACTCTGGGGAGGTGAATGAACTGGCACAAGTGCATTCAAAAAATCCAGATCTGGGAATATGTTGCTTTCATTATCTTTGTTCCATTCCTCCCCTTCCTCTTGTCAATCCTGTGCCCCCCTTTGAGGGAGTCCATGGTTACCCTGATTCTGGTTCTGTCCTTCTGTTCCTCCCTGATAGGGTCTACGGTTATCCTGATACTGTCTCTTTGTATCCCCCTGAAAAGATTTATATCCATTTTGATTCTGCCTGTAATAAGGGTTATAATTACTCCGGTTGTTTCCTTTCTGATAAAAGTTTCCAAAATTATTTCGATTTCCCCCAAAGAATTCCTCAAGGCTCTCGGTCATTGTCCTCTTAAGGTCTTGTTTTCTAGTTCTACATTCCCTCAAGAAGTGTCCTTGTTTTTTGCAGTACTCACAAAATTTAGGGGGTTGATAACGATTTTCAATTTTCCAGTTTCTCTGCCCTGTTGTTTCCTGTACTGGAGCTAAAATGTCCTGTCTGTTCCTTTCTTCTCTCTCATTTCCTTCGTAAATATATGTTGCTATTTCTTTAAGTCTGTCAGGACTCAAACTATTCCACCCAGGACATTGCTTTTTAAAATATTTCCGAATTTCTGGTAATGACTGGTTTACAAAATGAGAGCAGATAATATGGGCGTCTCTACTGTCTAATGGGTCTAGTCTAGCATATTGCCTGGCATACTTACACAGCCTGTCATAAAATCTATTAGGTCTCTCATCAGGTCCCTGAACTATATCTATAAATTTTTGCCAGTTATCAGTCTTTCTAATACAGGATTCCATTGCCTTCAGCAATGTTTCCCTTGCATCTTTCAACATATCAAAATGCTCAGGGTTATTGTGGTCCCAGTCAGGGTCTTGAATAGGCCACCCAATATCAACCTTTCCCGTGGCTTCCAGGCTGTTTGCTGCAGCTACTATATCTGCTCTTTCTCCTGGGGACAATATTATTTCCATAAGGTCAGTAACATCATTCCAAGTGGGCTGATATGCTCTAAAAATTGCTCTAAACTGCCTGATAACTGCTGTGGGATCTTCATCAAATTTAGGAGTGCTTTGTCCCCATAAAGCCAAATCCTTGGGTGTAAAAGGTGTGTATTGTCTGAGCTTACGTATAGTACCTTTTTGACTATGGGCGAGGATCTCTTGAAGGGGAAAAATTTTTACTTTCTCTGTCTCCTCTACAGGGGAATCATTTCTTTCTTTCTTTGGCATGGAGGAAGTAGAGGGTGAGGGAATAAGAGTTGGGTCATTTGGAATTTCAGTCTGAATGGCCTTGGATTTAGTTGTTCTATTGGGCGTTTCGGTTTGGCAGGCCATGTCTGTCTGCCAGTCTATCGTTTCAGTTTGGGTGGCAGACTCAGATGTAAACTGGGGCCTGGATTGTCCTCGTTTTATATTTTTAGTATGATAATTTTCACTTGCTCTGGCCCAGATTTTCCAATAACGTAAATGTTCAGGTGGACATCTACTTAGGGTTCTTTGCAAATGCCTCAATGTATGGGGATCAAATGACCCGTATTTGGCCCATTCTTCCTGTAATTCCTCATGCCACATAAAACACAGTCTGATAAGCTCTCCTCTGGTCATGGTTCTATTTAGTCTAAGTTTTCCCTCATTCCAATCCATAAGTAGCTTTCCTAATGGGGAATCCCAGGGAATCATCTTTATTCTAACATTATCTAGGGCATGCCAAATTCTCCATACCACACCACAAAGCCCCACAAAACTACAAAGAGTAATAAAAATATATTCAAATTCAAGCTGGCCAACATCTTTGATTAGTGAAGGTAAAGCTAGAAAAGGGGTACTTAGGGTGTTTAAAAGATCCATTTGAAATTTAAAATAGCCTATACTTGGTAGTTCTTTCCAATTTAAGGGGACAAGGGAGGGGAAATCTTACCCAATCAGAAGATCAGAAGATGAACGTTCGGTTTTCCTCTTCGTGGTCAGCCAAACTGTGTAATTTAAGATTCTAAATGTGGATTCTAATGTGTTTCCCCAGTATGGGGGAAACTGACTAAAAATCACTGATAAAACGAGTTTAGGTTTTTAACAGTTTATTGGAAAATAGAAAGAAAAGGATTGAGAACAGAATTCTAACAGCCTAGCATTCCTATCTTTCCTCAAATTTCCTGTGAAGTCCTCTGCCGCCACCACCATCAAGTCCGGAAGCCAAAAAGGGCCAGCGCTCTCTGCGCAGGCTCCCTTTCCTCCTTCCTGTCTCCTCCCAGACCATAGGAGGCTCCTCCAGTTGATTGGTTGGTAGACTTGATAGACAGCACCCATGAGCAAGCGTCATTTCCTGACGCCAAGGAAAAGCCACAATGCCTCTGAGGCATTTTCCTCATGGTGGAGCTCTCCACAGCAAGTCTCCAGTAGGTGGCGTCATTCCAATCATTACATTATGAATATTTGTATTGGAGATGGTTTTAAATGTTCATATCTCACATTTCTTTTGAACTACTACAGTTTTGCTTTGTTCATTGAGTACAGTGCTTTCTTTGATGCAGTCACACAATGCTGGATGATTCTATATCACTGTCTCCCATGTTTCACAATAAATTCCAAAGTTCTTTGGAAAGACCTTGAGAGTGTCTTTGTATCATTTCTTCTGACATCCATGTGAGTTCTTGCCTTGTGTGAGTTGTCTGTAAAACAATATTTTAGACAAATGTACTTTTGACATTCAAACAACATAGCCATAGAGTCACATTCTTTATAGAAGAGTTTGAATGCTTACTAGTTGAGCTCAAGAAAGGACCTCAATGTCAGGTACCTTATCTTACCAGATGATCTTCAGAATTTTCATAAGACAATTAAAATAGAAGTGATTATGTTTACTGTCATGATGCTGGTATATTGTCCAGGTTTCACAGATGTATGACAATGACAACACCTTTTTAGACCTTCAGTTTAGTAGGTAATCTAATGCCTCTTCTCTCCCACACTTTGCTTTGGAGTCTCCCAAAAACTGAGCTAGTTATGGTAATGTGTACATCAGCCTCATCACCAATGTGTACATTCTTTCAAAGTGTATAGCAAAGTTAATTGAACTTATCCACAGATTTCAAAATTTCTGATTTTCTGTAATTCATGATTCCACATAGAGTTGGTATAGTGCTGGCTGGTGGAAAACTTCTGTTTTTTTTGGTTGTCAGGCAAAAATTAGCACAAGCAGCATAAAAATGCATTTCAAGATTAGAAGCTACATTGAATGCAGTCATCTGTAACAAAAAGTCATGAACCAACTCTCCCTCCATTTTGTCTTGGCTTGCATCTTTTTAAAAAAATTTTTTTTAAACATTTAGTTATTTTTGATTGATTTAATTTTTTTTGCGGGGCAATGAATGTTAAGTGACTTGCCCAGGGTCACACAGATAGTAAGTGTGAAGTGTCTGAAGCCAGATTTGCACTCAGGTCCTCCTGAGTCCAGGGCTGGTGCTTTATCCACTGTGCCACCTTGCTGCCCCTTTTGTATCCTTTTCAAATTAAATAATTTACTTCCAGTAGAGTAGTTGAACTAGATGCCATTTTCATACTCATTGAAATCCTCTGACAACTTCATGGAAAAGAAATCATCTAAAAAGAATGGGCAAAGGCCTACAACTCTGCTTCAGTCCATTGATAACTGGGAAATCATGAGTGCATCACCCATTATCCAGAACCCATGCAAGCATGATATCATGAAACTGACATACAATGATGATTAATTCCTCTTGGCAACCAACTTTTGCCATGATCTTCTATATGCCCTCCTGAATGATAGTATCAAAGGCTTTGGTTAAATTCACAAACATTTCATATATACCTGTGTTCTTCTCCTGGCATTTCTCCTAGAGTTGTCAAGAAGCAAATACCATATCAACCATTTCTCAACGCTTTCTGAAGACACACTGTGTCTCAGGTAGGCAACCATCATCTAGGTGAAAGATCAGCTTATTAAGGAGGACTCTGGTAAAAATCTTGATGTAAATGACTAAGCGAAAGATGTCCCTATGATTGGAATAGGAAAATCCATTTTCCTTTCCTTAATAGACATGGAAAATGGTGGTATCATTGAATATGTAATCTTTAGGACATCATAAAAGTGCTTTAGATTGTTGGTACCAGAGTAAAACTGAATTTCATCTGCCTACATACTTAGCCAAGGCAGCCGCACCTCTCTAAGCTTCGCTTGCACTTGACATTTAATGGAGTTAAATGGTACCTTCTTAGAAATGGACAAACTATCCTGCTGGTAAATTCTATGGAGTCTTTGTTTTTCATTTAGCAGCTTCTGAATTTTCCCATTAATTTTGTCAAACCAATCTTAATGTCTGCAAGTATTCTGGCCCACATGAGGAAATGCAGTGCTATACTCCAAATCTCTAAAATCTGCCTAGGACTTTTCTATTTCACATTAGCCAAGAATTGTTCCCTCTCGGAGAAGCACTCTAATCAGTTGACATTAAGTCTTCTGGTATTCATTTTGCTTTAGGACTGCCTCTTTTGTTGAAGGCAAATATTTACCTTGGAGAAGATGTCTATAATTGTCCAACGCACTGCTCCACACATATTAATAGCCAGGTATTGAAAGGGAGAGGCCTAAGGTTTTTGTCCTGTATTATTACCTTGTTGAAAGTCCAGTCTCTCAAGGACAGGGTTTATGGAAGTTAGAATGAACATTTTCCTAATTCTACTCCACCCAACTAGATCAGACTTCTAATGTAAAATGAATTCCTGCCCATTGTATTTCACTCAAGCTAATTTGGGCAGAGGTAGATGCTCCATCTAGGTTGCCCAAGCCGGATGGGTGGTCTAGGTGTAGAGATAGTTACTTTAGCCAAGAGCAACATGATGTCACTCCCCCAGGCCCTCATTAGACTAGGTAAGTTATCCTTCCTGTTGCAGTTTCTGACTCCATTCTTCCCAAGAACTCTGTGCCATGTCTGTTATTCTGTGCCTGATCTGATGTCACTCAGAATGAAAAGATTGCCCTCTTTATGCACAATGATAATGAGGATCTACAGGTATTCACATTTTTTTCTTTGACCTCATCAGAAATCCTCATGGTGGATGCATATACACTAATCATTGTGGCATGGCACTTTTCCTGCAGAGGGTAATCACATTCTCATGAATCTGCAATTCACTCCTTTTAAAAGGCATAGACATTTGTTGACTAGATTAGTTTTGATCACTGTGGCCAATCCAGAAATATGTGTATACAGCTCTGACTTTGGTAAACTGGCCTCTGTTTGCCAGCTTTGTTTCACTTAGGGCTGCTATTTGAATCTGATACCTGCAGAGTTCTCTTGCAACAAGAGCTGTTTGTCTTTCAGGCCTGCTGAATTTCATGTTGTCCTTAAGCATGCATACATTCCATGTTCTGATGGTAGTTCGAATTATCTTTGCAAATGGTGTTGTACATTGTGAGTGTGTGTATGTGTGTTTGTGTGTGTGTGTTGACCACACAGCAGGATCCCTGACAACTTCAGCAAGTAGGCCAAAGTTGAAAAAAGTAGACAATTTTAAGGCATCTTTTCTTTCTTTTTTTTCTTTTTTTTTTTTTTTTTTTTGTGGGGCAATGAGGGTTAAGTGACTTGCCCAGAGTCACATAGCTAGTAAGTGTCAAGTGTTTGAGTCCGGATTTGAACTCAGGTCCTCCTGAATCCAGGACCAGTTCTTTATCCACTGTACCACTTAGCTGCCCCCGTAGGGCATCTTTTCTAATGAATAATGACACTTTGCAGGGCATGAGCAATGTGGAACTTTAAAAATGCTGCTCAGAAACCTAGGGGGTTACTGAATCCCACTGCTGCTTAAGTCCAGTGAGATGACCCTATTCCCTGAGCCACCTATGTGTAGGGTTGTGACTACAGCTCCTAATATATCTGCACCTGCTACTTCTCCACTTGCCTATCTTACAGAATTTTGAGGTAGGAAAAAATGATAAAATGGTTTTGCTGATGTCCTTGACATGCATAATTTGGACTTAAGTGAAGCAGAGTTGTGTGGCTGTCATTCTCTCTTCCAGAGTCATCAAAATCCAATGGCAAGAAAAACAGTTACAATGGCTGTTGATGGCTTGGGATGCAGTGGATGATCTTGATGTCTTCCATGTTTAACCAAGTTCTAAGCATTCCCCAACACCTGCTTCAGCTACCTTCATGGCCATTGGAACAAAACATTATCATCTGTCCATTCTACTGGAGGAAGTCTTCACATGTTTCAGGTAGACCCCCCCCCAACTTACCTTTGACAGGTTTAGCACATCTGCCAAAAAGGTTTGCTAGGATGTGGCTGCTGTGAATGCTACAGTTTCTTGGAGCCATAGGTGAGAATTTGAATCAAGTGAACAACAAAGTAAAAACACAGCCCTCAAAAGGATTTGGTTGCTCTCACATGATAGGCCTTCCCTGAACACTCTATTTCCCCAAATAAGATATATCTATGTCTATGTCTATGTCTATGTCTGTCTCTACCTATGTCTATACCTATACCTATACCTCTAACTCTATCTCTATCTCTATATATAGAAATATATCTTTATATCTATATGTCTATCTCTATCTCTATCTATAGATAGATAGAAATATATCTTTATATTTATATATAACTATAGATAGATATCATAGATAGAGATAGATATATAGATATAAAGATGCATTTCTATATATACATATACATACATACATACATACATACATATATAAAGAAAATTCAATAAGGACAAAAGTAGATGAGACATCAAATGGTCCAGGTTGTAAGAGTTACCAAAATTCAAAAGTGAGGGAGAGTAATAAGGACATATGTAATCAAAGAAAGTATCAGAGAGATGACAGTTACCTTTGGCCTTGAAGTAAAAGTAAGATTTATATAAGAGTGGAGGGGTTAGGTTTAGAGAGACAAGAGGGATTCCAAGGAGAAATATGAATATGAAGACATAAGTTCATAGGACTATGATATTTGTAATTTATGAGATTCAGGGCTGGAATGAGCTTCTACAGTGAAGATATTTTGAAGTCTATAGTGTAGTCTGGAAAGAAATGAAGACATAGTTTGCCAGGGGGATATGTATGTGTGGACTTTTATAATTATTTACTTTATAAATTAGGAGACAAAAATTTTGCTTGTATGTACTAGTATATACATACATGTATGTGTGTGTATGAGTGTGTACATATACTAGTGGGTCTATTCTCAGTGGAATACTAGATTTGCTTCCAAGAGCATACTGATAAAATACATTACTATTTCACCAGAAGATTCCTATTTTTGGGGGGGGGGGCGGGGAGCTCCAAAGGCATGGTTAGGTAGAATACTTCTTTTTTGGTTGTTTGTTTTGTTTTGCAAGGAAATGAGGTTTAAGTGACTTGCCCAGGGTCACATAGCTAGTAAGTGTCAAGTCTCTGAGGCCAAATTTGAATTATGGTCCTCCTGAATCCAGGGCTGGTGCTTTATTCACTACTCTACCTAACTTCCCTCAGGTAGAATACTTCTAAATTACATAATTTCCTTTTTGCTGAAAAGACTGATATGACTTCTTTTCAAATGTCTTTATATAGGAAACATGCATTGGACTCTAGTAAGATTTTATAAGACTGATAGTTCAGATCTTACAACCTTAATAGTGAATCTAATTTTGGTCCCAGCTGTCATTTAGACCTCATATATGCTGGTACTCTTATGGGTTATGTCGAGCTTCCAAAAGAGGATTTCACAATCCTTGTGACAACTTTAGGGGACATGTGGAACTTGAAATGCATTCAGAAGAGAGCAATGGAGGTGATTAAAACTTGGAAAATAGGATCTGGGAAGTTTAATGCAAAAAAAATTATTCAGCCTGGAGGGAAAAAAGAAGAAGGAGAAAAGAGACTCCCCAGCTATTCTCTGTTGAGGAGGATTTCAGAAGAGGAAATTGGATAAAATTTTAGTTTGGGTGTTTTATTTTAGGCTTGAGAAGGGACTCATTCACTTGACAGTGAAGGATAGTAAATATGGGAATGAGTTTCTAAGGGAAATTATGGAATCTATTTTCCTAAAGGATATAGGCTCTCATATACTTTTAATGAAATAGGAATAGTTTTGACCACATTGCCTCTCAAAGTCCCAGTAATTGGATATTATTCTCTGTGAAATTTTCACCTCTAAACTGGGCCAGATAAGGTCATTTTCATTTCAAAAGTAACAAGCTATTCACAATGGAGTGGATTATGTGGTTAGAGTTTCCTATGAGAATTGGAAATTTAAAAGTTACTTGTGATTTTGGGGGGTAGGTTACAATGAACAAGATATATTCTAATGACCTATTTGAGAAATGGTAGCTGTCAGTATTTCCTAACAATTCCTCAACTCCTAGCATTTGGAAGCATTTCTATACATCTCATGAAGAAACAAAATATTTGAGTAATCATTCATCAAATCAGCCATTTCGGGCTGATGTGCCCTGTTCTTCTCAACTCCCAAGCCAACATGAGATTTTCCATTTCAAAAAAAAAGTTTTGTTTTGTTTTTTTCCCTGATAGACCAAATCAAGTTCATTCTTCATTTATGCACTTTCCTGTAGCTTATTTGATGATTCAGTTGCCTAGTGGTGGATTGTTAATAGAAAATATGGGGCAGCTGGGTGGCGCAGTGGATAAAGCACAGGCCCTGGATTCAGGAGTACCTGAGTTCAAATCTGGCCTCAGACACTTGACACTTACTAGCTGTGTGACCCTGGGGAAGTCACTTAGCCCCCATTGACCTGAAAAACAAACAAACAAACAAACAAGCAAGCAAAAAAAAAAAAAGAAAAGAAAAAGAAAATATGGGTAAGCTCATGTGGAAATTTGTACTATCCAAACTGGATTGTTGAGAAACTAAATTCAACAAACTACTGAGTAAGTATTAGTCTGGGTTTATTCTGTGCCCAACATTATCTGTTTTGTAATGGAAGTAGCTTTCCTGAGTTATATTTCCTTAAATTGTATGATTGGGTATAATAAATTCTCTAATACTTAAAGAATATATATATATATATATATATATATATATATATATAAAAGTAGAGGAAAAACTAAGTTCAAACCTGCAGTTTTATCGGAAAAATGAATTTCTTTTTTTAACACAAATTATATTTTTAATAAAGAGTATATTTTCCAAAACCAAAAAAAAAATAGTGAGAAGAGAGGAATTGTTTTACATTTGTGTTTTCTTAAGTTAATTGTATTTTATTTTATTTGACTTAATAGTATTTTTTCCAATTGCACATAAAAATATTTTTCAATGTTAATTTTTTAAGATTTTGAGTTTCCAATTGTCTTCCCTTCCTCCCCTCCCCCATCCCCAAGACTTTAAGCAATCTGATATCGATTATATATGTGTAATGATGTTCAACATATTTCCATATTAGCCATGTTGTGAAAGAAGAATCAGAGCAAAAGTGGAAAACCACAAGAAAGAAGAAACAAAACAAAAAAGTGAAAATAGTATGCTTCAATCTGCATTCAGATGCCATATTTCTTTTTCTGGATGTGGAAAGTGTTTTCCACCATGAATCTTTTGGAATTGTCTTGAATCACTGTATTGTTGAGAAGAGTTAAGTCTATCACTATTGACCATCACACAGTGTTTCTGTTACTGTGTACAATGATCTCCTGGTTCTGCTCACTTCACTCAACATCCATTTCATGGAAATCTTTCCATTTCTGAAATATGCCTGCTCATCATTTCTTTTAGCATAATATTATTCTATTACATTCATATACCATAACTTGTTCAGCCATTCCCCAACTGATAGGCATCCTCTCAATTTTTAATTCTTCACCACCACAAAAATAGCTGCTATAAATCGTTTTGTATGTGTGGTTCCTTTTCGATTTTTTATGATCTCTTTTGGGTCCAGACCTAGTAGTGGTATTACTGGATCAAAGGGTATACACAGTTTTATAACCCCTTAGGCATAGTTTCAAATTGTTTTCCAGAATGGTTGAATCAGTTCACAACTCCAGAAAAGTGAAATTCTAGGGAGGAAACTCCCTCTATTAATGCAGATTTACAATTGATCTTAAGCAAAGAACTGAGCTGTTCTTTGTGCATAGAAAAAATAAAATGATTTGTTCAGGGTCATAGAGTAAGCATCAGATGTGATATGCATGTATGTATGTGTATACATGTATTTTTTTGTATCTGCCTCTGTTTTTCTATAAAATATCAATGTATTTATCTACCACCTATCAATCTATTTATAAAATTAGACTAATGTTCAATTAATTGTTAGTTAAATTAAATTTAGCTCTATGCTAGTGTTATAAACACATTTTAACATTTTAGTTTTAAAAAATCGCTTCATCTTTTCCAGGAATTTTACAAGAACTTGGGCCCCAGCTGTTTTTCTTTGAAATTTTACTTGTAGATGTTTAAAAATCAGTCCTGGTTTTGCTGTCTTGAATATCGCTGTTATCCTAATTACTGTTTTGTTGTTGTTGTTGTTGTTGTTTGGTGGGGTGGGGGTGGGGACTACTTCTTCTTCTTCTTGTTTGCTCATTCTTCCAGCTTATTTTCTGACTTTGGATTTTATGTTAGTTCTGGGATTTGCACACTTTTGGAAGAGATGTCTGGGCTGGTCCTATTACAGATTTTGGGGTTATTGAATGTCATGGAGTTTTTCATATTGACCCAGCTCAGACTGTCTCTCCAGGGCAGAGACCTGAAAGCTTTCATTGCTCTCAAAGTGGAGGGCAGTTCTGATTCCTGCACTGCTCATCTGTACTTTAGTATTTCCTAATCTATATTGGTGTGTGAGCAATATGACAGTTCTGGAAAGAAAAAATAGAATATTACTCAGAACTATGGAAGGAACAACTGGAAATAACATATGTATAGTGTTTACTTTAAGTTTTGCAAAGCACTTTAAAAAAATATGATCTCACTTTATGTTCACAACAACCTCAGTAGGTAGGTGGTATTATTATTTGTATTTGGTAGAAACATTTTTACAGAAAACTCTCATGAACATATAGTCAAAATCTAAAATGTCCTGCTCAAAGAAAAATTTACCCAAGCATCCAGAAAGAAAAAAATAGAATCAAGTATGAAGGCTCCATAGTCAAAATCACAGATGATTTTAAAATCATTATCATAAAGGAATAGAGAGCTTGGGATATAATATTCCAGAAATCAGAGGATATAGGCTTATAAGCAAGAATAACTTAACAAAAGTAACTATAATTCTACAGGGTAAAATTTGAGCCTTTAATGAAATCGATGACTTCTAAACATTCTTGAAGTAAAGACCAAACCTGTCTAGAAACTTTGAATTGAAAGGAAAATAGCAAAAGAAACAAACAAATGTGACATGAATAAATAATTATAAGGGTCTAAACAAGGATAATGTTTTCACTCTCTACTGTAAGAGGATGATAAGTGAGAACTTTATCTTCAAAGGACAGAGAGGGAGTAGAATTAGACAGATGGTTTGGGAGTGCCCTCATTATGTTGTAATGATCTTGAAAGAAAAAAGGGAAGGAGAGAGGAAGAAGGAGGAAATTTATCTCACATAATCAGGGTGCTTAAGCAGAAGTCTTTTCAAACAAAAAAGGAAAGAGCAGGAATAGTGGGTGATGAACTTTTCTCTCATCTGAAGTTCAGGAAGAATATCTAAATATTCAGTGCTTGGTATAAGATATGTATTTTATCCAACAAGGAAATAGGACAGAAGTGATAGAAAAAGAGGGAAACTTTTAAAAGGGAGGTATTAGTTCTAAGTACAACATACTTTACTAAGAATACAAATACTGATTCAATGGGGGGTATTTGAATAAGTCATTGCACGTAAATTTGATGTAATAATATTGTGCTGTAAGAAAAAAATAAGCAATTAAATTAACAACAAATAAAGAAAGGATGTTTAAAAGTACCATATCTTAAATTATATTATAAGGCAGTCATTATCAATACTATCTGGTACTGGCTAAGAAAGAGAAAAGATAATCAATAGGCTATAGTAGTCATAAAATTTACAAAAGCAAATAAATATAATAATCTTGTATTTGACAAGTTTAAAGACAAGATTTTGGTATGAGAATTAATTATTTGGTTTTTAAAATTATTGCAAAAACTGTAAAGAAGTGTGGCAGAAATTTCTATAGACCAATATCTTTTCACCATTCACCAAGATTAGGTAAAAATGAATATATTAAGTAGATATAAAAAGAGATATGACAAGAAAATTGGAAGAACTTGGAACATATTATTTAGACTAATGGATAAATGAACTATTTATGAACAAACATGAGATAAAAATTGAAGTAAGGTGTAAAATGGATAATTTTTATTACATTAAATTGAAAAGGTTTTGTAAAAATAAAATGAATGTGGCCAATATAAAAAGGAAGACACAAAATTGGAAGGAAATTTTATAAAAGAATTCAGATAAAGGTCTTATATCTCAAATATATACAGAACTTTATAAAATATCTAAGACTATAAGTCATTCTCTAACTTATAAATGGTCAAAGGGTATGAACAGTTTTCTTTTTTGTTTTTTGTTTTTTTTTTTTTTTTACGGGGCAATGGGGGTTAAGTGACTTACCCAGGGTCACACAGCTAGTAAGTGTCAAGTGTCTGAGGCCAGATTTGAACTCAGGTACTCCTGAATCCAGGGCCAGTGCTTTATCCACTGTGTCACCTAGCCTCCCCCCATGAATAGTTTTCTGATGAAGTGATCAAAGCAATTTATAATCATATGGAAAAATGCTCTGTATCATTATTGATTAGAGAAATGGAAAATAAAATATTCTTGGGATATAATTTTACACCTATAAGATTGGCTAAAATGATTCAAGGGCAAAACACAAATGTTGGAGAGGATATGCAAAAAAAGGAAACATTAACTCATTGTCAGTAGAGTTGTAAATTTATACAACTATTTTGAATAGCAATCTGGAATTATGCCCAAACCATTGTTAAAGTGCCTATACCCTTTGACCCAGTAATACCACTACTTGGTCTATTTCTACGGATGATTAGGAAGATAGGAAAAGACCCTATAAGTTCTAAAATATTTATAGCAACTCTTTTTGTAGTGGCAAAGAATTGGAAATTGTAAGGATGCCCATCAACTGGGGAATAGCTGGACTAGTTGTGGTATATGATTGTGATGGAATATTACTGTGCAATATGAAATTATATGTTAGATCTTGGGGAAAAACATGAATAGGCTTCCACAAAATAAAGAACAAAATGAGCAGATATTGCATACAGTATACAGCAATATTGTTTTAAGAATGACATTGAGAAACTAAGTCATGAAGACTACTATAAATACTCAAATTAACTACAAAGAACATAGGAAGGAAGATCTCATCTGCATCCAGAGAAAGAACTGATAAATAGATGCACATAATGATTTCACACACACACACACACACACACACACACACACACATATTTATGTCTAATGGTAGCTATCTCTAGGGTGGGGGAGAGAGAAGAAAAAAACATTTACATTAAAACTTTATTACTTTATTGGGTTTTTTTTATCATATTTCAACAAACATTTATTTTATTTTCCATTTACATGTAAGGGTAGTTTTCAACATTCATTTTCATAAAATTGAGAGTTCTAAATTTTTTTCCCTCCCTCCCTCCCTTTCCTCCCCCCTCCACAAGATCGCAATCAGGTTATATATGTACAATCCACAAGTGTTCTTTTTATCAGTTCTTTCTATAGGGGTGCATAGTAAGCTTCCTCATTAGTTCCTTGGCATTGTCTTGGATCATTACACTGCTGAGAGTAGCTAAGTCATTCATAATTGCTCACTGAACAATACTGCTGTCACTATGCACAATGTCCTCCCAGCTCTGCTCACTTCACTATACATCAATGTTCATTAGTCTTTCAAGGTTTTTCGGGGATCATCCTGTCTGTCATTTCCTGTAGCACAAGTCCATTCTACTACAATCATATAACACAGCTTTTTCCATCATTCCTCAATTGATGGACATTCCCTTGATTCTCAATTCTTAGCCTCCACCAAGAGTTGCTATAAATATTTTTTGTACATTTTTTCTCCCTTTTCTCTTTTTCATGATTACTACTGTTAACTGTTTCCCTTCCATCCTATTTCTTTCCCCATGATATTTATTCTATTATCCATCTTCTGTCATCCTATCACTCTTCAAAAGGGATTTGCTTCTGTCTGTCTCCTCCCCCACTCTGCCCTTCCTTGTTTTGCCCCTCTCTCTTTATCCCCTTCCCCTCCTATTTTCCTGCAGGGTTAGAGAGATTACTTCACCCAATTGAGTGTGTAGATTATTCCCTCCTTGAGCCAATTCTAATGAGATTGAGGGCTTTGAACCAATTTTGATGAGTGTTAAGATCATTTACTGCCCAGATTAAATGGATTACTCCACCCAGTTGGGTGTGTCTATTAGTCCCTCCTTGAGGCAGCTCTGAGGAGTTTAAGATCTTTGAGCCTTTTCTGATGAGTGTAAAATTCATTTTCTGCCCTGTTCCTCTCCCATCTCTTCCCCCACTCCATAAGGCTTTTCCTGTTACTTTCATGTAGGATTTCACTTCTGCCCTTCCCACTCCCCCAATGAATTCCTTTCACCCCTCAGTTTAACCCTAAAGATGTTATCATCTAGCTAAGTGACAGAGTGGACAAATCATCAACCCTGGAACCAGGGGGATCCCAGCCAAAACCCGGCCTCAGACACAAGACAGTCGCCCACTGTATGACCCCGGGTATGTCTCCCAGCTCCATTTTTTTTTTTTTTATGGTTCTCTACGGTCTTGTATTTGAAAGTCAAATTTGCCATTCAGTTCAGGTCTTTTCATCACAAATATCTGAAAGTCTTCTTTTTCTTGTTCTTTTTTTTTTTTTTTGTGTACGGTAATGGGGGTTAAGTGACTTGCCCAGGGTCACACAACTAGTAAGTGTCAAGTGTCTGAGGGCGGATTTGAACTCAGGTACTCCTGAATCCAGGGCTGGTGCTTTATCCACTGCGCCACCTAGCCACCCCAAAAGTCTTCTTTTTCATTAAAGTCCCATTTTTTTCCGCTGAAAGATAATGCTGAGTTTTGCTGGGTAGGTGATTCTTGGTTGTAATCCGATTTCCTTTTCCCTTTGGAATATCATATTCCATGCCCTCTGGTCCTTTAATGTAGAAGCTGCTAGATCTTGTGCTATCCTGACTGGGGCTCCACAGTACTTGAATTCTTTCTTTTTGGCAGCTTGCAATATTTTCTCTTTGACCTGGGAGCTCTGGAATTTGGCTATAATATTCCTAGGAGTTTTCTTTTTGGGATCTCTTTCTGGAGGTGATCAGTAGATTCTTTCAATTTTTATTTTAGCTTCTTCTTCTAGAATTTCAGGGCAATTTTCCCTGAGAATATCTTGGAAGATGGTGTCTAAGCCCATTCCTTGATCATGGTTTTCAGGTAGACCAATAATTTTCAAATTATCTCTCCTGGACCTATTTTCCAGGTCAGCAGTTTTCCCCAGAAGATATTTCACATTGCCCTCTATTTTTTTATTCATTTGGATTTGCTTTATTGTGTCTTGGTTTCTCATAAAGTCACTGGCTTCCATTTGTTCAATCCTAATTCTTAGGCAATTATTTTCATCAGAGAGCTCTTGTACCTCCTTTTCCATTTGACTTTTCAAGCTGTTGACTTTTTTCTCATGTCTTTCCTGCATCACCCTCATTTCTCTTTCTGTTTTTTCCTCTACCACTCTAATTTTATCTTCCAAGTCCTTTTTGAGCACCTCTATGTCCTGAGACCAATTTAATATTTTTCTTGGAAGCTTTCGATATAGGGACCCTGATGTTGACATCTTCCTCTGAGAGTGCACCTCGATCTTCCTTGTCACTGAAGAAACTTTCTATGGTCCTCACCTTTCTCTGTCAGCTCATCTTGCCTTTCTTTTACTAGACTTTTAGCTCCTTAAAGTGGGGCACTGTTTCCAGGCTGCAGTATCCCAAGCTTAAGAAGTCCCAGGTGTTATGATTTAAGGAGAATCAGGTTCTTCCCTCACCCGGCCTGTTTCCTGGTCCTAGATGACCCCAGACCAACTTGCCAATCAACCAGCTTTGTGTGTTGTGGTTGGTAGCTCCGATGAGCCTGTGCCCCTCCCCCACCTAGGTCACTTCTATTTGAGCCTACCACCTGGTTCTTAGTAGGGGTGTAAAATCCAAGTTCTGCCTTAGTACCAGCATAGACCTCTCTAGTCTCTCCCTTGCTCAGGGCTCAGCCCACTTACCAGACTGTGAGCTTAGTTCCAGAAGACACTGGTGCTTCAGCTGATTCAGAGGCTCTGGGGTTCTGCTTCTCTGGTGAGGCCTTCCTGGGACTGGATCTGTTTCAGGGTGACTGTGGGGTTGGGCTCAACTCCTGTATTAGCACAGCAGCTCCCTCCTTCTGACCTTCCAAGCCATTCTTGGTTAGAAGATGATTTCAGCACATTGTTCTGTGAGTTTTCTGCTCCAGGCATTTACCTATGAGCTTATTTGGATGTTTTGTGGAACGATTGTGTCTTATTACTTTATTATATGTTTAAAATGAATAGCTAGTCATACATAATCAACTTGCAAGTTCATATGCAATCCTTTTTCAGTTTTTATAGAAATGATTTTTATTCCATAAATTAATATTTAAAAAAACAACAGGGGGTTTCAAAGAAATTGGGGAATACTTATATGAAATGAAGCATAATAACACAAGCAGAGGCAGAAGAACTATTTATCTAATGAGAATGTTATTATAAAGACAAAAGATTTAGGAACTCTAATCGCCACCATGAGCAGCCACAATTCCAAAGGACCAATGATGAAATGACCTACCTACCTCCTGACAAAGCAGTGATGGACTCCTAGTGTAGACTGACACAGTACAGAAATACACATAATATTCATATCCATATCCATATGTGTATTTCCAAAACCCTGTTGAAACATTAATCACCCCCTGAAAACAAACAAACAAACAAAAACAAATGAAAACTATCTGGAACATTATAATCAGAAACAAGAGTTTTCATGTCAATGAAAATATACTCCACTCAGAAAAACAAACAATCAAGTCTCAATTATCAGGATAATACATGATTTACCAGTCATCAGTATAAAGGAACAGAGAGGTTGGAATACAATATTCTAGAAAGCAAAAAAATGTAAACTTACACTCAAGAATAACTTGTACAATAAAACTAAGTAAAATTCTACAGGAGAAAACTCAACCCCAAAATTGCAAATGTATAATCAAGGAAAACAAATTCCACATTGACCTGTGACATTTGTTTTGATTATTTTACTTATACACACATATATACAAATGTACACATATATACATACATACATACATGACAGTTTCGGATCTGGTAGGCTGCTGGAACAGGTTCCGGCGCTGCTACAGGTAAGATGTTAAGGAAAAAAGACACAGAGACATAGGATGGGATTGAAGGGCTCCATGCACTCAGGTGGAGGCAAAAGGAAAAGCTTATTCAGACAGTATGACATATTTATACTTGAGGTGATCAAAAGGAATGTCTTTGTTGTTTAAAATTCTCGCCAAAAGAACAGGATGAGGGGATTGGTTCCTAGACCTTGGGCCATGTAGGCCTTATCTATGATAAGGAGCATGTTTCTGTCCTTTGAAGTTTCCTTGGAGCCTATGCAAATACATCATCCTTGGTGCCCAGCAAATGCATCTGCATCCAGGAAGGATCATTGTGGTTACTGCCCTCTTATCAAGGGTTAACTAAGAATCAGCGCATATTTTCTGGAAGGGGGGTTTCTGTCTGCGAGCTTTTCTTGAACAGTAAAAGGGGGACTTGTGTTAGCCCCTAACACATACATACCTATACATATGCATATGTATACAAATACATACATATATACATACATACATATATACATACACACATATATGTTAGGCTGAAATATCAGCCTAGTTAAGTTCTTAGAGCCATCCTCAAACAGTTGGGCACAAGTAATTCTTTTTTTCTTGCCAAAGTAAGTCATAAGAACCATCTGCTAAGGTATAGAGAAATTAGAGCTGTAGTCATTAAAGTCACAAAGATTGGATTGGCTGTATTTTATTTCATCTAGTGGCCATACGTAAGTATGGTCCTATTCTGAGCCAAAATAAAGCTATGTTTCTCTTTTTTCCCCTTTTCTCCCTTAAAATTTCTTAATGGTATTGTCACCTTATTTACATAAACAATTTTTCATCTGTTAAAGATACCTAGGCAACAGATGGTGCTGGGTATATAACATTTTTATGATACTGTATAACAATAAAACATATTTCTCTGTGTACATATATACACACATATATTACAGCTGGGCTATATTATTAGGTAACACATACATAAGTCAAGTCCTTAAAATATTTATCATTATGATGATGATGGTATTTATATATTGCTTTAGGGTTTCAAAGAACTTTACATAAAATTAGTGTGATCATGAAAAGTGAGTCAAATGTTTGTTTTGCTTCTAGTTAGGGGAGTTAAGTGGGGGAGAAGTAAGCCATTTGTTATGTATGTTATCTTGTCAAATTTTAATAAAGTTTAAATTCACAAAAATAGAATGTAAATAGTTTTCTTCCTGCATTTTGGTTTCTATATCACCTATTTTAAATGGCCAGAGCCTATAGTCTGGACTCTGCCTCAAGATCTATCCTTCCCTGTGCTGAACCTAGAGTCAGAGAACATGGGTTCAGGTCCCAGCTCTACTCCTTACTATGACCTTTGGCAAATCACTTAACCTATTTGGGTTCAGTTTTCTGTCAGTAACCTTACACTAAAAGACCAAAGATCATCACTTCTTGTCCTCAAACACGAATAGAGGAAACAATATATAACCAATTTTTCACACCGAAAATATACAGATAAGATTATATATGTGTGTTTATATCAATTATGTAGAAATATATATATATATACATGCCTTTTAATATATACATATATGTATGTATCATTAATTAGAAATAACAGAGGGAAGACATTATCATTAAGAGGGAGGGGCAGCTAAGTGGCGCAGTGGATAGAGCACAGACCCTGGAGTCAGGAGTACCTGAGTTCAAATCCGGCCTCGGACACTTAACACTTACTAGCTGTGTGACCCTAGGCAAGTCTCTTAACCCTAATTGCCTCACTTATTAAAAAAAAAAGAGGGATAGGGAAATTTTCCTTCCATAAGGTGGGCCTTTAGCTAGGACCTGAAGAAATCCAGGGAAGCTAGAAGGTGGAAATGAGATGAGAGGGTTAAAGTAATTGGGAACAGCAAATGGAGATGCTCAAAGTTCAAAGATGCAGTATCATGTTAGAGGAACAGCAATGAGAACAGTTTGATTGGAACAAAGAGCAGTTGTGGGGGTTGGGAAAATGGGTAAGGTGGAAGGTAGGACTGGAAAGGTAGAAAGAAGCCAGATTATGGAAGGTTTTAAAAGCCAAGCATAAGATTTTTATATTTAATCCCATAAAACTAGATTTTTTGTCAGGTAATATTTCAGATCCCTTCCAACTCTAAATATATGGTCCTGTGACTGAATATTGGATTTATAAAGTTCAAGTTCTTTACCCTGACACATAAGATCCTCCTTAACCTATACCCTGAACATAAATTTTATGCTTTGTTGCCTCTTCCTTTCCTTCATAAGCCCTATGTCTTGCTGTCCCCACCAAAATTATTTACTAAACAAACTAGGAACTTTCATGCCTTGTCTCATGGTATTCTCTATATCTCAAATGTAACATGATGCACCCATCATTACCTACCAAATTCTACACATTTTTTTTTTTGGTGAGGCAATTGGGGTTAAGTGACTTGCCTAGGGTCACACAGCTAGTAAGTGTTAAGTGTCTGAATCCAGATTTGAACTCAGGTCCTCCTGAATCCAGGGCCAGTGCTCTATCCACTGTGCCACCTAGCTGCCCCAAAATTCTACACATTCTTAAAGGTCCAATTAAAGTGTCATCTCTTCTGTGAAACCTTGCTTAATCTTCCTATTCAGAGGGGAATTATTTTTCATCTCTTGATACCTATTGCATGGCATTTATTTCATACTGTCTTGTATTTTGTTGTTTGAGCATGTCTTATCTCTCTTAATAGATTAAAAACATCTTGAAGGACAGGACAGTCATTCATAATTTGATTTAACATAATATCTAGCCTGGTGGTTTACACATAATAGAAATTCAAATATTTAAAATATTTATTAAATGAATGAACAAAGTCAATGGCATATGTGTGTATAAATTCCATTGAGTTCATGTGTGTGTTTGAATACACACATAGATATATACATACATACATTCATGAATAGCTTATACAATTAGATTTAATTGCATCTTTAAACTTTCCCAAAATTCTTTCTGTCTTATTGGTTCTTCATGCCCAAGCCAAATAGAATGTAAGATCTCAAAGGCCTTACAAATTAAAAATTTGGGCAACAGATTGGCAAGTTAGCCTCACTAAATATAGATAAATTCATCCCCAATTTGTTTTTTATTGGATAATAATTAATTTTATAATAACTTAGGAAGCCTGCTTCCGAAAGTTTGTGGAGGTTTTGTTATACTCTGTTGGAGAGATTACCTACACTAGTAAGGTCATATAAGAGAACTTTATTGTATTGAGGTACATCTATAAGTATTGTTTTTGATTTAGTTAAAAATATTAAGTTCAGATTTTCCTTTCTTTTCTCTTTTTTTTTTTCATTTAACTATGCTGGAATTCAATGTCTCCTTGGTAGTTCTTGGGGAACAGTAAATCCTCTAAGCTTATACTTGATGCCATGCCTGTTTTGTAGGACCTGCCAGAGGTTTGCAATGAAGAAGAGTTTGAGATATTTAGTCTTATAATCCTGGCAAAACATAAAACCTACTACAGTATATGACTTGTTTTCTCTTCCTAGTATTACAAATGTGTGTGTATATATGTACATACATACAAACATATGTTTATGTATGTATATATTCATATACAACACACATACATATATATATATATATGCATCTATGTCTATCTGTCTATATCAATTACCTATTTGTCTATAGCAGAGGTTCTTAATCTTTTATTTGTCATGGACCCCATTGGAAGTCTGATGAAGTCTATGGACCCCTTCTCAGAAACATTTTTTAATTACAGTTATATTTCCTGTTTCTGGAATCATCCTTCCCCCATCTTTATCTTTTGAAATCCTACCTATCCTTTATAACTCAGTTAAGATGTAACTTCCTCCATGAAACTCAACTGGACACCACTCTTTTTGGAATTGATCTTTTCTTTCCTGTTGTTGCTCAGTTGTTTCAGTCTTGTCTGACTCTTTGCGATCCCATTTGAGGCTTTCTTGGCAATGATATTTAAATGTTTTGTCATTTCCTTCTACATCTCATTTTACAGATGAGGAAACTGAGGCAAACCAGGTTATGTGATTTGCCCAGGGTCATATAGATAGTAAATGTCTGAGGCCAGATTCAGACTCAAGTATTTCTACTTCCATGCCCTGTGCTCTATCTGCTGTACCACCTAGCTGCCCCTAGGACTCACTGCTTGTAGTTTTCAAGTGTGCTTATATTTTATGTATTTTATTTTTGTAGCTATTTATGTACAGATTTTGTTCCCCAATAGACTTATGTTCCATGAGGCATGGAGTTATGTTTTTTTTTAAGTAGAAACTTAACGTGGAACAATGGTCTTTCCTTATTAGATACTCAATTTTAAAAAAAAAAATGTGTGAAGGTGGAATTGAAGACAGAAAATTGGTTACTTGATTTATTTGGTTTTTGACATTTATTGAATTTGGAGTTGGATAAAAAAGAGTTCCTCTTCCCTTTCCTCCTCCACCTCCCCAGCCCCCCCCTAAAAAACACTCCTGAATATAGACATGATAATAATAACATAGTATTTGTTAAATAGTCAATATTCATATTATGAAGCAATCCATAAAGAATTTGAACTTTTAAATATTTGGCTTCTTAAAGGTTATGCTCACTGTTAGAACAGTTTTTTCTTATATTCTTAACTGAAAATGAAATATTGCTGTAATATGGGGTAATCCTGACAGATTTGGAAATAAAAAATAATGAACTATAACTGTTTATTAATTATATAGAATCATAGGGTGTAAAGCACACTGTTCAATGTCATAAAAGTACTCAAAATTTATTTGTAGTGGCAAATATTTAACCTTCTCATGTAAAGGCAAGATATTGTTTTCCCAGACTGGAATAACAAACATTCAGCTACTTGGGAGAAAAAAAAAAGACAGCTTTGACAAATCTGTTCTACCCAGCCATATTTTTTATTATCCCTTTTAGTTTCTATTTGCTTTCTCTCAGGGTAGTCACTGTTAATACTGACTCTTTGGAATGGTTGAGAAGGGAAAGTGACTAATGCATATAATGGTTCTATCTTCACAAAAACATCAGTATTGTATAGTGTGGTATCTGGGCATTAAATTTAAACAGCTTGATCAATCTAGGTGCTATACATTAATTTTAGTGTTCTATATATCGTTATGTTCGTGCTGTTCAATTTAAGAAATTAACAGGGAGTAAAAAGAATTATGGTGTTATGGAGAATGGTATTACCATGTCTAGAGCATAAGTCCATTTTCTGGCTTAACTGGTTAGGCATAAATATAGGGAAGAGGAGTGTCAGCTGCAGCAATGACTCTTAATGCCCCAAACACACCCATTCCCCACTGCAGAAGAAGAAATGGCAAAAGTTACTTCTTCCCAGTCAAGTGAAAGAAAGTAGGAGAGAGGGAAGAGGAACTAAGTGGGCATACTGTTAGCATGATTTTTCTAACTATTCTTTTTTTTTATTTTTGGTGGGGCAATGAGGGTTAAGTGACTTGCCCAGGCTCACACAGCTAGTAAGTGTCAACTGTCTGAGGCTGGATTTGGACTCAGGTCCTCTTGAATCCAGGGCCAATACTTTATCCACTGTGCCATCTAGCTGCCCCTTAACCATTCCTAACAAGTGTGATGGGGATATGATATGTTAAATAAAAGTAATACTCCTGTAATTGTTTAGAAAAGGGAGCTCAGATCTAGTGACTCAGAACTTAGCAACCATATTGCCAAGAGTAACACCAACACACTGGAGGAGGTATAAATAATAACATAATCCATGAATCAGAAAATACAATTAAGAATAGAGAAAAAGGTAAAAGAAATAAGAAGGAAATAGAATTAAAAAAAACATTTTAGATAAAGACAAGAAAAAAATTAATAAAAATTATATTTGTGGTATAGAAAATAGTAGAGATTTTGAATGGACTATATAATTGAATGGGAAAATAGAAGAGCTTAAAGAATAGAAAAAATAGGTATTCTAATAATGAAAGAAAAAATAAATTAGGGGCGGAGCCAAGATGGTGGAGGAAAGACATTAAACGCATAGAGCTCCTGATACAATTACCCCCAAAACAGCAGAAAAAGGACCCCTGGAGTAGAAAAACACACTCTGCTCTCCAGAGTGGTTAGATCTATTTACAACTTCACCAACCATGCATTAGTGTTCCAATTTTCCAACACCTTCTCCAACATTTATCATTTTCCTTTTCTGTCATATTAGTCAATCTGATAGGTGTGAAGTGTGACCTTAGAGTTGTTTTGATTTGCATTTTTCTCATCAGTATGATTTAGGCATTTTTTCACATGATTATAGATAGCTTTAATTTATTCATCTGAAAAGTACCTAACCACTCTGGAGAGCAGTTGGAACTATACGTAATGGCCTTTAAAACTGCATTTCATTTGAGCAAGCAATACTACTAGTAGGTCTCTATTCCAAAGAGATCATAAAAAAGGGAAAAGGAACCACATGTTCAAAAAATATTTATAATTGCTCTTTTTGTGGTGGTTAAGAATTGGAAATTGAGGGCATGCCCATTAATTAGGAAATGGTGGAGCAAGTTGTGATATATAAATATAATGGAATACTATTGTGCAATAAAAAACAATAAGCAGGCTTCTGAGCAATACAATGATCCAAGACAATTTCAAAAGACTCATGATGGAAAATGCACTCCACATCCAGAAAAAGAATTATGGAATGCAAATGTAGATCAAAGCATACTATTTTCAAATTTTTGTTTGTTTGTTTTTCTAGATATTTTTTCCCTTTTGTACTGATTCTTCCTTCACAACATGACTAATGTGGAAATGTTTAACAGATTGTAGATATATATATAACCTATATTAGTTGCTTTCTTGGGGAGAGAGGTGAGAACAGCGGGAGGAAGAAAAATTAAAATTCAAAATCAAATGTTAAAAACCACACATTTAACTGGAAAAATATTATTAATATTTAAAAAGTAGTATTTAAAACTCCCTGTCACTCATGGAAAAAAGAAAGAAGCAGGCAGGTTTTTAGAAAAACCTGGAAAGTCATACATGAACTAATGCTGACTGAAGTGAGTAGAACCAGGAGAACATTGTATAGAGTACCAGCAACTTTGTGCAATGATCAACTATGATGGACTCAGCTCTTCTAAGCAATGCAATGATCTAAGACAATTACACAGGATTCTTGATGGAAAAAAAAAATCTCCACATCAAGGAAAAGAACTATGGAATCTGAATGCAGATTGAAACATACTATCTTTACTTTTGGTTTTTTTTTTCTCTTTTTTTTATTTGTTCTGAATTTCTTTTAAATGACTAATGTGAAAATATGTTTAATATGATTGTACAAGTATAACTTATATCAGATTGCTTGCATTCTTGACAATTAGGTGGGCTAGGTGAGAGGGAGAAAAATTTGGAACTCAAAATCTTATAAAAATGAATGTAGGAAACAATCTTTACATGTCATTGGAAAAAATACAATACTATTAAGATGAAAAAAATAAAATACTTGTTAGAGAAAAAACCTATTCAACACATCACTTACAAATTATAATGGCACAAAATAATTAAATATGGAAAAAGGAAAAGATCAAATTGTAATCAGTTAATATCAATATCCTATAATTATTAAGTGAAAGAATAAATCACAGAACAAATCAATAACTGTTTCAAGAGAAAGAGAAAGACAAGGCAACATACCAAAAGTTAGATGCAGCTAAATCAAACATCAGAGCAAAAGAATACCTCCTATAGAACATTAATGAACAAAAGAAATTAAGAGATTAGTTAACTGAATGTAAAAATTTCAACTTGAAATAAATAATTTCAAAATAAACAAAAAGGAATACAACTTGAACATTATTAGAATAACAGATAAGTTGAAAACACACAAAAAATCTACAATACTGGTAGTGAAAATAAAACCTACTTACTGGAAAAGACAAAAGTAAAAACAAGCCCAAAAGAAATTATAATTATCATGACTTACTACAGTTATAAGCCATCCACAATTAGAATTTAGAAGAAACAAAAGGCTATCTTGTCATTGCTCTTGTTGTGTCTTTTCAATCCTTTCTGACTCTTTGTGGACTGATTTGGGGTTTTCTTGACAAAAATGTTAGAATAATTTGCATTTTTCTTCTCTAACTTATTTTACACATAAAAAAACTGAGACATATAGGGTGACATGACTTGTCCAGAGTCACACAGTCAGTAAGTGCTGTGAAACATAAAATATCCAAATTAACAGAACAGTAAGTAGCCATCTTGAACAAATTTAAGAAAATGAAATTAAGTAAATATAAAGGAAATAATTATGAAAGAATAATGGTCCTGATGAATTGAGGACAATTTTCTTAATCTTTTGATACAAATACTCCAAATTTTGGAAAAAAAAAACATTCTACAGAATATTTTATGAGATAATTCTCATCAAAATGCGAGGTCAGGGAAAGGCAAAGCAAAGAATGAGAACTATAGACCTGTATTCCAAGTGAATATTATTTAATATTTTAACTTCTTAGAAAATGTATAAAAAAATTAACAAAAATTTTATACAATATATTTTAAAATAGATTTACTGTGATCAAGTTGAATTTACACCAAGGTTATATTTTAATATTAGCAAAATGATTATTGAAATCATATAAAAACATTACAAAAGCATTATTACCAGAAACATGAAGAACTTTTTACAAAGTATAATACTCATTTATGTTATCATCCACAAAGCATACAAAGAGAATACAGTGTATCTGTTTATTATTTTTTTTAAACTAGGACCTTAAATAATGAGGAAACAAGAAATTTCCCAAATAAATTCTGGACTGTAGAAAGAATGATCCCTTTCCCCAATCTTATTTGACATACTCATACAAATGATAATAATATTAGGACATGAAAATTAAGTCAAAGATATATAAATGGGGAAAAGTAGTGAACTAGTTATCAGTATTTTCTAACAATATAATGGTTTCTTTAGAAATATCTAGAAAGTCATCTAAAACTCTAATTGAGACAATAGATTCAGTAAAGTAATGATATGAAATGAATTCACAAAAATCAAAAGCATTTCTCTCTAGGAATAATAAAATTCATTAGGAAAAATTATCACATTAAAAATAATTAGAAAATGCAAAAACATAAATGGGTATTCAATCTACCAAAGCATACTCAACATCTGCATTTGCTCAATTAGAAAATTTTCCTTTAAGAAATTAAAAGAAACTAGAAGGCTTGTCAAAGTTTGTGACTGAGCTTTGCTCACACATACATGCATACATGCATACCCACATGCATACATAAATGTGTGCATGTGTGCATGTGTGTATATATGTATGTGTAGATAGATAGATATAGATAGATAGATAGATAGATAGATAGATAGATAGATAGATAGATAGATAGATAGATAGATCATACTTGAATACATTCAGTTCCATACCAAGCAAATGACTAGGGGGATATTTTATATTGCTATTAAAATTCATCTGGAGGAACAAATGATCTAAAATCTGTAGAAGTAAATGAAAAATTAGTGGAAAATAACTGACAGATCCTGGCTTCATACTAATAAGGCACTAACGAAAACTATATTTTACTGGTTAAAAGTAGAAAAGTAGATTAGTCAGAAAACAAGTGCCTTCTTTTTGAGAAGTACTTTGCTAAGCACAGGAGACACATAAAGAGGAAAAGGATAGTCTTTGCCCTCAAGAATGTGGGTACAGTGGATAGAGCACTGGCCCTGGAGTCAGGAGGACCTGAGTTCAAATCTGGCCTCAGACATTTAAAACTTATTAGCTGTGTGACCTTGGGCAAGTCACTTAATCCTCATTGCCCAACCAAAACAAAACAAAACAAAGCAAAACAAAACAAACAAGAAATTTGCCTCAGGCTCCACAAGAGGAGTTTCTGCAGCTGAAGGGGAGTGTGGGGGTGTGGGGCCCTGAGCTAGGCTAAGCTGTGAGGACAAAAAATCTCAGGCCCCAGGCAAGGCATGGCACACCCATTTGTACAGTGGAGAGTTGCAGGAAAACCCTCAGGGATGCCAGGGTTTGCTTCTGCTCAGCCCCAGCTGTGAGCTTGTGCAACCCTGGGGGTGGCCAGCCCTGAATTTCACCTGAGAGCAGGTTAATAAAAAGGGGGCCTGACAAGAGACAAAGGGGGGAGATGGTACAAGGAGGTTGGAGAAGACTGATATACAGGAGAGCTAGCAAGACAATGAAGGGTGGACAAGAGGACTAGGGAGATAAATGGTACAGAGGGAGAGGACAGAAGATTAAGAAGACAGTAAGAGAAGAGACAGACAGAGGAAGGAGCGGTACAGAGTAGGTGGCTTTTCAGGGTTTCATCGCTAAGGTAGTGACAGAGAAGTTAAAGAGTGAAGCAGTTGGAGTGAAGGAGTGAAAGTTAGAGAAAGCTGGAGCATACCTAAAGCTGGAGCAAGGGGCTGCCCTTATTATATTAAAAGCAGGCAGGTTGTATAATTTGCATTTCTTAACACTTATCTTTTACATTGATTTTCCTAAATAAATTATGCTTCCATTATTTAGTTAAGAGGCTTCTTAATTTTAGGCTTATCAATTTGGGAGCAGTGTAGAGAACATTTTGTAAATGCCCCATAGGATATTAATAGCACTAAGATTAGTCAAAAGTCACCACATTAGTCCCCAATCAGATTAGTCCCCCCAAATTAGTCCTAGTAAGTTAAAATATTTCCACATTTGAATGGTGACCATGAAGGGACATGTGGCCCAATTATAATTTTTCTAAAGTTAAAATTTTTCATATAGATATAGTTTTTCATATACCCAACAGTTATTAATTTTTCAGATTAAATAGTTTTGTTTTTTTATTTTTTTACATATTGATTGGTGAGTCAGCCAGGAGTTTCTAACCTAACCTGGGAAATCTTTTTTTAAAAAATGGGGTCACTAGGAATTTTTTTTTTTTTATAAAAAGAAAAAATTTTTTTTCCACACACTGCTTCCCTTAATTTTCTGAAAGCCTCTAGCAGGGAAAAGTCTTAGCAGTTTTGTTGTTGTTGTTGTTTGGTTTTTGCTAGCAGAGAAAAGCCTTAGCATTTATATTGAACCATGACTGAATATCTCTTGCCTTTTTTTCATTTGGTTGTTCTGGAACCACATAATGTCTGTTTTACCCATTGAACTCATGCTCAGTATTACTGGGATCATTTTTGGCAGAATTTAGGCCTTACTATGGCAGTATGGTAATAGTTCTAGTAATTGTAGTTTTTTTCCTCTCCATTACTAATATTATAGCATGGTATTTTCTTATACAATATTGGAGAGAGAGAAAGAATTGTACCGATAGTGAGTATTCAGAGGGATGCCAGAGCTCCCTCTGCTAGAAATGACCCAAGTTCACAAAAAGATGTTGATCAGTCTTTAAAATCAAGTCAGCAGAAGCCTCCCATGCAGGATGCTGCAAAGCCTAAAAGCAGAAGCATCCTAGCACCAGCGCTCTCAGGTCAAACAGTTAAAAGTCAATATAAAACCCCTAAAGTGTGTCAATATTGTGAGAAGCAAGGACACTTGTTGAGAGAGTATAGAACAAGAAAATATGAATTGAAATGGGTAATGACTGAAAGCCTAAAAGAAATTTTGGGGGGAAATAGGAATAATCAGAGAAATTTTTACCAAAGAGGAAACAACCAAGGCAATTACAGGCCTTATTACCAACAGAATCAGAATAACTTTAGAAGAACCTATCAGGAAGGTACAGAAGGACAGAACCAAGGTAATTATAGGCCTTATTACAAACAGAATAGATATAGATCTTTTCAGGGACACACAGACAAGCAGAGTAAAACCAGTTAGAGGCCTTTTCAGAGAAATATAAAGGAGCAACCTGAGAACAGTCACAGACCATTTCAAAAGGGTACAGATCAGGGAAAGATTAAAAATTAACGGTGTACACAGAAGGAATGGACAATCCATTCTCCTCCCCAGAGAAACAAACCTCATGTGACCATTAAAGTTGGGGACACATATTATGATTGCTTATTAGAAGCCCAAAGAGTGGCAGAATTAACTAAGAAGCAGCTAAAGGCCATTCTGGGAACAGCTGGGTATTTCAGGCAATGAATACCCTGTTTTGGTAAAATTGCTAAGCCACTTGTGGCTCTAACAAAAGTTTCTATCCAAGTATCTTTACAGCTGGATTTCCAGCATCTTCCAGCTGTGGTAGAATTGAAGCAGGTGCCCTAGCCTGCTAGTGTTGCTGTTCCTTTTCCTGCTTGGCCCCAGTTCAATCCTCAACATCTCATTCCACCTGCACCACTTACAAGCAAAGAACTTTTCTCACCAAGAGCATATGGCTCTAACTTCTAGAAAGGGTTATTGAACCCTCATTGCTTAATTTGTAAAACAATTAATGGCCATATTGAGTCTCACTGATATTCAAGTTCTTTTGATAAATTGTTTATCACTGTAAGTATCTATTGTCATTGCACTAGAAAGAGAATTTTATGGACAAAATGATGTGGTTTACTGGTCTAATAGAGATTTTGTAATAATATTTAATGTTATCAGTCATTTATATTCATTTATCATTTAAATGTCATTGTGACTATGTATATAGCCTTTATTATCCTTAGTGAAAGAGTAGTAATTTTGTTGTATTGGTCATTATACCACTTTCCCAATTGACTCTGGGTATGGTTTGAAATTATTGTATATATTACAGGTGTGTATTTAGTTATGCAATATAACATGCATTTTTTACCATCATATTGTCTTTGATGAAAATAATATGAGATTTATCAATTATGGAAACTCACCATTTCAGAGACTAACTGCTCTTACTTGAGCTTGATGGAGATGGTTCTACTCCACGATGCAGGCCTTGGAGAAAATATATGTACAACAGGAGGAGAGACAGGTACATGTAAAATGCCCTAATGGAGGCTGAGAAAACGGTCATTCAGCAAAACCTGGAGGCAGTATTCCCTTAGTCCAAATACATTCAGAAAGTTCATAGTTTGCTGATAATAGCAGCTATGTAGGGTACATCTCTCACTGCAAAAACTAGTCTGGTGTTATGGAAGCTCCAGCCCATGTACCGGCTTTAAATTAATTTGGCTTTTTCATTCAGTATGGTGGCATGTTTAGAATCCATCCATCTGAGGCCTAGCACAATTACTGGATGTCTATGCACCACAAGATGTGGTATGGTAACCTTTCCATAACATTTTCAGGTGTCATCATGAACACATTTCTAAAATTGGCCTTGATCCCAACATATAGTGGTAAAAAGTGTTAGTAATCTCATAACGGTCTAGATTTTGTCTTGCGTATGGATATGAGTATCTTCCAAAGGGGGAACTCCAATATGTTGTGCATATATAAAGTTCAAATTTGTTTTGTATATTTTGAAGAACTTTCACTATTTAAATTGAACATTTTTGGACAATGCTATACTAAAGACTAGTAAAAAACAAACAAACAAAAAAACCTACCAGTATCCAGAGACAATCAGTTTCCAGAGACAACCAGAGATGACCAGAGTCCAGTTCCCCAAACGACAACTCAACACAACCAGAATCCAGAGACAACCAGAGACAGCCAGAATCCAGACCAGAGTCCAGACTAGAGTCCAGTTCCCCTGATGACATGTCAACCCTCTTTCAAAGAGAAGCATTAAAAGGACTTTAAATGGACACTTTTGTTTCTTCCCACATATACCATCTGTAATGTGCATTTTCTGCAGAGGCCTTCCCTCTGTGGACATTGTCAAAGCATGAGTCCATGAGGGATTGCCCCTCTGGACAAAATGTTCTTTTCCCATGTTGTTATTGGCATTGTATCCTAGCATATGTTGCAGTATTTTGCTTAATCAAGGAAACACAATGTGTTTCTTATTGAAGTAAAGGGGGGGGGGGGACTATGGAAATTTATTTTGATTTGGGGACCCTGCCTTTGGGCTGAGATTAAAAAGCCTTAGGCTCTCAGGGGTTTTTTCAGTGTGAGGGGCTGGTGCCCCTCCCCCTCTACTTCAGCTGGGCCAAAAACCCCCATGGGCTTTTCAGGATGCCAGGTCATAGGGCTGGGGGAAAAAAAAAAGAAACCCCAGCTCCCTATGCCCTGAGGGGAGCTGTCCCAGAGATCCCAGGCTTGTCCTGCCAGACTCCAGCATAGCCCGTGAGGAGGTCCCAGGCATGGAGCAGGGGACATGGGCCCTCTGAGCCCCTCTGGGCACAGCCCTAGTGCGGTTGGTGAATTAGCTTAGCGTGGTGGGGGGGGGCAGTGAGGCCGGTTTTCACCTGGGAGAGCAGGTTAATAAAAGGGACTGGCAGAGACAGAAGAGAGAGATAGAGAAAGATAGAGAGAGCTAGCGAAACAGTGAAGGGGGGACACAGGAGGACTAGGGAGGTGTGAGTAGGCCAGAAGATTAAGCGAACAAGGAGGCTCTGGAGGATAAAGAAAGGAGCTAGCAAGATGCTGAAGGAGGCAGACATTTGGAGGTTGGGTGAGGTTGGAAGATTAAGAGAACAGGAGACAGTAAGGTGGTTAGAGAAAGCTCTGATATAGAAACACTAGAGATGCCAGGGGGTTGGCAACAGAGGTGAGGATGCTAAGGGGCTTTTCAGGGGGATTGACAAAGTGAAAGGGGCTTGGAGTTAGAAGTGAAAGTGAAGCAGGGAAGCTGGAGGAGTGAAGGAGAAAAAGCTAAGAAAGAGAAAGCTGGTGCATACCCTAAGGCAAGAGGCAGCAACAGGGGCCCTTATTATATTAAAAGCAGAGAGGTTGTATAATTTGCATTTCTTAACCCTTATCATTTACATTGATTTTTATAAATAAATTTTGCTTTGATTATTTAATTAAGAGACTTCTTAATCTTTTTTTTTTTTTTAGTGAGGCAATTGGGGTTAAGTGACTTGCCCAGGGTCACACAGCTAGTAAGTGTTAAGTGTCTGAGGCCGGATTTGAACTCAGGTACTCCTGACTCCAGGGCCGGTGCTCTATCCACTGTGCCACCTAGCTGCCCGACTTCTTAATCTTTTGCTTATCAATTTGAGAACAGTGTGGAGAAATATTTAAATGGCCCATATTAAATTAATAGCAGTCAGATAGCCAGCCAGTCAAAAGTCCCCAGATTAGTCCTCCAGTAAGATTAGGCCCCTAGATTAGTCCCCCAAATTATGCAAATTAGCTAAAATATTCTTACATTTGAATGACAACCTTGGCAGGACTTATGGCCCAATTATATTTTTTCTAAAGTTATCATTTTCATAAACATAATTTTTCATAGAAGTCCAGTTATATAATTTTTCAGATAGGATTAGTTATTCATTTTTTTTGCAAGAAGTTCACAATCTAATGAGATTGGTCAAATAGTTTTAGGAAGAATTAAAAACAATTGAACTCAATAACTCAGTGTTAGATAAAACCGAAAAACATATTATACAAAGACGAAAAATTCTCTATTTGACAAGAATTGGCGGGGGGGGAACTGAAAATTATTTGGCAGAAATTAAATTTAGACAAAATTCTTATGTCTTTACCACAATTGATTATTAACGTTCATAATATAAAAAGGACAAGATTCATACAAGGTATCTTTCATGGTAGCGGGAAAAATCTTAAACAAGGGGCAAAGATAAAATTTTTCCATTATATCAAATTGAAACTTTTATTTTGTGCAAATAAATTTAGTACCACTAGAATAAGAAGGTAAATAGCTGATGGTAGCAAAGGGAGAACTGCATCAGCCACCTCCAACAAGGATTTGATAGCCATGATATATAAGATAATAAAAGAGATATGCAAGACGAAAAGCTATATCCAAATAAATAACTAATCAAATATTATGGAAATTATTTTTTAAGAATTGCAAACTATTAATATAAAAGAATGCCCTAAATCTCTAATAATAAGAGAACTTCAAATTAACTCTGGAATTTCACTGTACATCCAACAAACTAAGATGAGAATAGACAATGTTAGAACATTGTTGAATGACAGGCATATGAATATAATATTTGATGATCACTAATTGATGCAACCTTTCTACAAAGCAATTCAAAATTATTCAAAGTGTCTAAAGTATTCATAACCCAGCAAACCTATTATCATGTATTTTCCCCAATGATGGTAATGATGAAATGATATGCATGAAAGTATATCACTGTTTTGTGGTAGCAAACAAACAAAAATAATAAACTAAACACCTATAGTTTGGAGAATGTCTTTTTATTTTTTTTCTACATGAATATAATGGAACATTATTACTATGTAATAAATGATGAATAATTAATACAAAGGCCCATTTGAAGACACATAGATTGATACAAAATGAAATTAGCATGACAAGAGGGAAAATATACACGATGACTGAAATGATGTAAATTGAAAGCACTCCAAGAACAAAACAGTCTGTAGGGGCCACATTTTAATTGGAGAGTGGTAGGTAGGTGGCTTGCCACAGTATTGGGGCAAGGAAGGAGATTAACAGCCTCTTTCAAAATCAGAACAGGGTTTATTAACAAGAACGAACTTAAAAAAACAAGTAAGATTAGTAGAATTAAGGGAAAGGAAACAAAAAAAAGAAATGGGGGAAGGAAAACAATACCACCTGAAAGATACCATCCCCTATGCTCAGCAGAACACACAGCTGCATCCTGTCTCTTTCCAGCTCCAATGCCAAAATGGTGAAACTTCTCCCATCTCCTTACCAGCAACCCCCGAGGCTCCCAGGAAACAGGGCAGACAGACACACAGCCCTAAGCTGGCAGCCCTGATTGACAAAATTAACAAGCCACTCTACAACTGCCAGCCCCACTTCAGCTTCCAGATGCCAGAGGTGACCTGACTGCCCTAACCTGGCTTCCAGTCATGACAGGGCTGCCCTCATTATAATTTGGCCAAGCCCATGAAGGTGCATGAGTGCATGCAGGAATGAAGTCAAGGCGCTTGGGCATGCACCGGGGTCAGGGTACACAGGGTTTCTAATTTTAGGCAAAGATGGGGTCATAGAAACCTCAAATCACAATTAATTCTTTACAAATCAAAATTCAAGGCTGTGAAATATACTGATTTTAACCCCACAAAGAGATATAAAAATTCACCTACCTTTCTTCTATTCAGGTAACTATAAATATAGAATATTGTATATAGTATTTTGGATACTTTTGCTGAACTATTTTCTTCTTTCTCATTTTTATTCTTTATTATAAGAATATACCCCCTTTCAACTTTGATATATTTCTCCCTTTCTGAGTGTAGGATAGGAAAATTATATATTGAAAAATATAGGTTTTATATACATATATATGTGTGTATACATATACATACATATATGTATGTATGTGTGTATGTGTGTGTGATATATATGAGGAAAATGATATTTGTGGCCAATCATTACTTAGAAGGTTTTTGTCTTTTTCTGCTAAGTGCCAATCATACCTTAGAGTTGATAAATGAGTTAACATGCCCTAGTGTAATATGAAAAAGAAAGAAGTGAAGATAAGCATTAACTGTGAATTTCCAACATATGTGTAGTATATTAATAAGATTTAGCATGAGCTGCATAGCATGCTCTAGTCAATTAAACTTACTTCACTCTAATTCAATATGCCAATAAGACTATTAATTTGTCTTTGTTGTCTAAGTTAAGAACACAAAGACAAAAAGAAAATCTGTCCTCAAAGAGCTTAAATTCTATTGGTATCTGTATATGTTTGTGTGTGTATGTGTGTGTGTTCTAAGACATACATACATACATACATACATAAAGATATAGCTATAAATAGATAAATGAATATAAAGTAATGTAAAGTATTGGCAATTTGTAGTCATGAAATATAAAATCTCTAGGACTTTATGATCATTTCTATAATTAATGACTATGCATATATGCTCATTGAGAATAAGTGCACATACACATATGTATACATAAATTTCCATATTTCAAATACTGTTTGAAATGGAAAAACATCATCAACAAACAAAATACAAAAGGCTACCTCTACACACTATGCAAATCCCAAATCTCTCCCCTTCTTTTTTTTTAAGTGTGCAAAGTACATTCCTACTGAACAGAGCAATGAATGGATTACATTCCATGTTTTGCTTAATTACATTTTTGCCTTTTGAGTTCCCATTTGGAAATGCAGCAAGTACTGCTTTAAAATATATCTAAGTATATTCTTCACAGAAGTCCATTATGGTCTCTAAGAAGGACACGTATGTACGTGTGAAGATGTGCTGAGAAATTTCTGCAATGTGCTCTGAATATTGGAATTTGAATACTAAATACCAAGAAAATATTGGAAGTTCCCATAGCTGCTACCCAGAACAACTGTTGTGGGCAGCTGGAAAATCTTGTGGGTCATGGTTAGGGTCTGTAACAAATAATTCATTATAACTTTAAAGACATGAAGGCTTGATTTAGGTTTTCAGAATTTATTGGAGTAAGTCTTTAGAGGCTTAATGATAATTGACACTTTGACAATAAGTCACATGACTTTTTTCCTGCAAAAGAATTGAAAACAATGAACTTAAAAATTGGCTTCCATTGCAGCCTAATTGCTATTCCATCTGTATCACCATATCCAGCCAATATTGGATCATGGATGAGAAACAGGGGTTCTAGGAAAAGCCTGAATAATCGCAATAAAATGTTGATTTATAAGGCTAAAATCAAAACCAGAGATAATTCCAGAAACCTCGGTACTCCAATTATTGAAGGAATAGTAATAATAGTCATAATAATAGTTAATACTAGCTAGAATTTAATACTTTAAAAACCTGCAAACTATTTTACATATATTAATTCATTTGATCTCCATGCCAACCCTATGATATAAGTATTGTTATGGCTCTCATTTTATAGATAAAGACACTAAGTCACAGAAAGTTTAAGTGACTTCCCCAGAAACACAAAGGGAGTAAGTGTCTGAGACACAATTTAAACTCAGGTCTTCCTGACTCTAAGACCTATACTTTATCCACTGTGTTATTTAGCTGCATAGGTGAAAAAACAAAAAACAAAAAGCAAACAAACAAAAAAGAAGTCTGGCAGAAAATAAGTTGAGAATAACTACAACTTATCACACTATATGCCACACCCATTTCTGAGTGGATCACATGACCAGGTGATAAAAGGTCCTATAATTAATTATAGTAATAGGGAAGAAGGTATTTTTCAGGACTAAGGATGAGGCTAGAATTTTGGGCCACATATGGAAAAGAGAACATCACAAAAGTAGAAACTGACAATTTCAATTACTTAAAACTGAAAGATTTTTGCAGAAGCAAAATCATTATTGTTAAAATGAAAAGAAGAAGTTAACTGGGAGAATATATTTTAGGTAGTTTATTTGGTAAAGGTATATGAAATTGATACAAGTACATTATATATACACATACATCATATACATATCACAAATACATATATACATAATACACATATGTATGTATGTATGTATATGTGTGTGTATACATGAAGTTGATGCAAAAAGTAAGAAGAACCAATTCCCAAATGATAAATGGTCAAAGCTTATGAATAGCTAGGTTTCAAAAGAAAAAAAATCAAGCTATCAGCAAGAATATTGAAAACAATGTGCTGAATCACTAATAATAAAAGAAATTCACATTAAAATACTTTTAGTTTCTGTATTACATCCTATAGGAGAGCAGGCATTACCTAGGCTGGTTAGGTCCCTCATTTTCAGGAAAGGAGGTAAATGAAACATTCATGGAATATTGCAGTTAATAAAAAAAATTATTTGCTCTTAGCAGGGAAAGGGTATTTATAACAGGAAAAGGGTTATTAAATGAGGATACATTCTTAATTCAACTGAATACAGCTTCCCTGTTTTGTTTGTTTCTTTGGGGGCTTTGAGTTTTATAGTTTGCCAATTAGAAGTCTGAGGAAACGTTTGGAACTCCTCCTGGCCTGGTTTTTGGTACTTTGGAGATCAAGACATTATAACAATGACCCAAGCAGTCAATCTCCTGATTCAGTTTATACATTGGGGTGATTTCAATACATTTTAGAGGAGTGAAATAACATAACCTACATAGTAGACAGGCAGCAAGCCCTTATTAAGCATTTACTATGTGACAGACACTGTGCAATATGAAGAAAAGCAAAAACAGATGCTGCCCTCAAGGAGTTCACATTCTAATTGGGGACATGGCATGAACATATAGATATAGACAAAAAGTTGTATATATATTTTTTAAAAAATCATTTTATTTTTAACTTAAGGAAGAAAACAAACATTTTCATAACAGTATAATTTTTAAAAAGATGATCATACATGAAACTGCAAATCTAATGTGTACAACTTCCTATTATTTTTAAATATATTAAAAACTGTTGTGTTTCCATTTTCCCTTTTTTTTCCCTTCCGTCCCCCAAACCCTGGAGATGTCTACCACTATGTTTACACACACACACACACACACACACACACACACACACACACAAATATGTAGGGGTGTGCCTATATATGTATGTTTCTATATACACACATGTGTGTATATGTACAGATATATACACACATACACATAAATGGGTATGCACACATTCATACATATACACCCATATGTATCACTATGTGTATATATATAAAATCATTCTATACATACTTATTCAAAACATACTTCTCTTTATTAGTTCTTTGTCTGAATGCAGATAGTGTCTTTCTTCATAAGTCCCATACTGTTAATCTGGATTTTTATAAAAGTTAAAATGACTTATTCAATAAAAGTCATTTTTTAATTTTTATTTTCCAAATTACATGTAAAAGCAAATTTTGACATCATTTTTTAAAAACTTCGTGTTTCAACTTCTCTTCCTCCTTCCCTTCCCAACCCCAAAACCAAGAACTCAAGCAATTTAATATAAATTATACATGAGTAGTCATGGAAAACATCTCTACATTGGCTAGGTAGTGAGAGAAAATAGATAAAAATAAAACTTCAGATTAAGCAATTGTCAAAAAAATGTGTTTCAGTCTGTTTTCAGATACTATCAGTTCTTTCTCTATAGATGGACTGCAATTTTCATAAATTCTTCATAGTTATATTGGATCATTGCCTTCCTGAAAATAACCATGTGCTTCCCAGCAGATCATCTTATACTAATGCTGTTATTTTGTATACAGTACATCTCTCTTTGCTTCAGTTCATATGGGTCTCTCCAGGTTTTTCTGATAGCATCCTGTTCATCTTAACTTTTATATAGTACCTTAAACTTGACAAAAAATTTTCTTCATAATACCCAACAGAGTAGGTACCATATGTTTTACCATTGTAGTCAATCATCATAAGTATTTCCCTCCATCCCTTCCAATGATATTTACCCTATTTTCTAGCTTATTTTGCCCTATTCTTCCTCAAAAGTGTTTTGCTACTGACTCCCCCCTCCCCTGCTCTACCCTCCCTTCATTCACCCTTCCCTCCTTATCCTCTTCCCCTCCTACTTTCCTGTAGCGTTTAATAGATTACTCCTTCCAATTGGGTTTGTATGTTATTCCCTCCTTGAGCTCACTCTGATGAGGTTAAGGTCTCTGAGTTAATTTTGTTTCTTAATTTTTTTTTCCTCCCTCCTTCCTCAACTCTCCCTATGAAACCAAACAATTCAATATGTCATACATGTGCTGTTATGCAGAACCTCTTCACTTTTCCTTGAAAGTGTTTTGGTTTTTATAGCTCCCTTCCTCAAACTTCCCTTCCATCCTTCCCCTCTTCTCCCCCCTCCCAGTTTCCTTCTGCTCCCACATTTCCTCAAGGAAAAAATATATTACTATACCCACTTGAATATGTATGTTATTCCCTCTTTGAGCCAATTCTGATGATATTAAGGTTCACTCACTGCCCCATTCCTTCCCCCTCTTCCCCTCCCCTCCATAAGCTTTTTTCTTGTTTCCTTCATGTGAGCTATCTCTCCCCAGTCAACCTCTCCCTTTTCCCCTCCCCCAGTCTATTCCTCCTACCCCTCAACCCTATTTTAAAGATGTTATCATAGGTTAGCTAGGTGGCACAGTGGACAAAGCACCAGCCCTGGGCCCAGGAGCCCTAGAGCCCAAATCTGGCCCCAGACATAAAACAACCGACTCTGTTTGCTCCACAAAGAACAAGGATACACAAAAAATGCATCCTTTACAAATAACATCCCTTTATATTCAGTTCAGACTTGTGTCCTCTGTGTATTCCTTACAGAAAAAGTCTTTATGAGTTGGAAGTATTATTTTCTCATGTATGAGTGTAAACAGTTTAACCTTTTAATGTCCCTCGTGATTTCTTTTCCCCATTTACCTTTTTATGATTCTCCAGGGTCTTGTATTTCAAAGTCAAATTTTCTATTCAGTTCAGGTCTTTTCCTCACAAGTGCCTGAAAGTCCTCTATTTCACTGAAGTCCCATTTTTTTTCCTCTGAAAGAGTATAATCAGTTTTGCTGGGTACATGGTTCTTGGCTGTAGTTCAGGTTTCTTTAACCTCTGGAATATCATATTCCATGCCCTCCAGGCTTTTAATGTAGATGCTGCTAGATCTTATTTTAGCCTTATTGGACCTCCACGGTATTTGAGTTCCTTTTTTCTAGTTGCTTGTAATATTTTCTCCTTGACCTGGGAGTTCTGGAATTTGGCTATAATATTCTTGGAGGTTTTCCTTTTGGGATCTCTTTCAGGAGGGGATTGGTGGATTATTTCAATTTCTATTTTAGCTTCTGCTTCTAGAATATAAGGACAATTTTCCCTCACAATCTCTTGGAGGATGGTGTCTAAGCTTTTGTTTTGGTCATGGTTTTCAGGTAGTCCAATGATTTTCAAATTGTCTCTCACGGATCTGTTTTCCAGATCAGCTGTTTTTCCAAGGAGATATTTCACATTGCCCTTTATTTTTTCATTCAATTGGATTTGCTTTACCATGTCTTGGTTTCTCATAAAGTCACTAGCTTCCGTTTTTTCAATCCTAATTATTAGGCAATTATTTTCATCAGGCAGCTTTTGTATCTCCTTTTCCATTTGACTTTTCAAGCTGTTGACTTTTTTCTCATGATTTTTCTGCATTGCTCTCATTTCTCTTTCCATTCTTTCTTCCCTCTCTCTAAATCTTCTTTCTCTCCTACTTTCTCTTCAAAGTCCCTTTTGAGTGCTTCCATGGCTTGAGACCAGTTCATATTTTTCTTGGAAGCTTTGGATCTGGGCCCCTGAAGTTGTTATCCTCTTCTGATGGTATAACTTAATCTTCCTTGTCACTGAAGAAACTTTCTATAATTCTGAACTTTCTTTGCTTGATCATCTTTTACTTGACTTTTAATTCCCCACTGGGGTAGGGCTGCATCTAGGCTACACTACTGTCCCCTGCTTCAGAGTGTCCTAGGTGTTTTGGTTGGAAGGAGGGCAGGTTTTTCTCTTACCTGGCCTGTTCTCTGGTCTGAAGATAACCTCAAGCCAACTTACTAGTTAACCAGTCAGCAGAGCACTGTGGTGGTTTTTAGCTTTGACGAGCCTGCACCCCTCCTCAACCTGGGCCTCCCGCTGCTCAGGATTTCTTCTTGGTTCCCTTGCTGGGGTAGGACAGCTGATTTTCTCCCTAGGTCCTTCTGATATCCCTACACTTTCCCCCCTGGCCAGCTGTTCAGCCCTCTCACCCAACCACAAGCTCAGTTCCAGAAGATGCTAGAGCTGCAGCTGATTCAGAGGTGTGCCTGGGGTCTCTGTCAGCATGATTGCAGGGTTGGACTTTACTTGTAGCCCAGAATGGTCCCCTTTAATCTGTCTATAGCTGGAAAATAATCTCAGCCTGTATTTTCATGGATTTTTCTGCTCCAGGCATTCTTTTATTGCTGTTTTGGGGGTAATTATATCAGGAGCTCAGTGCATTTAATGTCTTTCCTTAGCCATTTGGCTCTGCCCCCACTCAAAGTCGTTATTAAAACCATATTGCTGTAACTCTTGGTAATATTCTCTTGCTTCTACTCATTTTGCTTCTCATCATTTTGTGGAAGTCTTTCCATGTTTTTTTAAGATCATTGAGCTAATTTCTTATAACACAATAGTATTCCATCACACTATTTCTTTAATATTTTGTATATACATATATATGTATGTATGCATGTACATAGAAATAAAGTACACACACACTGATATATGTGTATATATATGTATGTGTGTATATATATATATATATATATATATATACATATACATATATATGTATATGTCTATATGGCAAATGGGAGGTTATTTAAAGGGAATGCACTAGCATTAAAGGGAATCATCTGAGAGGAGGATGTAATAGAATTGGAAGAGACTTGAGTCAGGGAGATCAATAAGGAAGCTGTTACAATAAAATGGATATGAAGTGATGAGGGATTGCATCAAGATGTTAAGAGTGTCTGAAGACAGAAAAGAGCTTTTAGAAGAGATGTTTTGAAGGTATAATCAAGAAGGCTTGGTAACAGATTGGGTCATAATGCTTGTTCTTTCACATTTGAATCAGTTCCTTATATATAATAGATTTTAATGAAAGTTCCTATATTTTTTCCTAGTTAATGTTTCCTTTCTAATTAAACTATATTGATTTTATATTTACAAAACCTTTTTAGTTTTATATAATCAAAATTGTCCCTTTTATATTTTGTCATGCTCTCAGTCCCTTTTCATAAACACATCCAGTGTTGTGAACTTATCCCTTATTGTTATTTCCTTCCTTATTCTGCTAATTTGTGAAGCTACCTTTTATGTTTAGGTCATTTATTTAATTGGATCTTATCTCTATATTATGTGAGATATTGGCCTATATATAATTTCTTTCAGACTATTTTCCAGTTTTCAGTTTCAGTTTATATTTTTAAAACAAATTAAACTCCCTAAGAGCAGGGTTCTTAACTGCCTCAGGTCTCTCTATATTACTGTTCTCTGTTCATTGCCAAATATGGTAAATGGGAGACAATTTAAATTGGAAGGCCTAACTTCAAATCATGCTTCTGATATTTCTTATCTTTATCATTTGATTCAATTTACTTAGCCAACAAGCCTTTTTCCTCAACTACAAAGTGGGAATTATAATACTAGCATTATCTATATCTACATCATGCTTTTTTGAAGCAAATGCTTCATAAAAAGACTCACCATGTGCTATAATTATTCTTCACCAAGCCCTACTCAGATTCTTCATCATAACATAACAGATTCTGGGTTATTAAAGCTTATCCCAACAGAATACACCTCTAGAAATCCTTGCCAACTGGAAAGGTTTCAGTTACAGGAACAGTGATGAATTGTATGTAGGTTGTGGAAGAATCCCATCAGAATCATCATCAAAAGACTCATTGCCTAATGATGAATTGTTTGGCCATGGGAACCCATGAAGTTTTTATAGAGGGATGGAAAGGTTCCAGTTTACATCATTTAGAGGTAAGTACCCATACTAATTATATCATATTTCTGCTCAGTTATTGAAGTATTGTTATCACAAAGCTATTAAGTTAGATTACAAAATAATTGCATTGATTATTTCTTCATTTTATTAAGAAATATTCTAATTAATCAAAATATCCCTTTTGCTACAACCCTTCCATAACTGGAATTTTCTCTTCTAAAATCACATCTTTTTCCAGGCACCTATATAAGCTAATAACTAAAATAGAAATTTACTTTCACTTTCAATCCTCCTTTATAATAACTCTAGACAGGTTTTTGTCTGAGACTCTTGTTTCTTACTTCTGGATATTCTTTTGCCTTCTCACAATGCTCTCCCACTTTGGGAATTTCATCTTTGGAATTTCCATAATAAAATATTATATGCTATTGCAAAACAGTTGCATTGTCTATCATTGATAAATCTATAGCTTATCCCCCATTTCAAAGGCCAGAATTCACCCACCCTTAATTCATTAGTTACTAAAAATTGATTGTATTACCCACTCATATCTTTTTTTAACCTTCCTTTTTTTTGTCCCTTTCTTATCTAGTAATGAACGGAATGAATACTTGAGACCTTTCCTTGAATACACCTGTAATAAACTCAACTTAATTTGGACTAGTGAACTAGTGGACTAGTGGACTAGCTGACTAGTGGATATTGTTGACATCTTTGGATGATTAGAAGAATTCTACTCAAATGCTCAAGATATCCAATAATTGCTCTTGTAGTCTCCTAAAAAATTGACAGTTTCTGCTCCTATGTATCTAAGAAATTTTTTTAAAAAAGTAATATTTTTGGTCACCATATCTGAACCATAGTTGCTGGTGAGAATTGTCTTGCATCTGAATAACAATCTAAAATGCTGGGCCAAAGGCCAGACAAAACAATGTTAAAAGGAAATGATGTATCCTTAACCTAACATTTTCTGAGTAGAGGTTGAATGAACACTGTTTCTCCTGCCACAAAAGGATAAATGTTATTCCTTGGTGGCAAAAGACTATGCCCAACATCAGAGAAGATTTTGGCCTTAACTAACAAATGTACGTAGGGCCTTCTGCAGGAGACAACAGGGAACTGCAAGAAAAGTGACAAAATTTTATGTTAGTAACACTTTGTGAGCCACATGTAAATATAGAGGATGCTACAGTGCTGCAGTCAGTAGATAGGTAGTAGAAATCACCCAGGAGTAGCCCCCAAATCCTATCTGTCAAGTCTAAATGAGGAGAAAAGGAGTCTGACTATCCAGTATTTCTGATAACTAAAACTTAGAGGAAAAGGAGGTTTCTATTTGTTTTCCAACTGTTCAATTTTGGGCTCTGTCTGGTGTTTTGATTGTTTTCATTTCCTTATTCCTTCAATAAAACTTGCTTTGATACCAAAGATTCCAGAGCTGGAATGGATGTTAGTGAACATCAAGTCTGAAGTCAACATTTTACAATGAGGAAACTGAGATCCAGAGAATGAATGAAATTTACTAACTCAAATACTGACACATCCATTCTCCTTTCTTCTCTCATGCTTATGAAAAAACAATGTCTCATGTTATCAATGAGCCCATATGGGTGGGAATCCCAGTCAAATGATAGTCTTCTAACTGATATTTTATAAACTCCTACATACAATACTTCAAATCCTTGTGATTTAGACATCTAAGCTGCCTAGACAGAAGCCCTTCCCTATGCTGCATTTTCTCATCCTGAATAACCTTGACTTAGTCCTTTGAAGACCTATAATCCTTTAACCACATGTTTCATTGTGTTCCCCAGAATCCTTCTACTATTAAAAAATATTCTTTTCATCTTTGAATTCTTTCTCTTACACCCTTTCAATTCTCCTTCAATTCCAGAAAACCTGCTCCTCTTAAAAGACACAGGATCTCTGACACAGAACCTCTGATACCCTTTTCAGTACAAGCTCTACATTTTCTCATGATCTTCAGGTTCCCATGTTGAGTCAGCAAAAGGATTAGGGATATTCCTAGTTCTTCATTGCTACTTTCAGACCCTCCTTCCCTCATCATCCAGCAACATTTCCTCTTTTGAGTTTCAATTCATTCCTTGAGCTCATCTGGTCTATATCCACAGCCCTCCCTACCTATGACCCCCTCCATCCAGTCATTTTGCCTTTCTCAAAAAATTCAGTAACTGACCCACAGACTTCCTTTGCATCTGAACTCCTGTTCTATAGCTTGGGAGCTTTAAAATACACTTTGGTGTCTCCTCAAATACTATAGATTAAAAGCTTACCAACCTGAGGTTAATGACTTGCAATTTCAGTCTACTTTGCCACACAAAGGTATCATTTTACCTTTTATCTCACCATCATTCATAACAACATGACCACCATGATTAAGAACTTTCAGTTATCTTTTTACCAGAAACTCTTAAAATTATGACTTTTGATCTTTTTCTCTTTTTGTATCATTCCTTTTAAATCCAATGTGTATTGCAACAAAAAAATAACAAACAAAAAACCCTCTAAGCAATCCAACTGTTCCCTTTTCTCTCCATTTTCATTACTTTATTCTACCCTCAATTTCTTCCTTAGTAGACATGATGCCATAATTAACCAGTTCAATTTTATACTTCTCTAATCTCAAATCCCTTGAACTCATTTTTTTTTTGCTAATCATAAAGGAATGAAATAAAATGTATTTATTCCCTTACAATGTGGTCAATAGTAAGTAAGTATTATCACTGGGGATATAAATTAATTTTTTAATTTAGAATTTTCTTTTCCCCCAATTACATGTAAAAACAATTTTAACATCCATTTTTAAAACTTTGTGTTCCAAATTCTCTTCTTCCCTCCCTGCCAACCCCGACTTAAGAACACAGGCAATTCAATATAAGTTATACATTTGTAGTCATGCAAAACATTTCTACATTACTCAGGTTGTGAAAGAAAATAGACAAAAAAAAAACTAAGAAAAAGAAACTAAAATAATATGTTTCTATCTGTATCTAGTCACCACCAAGTTCTTTAGAGCTGGATTGCATTTTCCCATAAGTCTTTCAGAGTTGTCTTGGATCATTGCATTGCTGAGAACAGCCAAGTCATTCACAGCTGATCATCTTGCAATATGTTATTTTGTATACAGTACTTTTCACTTTGTATCAGCTCTTGTAAGTCTTTCCAGGTTTATCTGAGAGCATCCTGCTCATCATTTCTTACAGCACAATAGTGTTCCATTAAAATTTCACCTCAAAATTTGTTCCCCCATTCCACAATTGATGGAAATCTTTTCAATTTCAGAATCTTTGTACCAGAAAAAGGAAGCCATAAATATTTTTGTATGTATAGGTCCTTTAACATTTTTTTCAACTTTTTTATCTCTTTTTGGATACTGACATAGTAATCATATGACTAGGTCAAAGAATATGCAAGTTTTGTTTTGTTTTGGGTGGGGTAATGAGGGTTAAACAGGGTCGCACAGCTAGTGTCAAATGTCTTAGGCTGGATTTGAACTCAGGTCCTTCTGAATCTACTTTTCCACCTAGGTCCTTTATCCACTGTGCCACCTAGGTGCTCAATATGTAGGGTTTTATAGACCTTTGGTCATAGTTCCAAGTTGCTCTATAGAATGTTTGAATTAGTGTACAACTCCATCAACAATGCATTTATATCTCATTTTCCCCATATCCCCTACACCTACAACATATGTCATTTTCTCCTGTTGTCCTATTATCCAATCCAATAGGAATGAGGTAGTACCCCAGAATTGTTTTGTCTTATATCTTTTTTTTTCCAGGCAATGGGGGTTAAGTGACTTGCCCAAGGTCACAGAGCTAGTAAGTATCAAGTGTCTGAGGCCAGATTTGAACTCAGGTACTCCTGAATTCAGGGCCGGTGCTCTATCCACTGCACCATCTAACTGCCCTGACTTACATCTTTCTAATCAATAGTAAGTTAGAGCATTTATTTTTCATATGGCTATAGATAGCTTTGATTATTTCATCTTAAAACTATTCATATATTTTGATCATTTATCAATTCGGGACTGACTCTTATTTTTCTAAATGTGATTCAGTTCTCCATGTGTTTGAGAAATGAAGCTTTTATCAGAAAAAACTTGCTTCAAAATTTTTTCAGAGGTACTATTGCTAACTGAATTTCCCTCCATCCTACTCCCTCCTCATGTCATTTACTCTATTCTCTTTCTCCTTTCACCCTGTTCCTCCTCAAAAGTGTTTTGGTTCTGACTGTCCCCTCCCTCAATCTGCTCTCCCTTCTATCACCCCCATAATTATCTTCTTCCCCTCCTCCTTTCCTGCAGGGTAAGATAGATTACTATACCCACTTGTGTGTGTATGTTATTCTCCCTTTGAGCCAATTCTGATGAGATTAAGGTTCACTCACTCTCTAGCACCTCCCCCATCTTTCCCTGCACTGTATAAGCTTTTAATTGCTTCTTTTATATGAGATACTTTACCCCATTCCACCTCTTCCTTTCCCTTTTTTCCAGTGCATTCCTTTCTCACCCCTTAATTGTATTTTTTAAGATACCATCCCTTCATATTCAACTCACACCTATGCCCTCTGTCTAAATATACTTGATCCACATGACCTAATAATGAGAAATTTCTTATGAGTTACAAGTTTCATCTTCCCATGTAGGAATGTTAAACACTTTCACCTTTTAATATCCCTTATACTGGTGATATAAATTGAAAGGCAAGATCATAGATATAGAAGGATGGGTGGATGGATGGAAGGATGGATGGATAGATAGATAGAGGGATAGAGAAATGGATAAGAAAATACAGCTGTGTCAGATGGAAAGGTCCCATGGTGCAACAGCAAAGCAAATGTTAATGCACCTTTTTAAATGGTATTTATATCAATACAATTGAATCTCTTTCTTATATTAAACCATTTGATATACCAAAGATTTTGGCTGTGCTATCTATCATTCATTTCTGTGTCTTTAGTAGTTGTGACTACAAAGGAGGCAGAGGTTATCACTTCTTCTGGTAGTCAGTCAGTAGTTGGAAATATTGGTGATTTTACTCACCTTACACATATTGATTTCAGTCTCTCTCTCTCAAAGTACTTTCCACCTCTAGCAAGCTTATATAGCAGAAAAGTGATGTAATATCCTGGTCGGCAGAAATGCTATTCTATTCATGAGGTTCTCATAAATTTCTGCTGAGGTGTGTTTAGCTCCATTCTGAGTTTCCTGTAAAGTCCTGAAGTTGCCCCTCCTCAGTTTCTCTAATTTGTCCTTACTTCCTGATCTGATTGAAACACTGTTTTTGGGCACTGGTGCTCTGAGGACATTAATAGCATAACTAAGGAAAGTACACAAATGCAAAGGTCCTAAGTTCATATTCTTAAGGAAGGTCAAAGAGGGTTCTTCCCCTTCTACTACTAAGAGGAATTCCCTATCAATTAGCTTTGGCTAATGATTGTCAAATTGTTCTTCCTTTCTTTTTTTTTTTCAGGACAGTGAGGGTTAAGTGACTTGCCCAGGGTCACACAGCTAGTAAGTGTCAACTGTTTGAGGCCAGATTTTAACTCAGGTTCTCTTGAATCCAGGGCTACGCCACCACATAGCTGTCCAAGTTAAATTGTTCTTAAAACAATATTGCTATTAATGGACAAAATGTTAACCTAGTTCTGCTCATTCTACTTTTCATTAATTTATGTAAATCTGTCCATATTTTTTCTAAGATCATCAAGCTCATCATTTTTTTAGCTTTTTAAATAGAATTTTATTTTCCAAATTATATGTAAAAACAAATTTTGACATCAAAATTTAAAACTTTGTGTTCCAACTTTTCTTCCTCCCTCCCTTCCTCCCCCCCACCCATAAGAACTCAAGCAATTCAAAATAAGTTATACATGAGTAGTCATGGAAAACATTCCCACATTACCTAGGTTGTGAGAGAAAACAGTTAAAAAACACAACTTCAGATTAAGGAATTGTCAAAAAAAAAAATTTAAAAAATGTGTTTCCATCTGTTTTCAGATACTATCAGTTCTTTCTCTGTAGATGGATTGCAATTTTCATAAGTTCTTCGGCATTATATTGGATGATTGCCTTGCTGAAAATAACCACATGCTTCCCAGAAGATCATCTTACATTATTGCTGTTATTTTGTATACAATACATTTCACTCTACTTCAGTTCACATAGGTCTTTCCAGGTTTTTCTGAGAGTATCCTGTTCATCATAAGCTGTATATAGTGCCTTAAACTTGATGAAGAATTTTCTTCATATTAGCCCAGCAAAGTAGGTACCATATGTTCTGCCATTATATTCAATCATCATAACTATTTCCCTCCATCCTATTCCCTTCCCATGATATTTACTCTATTTTCTATCTTCTTTTAACCTATTCCTCCTCAAAAGAGTTTTACTTCTGACTGTCCCCTCCCCTGCTCTGCACTCCTTTTTTTTCACCCTTCCCTGCTTATCCTCTTTCCCTCCTCTTTTCCTTTAGGGTTAAATAGATTACTCCTCCCAATTGGGTGTGAATATTATTCCCTCCTTGAGCTCACTCTGATGAGATTAAGTTCTTTGACCTAATTCGGTGTTCTAATTTTCCCTTCTTCCCTCCCTCCTCAACCCTCCCTATGAAATCAAGCAATTAAATATGTTATACCTCTGCAGTAATGCAGAACATCTTCCCCTTACTCAAAAGTGTATTGCTTTTTACTGCTCTATCCCCCAATCTGTGCTTCCCTCATTCCCCTCTTCTCTCCCCCCCCCCCGGCACTTATCTCCCTCCCCTCCCTCAGGGCAAAAATATATTACTATACCTACTTGAGTATGTATGTTAGTCCCTCTTTGAGCTAATTCTGATGATATTAAGGTTCACTCACTCCCCCACTCCTTCCCCCTCTTCCTCTCCCCTCCATAATCTTTTTTCTTGCTTCCTTCATGTGAACTACCTCTTCCCAGACTATCTCTCCCTTTCCCCCTCCCCCAGTCGATTCCTCCTACCCCTCAATAATATTTTAAAGATGTCATCATGGATTAGTTAGGTGGCACAGTGGACAAAGCACCAGCACTAGACCTAGCAGGCCCAGGCCAAAATCTGGAACCAAACATAAGACACCCCACCCTGTTTGCCTCACAAAGAACAAAACATAAATGCTTTACAGATATCATCCCTTCATATTCAGTTCAGATATGTGCCTTCTGTGAATTCCTTACTGAGAAAGTTCTTATGACTTCAAACTATTATCTTCCCATGTAGGAATGTAAACAGTTTGATCTTTTAATATCCCTCATGAAGTCTTTTTCTTGTTTACCTTTTTATGATTCTCCAGGAGCTTGTATTTGAAAGTCAAATTTTCTATTCAGTTCAGGTCTTTTCATCACAAATGCCTGAAAGTCCTCTTTTTCACTGAAGTCCCATTTTTTCCTCTCAAAGGGTATAATCAGTTTTGCTGGGTACATGATTCTTGGTTGTAGTCCCAGTTCCTTTGCCCTCTGGAATATCATATTCTATGCCCTCCAGTCCTTTAATGTAGATGCTGCTAGATCTTGTTTTAGCTTTATTGGAGCTCCACATTATTTTGATTCCTTTTTTCTAACTGCTGGCAATATTTTCTCCCTGACCTGGGAGCTCTGGAATTTGGCTATGATATTCCTGGAAGTTTTCCTTTTGGGATCTCTTTCTGGAGGTTATTGGTGGATTCTTTCAATTTCCATTTTGCCTTCTGCTTCTAGAATATCAGGGCAATTTTCCCTGACAATCTCTTGGAGGATGGTTTCTAAGCTCTTATTTTGGTCATGGTTTTCAGGTAGTCCAATGATTTTCAAATTATCTCTTGTGGATCTGTTTTCCAGGTCAGCTGTTTTTCCAAGGAGATATTTCATATGGCCCTCTATTTTTTATTCAGTTGTATTTGCTTTACTGTGTCTTGATTTCTCATAAGATAACTATCTTCCATTTGTTCAATCCTAATTCTTAGGCACTTATTTTCTTGATGGAGCTTTTCTATTTATTTTCCCATTTGGCTTTTCAAACTGAATCCCCCACACCAGTCTGTGATCAGAGCCTCAGAAGCTTCTGGCCTTGAAGAATCTGAGGCACTCTGGAAGCACTGTCTGTCCTTGGCTGGGTCCAGACTGGGCACTGAGCTGTTCAGCCTAATCAGTAGGTTATTGCAATTGCCCTCTTTTGCTGAAAAATAGTCCCATTCTGTTCTTATATGCATTGGCTGTTCTGGATTTTTTTGTTTGTTTGTTTTGGTTTTGTTTTTTGTTTTTTACTGTCAAGCTCATCATTTCTTATAGCACAGTAGAATTACATGACAATCATATACTACAACTTGTTTAGTATTTCCCTAATTAACAAGCATTCCTGCAGTTTCCAATTCTTTGATGTCACAAGGAGATCTACTATCAACATTTAAAAAACATACATGTTCTTTTCCTTTTTCTCTAATCATCTTTGGAAATAGAACTAGTAGTAGTATAGCTGGATCAAAGGGTCATAACTCTTTGGGTAAATATGTTTTGACAAATCCAAATTTCAGTTATTCCACAATTTCTGCCCCCCCCCTTTTGGCTCTTATTTATGTGCTGTTTAGTGTTATTAGAGAACATCACACAAACATGTTTGCCAATGGGTAAAATACAAATTAATCTTAATCTCAACTCTGTCCCTAAAGTTTAATCTCAATTTAGCCAGCCATCTTTTTGGTTTTATAAGTTTTACTCTAAAAAATTCTCTATAATAACTATTTTAAATTGTCTCTTCTCTTTCAATACCCCCATAGGACTGCGAGGTGGCACAGTGGATAGAGCTCTGGCTCTGGAACAAAAGGACCTGAGTTCAAATCTCACATCACACACTAGCTGTGTGACTCTGGACAAACCACTTAACCCCAATTCCCTTGAACATCTGGGTCCATAACCAGCTGTCCTGATATATATCTTGTCACTTGACCCAGATGGCGCTGGAGGAGAGCATGAGGTTGGTGATCTTTCATAGCCTTCCCTCATTTAAATCTAATTCAGTAGAACTCATGACATTACTCTAATGTCATGGTCCTCTTTGGGAATGAAGGACAAATAACAACAACCACAATACCCCTATACTGCCCTTTCCCTTAACTCTCAACAAAGGTCTTTGCCTCCTACATTATATGTACATTGGAAATAAAGACCATCTGTTGTGAGTTCAATCTTCTCCCATATTTGTCTTAACCTACAGGTTAATACTATTTTTTTTCTTCCTTTACTTTGGTATATGTGGGGAAAATGTAAGTTTTATCCAAGGTTAACCTCTCTACTTGACCCTAGAACTCATTTTATTCCTGTTTCCTCATAGAACTGAATACTTCCAGAGCAACTCTTCAAATTCTAAAGTTCCTCTTCTGTTCTCTACAAGGACTTAGGTTCAAATTCTGCCTCTGACCATTACTATGTTTGTGACCTGCAGTAGAGATTTCCTGCATCAGTTTCCTCTTCTTTAAAATAAAAGACAGACTTGTCTTTTACATTCTGAAATATTTATTATTGGAAGAATAAAAAAAATAACAAAAGACAGAGTTGACAACTAAACTCCTATAAATTTAATAGAAACAACCTTCTACCACTGATCTTTATAAATTTAGTCACCCATATATGCAGACTCTTGGGAATTTGGTCCCTACTCTGTCTATATAACCTCATTTCCTACCACTGCCCTACACACACTGTACTCTCTGTGCTTGGTCCTCTGCTATTTACCCTTTCTTATCAATAGTTTGGATAAAAGATGCCCTTCTTAGCCAATTTGCAAGTATCACAAAGCTTGGAGGAATGGTTAACACTTCAATGTGTCAGGATTTTAAAAAGTCTTATAGCAAAATCAAGAACATTGTGCTACATCTGCACAAATAAAATGTGGGTGAAGCATGGCTACATTTCAGTTTTCTTGTGAAGAAGGGGAGATTTAATGAACTTCAGTCTTACCCAGTTCAAATTATAATTCTCTGTCTCTGTCTCTCTCTCTCTCTCTCTCTTTTTTTTTTTTTTTTGGTGGGACAATGAGGGTTAAGTGACTTGGCCAGAGTCACACAGCTAGTAAGTGTCAAGTGTCTGAGGCCAGATTTTGAACTCAGGTACCCCTGAATTCAGGGCTGGTGCTTTATCCACTGCACCACCTAGATGCCCCCAAATTCTCTGTCTCTTAAAGCTAGCACTGACCTCTATTTTGTCCCTTAATATGTACTGATCACTGTCACATATTTTGCATTCTGGCCAAGTTGCCTTTCTTGTAGTTCTTCAGTTATGACATAGTCTGTTTTATGCCTCCATCCTGTCACGGTGACCTATCTCATGCTTGAAATGCACCCAGAATTAGTTATTATTAAAGAACCCAACATCTCTACCAACACTTTCCTTAGTTTCCTTTTGAAACTCGTATTTGGCACTACCTTTTATAGGAAGCAACTCCTGGTTCCCTTAAATCCTAGTGCCTTTTAACATATTTTATTTTACATGTCATACATTACATGAATACATTTCTATGTGATACACATTTTATTAAACATGCTTGTGCACACACATGTACATATGCATGTGATAACACAAGCATGTACACATACACATGCATATGCACACATGGCAGATTTTTATGCATGTGTGTACATATGCATATAGGCATACCTATGCATGTATGTATATACACATATATTGACATGTGTATGTGTGCATGTGCATACATGCAAATACACATATACATATATGTGCATGTGTATATGTGCATACATATATATGTGTACGTGCATGTATGAGTGTATATAAAATCAATAGTGATTTAAAGTACTTTTCCCATAACTGGAGATACCTTTGATTTCTTCTGAAAATTGGCTATTCATAATTCTTTAACCATTTAATAATTTGGGAATGGCTCTTATTTTTACAGATTTGACTTGCTTCTCCATGCATATGTTTGAGAAATAAGACCTTTATCTGAGAAACTTGCTGTAATTTTTTTCACAGTTATATTTACTGTTTATTTCCCCTCCATCCTATTTCCCCAAACTTATTCTACTTTCTCACTACTTTCACACTATGCATTCTCAAAAATGTTTAGCTTCTGACTACAGTCCTGCCCCATTTTACCCTCCCTTTCATCAGCCCTTTCTCTTTACTTATCTCCTTTCTCCCTGCTTTCCTATATGGTAAGATAGGTTTCTATATCCAAATGAGGGTGTACTATATCTCTCTGTGCCAATTCTGATGAGAGTAAGTTTTAAGCATTTCCCCTCCCCTCACGCATCCACTGTGCAAGCTCTTTTGTACTTCTTTTATATGAAATAATTTACCTCATTTTACCTCTCCATTCCCCATTCTCCCCATGCATCCCTCTTTTTAACCCCTCAATTTTATTTTAAGCTGTCATCCCATCATATTCATACCTGTGCCCTCAGTCTATGAATGTTCCTTCTAATTGCCCTAATCATGTGAAAGTTCTTAGGAGTTACAACTATTACTTTTTTCACATAGGAATGCAAATGGTTTAACTTTATTGGATCCCTTATATCTCTTTTCTGTTTGCTTTTCTACCTTTCTCTTGAGTCCTATATTTTAAATACAAATTTTATATTCAAATCTGTTCTTTTCATCAGTAATGCTTTAATGCCCTCTATTGCATTGAGTATCCATTTTCCCTTCAAAGAATTATACTCACTTTTGCTAGGTAGGTGATTTTTGTTTGTAATTCTAGCTCCTCTGCCCTCAGGAATATCATATTCCAAGCTCTATGATCCTTTAATGTAGAAGCTTCTAATTTTGTTTTATCTTGACTGAAGCTCTACAACATTTGACTTATTTCTTTCTAGCTGCTTACACTATTTTCTCTTTGACCTGGGAGCTCTGGAATTTGGCTATACTATTCCTGGGAGTTTTTAAGATTTCCTTTTCGGATCTCTTTTAGGAAATGATTGGTGGATTCTTTCAATCTCTTTTATTCTCTGGTTCTTGGATATCAGGGAAATTTGCCTAGATAAGTTAAAAAAAACATTTTTATTTATGGTTTTGAATTCGGAATTTTATCCCTCCATCCCCTCACTTCCCTCCATCCTCCTTGAGGTAATAAGTAATTGGATATGGGTTATACATGTGTGATTATTTAAACATTACCATATCAGTCATTTTGTACAAAAAAACTTTAATAAAAAATGAAAGAAAGTGAAAAATAGCGTGCTTCAGTCTGTTCAATCAATATCATTTCTTTCTTTAGAGGTTGATAGTATGTTTCATAATTAGTCCATTGGGATTGTCCTGGATCATGACATTACTGAGAATAGTCAAGTTATTCACAGTTCTTATTCAAACAATATTGCTGTCTCTGTGTACAATGTTATCCTGGTTCTGCTCACTTCACAATACATCTGTTCATACAAGTCTTTCCAGGACTTCCCGAAATCATGCCTTGATAATATCTTGAAAGATCATGTCTAGGTTCTTTCCTTGATTATAGTTTTCAGGTATTGCAACATTTCTTAAATTGTCTCTCCTTCATCTATTTTCTAGGTCAGTTGTTTTTTCTAGTGAGATATTTCATATTTTCTATTATTTTTTCATTCTTTATAATTTGTTTTATTGTTTCTTGCTATCTCATGGAATTATTGGTTTGCTTTTGTCCAAATGTAATTTTAAGCACATAATTTTCTTCAGTTAGCTTTTGTATTTTTGCCATGTGGTCAATTCTACTTTTTAAGGAGTTCTTTTCTTCATTGAATCTTAATGCATCTTTTTCTTTTCCATTTGGCCAATTCTGCTTTTTAAGGAGTTCTTCTCTCCCGTGAATTTTAAAATTATTTTACCATTTGTACTATTCTGTTTTTTAAGGTGTTATTTGGGGGATTTTTGTACTTCCTTTACCAAGTTGTTGACTTTTTTCATAATTTTCTTGCCTTACTCACTTTTTGTTATCAGATTTCTTCTACCTTTCTCATTTGATTTTGAAAATGCTTTTTGAGCTTTTCCATGAATTTTTTTTGGAAGGATTACAGGAGTTGAGACCAATTTATTTTTTTTCTTTGAGGCTTTCTATGTAGCAGTTTGGGCTTTGTTGTCTTCTTCTGAGTTTTTTTTTTCATCTTTCCTCTCATAATAATACATTTCTATGGCCAGGTTATTTTGTTGTTGGTATTTGGTCATTTTTTGTTTTGTTTTGTTTTTGTTTTTGTTTTTCTGCAGGGCAATGGGGTTTGACTAGGGACACACAGCTAGTAAGTGTCAAGTATCTGAGGCCAGGTTTGAACTCAGGTCTTCCGGAATCCAAGGCTGGTGCTTTATCCACTGTACCACCCAGCTTCCCCTTGCTCATTTTTCAAGCCTATTTCTTGGAAGCTTTGGATGTAGGAGCCTTGACATTGCTATCCTCTTCTGAAGGTGCACCTCAATCTTCCTTGTCACTAACAAAACTTTCTATGGTCCTCATCTTTCTCTGTCTTCTCATCTTGCCTGTCTTTTACTTGACTTTTAAGTCCTTCTTAAAATGGGGCACTGTTTCTAGGCTGCACTGTCCCAAGCTTTAGGGAGTCCAAAGTGGTATTTGCCTGGCCTGTTCTCTGGTCTGTAGATAACCCCAGGTCAACTTGCTAATTAACCAGGAAGCAAAACTTTGTGTGCTGTGGTTGTTAGCTCTGATGAGCCTGTGTCCCTTCCCCACCTGGGCACCCACTACTCAAGTCTTCCTGGTTCACAGCAGGAGTGAAAAACCCAAGTTCTACCTCAGCACCAGCAAGGATCCTTGTAATCTCCCCCAGGCCAACTGCTCAGTCTTCTCACCAGACTGTGATTATAGTTCCAAAAGACACCGGTGCTGCAGCTGATGCAGGGGCTCTGGTGGTCTCTTTCTCTGGCAGGGCCTGCCTGGACTGGATCTGTGTCAGTGTGACTGTGGCATTGGGATGCCCTCCTGCCAAGGCACAGCAGCCTCCTGCTACAGACCTTCTAAGTTGTCTTTGCCTGGAAAATTATCTCAGCCTCTTTTTTGTGGGTTCTATTGCTCCAGGCATTGTCTTATGTCATTATGTGGAGATTCTTTTGAGTGATCGTTTCATGAGTTCTGAGAGTTTACTGTCTTTCCTCAGTCCCTGGCAAATTTAAATCAAATGCTGACAGGAGCCTAAAAACATTTGGTTGAGGAATCCCCGGGTCGAGTCTCACCTCAGGAGATGCACTAAAGGTTGCCCCAGGAGAAAGCCCCAGTAGTCAAACTCTGACAGTCCTCCTTCTCTTAGCTACAGTAATTTGGCTCCTAGTACAAGGCTGCGTTCACAAACCTGAAGATTCCCATACCTACTCCAGGAAGCCTTTCAAGCCTATTTCATTTGTCTTTTTAACTTTATGTTAAAGTTGGGCTCTGTTTACTGGTTTGAGGGTACATTGTCCTAAACTTCACGTTTTTTGTGCATATGGTTTCAAAGATAGTTCTGGGGGGTCTATAAGTTTTCAGTTCTTCCAAGTTGATATGACCTAAGGAGAAGTTTTATTACTACTTTTCCAGACTGTGTTCTGGTCTGTGAATGACTAAAAGCTTTCTTTTATACCCTGAAACTGTGAACAGAGTCCCCATTTCCCTGCAACAGCTCTTCACCCTGGGACTACAGCTCAGGACTGAGACCAAGATCTGAAGATGTTCAGTAAAACAGAGATCTTTCAAAACTCTAATCTTCAAGAAAAAACATTGAGGCATAATATCAAGCCAATGTGACTTTATTAAAAGGTCCATCTTCCCCACCCCCATTGAAGTGAACCTCAGATCTTCCCAATGATCTGAAATACCCACTTCCTGCAGGGCCTTAGTTTTAGAAAGCTTGATACTCAGACAAGACAGGTGAAGAGACCAACAATGCAGAATCTCATTGGTTGATAGACCTTGCTCTTGACCATCTATCACGGTCTGCACAAAATATAGAATCCAATTGGTTACAAAATGGGCTAATTAACAGGTTCTAACAGATTTATCTTGACCTTTCAAGAGGTCCTGATGAGCACACCTATGGACTATTAGAAAAGCAAACTTGTAACCTAGGTTAAGAATTGGCTCCATATTCATGATCATTTCCCCATGTTGTGCAATAGAGGGATGACAAGACACAAAGGGGCAACAAAAATAGGTGGGCAACTTCCCATGTAATTGGGTCATTTCTGCCACACTGATTTGGTCACTGTAACAAGGAAAAGCAAAGGTGAAGAGCCTCTAGTTCGCTTCCTATGATTAATCAAGTGAACTTACAATGTGTAGTTCACAGCATTGAGGTCTAATATCAGAATTTATAATCACTACACCTATGGAATAATATCAAACTGATTAATACTAAATGAAATAAAATAGGGGCACAATGAATCATTTATAACATTGATAAACTGGTCCTCAGTTTTGACCACAAAACTTTCTGTTCTCATGAGTAAAACTACATGAAACGGATTTTCACCCATGAGTGCTATTGCGATTTTAATCTTAAAAATTAGCATTCCCATGGGTTCTATCTAGAACCCACCACTGCAACCATTACCACCACCATCATCATTATCACTGTCAAATTTGGAAGAAGGAAGAGCAGGAGGGAGAGGATGAGGAGGAAAGAAATGATCAAAGATGCTTGAGAAAATAGACAATAGTCAAAGGTAGTTTATTTTTCCCCTCAAATACCACATTGCCTTACCATTTTTGACAGAGAGCTCCTGTTCAAGAAACATTTTTTTTTCATGTCCTCAAATTTTAGTTATTTACCTAATTCTTTTCCTCCTTCTTCTGACCCCATATATACTATGCATCTGTGAGGGGGCTAGGCCACCTGGAGAATCCTTGTATTACCCACTTGTGTTTCATTACTAAGGACTTTTTGTTGCATTTGCCATTCCAAGGGTAAGTCTCATTACTTGCCAAGATAAATTGAGATTTCTGTTTACTTTTACACTTAAAATACTGGGGCTTTTTTTGCACTTTTTAAAAAGTATGGGTGGATAATAACTTCCCTGAGTATTTTTAGAGTTTTCAAATGTAAAAAAAAAAATGATTCATAAAATATAGCTGTTTCAATTACTCTGATCCTGACACACCATATTGCTATGTATTTTTTTTTGTAAAAGCAAATACATTTTCAAGAATGCCATAAATTCTTGAATTCCTACATCATCTACTTCATAACAGAACATCCAGAAGAGAAATCCCAAATGGGAAGAAATATATTGGAAAGCTGCTTACTATAATGGTTCCCATCTGGGACCATGAAGAAAATTCTTCTCTTAATGTAATGATGTGAAAGACCAAGGGCTATTTTTATAAGAAGTGTTTTCACATGTTTTTGAGACGCACAGTAGACAAGCTTATAGCTGAAAAATAATACAGGTTTTATATTGTATTCAAATCTGAACTGCACTTGGTATTGATAATATTTATGTCTATAAATACTTTGTGAAGAATTTTACTAAGTAGGAGAAAAGAAACAATAGAGAATGATTTTAAAAGACACATAAAAACTCCACTTTGCAACTGTGAGAACTTAATATACTTATATTTGGCATTTCTAGAAAGAAACTAATTATTCTGATGTTTCTTATATGATCTATTTAGTAGTACCCCACAAGTTTAGCATGTAGTGCCTTTTCCAGTAATATACAGCTCCTGATGTAAAAATTTAGAGGGATCATATAAGAGAATATATTTTTGTTGGATTTGTTGTTCATATTAAATTTTTTATGAAATGTGAATTTTTGCCAATTCTATATCAGTCTATGTCCAGGATTTTCAGTTAAATAATCATATAAGTACAATTTTTTAAGTGAATGTAAATGCAAGCAGCTAGAATATAAAATTTGTAGAAATTTATGATACTTTAAAGATCTACCTCTACAACCACTTCATTTTACAGATGAATAAACTAAGGCCAAAACAGATGAAGGGGCTTGCTCAAAGTCACATGACAAATCACTGGTGGAGTTAGGAATGGAAACCAGGAAAAATAGAAAGTAGGAAAGATTGGCTACTGTTTGTTATCAAAATCACCTTTGATATATTTTAACTTGACTAGTACGCTTTACTTACCACATAATCTTGATCTCTAAGTGATCTTTGAGATCCTCAGATCCAGCTATCACTTTTTACAGAAGAGGGAAGTGGGGCCCAAAGAAGTGAAACATTCATTTAGATGGAAAACAACAGAACTACAATTTGTGTCTGATTTCTCTAACTCCCAAAGTTCCTTTAGTGAAACCAAACCTGACTACTTTGGTTGAATTCATCCAGGGACAGATTCATGTCCTTTTTTCCACCAGTATCTCCAATAAAGTCTATATTACTATTTAGTATTAAGAAACTAATTTTATGAGTCACGAAGGAAGACTTTTTTGTCCTTTAAAGCCATACATATTTAAAGTTCAGCAAGGAAAAATATTATTGCATAGCTTGACATTGTTCATCTGATTTAGTTATAAATCACTTTTGGTCATACTCTGAAATTAAATATACCCTGAAAGAATTAAGATTTTCTTTTAAATTGAGGACATTTAAAAGATAGTGATATGGACTGTGAAGGCAAATAGAACAGAAGAATCAGTTCCAGGGTATATTTTGAACCCTAGCAATACCATTGGAATAAGTAGAGGGCCTCCCAACATTTTTTCCACTAATAACCAATCCCTTTTCTTCGAGACTTTTCAATTTCTGCCTTCCTCGTAGCCACCCATGTTTCCAACATAGCAATCATCCTTAGCTGTTTGCTTTCATTCAATACAAATCTACCCTTCATGAAATGTCTCATGTCACCTTCTCTCTCCTCATATTACTACTGCCCTAATTCAGAATTTCCTCAGCTCTCACACAGGTTATTGCAATAGCTTCTTAATTGCTTCGCCTGCATCAAATCACTCTTTCTCTAATCCATTATCCACATCTAAGTAATATTTTGAAAGCAGAAATCTAGCAAAAACATACCCACATCTAAAATTTCCAGTTGCTCTTTATTCTCTAATCCAAGAAAAAAAATTGTATGCTTAGCATTTAACACCCTTCACAAGGATTATACATTGTCCTGCAGTTTAGCCAAAACTGTTCTTATTCTTGACAAAGAGTATTCATTTACTTCCATGACTTAGCACAGATTGTCTCCCATGCCTATAATTCATGACTTACCTTCACGTCACAAAATCCCTAATTTCCTTAAAAACTCAGTTCCAATATCATTAATTATAGATAATGTTTCTCTGGTTCCCCAGTAGCTAGTGTCTACCTTGAAAATTTTTCTTGCATTTTATATACATTTTGTACATATTTATGTATTGAATATGTTCTGGCTCACTATCCCAGAAACAGGCAGGGTATATTTGACCCTCAGAGTTCCAGAATTATTTGAGAGGTTGGGAGGAATCTTTTATCTAATGTTAATAGATAATATAATAATATGATAATAATAATATACTAATAGTTGAATTAATAGTGGGGCTTGATGCCCACAATAACAAAAGCAGAGACTCCCCAGCACATTGATTGTGGGATGGGAGCAGGGAGTCATACTCACACCTATCCCACTTTTATCTATGGCATAGAGAGGCTCAAATTGAGCTCAGTTACCACATAGCATTGAACCCACCATGTACAGGTGCAGAATGATTGCTGGTTGATTGATTATTCATTTAACTGCTGCACTAGTCCTGAAGGACTGGTGCATATTCAGAAAGCATCATCATGTCTAGCTTGTATAATCTCCCCACATGGAAGAGGATGAGGAGCCTTTTTCCAAAAGAGAAGTGGTGATATGAATAGAAATACCTTGCAGGTAGTATAAAGCATGCAGAGACATTCTGTAACTATTTTTAGTCTGCTAACCATATGGTTAGAAGAAGTCTACTATTAACTGCATGACCAGAACTAGGAATGTATTTTTTAAAAAGTCATCCTCAGTTTAGTGCCTTCATTTCATTCACTTGAGTGAATGTTGGTTGGACTCCTTTGCTGAAGACAGAGAGAGAGAGAGAGAGAGAGAGAGAGAGAGAGAGAGAGAGAGAGAGAGAGAGAGAATCATAAGGGGAGTTTTCTTGGCGTCTGCTCCCCATGTTTTTCGTCCATTTTTTTTTGCACAGCAATGAGGGTTAAGTGACTTGCCCAGGGTCACACAGCTAGTAAGTGTCAAGTGCCTGAGGTCGGATTTGTACTCAGGTCCTCCTGAATCCAGGGCCGGTGCTTTATCCACTGTGCTACCTAGCTGCCCCTCCCCATGTTTTTCAAGGGAAAAAGAAGTGAATTGGGACCTCAGCCACTGCATATCTTCTATTCCATAGGATGTGAAGAAATTATAGCCACAGATCATTCACATTTTGAAAGTTCTTAAAAGGTAGCACCTGGGAATGGCATGGAAGGACTCAAACCACCAGAGAGGAGCAGCAGAGAATTAAACAAGCAGATTAAGCAGAGACTTTCTAAGTTCTGGTCACTTAGGCTAGAGTAAACATCTCCTAACAATATAGTTAGCCAACCCAAACTGTTACAAAATGTCTATACGTGTCAGTTTCTCCAAGTAACTTATAGCCCCTGTCATCATGCCTCACAGAGAAACTGGCATTTTGGCCTCTCTTCCCCATGAGAAGAATTTATCAGTCAAGGATCCTAGTGCATCCTGAATAAGTGCCAGCCCTGTTATACTCATTTAAGGTAGCTGGGTGGTACAGTAGTGAGAGTGCTGGATCTGAGGACACATGTGACATCTAGCTCTGAAGCCTAGGGCAAGCCAATTAACTTCTGTTTGCCTCAGCATCCTCAACTATAAAATGAGGAAGATAATAGCACCTGTTTCTCAGGATTATTGTGAGGACCAAATGAGATATTTGTTAAGTGCTTAACAGTTCCTAGTACATAGTAGTTGCTTTATAAATGCTATAAGTTAATGATAATGATGACAATGACAATGGTAATGATGATTATTTAAAAAATAAATACAGTAACTTTAAAAATGTAATCTCCTTCAGGGAAAATACTTCATCTTTTTTCCCCTTATATCCCCAGTGTCTAAGGCTGATTGACTTGTTGATTGAACTTAAAAATAACTAATTAGAAGAATAAAATGCTCATGTAAATGAATAGGTTCTGGGATATAAATTTTGGTATAGCAATTTAACAGTCATATAATGAGCAAAAAGGTTAAGTCTTTTGGAAGCCCTAAAATGGAAATCAATTAAATAAAGACTGTCAAATGTGTGGGGGTGGGGGGTTGGAGGGGTATAAGCACAGTATCCAGAGTAAACAGCCCAATACACTCCTTTTTGCAAATGTGATAATAAGTTATCCTGACTGAATAGAAATTTATGAGGATGAAATTAATTTTACTAATCTGGAACTCCCATAGAGAAAGTAGTTTGGGGAAAAATGTTTTCTAATGGATATGAGAGCTCAACAGTTTGGGTATGCTATTTTAGTGATGCAACTCACAGACCATCCATCTCTACCTGTGTGTCTTATTGACTCTTGCCCACTGTCTCTCATAAATTTACAGGGGGTATGCTCAATATACTGATATGCTCTCTCATGTTTTCTGTCTCTCATTGTCTATGTCTTTCTCTGGTTCTGTCTCTGTTTCTTTGTCTCTGTCTCTCTGTTTCTGTTTCTGTCTTATGACTGTCTGGTTCTATCCCTGTTTCTTTGTCTGTCTCTGTCTCTTTTTTTTTCTGTCTCTTTGTCTCTGTCTCTCTTGTCTTCTTCTGTCTGTCTCTGTCCTCCTCTCTCTCTGTCTCTCTCTGTTTCTCTGTCTCTATCTCTCCTATCCCTACTTTTTCTATACTACAAGTGTAGTAGCCTATCACAAGCTGATTATAATGCTGTGACCTAATTAATTTCTGAACTGGACTTGAGCACTCCTAGGGAATCGACTTAGTAGATGCCCCATTTGGCTTTAGTTTTACTGTAGTTCAAAACTCCTGAACTCAAGAAATGTACTACTTTTATTTAGCCACTAAGTATCAGGGATTATAGTCATGCACCTATAATGTTCCCTTAACCTTATTTGGGTACTTATGCAGCCTCTATTCTCAACTCAATTTACTATATATATATATATATATATATATATATATATATATATATATATATATTTAACACAAGTAAAGCTTTGAAATGACCTTTAAAACTAAATGTTTTGAAAATTTTAAAAATGCCACTGGTTGAAGTAAAATCATGTAAAATAAATGTTGCTTTTAGAGCAGAATTTTAAATACTTCCATTGTTGTACTCTTCTGTTGTTGTGTATTTAAGAATTTATTAGCCAATGCTATTAGCCATATGGTAACTTTGATTTATAAACTTCAGATGTTTCATTCTATTTCTTCAATTATTTAATAAAATATTATTGCAATGATGTCCTCCTTCTAACTAACAAATGTACTTAGAGCAGTTGATCTTTTCTTTTTCCTTTTTTCTTTTAAACTACATGGTTTAATATTTAAAGCACTGGGTCTGGAATCAGGAAACCCTAGATTCAAATCCGGCATCAGATACTAACTGTGTGACCTTAGGGAAATCATTTAACCCCTGTTTGCCTCAATTCCCTCATCTGTCAAGTTGGGGTAATAACACTTACCTCTCAGGGTTGTTATGAGACTCAAATGAGATCATTGTAAAGCACTTATCATAATACCTGCCACATAATAAGCATTATATAAATTTTTTTGTAACTGCTACTACCACTACTACTTCTACTACTACTAACTACTACTAGTACTACTACTAGTCCTTCTACTACTACTCCTACTCCTGTTATTTTATTAAAATTACAAGCTTATACATTTGAAGCCTTAGTTGACTTAGAGGGAATCAGGTCCAACCTCAAATTTAAATACGAGGAAACTGAGACTCATAATAGTTAAATGACTTGTTAATGTTTCCAAAAGGAGTAGATATCAGAAGCCACATGTGAAGCCAGATTTTCCTGACTATGATTCTAACATTCGATCTACTTTATAGCTACATGACAGTAAATAGAGCAAGACTTGGTATAAGCAAGACCTCAATTAGAATTCTGCCACAGACACTTATAGGTTGTGTGACACTGGCCAAGTCACTTAACATCCCTCAGCCTTAGTTTCTTCATCTGTAAAATGGAGAAAATAATAGTAATATTTCATAATGGAGGTATTGCAAAGATCAAATTATATACCATATGTATGTAAGACAGTAAAAATCAAAGCATTACTTATTTATAAAATCAACTCAATAACTCATGCCTCCTTAGCACCTCCTGGTCCAGGCACCCATCCTTCTCTCTGGTTTTAGAAGATGGGAAATAGATGCCTGGGAGCTCCTCCTTGATCCTTCTTTTTAAAGTCTGACACCCAGGGAATTCTTTTCATCAATTCCTCCCTGGCTACATTCCTTGATTTCATTATCTCCAGAATTTCATTATTTTGCAAGATCAAATCAACTAAGAAACTCAAACTTTTTCAAGATCATTTCCCATCCCAGTTCTAACCTCCTCTCACCTTCCATTTCAGCTTCTTTTTAAATGTAATCTTCCCCCATTTGACTGTGAACTTCTTGAGGACAGGGACTGTCTTATCTCTTTATAGCCTCATCACTTCACAAGGGTTCCTGGTATATACTAAACACTTAATAAAAATTTATTACTTTGGCTGTGAATCTTATCAGTTCTTCTGTACTTTCACATTCAGAATCAACATTTTCAAGGGACTTTGGAAGCAGTTTTGTGCCAGTCTTGTTTAGAAGCAGAGACAGAGGGGCCTGCTCTAGGTTGTGTCTAGCCTAATGATTCTAGGATTTAAGCTCAAGACTACTAGAAAAAAGAATTTGATTTGAAAACAATAACAGCAAAACATTCTGAAGCACGTTACTTGGTCATATTGCTGCTGACTTCTAAGGGAAAAAATTCTGCCCAAATAACTCTACCACATCCTTCTTACCTTCATCTTCCCTTAAAGTGGGTTTTGTTTGTCATGAAATGAGCCATCCCAATTTGCTTTGCTTTCTGACTGCAGCTGTATATGCTTAATAGAGTTGACAGAAAGGACCTTGGGAGGTTTTGCTACAACCACAAATGGCTTTCTTTCTTTGCACCAAGAGCTATAAACACCAGAGTACAATAGCCTACTTTTTGACATAGAGTTTGGTCAGAGGCCAGTTAGTGATTGGGAATCCAAGGTTTGCACAGCAACATCAGAGATGGACATACAATATGGTACTGGCTATGAACTGGAAATGGCCCAAACCAGAAATAATTCCAATCTGTAGACAGACACAGAGCTTATGGGGAAAAGACTAATATGTCTTTTAGACATGTCTTTGGCCAGTTCTCCTCAATTCTGCTTAAGGTATGTATTATAGAGTTTGAAGAAATGAAGCACTTGGAACCACTAGAGAAGCTACATTCCTTGTGTGTACAGAAGCCTGTTGAAGGATGTGGACTACATTTATGCAATCTGCCAACATCTTCACATGAGGCTTGTGAACATTTGGGTAATTTCCATTTCAGAGCTTTGTGAAAGGTCTCCCTGACTCCAGGCTTTCCACTCTAGTCTTCATCATCCACACAACTGCAAAATAATATACCAAATGCACAAATCATGTCACTCCCTTGTTCAAAGCCATTCATTTTGCTCACTATCACTTCCAAGATTAAATTCATAGTCAGCTTGATGCAATGTATTGTGCTTAAGGAATTGCCATTTCATATGGAGCAACTTACAGCTGAGTTAAGATTGCTCATAGTTAGATTTATTGTCTTTGACACCTGGTTCTGAGATAAAGAGTAGATCATTTTTTCCATTTTAGAAAGCTCTAGTTATCAGAGCAATATATGTCTGATCGTTGTTTTATTGTGAAAAGACAAAGTTAATTTATCTGATTATAATCAAATTAAAATGTTGGTTACTCACCATAAATTAAGGTCAGCCCATTCCTAGAGATGACCCAGCTTATGTTCCCAGCATGATAAGAGAGAAAAAAGTGATGGCACAGATTGCAGAAGAACATCAGTTAACCTTGAAGCCACACAGGATGGATACTATAAATGCAATAACTAGCAAAGAATTAGAGGAGTCTCTCAGTAGATCAAATAGTTTTGCTGTGATGTCATGTCCAATAAGGTGTTAAATACAGCATGAGTCAAATAAGATCAATGATGGCAACATCTGCTCAACACAAAAGGTATATTCATCAAAAGAAAGACGATGACAAAGCTCACAGCTCCCCAATTAGGTTATCTGGAACACTTGGATTTTCATCATTGCCATGTATCCATGCAGGTTTCTGTAACTGTGAGCCCACTCCTACCACACCTTTCTATACTCATGGGAAAACTTGACTCAAGTTTTTGTGTTGATTGGGATGTATTTCTTTTTCTGCATTTTCCTGAAAAATGAGTACTTGTGAGTTTTTAATTATTTTTCCTTTATTGATAAGTAAATGGTTATATGGAAGACCTAATATTATAAAATATAATTCAATTATTTTTCTGAATTCTTGGTCATTGATAAACATAAGCATATAAATGAATTCTTAAGAGCTAGATTTTTCAGTAGGGGCAGTATATTCCTTCAGAACAGTATTTCCCCTAGGTTTCTGTGAGGCTTTGAATGTAATCATGTGGTGATGTTCCTTTTGTAAATACCCAAATCTGCCTTTGAGACCAGATCTATGTGGCAGTCTAGGATGAAATGAGAAAGCCTACCCCCCAAATTAGGAATTATTCATATATGTGTGTGTAAGAGGTTTAAGTGACTATCCCATTTGCCCATTACATGGCAATATAAGTCGTTTAAAAAAGCTAGCTCAAATCTACTTTTCCAACTTTATCTGATTCTAATGCTTTTGATGAACTCCGTATTCCAAACATACTAGAACACCAGATGTTTCCATCCTTCATTACTCTAGTTTCAAAACACAATCTCTATGATTTTACATACTTTTCCCCCTTCGGGAATAAGCTCAAAAGCCATCTCTACTATTCCTCTCATCTGAAAATATTTGCTCCCTCTTGAAATCTTCGTAGAACATTTTTTCCCCAAATTTCTGTCAAGTTGCATTCTATTTTGCTTTGTATAGGACAGTATTGTAAAATCCATATCCTAGCCTTAGATAGTAATCTCCCTGAGTAGACAAATTATAGATGCTTCTTGCCAAAGGATCGGGATTTAGTTTTTTTTCTCAAGTGGATGTGCAACCTTATGAATTTAGGAGTTTTATCAAAGGATATAGAACACATATCATCCTTGTGTATCATTCTGCATGATTCATATCTATGTCCACCCATATCAATTTGCTACAGGAAGTTTAACCAATGACTTGTAGGCCTTCCTCATTGTTCCTGATATTGTAAAGATATTCTTTATACATGATGAGTCCATTTTCATTTCTTATCAAACAATTCCTTGATAATGTCTTTCACTCTTGATCTTCTTCAGAGTTCTTCACTGGCTATACGCAGCAAACTCACAATGTCCTTCTCTATTGCCTTTAAAAAAATACTAATCCTTCCATCATTGGCAGCTATATTCCGTATTTAACTGAAACATAAGAACAAAAGTGTAATGTTGGTATTAAAAAGATGAATCCTTGCCTTCCTAGAAAATGTGGAGTCAGCAAAAGAACTTTGTCATTTCCTAAAATGAATTTAACTGTCTCTTCTTTTTCCACTCAATTCTAGAAGAAACAAATTGTCAAAAAATCCAAAACAATTTCTAATCCAAATATACATTTTGATTGATAGAGTCTAAAGTGAACCATACCAAAAGATCTCAAATAATGGCAAATAAAGACTCTTCCATTTGATCATTCCTGTGTGGATGGCTCCTTTCTAGCATTATAGAGATCTTCAATGTTCTTGAACTTGATGCAATGAAAATATCCCCTACAAACATAGAACAGATATATTTCATCATATGCAGGCAATCCTTCTTCTATCTTGACTCTGCACTGGATCTCCTCCATTATGGTCATAGATATCTTTGATGAGTATATATATACACACACATACATATATATATGTATATACACATACATACATATATACATATATACATATATATATATATATATTTGTATGTCTGTCATTGTTCTCATGATTGAATTTAAAGGGTTAGTTCTGATATTTTTCCTCCAAAGAATTTGAATTTTTATGTACGCATGGGAGATTCTTTATTGTAAAATGTGTCTATAAGACAGTATTTTGCTCTGTCATATCAAATGCTTTTCAATAAGCAAAAAGTAAGCACATTAAGTTGTGATGTCATCTATATCTTTCCATTAATTGTGAAATTGTAAAGATGTAACTCATTGTTGAATTACACTGGAAAAAGCTCTCTTTTTCCTTATTAATACTCTCATTGACAATACCTTCAATTCATGTACAGGTGACTCTCATAAGGATTTTGTATAGATGTGAGAATAGATAAGTAAGTCAGTAGTTACTGAGATTCTTTCAGCAACCTGCTTATGTACTAATAAAGGAGATGAAAAAGATGAGATAGTATCTGAGTGGAGGTATAATAACAACAAGGAAAGCAAATTTCACAAAAGGAAAATATTATCATATCTGTAGTCCTGTGGGAAGAAGATAACGAAGGAGGAGAAAAAGAGGGAGAGAGAGAGACAGAGACAGAGAGAGACATAGTCAAAGAGAATGACATCTCTAGGTATTGTGTTTAGCATCAAAGATAGAGTTATTAAAGCAACCAAGGAGATTGGATATCTCTAATATCACCAGAGGAAAGGAAAACAAATTAGATACTGCTGCTCACATGTTCTGTGTAGTAAAGAAAAGTGGAAGTTGCTTACTCCACTCAAATTTTCAGTAATGTAGCAAGCTAGTTTATCTTTTATAAATGTAGATTTGTGTTGTGGTTAGAGAAAATAAGGAGAAAAGATGTGTAGCTATCTTTGGGGAATAAAAAAGACACTTGGTAATACTGGACTACTGTTGAGAAGCAGTAAAAATATGACCAATATAGCCAACCAAAAATTGGTAGAGGATGAAATCACCTGTTTTTCATACAGCAAACCTGGAAATATAATATCTAAACTAAATCATAGATGTTACTTGCCAAAGGATCAGTATTTAGAAGTAAGGAATATGAGAACATTAGGAGGTGAAGGACTCAAGAATACTGAGAGAGACAAAGTAGCAGAACATGCTTCAACGTTAAATATGGAAATTAGTAAATAGTGGGGGTCAGGGAGATAGCCTTGCAAAATGGAAATTCATTAAGGGATTGGAGATAAAGGGCAGCCCAAAGAGTTCATCTAATATGAGTAAAAGAGTGGAAGATGTAGCAATTTCTATTTGGCAAGTAGAATTTCCAACTTCTGCATCTTGGAAGTGGTCCCCTTCTGAGAAAAAGTCATATATAAGACAGTTTGTCGGTGTAGAGCTGAAATGGGATGGAGAAGAGAGTTGTGGAGGCTGAGAAATTGGGCAGGTAATTTACTTGATGGGTCATTAACATAAATATCTATTTCCTTGAAAATTATGGAAGGTATGGAGTGAGAGAAGGACTATGATACAAAAACTAATCTAATTGAGAAAGTTGGTAGAGTGAGCTAGATATTCAAAAATGACATTCAGAAAGATAAGGACTTGGTATAATTTTATCTCTGGAATTAAGTATCATGCTATGTAGTAAGCTAGATGAAATATGTGTTCCAAGACCATCTCAAACATGGTGGACTTAGGCAAAATCTACATTATGTTCCAATTGCTTTCTCTTTTACAGAAAACCCCAGTGCCATTCCTGAAACACTGCCACCATAGGCTTTCCCATATCTGTTACTACCACAAGAGTAAACAAAGCAAATCTCCAACACAATACCAAAGGAAGGTAGGCAAATAAGATAAGTGATGTTCTCTGACTGCTGCAAACAAGACATGGTGGATTACAGCTAGTGGATGGGAAATTCATTAAGACCACTTGGAGAAGATAGTGGGTAACCCAAGAGCTCAGCAAGGAAGCTCCTTGAGTGTACAGTTAAAAAATATGCTGTCAGGTTGGTTAAATCAGAATGTAAACTGAAGCTGAGGAAAATGATATAACAGATTGTTAAGAACCTGCTTACATGTTGCCAGTTATGTGGGAATTGAGGGCAGGTTCATGTCTGGCAATGATGGCACAAGCAGAGAGAGTGAGCATTGGAAAATAAACTTAGGAGGAGTGTTGACATTGGTGATGATATGGACATGTGATGATTTTTCTAGTGAAACACATGGATGGGAGGAAATGAACCCACTCCCTATGTAGAAAAGAAACTCCACCACTTAGAAGTCAAAATAATAGTAATACCTGACATTTATATAAAGCTTACTATGTGCCAGGCACTGTGCAAAGCACTTTATAATTTATTATTTATAAATTTAAAATTTATTTTGTCCTCACAGCAACTCTGAGAGTTGAGATATTATTATGCCTATCTTACAGATAAGAAAACTGAAGCACAGGGCAGCTAGGTGGCGCAGTGGATAGAGAACCAGCCCTGGAGTCAGGAGGACCTGAGTTCAAATCTGACTTCAAACACTTAACACTTACTACCTGTGAGACCCTGGGCAAGTCACGTAACCCTAACTGCCTCACCAAAAAAACAAAAACAAAAACAAACCAAAATAAAAAAGAAAGAAAAGAAAACTGAAGCAAAAGTCAGAGTTACATAGCTAGTAAGGATCTGAGGAGGATTTTAACTTTGGTCTTTCTGACTCCAAGCCCTTTACTCTATCCATTGTATCACCTAGCTATTTAAACACAGAATACACAATCACACCTCCCCCACATTCCCCACTCCTCAAAAAACATAGTGCATCTTTACTTTGAGGGTGTTTCAATACAAAAAGCTACTTGGTTAAAAGGTCTAATAACTCCATTGGATTTTAATACCCTATCCTGTGGAGTGAGGGAGTGGATGTGCCAAAGAAATAGGAATTCAAAAATGCAAATTAAAAATCCTTGCCTTTGAGAAACAAATTCTATTTAGTCCTGGAATTACAATTATTTTTAATGTAAATGATGTATACAAATTTATCTTTGATAGCTTGCAGAGAACCAAAGTAGGGAAATTAGCACAGAAAACTCTTTGTAATGATAAAAGTATTTCATACGAGTATATCTTGTCTTCTTATTTGATGACAAAGAATTTGTACTATAGCAGTAGAAGCAAATTTAAATTATATACTTATTTGAATTTCTGGCATGCCTCTATTTGAACTATTACTTTGATAAAACTAAGTTTAATAGCCTCTGCTAGTATACATTACCACTTCACCTTTAAAAGTCAATGAAATGGGGCAGCTAAATGGCGCAGTGGGGGCAGCTAAATGGCGCAGTGGATAGAGCACCAGCCCTGGAGTCAGGAGGACCTGAGTTCGGATCTGGCCTCAGACACTTAACACTTACTAGCTGTGTGACCCTGGGCAAGTCACTTAACCCCAATTGCCTCACCAAAAAAAAAAAAGTCAATGAAATGTTGGAAAGTCCCAGTTTCACTGTCATTTTACAAAAAGTTTGTGAAAAGAAAGATATTTTAACTGTTCTTTAGATAATGATAACTATGATACTTGATAAGAGGGAAAACAAAATGGACCGAGGCCTTTTTATTTTTTCTGAGAGAACTGAGTTTAACTGCCTTGTGGAGAAACAGAGATTACTTGAGATGAGACTTCATTTTATATCTTAACAGATTTGGATGACGAGGTGCTCTCAGGAGTTCGCAGTTGTGATGGTTAAAGCGATCTAGGAGTCTCTAATGCAGTTGATCTGTTATAAAGAATTATTGTTGTTCTTTGTTGTACTGTTAATATGTAGTTTATGCAGTGACTTTGGTGTTTATTTAAGTCAAAGGGTTTAGGAAGGTTGAAAGAGGGGAAAAAATAAACACTTATGGGAAAAACTTTCTGTGGTTTCTTAAATTTAATGAGTTGCGTTGGGTACGTAGAGCTAATTTATTATGTAACGAAATGTATTGGAATTTTGTTACTTTAGGTGGAAATATCAGAATATTCCTCATGTTTATCTTAGAATGGAAGATGACAATAAATTAAGAAATTTGTTAGTAGCAAATAAAGAGGTGATTTCTTCACCCTGGGTATATTAGAATATAATGCTGGGGCGGCTAGGTGGCGCAGTGGATAGAGCACTGGCCCTGGAGTCTGGAGTACTTGAGTTCAAATTCGGCCTCAGTCACTTAACACTTACTAGCTGTGTGACCCTGAGCAAGTCACTTAACCCCAATTGCCTCACGAAAAACAAACATCAAACAAAAGAATATAATGCTAAAGCTTTCTTTTTTTCACCAAGATACATTAATGCTTTTGTAACTATTATTTCTGAATGAAGGGGAAATGGTTATACATAAATATATATGTATGTGTATGTGTGTGTATGTGTATGTGTATGTGTGTGTATATGTATATGTATATGTATATATAAATAAGTATACATAACAATTTCTACTTTATTCAGAAATTATATATAATATATATATAAAACAATTTAATTATATATTTCTATATATTAATTATATATAATGGTTAGGATGTGAATGGGGGAATTTAAGCAGTCTACCTCAGCCCTAGGGCTGCAGGTTAAGATTATACACATATACACACATACATATATATACATATATGTATATATACACATACACATATATTATTCACATAATATTATATACAGTAGTAGATATAGTACAAATATATGTATCTCTTAAATTTTATTTTTACTATTCAATTTTTTAAAACTTTTAGTTCAAATTCTCTCCCTCCCTCATGCTCCTCCCCCACCTATTGAAAAGCAAGCAATATAATATCATTTATACATGTAGAATCATAGAAAATATATTTCAAAATTAGCCATGTAGAAAAAAAAAAGAAAAAACAAAAATCGTAAAGAAAGTGAAAAAGTATACTTTAATCTGAACTCAGAGATCATCAGTTCTCTTGCTGGAGGAGGGTAAGATTTTTCACTGCAGGCATTTGGAACTGTCTTAGATAATTGTCATAATCACAATAGCTGTTTTTCACAGTTGATCATTACAACATTGCTTTTACTTTATACAATGTTCTTCCGTTTCAGCTCACTTCACTTTGCATTAGTTCATATAAGTCTTCCCAGCTTTTTTTGAAACCATCCTGCTCATTGTTTCCTTCTTTCTTTTGTTTTTTGGCAGGGCAATGGAGGTTAAGTGACTTGCCCAGGGTCACACAGCTAGTAAGTGTCAAGTGTCTGAGGCCAGATTTGAACTCAGGTACTCCTGAATCCAGGGCCGGTGCTTTATCCACTGTGCCACCTAGCTGCCCCCCTGCTCATTGTTTCTTATAACAAAATAGTATTCCATCACAAATATCTACCACAGTTTGTTGACTCATTCCCCATTTGGTATATATCTCTTCAGCTTCCAATTCCAGAAACATATTTTTCTCTCTGTGCATGTTATTCTTTCTGTATACACATATCTGGGTGTGTATATATATATATGCATGTTTTTATGTATGTATGTATGTATGTATATTATTATTTCATCTTCCACAGTTTCTTGCAATACTGTTATTCAGGGCTCCCTACAAGTAAAGTTTATTCAGATAAACAAAATAAACAAACTACTATTTATAAGTCCTATCTAAAATGTATTTATATATTTATATGAATCAACTAGAAGAATTTGGTATTATAAACATTTCTGAATGATGCCTTGTAAGTAATAACTGTAATTTTAAGTACTTAAGAAAGTGATAATATTCATTAATAGCCCCCTGTGCTTTTCAGCAATTTGAGGTTCACTCAAAACTAAAAGAAATTTAGAAGCTTTTGCATTCTGTATCAATAAAAAGGCAAGTCATGTGCAATTCCTAGGTTTTGAATATAATGTATAGTCCTTTATTGCTACAAAATTCACTTTGGCCAACTTTACCCTAAAAATCAAACCTGTATTTATTGAAAAAGAACTGTTAGATAGTCACATTACATGTCATATTATAAATGTCAAAACTGTGTAATAAAATATTATTTATCAAAGATTCCAAACACCACTTATTTCAGGAGTTAACATAATTGGAGTTCTCATAATTCCAGGATTAATAAATTTCTCCTTCTTTTGAGGCAGAACTGAGGAAAGACCTTTGCAATTTGATTATTCCCAAGAGAATTGGTAAACATAACTAGAGCCATCAAGGAAAAAAAAAGTTATTCAATACAAGAGACCAGATACTGAGGATGAAGCATATACTTATATCACATTAGCAATTAGCAGAAGGCAGAAAGCATATTATTCACAAAGAAGATGTCCAGGTGACAGAGACATAGCCCCAAAAGGTATCATCAACCTAGAGTATGCTTAATAAGGATAGTTATAAATATTTTACTTTGCTTCCAAAATTCAGCTTCATAAGTACCAAGTAGGGAAATATGGTTAGAAAGCACTTCCTCTGAAAAAAAAAAGTTTGGGCTTATTTAACGCTTGTAAATTATTTGGCAAGGAAATGTAAGAGGTGGAATAAAGATAATGTATCCTTTTCTGACTGAAAAGAAAGAAGTGTACTTTTCAGCATTAGGGAGTTGGTGATGCTGCTATGGCCTACTATAGTCAACATCTTTAGTACTGTGTGCAGTACTTGGTACTACCCTTTAACATACACATACGTGTGTGTTGCCAAATATGTTATTTCTAGAGGAAGGTAATTATAATAATAAGGGTACTCAAGGCCAGACCAGCACTTAGCACAGTTCTTGACTCATAGTAGATGGTTAATAATGTTTATCCATTTAAAATCTTTTGTAATAAATGGAGATGTTTAACCTGCAGAAGACAGAGGAGTCACACAAAAGATGTCTTAAAATAATTTGTATAGCTTTCATGTGAAAGAAAAATTAAATTTATTTTATCTACCCCTAGAGAACAAAGTTCAGAACAATAAATGGAAATAGAAGACTAACAGATTTAGTGAAAGTCTAAGGGAAAAATAAAATTTTTAGCCATCTCCAAGGGAATGGGATTCATTTGAAGGGAGTGAATTATCCTCACTAGAGATCTTCAAATTAAGCCTTCTTCCCTACTTTTGTGGGATATTGTTTACAGGATTCCTATTTTATTTCAGGGTGGACTAAATGGAGGTCAACTATAGCTTTAAGATTCTTTCTTTTCTTTTTTGCAACAAATATTTTTTTTTTTTTCCTGTTCCATGTAAGGATAGTTTTCAACATTCATTTTCATAAGATTTAGAGTTCCAAATGTTTCTGCCTCCCTCCCTCCCTTCCCCCCGCCTCCACAATACAGCAACCAAGTTATATATGTACAATCCACAAGTGCTCTTTTTATCAGTTCTTTCTATGGGTATGGATAGTAAGCTTCGTCATTAGTCCCTTTGGATTGTCTTGGATCATTGCATGGCTGAGAGTAGTTAAATCATTCACAATTGCTCATTGAACAATACTGCTGTCACTATGCACAATGTCCTCCTAGCTCTGCTTACTTCACTATACATCAGTTCATGAGTCTTTCCAGGTTTTTTTGGTATCATCTTGTTTGTCATTTCCTATAGCACAAGAAAATTCCACCACAATCATATACCACAGCTTCTTCCATCATTCCTCAATTGATGGACATTCCCTTGATTCTCAATTCTTAGCCACCACAAAGAGTTGCTATAAATATTTTTGTACAATTTTTCTCCCTTTTCTCTTTTTCATGATTACTATTGTTAACTGTTTCCCTTCCATCCTATTCCCTTCCCCATGATATTTATTCTATCTTCTTTCATCCTATCCCTCTTCAAAAGGGATTTGCTTCTGTCTGTCCCCTGCCCCAATCTACCCTTCCTTCTTTTGTCCCTCTCTCTTTATTCCCTTCCCCTCCTATTTTCTTTCAGAGTTATAGAGATTATTCCACCCAACTGAGTGTGTATGTTATTCCCTCCTTGAGCCAATTCTGATGAGATTGAGATCTTTGAGCCAATTCTGATGAGTGTTAGGCTCATTTACTGCCCAGATTAAATAGATTACTCCACCAAATTGGGTGTGTGTTAATCCCTCCTTGAGGTAATTCTGATGAGTTTAAGGTCTTTGAGCCTTTTCTGATGAGTGTAAAATTCATTTACTTCCCTGTTCCTCCCCCATCTATTCACCTCCTCCATAAGCCTTTTCCTGTTCCTTTCATGTAGGATTTCACCTCTGCCCTTCCCCCTCCCCCCTGTGCATCTCCCTCTCCCCTCAATTTAACCCTAAAAATGTCATCATGAGGCAGCTAGGTGACACAGTGGACAAAGCATCCACCCTGGACCCAGGGGGATCCCAGCTAAAACCCTGCCTCAGACACAAGACAGTCACCCACTGCACGACCCCAGGTATGTTCCCCAACTCCAATTTTTTATGGTTCTCTAGGGTCTTGTATTTGAAAGTCAAATTTTCCATTCAGTTCAGGTCTTTTCATCATGAATACCTGAAAGTCCTCTTTTGCATTAAAGTCCCATTTTTTCCTCTAAAAGATTATGATCAGTTTTGCTGGGTAGGTGATTCTTGGCTCTAATCCCAATTTCTTTGCCTTCTGGAATATTATGTTTCATGCCCTCTGGTCTTTTAATGTAGAAGTTGCTAGAACTTGTGCTATCCTGACTGGGGCTCTGCAGTACTTGACTTCTTTCTTTTTGGCAGTTTGCAATATTTTCTCCTTGACCTGAGAACTCTGGAATTTGGCTATAATATTCCTAGGAATTTTCCTTTTGGGATCTCTTTCTAGAGATGATTGGTGGATTATTTCAATTTGTATTTTATTTTCTGCTTTAGAATATCAGGGCAATTTTCCCTGACAATTTCTTATAAGATGATGTCTAAGCTCTTTCCTTGATCTTGGTTTTCATGTAGACCCATAATTTTCAGATTATCTCTCCTGGACCTATTTTTCAGGTCAGCAGTTTTTCCTAGAATATATTTCACATTGCCCTCTATTTTTTATTCATTTGGATTTGCTTTATTGTGTCTTGATTTCTCATAAAGGTATAGCTTCCATTTGTTCAATCCTAATTCTTAGGCAATTATTTTCATCAGAGAGCTTTTGTACCTCCTTTTCCATTTGGCCAATTTGATTTTTCAAGCTGTTGACTTTTTTCTCATGTCTTTCCTCGATTGCCCTCATTTCTCTTTCCATTTTTTCCTCTACCTCTCTAACCTTATCTTCAAAGTCCTTTTTGAGCACCTCTATGTCCTGAGACCAATTTAATATTTTTCTTGGAAGCTTTCAATATAGGGACCCTGATGTTGACATCTTCCTCTGAGAGTGCACCTCGATCTTCCTTGTCGCTGAAGAAACTTTCTATGGTCCTCACCTTTCTCTGTCTGCTCAACTTCCCTTTCTTTTACTTGACTTTTTGCTCCTTAAAGTGGGGCACTGTTTCCAGGCTGCAGTATCCCAAGCTTAAGAAGTCCCAGGTGGTATAATTTAAGGAGGATCAGGTTCTTCACTTGCCTGACCTGTTCCCTGGTCTGTAGATGACCCCAGACCAACTTGCTAATCAACCACCTTTGTGTATTGTGGTTGTCACCTATGACTAGCCTGTGCTCCTCCCCACCTAGCCCACTGCTACTTAAGCCCACCTCTTGTTTCCCAGCAGGGGTGAAAAACCCAAGTTCTGCCTCAGCACCAGCTTAGACCCCTGTAGTCTCCCCCCTGCTAAGGGCTCAGTCCTCTCACTAGATGGTGAGCTTAGTTCCAGATGACACTGGCACTGCAGTTGATTCAGAGGCTCCGGGGGTCTCCTTCTCTGGTGAGGCCTTCCTGGGACTGGATCAGAGTGACTGTGGAATTGGGCTCCACTTCTGTTTCAGCACAGCAGCTCCCTCCTTCCAACCTTCCAAGCCATTCTTGGTTAAAATATGATTTCAGCACATTCTTCTGTGGGTTTTGCTGCTCCAGGCATTGTTCTATGGCATTATTTTGATGTTTTTTGAGTGATCATGTCATGAGTTCGAGAGCTCACTGCCTTTCGTCAGCCATCTTCCTGCACATTAGTTTTTTTTTTCTAGCTTTCAGATTCTAAATTTACATAAATTATCTGCAATATATCTGGAGCATATATTAATATAGAATATGATTTCTGTTTCATGTGTTTAATGTGGTATGTGGCATCATAATAAAAACTCTTCATAATGATGACAGAATTATGTGTATTTTTAATAGAAAAATAGATAAGTAGAATAAATGTGATAAGTGTAGAAATAAATATATACAGCATTCTAGTATATGACAAACCTTACAATACAAACCCTACAGAAGGTATTCTTATTTGATAAGCAGTTATGGGAGAAATAGTTTGGATGATGAAGAAGAAGATGATGATGATAAAGTATCATTATTATTATTATTATTAAGATATCATTCCTTGGATGTGATTTTGCAAAAATTCCCTGTAATGGATCTAGTCATGCCATTTGGACAGGGTTAGGCCTAAGGGAGTCTGGCCTCTAAAAAGAGAATATATGCTCAGTTTTCTTACAATTTTAGAATCATTAAACTTAGTGCCCCATAAAAATTTACATATGGCTTAAATTAAGACTCATGTCTAAATTTTCTAAATAGAGATTAGAAAGGTAATCAGTGTATGAAATGAGTCACCTATTGTATAGCTATGCTACTCCTAAACATATAAGAAACATCACAGAATACTGACAATGGTACAGTTGATAAGGGAAAAAAATACTTAAAACAGGATTCAATAGCCATTTATAACTACTGTGCTAGTTTGTTGGTAGACTATTATTTAAATATTATCAGAACATAACATATTTTGCATTACTACTAATTACTTTACATTTCACCTTGGTTTTGCACTGTCCAAATGCTATAAATATCTGCTTAAATATGTCCAGGCTTGGGTCAGTCCTTTATTAGTGCTTTCCAAGAATGCTGCAATAATATCTATAGTTCCCTCACCTACTAACATTTAGATCCTACTTAATATAACCTAGAACTTCTGAACTTTTTAAGCTTATAATGTCAACTTTATTTCAGGAAACTTGTTTACCTAAGAAAGAAAATAACCATCACAATCAATTAACAAAATAAAAAATTATTAAGTTCCTCCTGTATTCCAGGTGTGTGCACAGGGATATAAATCCAATGCATGAAACAATTCCTGCTCACACAAAAAATGCCAAGACTTTTCAACATTAGGGTAGCATATAGTTGGAAGCTGTCCTCAAATCGCATGAGGACCTGGGATAGCCCATACAGATCCATTCAATTTTTATACTACTGTGATCCCTTCTAAGTGAATCAGTATCTCTTTAAAAACATTTTTGCATTTCACTATAACATGAAAATTCTCAAGAGTTACAACATGTATGAATAAAATGGGGAGGTAATAGAAAACTCAGTGAAAATTATCAATAAGTCTAATGATTAGAGAAAGTATAGTACATTCCTCTTTTACTTAACAGCTGAGACAGTGGTGAAATAAGATAAAAGCAACAACAGAGAAGAATGATCAGAGTAAAGGAGGTCCTTACCACTGAAGGCAAATAAGAGGAGGTTATTAAATAGCATGCCCAGAGTAAGGTTTGGAAGATGTGTATTTCTGTGGTAAATATCAAGTTTGAGTATTAGGAAAATATCTTCCTTGAGAAAGGTTTCTACCATAATGGACTTCATCCTCCTTCAATCAAAAGGGGAAACCACAGTAGTAGGAAGATCATAGGACTAGATAAAGAATAATTTTGCCTCAAGAGTGATGAATGACCAAAAATGAAATGTAATTTCGTGACAGAGGCTACACAATGATTTCTAATAAAGAACACTGTTTTTACTGGTAGCTAATTGCTCGCTTGATATTTCTAAGTATGAGAAACTACAGAAATTAAAGAGAAAGAGCAAGATCTAAAATGCAATTATATGCAAATAGGATTGAGAAATGAGTTCAACTTTAGTCTTCCAGAAATTGTCTTCATGCATGCCACAGAAAGAATTATGAAGATATAAATACAAATGCAACCTCATATATTTACTAGCTATGTGAATGATCATGTTTCCTCATTTCTAAAATGAAGATAATAATAGGATAGTCAAATTTGCCAGGTTTGAAGATAAAATGAGGTACTATTTGTAAATTTTTTGCCAACCTTTAAACACTATCATGGTTGTTATTTGTTGTTGTCCTCATTGTCATCACCATCATCTTCATTCCTATAGCCCATCATCATCATCATTCCTATAGCCCATGATTTGAAGAATGGAATTCAGAATAGACAAGAAATAGAAAGAAATGGTGAATACAAGATAAAGGAAACAAGTCTCAAAAAGGGCATTGTGAAAAAAAAAGTTCCCTAAAATTAAAAATCAGCCTTTTAGTGGGTAGGTTGATGGTGCTGAAGAATTATTTTGAATCATACATATTTGGGGTTAAAAGAGGGGAAGAAAGATAAGGAAAATTAATCTAATAATTTAATTAAAGTTAAACAATTTTAGATACAGAAAATAAAAGTGTGATGGGGTAGGAGTTGACTTGTGGGGATAGAAATCATTAAAGAATTTATCAGAGATTCAAAATGCTGACTTTGAGAAAGTGGATAAAAATCAAATGTATATGAACTGAAGCAGAAATGCACTGTATACAAAATAAGAGCATTAGTGTAAGATGATATACTGTGGGGGCAGCTAGATGGCACAGTGGATAGAGCACCGGCCCTGGATTCAGGAGTACCTGAGTTCAAATCCGGCCTCAGACACTTAACACTTACTAGCTGTGTGACCCTGGGCAAGTCACTTAACCCCAATTGCCTCACCAAAAAAAAAAAAAAAAAAGAATAAAAAAAAAAAAGATGATATACTGTGAAGCACGTGGTTATCTTCACAAGGTAATGATCCAATATAAATCTGAAGTAATTATGAAAATTGCAGTCCATCTACAGAGAAAGAACTAATGGTATCTGAAAACAGACTGAAACACATTTTTTTTTTTACAATTCCTTAATCTGAAGTTTTGTTTTTAATCTGTTTTTGCTCACAACCTAGATAATGTAGAATTGTTTTCCATGACTACTCATGTATAATTTATGTTGAATTGTTTGAGTTCTTGGTGTGGGGATGGGAGGGGAGGGAGGAAGAGATGTTGAAACACAAAGTTTAAAAAAATTGTTGTCAAAATTTGCTTTTACATGTAATTTGGAAAATAAAAGTCTAAAAACATTTAAAAAATTTTTAAAAATCAAAGGTATAGTAAGATAGATAGGTAAGCAAGTAAGCAAGTAGGAAATCATTTACACACATGCCAATAAACAAACAAATGAATGAAGAAAGGAATGAATGTAATCTATGTAAAGAGCAATGTATAGCTAAATATAAGTCTATATAGATAAATCTATCTATTGATAGATTGATCAAACTATCTAGAGTTCTTTAGTTGTTTTAGTCATATCTGACTCTTTCTGATCCCATTTGGTATTTTCTTGGCAAAGATAGTAAGGTGGTTTGCTATCTCCTTCTCCAGTTCATTTGGTTAGATATCAAAGATACCAAAGTCATCCACTACATTTTGGGCCATTACCTGTTTTCCTGACTTTTGTGTTGGCGTGGACTTTGATGACTCTAGAAGAGAGAGTGAGGATGATGACTTTGCACAACTCTGCCTCACATAAATGAGCAAACATCACGACAATACCCAATGATGCCATTGGTCCTGTTCAAAAATGAAGGACCAACAACAACTGATGAGAAACTGTGACAAACTGGATTAAGGGACTTGCCCAGAATCATATTTGAGCTCAAGTAGATGAATCCTCCTTAATTGAGACCTGGCACTGTATCCACCACCACCTAGCTTCTATATATGAAAGGAAAGAGACAGAAATAGTGACACAGAGACAGAAAGAGACAACAAGAGAAAAAAGAGATGGAGAGAGGAGGAGAAGAAGAAGAAGAAGAAGAAGAAGAAGAAGAAGGAGAAGAAGAAGAAGAAGAAGGAGGAGGAGGAGGAGGAGGAGGAGGAAATGACTATTTATCATAACTTTAAATGGATGAAGCAAGTTAATTAAAGGGAGAAGAATGGCAGATCGGGTAGGAAAATAAAAGACAACCGTATCTTGTATAAAGGAGTATAAAGAATGAAAAAGAGATTCGAAGAAATTTACTACATTAAGTTAATTCCCCAAAATTATGAGTCATAATCATTTTTGGGAAAAAAAGTAAAAATTACAGCTATCTGGATATCTGTAAGATAGCTAGATAGTTACATAGATAGTCACAGACAGACATGATAGGCATTAATGTGAGCAACAATAGAAAAGTTCAAAACTCAATGAAGAGAATCATGACACTCTCATTAATATTTATGTGAAAGAAAATTATTAAAAATGAGGCAAATGATCCAAACTTTTAGTATAAAGCTAAATGTATATTCAGATTAGACATTTATATGTCTGAAAATGTATTTTAACAAAATAAAATGAGAGATTATGAGTATATTTAATATAAAATTCAATAACAAAAAAGTACCAAATGGACTCAAAATAATCACAAAATAAAAAAGAGAAATTGATAAAAATTTAAAATAAAAATAGTATAATAACAATACTGCAAAAAGCATATAAAATGTATTTTATTATATTGAATAAAGTGCTTTTTCCAAAATCAACGATAACAAAATTAGGATCTTATAGTTTCTACATCTTACAATTGATTGAGAAATAATAAAGATATGCACTCTTGTTAAATTTTACTTGAAGAAAATCTTGAATATTCCTTAATAATACCCATATCATATATAGCCTATATTCATGGTTGGAAAAGTATAAAAGACAAAACATACTTCTAGGTTACCAATTATTATTGTTACTTTCATCAGTTTCTTTCAGTATTAGTAATAAGGCTTGAGTTGTTGTGTTTTTTATCATACTTTTGGTATCTTACCTTCATTTAGATACTTTATATATTGATTATTCAATGACCTCAAAGCTATATAACTTCCAGGATGATTATTCTTGATATACACTTGGTACAATCAAGCTGGGTTTTTTTCTTATTTTGGTTTTAAAGAGAACTAAAGAGGTCAATTTCTATCTCACCTGAACTATGATGTTAGGTTATTGGTGTGGTTGTTTTATAGTACTGGATAGAGAAAAAAAATTCTTAAAATTATTTTTAAAAATATTTTTAATTTTTCCCCAGTCTTCCTTTTATTTTCATCCTAGAATGCTTTAGAGATGAATTACCTCATTGACATCCTGCCAAGATTTCTTTAATATGGTTTTACTCTTTATTTTACTCTGTTATTCATGAGATGATATTGCTTGTAACTATCTATCATCCTTCATAAGAATTTTTAAAAACAAATTTACATTCTAACTCAGTGTTACTTTTGGCAGTAATTTCTCTCTATTTGCCAAATAAAGCAGATATTTGTTACTTAAGATACTTTCTTGATTATTTTAGACCCCCCCCCTTTTTTTTTAACAATTCACTTACTTTGATTAAATCTCTAGATGAAATTATTATAGTAGGTGTGAATGTCATTTCTGTTTTCCATTTCCTTTTATGGTTTTTAGTTACTTTTTAAACTGCTTCCTGGTTGAGATGGCTCAATTTAATGTCATACATTAAAAAAAAGAATTATTATTCCTTATGTTATTTTTATTAGTGTTAATCTTAGCTATATCAAGTTGATGATCTGACCACACAGACAACTAACACAGTGACAACTAAGTAGCAAGTTTTCTTTTTTCCTGTCCATTAAAATATAATCTATTTCCTTCTTTATGATGATCATTATGCCCAGTACTTATAATTTCTTTCAAGTGTTCAAGATACAGATACATGAAGCATCTATGTAATATAGAAGAGTTTAACCTTTTTCATTCCTTCTTCTTGAATCATACTTTCTCACGCATCCCTCCCTATCCTCATATTTTCTGACTTTTGCTTTGAAGTTATCAAGTATCATGGAATATGTTGATTTGTAGAGTTTTATCAATGTTTTCATCCTTAGCAAACAATATCTGTCCATAATCTGCAATTTTCATATTAATCTTTTTTGGAAATACTTCTCATTGATAATATCACTAATATCAATCATCAGTGAAATTAATACTTAGGAAATAAGATAATTTTAAAATAAGGTATCTTGATGTCTCTGGCTACAAAAAAATGTCCACATATTGGTTGTTGAAAAATACGTCAAATTTAATGAATCAATGGTCAAAATAAAGTTTATAGATGGCCTAGAAATAGTGTGAATTGTTAGCCCTCTGTCCCTTTTCTGTCATCAGAGAACTGTCCCTTCAGAATCTGAAAAGGTATGCATAGAATTGAAGGACTTCAACAAAAATGTTTTTCTTTGTTTCGAGTTGCTATATCCAAAAAGTATATAAGCCAGCATCCTTGTGACGTGCCATTCTGGAGCTAACTAAATAATCATTTAAAAGGAAATGCAATAAGTCACCAGGGCATATTCAGAATCTTTACAGTATAGTAGATCTTGACAAAACTCACTTTTCTCTGGAAATGCTTACAAAAAGGCAACCAAGAATTCCCATAAATGGGGCATCGGTTTGGCACATTGTAGATAACTATATCTGATGATTTTTGCTGATTTTTTTCAGGGAAGGTCACAAGGGGGAATCAGTTAAAGGTGATAAAATGACTGATTTTTTTTTAAAAGTAAAATTCAAAATATGAAAATATGGGAAAGTCAAGATAATAAATAAAAATAAAGTGAAAGCAATACATTATTATAACTTATCTTTTTTGTTTGTTTTGTGGGGCAATGAGGGTTAAGTGACTTGCTCAGGGTCATGCAGCTAGTAAGAGTAAAGTGTCTGAGGCAAGATATGAACTCAGTTTCTCATGAATCCAGGGCCAGTACTTTTTCCACTGTACCACTTAGCTGCCCCATATAACTTATCTTAAGAGTTTACTGTGAGGGGGGGCGGAGCCAAGATGGCGGAGAGGAAGTAGCAAGCTGCCTGAGCTCTCCTTCTGTTCCCTCAAAATGAACATTAAATCAAGCCTCTGGACAGATTCTGAAACTACAGAACCTGCAAAGAGACAGAGAGACACAGTCCTCCAACCAGAGATAATTTAGAAGACTTCAGGAAAAGGTCAGTCTGACTCGGGCAAAAGGGAGGCCCAGCGCAGGGCAGCAACCCAGCGCCGAGGGGGTCGGGGCAAGTCAGCAGGAGCTGCGGGCCACAGCCGAACAACTGAGGCTCCCGGAACCTGGTTCAAAAATCTGGTGGCCAAGAAGGACAGTGGAAAAACCTACCTGCACCGGCCGAGAGGGCCACTAACGGCGGAAGGAGACGCCGGGGTCTGGCGCCTGGCTGGCCAAGCACAATCAGATAGGAAGTGCAGGGCGGGGGATCTCCACACACCATAAAGGCCTCAGAGTAAAAGCCCGGTCACACAGCACCTATACACCTGCACAAGAATCCCAAAACAGGGACCCTGGTGCCCCCAGAGCAGACCTCAACTTAAAGAATAAATAAATAAGCTGCAATAATGAGTAAGAAGCAAAAAAGAGCCCTCTCCATTGAGAGCTTCTGTATCAATAGGGAAGAAGCCAACACAAACTCAGATGAGGACAATAGCCTCAAATTGTCTACATCTGAAGCCTCACAAGGGAAGGTAAATTGGTCACAAGAACAAAAAGCCTTCCTGGAAGAGCTCAAAAAGGATTTTAAAAATCAATTGCAAGAGGTAGAAGAAAAAATGGGGAGAGAAATGAAAGCAAAACAAAAAAACTATGAAAAAAGAATCAGCAGCTTGGAAAAGGAAGCTGAAGAAAACAAAGCCTTAAAAAAATTCGTTTGGCCAAATGGAAAAAAAGCTGCATAATCTCACTGAAGAAAACAATACCTTAAAAAATTCACTTAGCCAAATGGAAAAAAAAGGTGCATAATCTCACTGAAGAAAACAATGCCTTAAAAATTAAAGTGGCTCAGTTGGAAGATAAGGAATCCATAAGACACCAAGAATCAGTCAAGCAGAATAAAAAAAATGAAAAAATAGAAGAAAATGTGAAATACCTCATTGGAAAGACAACTGATCTGGAAAACAGATCGAGGAGAGACAGTTTGAGAATCCTTGGACTGCCTGAAAGCCATGACCAGAAAAAGAATCTAGACACCATATTCCAGGAAATTATTAAGGAGAACTGCCCTGATATCATAGAATCAGAGGATAAAATCATCATTGAAAGAATCCACTGATCACCTCCTGAAAGAGACCCCAAAAGGACAACTCCAAGGAATATTGTAGCCAAATTCCAGAATTATCAGGTGAAGGAGAAAATACTCCAAGCAGCCAGAAAGAAGCAATTTAAATATCATGGAGCCACAGTCAGGATTGCTCAGGACCTGGCAGCTTCAACATTAAAGGACCGCAAGGCTTGGAATATGATATTCCGGAAGGCAAAGGAGCTTGGATTGCAGCCGAGAATCTATTACCCAGCAAAAATGTGCATTTTCTTTCAGGAGAAAAGATGGACATTTAATGACATTGGGGACTTTCAATCTTTCCTGGTGAAAAGACCAGAACGGAATAGAAAATTTGATCTCAACATACAAGACTTAAGAGAAGTTTAAAAAGGTAAGCAGAGGGGAAAAAAAAAAAAAGTTACCCTATTAGGTTAAACTGTTTATATCCCTACACAGGAAGATAATACTCATAACTCTTAAGAACTGTAAATGTATTTGGGCAGAGAGAAGGACTTTATATAGAGGGTATAAATATAAATTGTCTTTTATGTGATGATACAAAAGAATTAAGGGGATAAAAAGTGAGTCTATGGGGAGGAGAGGAAAGGGGAGGTGGAATGGGATGAATTATATCATATGAAGAGGTGGAAAAAAACCTATTACAATAGAGGGAAAGAAAGGAGGGGGGAACATGGTTTCAACCCTATTCTCATTAGATTTGACTCAAAGAGGGAATAACATATACATTCATTGGGATAAAGAAACTTAACTCATTCTTTAGGGAAACAAAAGGGGAAGGGAAAGGGGGGGACTGATAGAAGGGAGGACAAAAGCAAGGGAGAAAAGGGTAAAGAAAAGAGAGGGGGGTGATAAAAAGGGAGGGCAGATCGGGGGAGGCAGGGGTAAGAAGTAAAACGTCGGTGAGGAGGAATAGGGTGAAAGAAGGGGGGAAAAGTACAAAGGGGGTAAATAGAATGGAGGGGAATAGACAGTCAGTAATAATAACTGCGAATGTGAATGGGATGAACTCTGCTATAAAACGGAAGCGAATTGCAGAGTGGATTAAAAACCAGAACCCTACAATATGCTGTTTACAAGAAACACATTTGAAGCAGAGAGATACACACAGAGTAAAGGTAAAAGGCTGGAGCAGAATATATTATGCCTCAGCTAAAGTAAAAAAGGCAGGGGTAGCAATCCTTATCTCAGACAAAGTGCAGGCAAAAATAGATCTCATTAAAAGAGATAAGGAAGGAAATTACATCTTACTTAAAGGTACTATAGATAATGAAGTAATATCAATATTAAATATGTATGCGCCAAGTGGTATAGCATCCAAGTTCTTAGAGGAGAAGTTAAATGAGTTACAAGAGGAATTAGATAGTAATACTATACTAGTGGGGGATCTGAATCTCCCCCTCTCAGAATTAGATACATCTAGCCAAAAAATAAATAAGAAAGAAGTGAAAGAGGTGAATAGATTACTAGAAAAGTTAGACATGATAGATGTCTGGAGAAAATTGAATGGGGATAGAAAGGAAGATACCTTTTTCTCAGCAGTACATGGCACATTTTCAAAAATTGACCATGTATTAGGGCACAAAAACATCATAGTCAAATATAGAAAGGCAGAAATAGTAAATGCATCCTTCTCAGATCATGATGCAATAAAAATTACATGTAAGAAAAAGCCAGGGAAAAGTAGAATGAAAATCAATTGGAAACTAAATAATTTCATTCTAAAGAATGAATGGGCCAAACAAGAAATCATAGAAACAATCAATAACTTTATCCAAGAGAATGACAATAATGAGACAACATACAAAAATCTATGGGATGCAGCCAAAGCAGTGCTTAGGGGAAAATTTATAGCTCTAAATGCTTACATGAATAAAAAAGAGAAAGAGGAGATTAATGAATTGGGCATGCAACTTAAAAAGCTAGAAAAAGAACAAATTAGAAATCCCCAATTAGACACTAAATTAGAGATCCTGAAAATTAAAGGAGAAATTAATAAGATTGAAAGCAAAAAAACTATAGAATTAATCAATAAAACTAAGAGCTGGTTTTATGAAAAAACCAATAAAATACATAAAATATTGGTTAATTTGATTAAAAAAAGGAAAGAAGAAAATCAAATTACCAGTATCAAAAATGAAAAGGGTGATGTTACCACCAATGAAGTGGAAATCAAATCAATAATTAGGAATTATTTTGCCCAACTGTATGCCAATAAATTTGACAATCTAAATGAAATGGATGAATACTTACAAAAATACAAACTGCCCAGGTTAACTGAAGAGGAAATAAAATTCTTAAATAAACCCATATTAGAAAAAGAAATTGAACAAGCTATTAATGAACTCCCTAAGAAAAAATCCCCAGGGCCAGATGGGCTTACGGGTGAATTTTACCAAACATTTAAAGAACAATTAATTCCAATATTATACAAATTATTTGGAAAAATAGGTGAAGAAGGAGTTCTACCAAATTCATTTTATGACACAAATATGGTGGTGATACCAAAACCAGGCAAAGCAAAAACAGAGAAAGAAAATTATAGACCAATTTCCCTAATGAATATTGATGCTAAAATCTTAAATAAGATATTAGCATGGAGATTACAGCAAGTGATCACCAGGATAATACACTATGACCAGGTGGGATTTATACCATGAATGCAGGGCTGGTTCAACATTAGGAAAACTATTAACATAATCAACCACATTAATAAGAAAACCAACCAAAATCATATGATTATCTCAATAGATGCAGAGAAAGCTTTTGACAAAGTACAGCACCCATTCCTAATAAAAACACTAGAGAGTTTAGGAATAGGAGGAGCTTTCCTTAGAATAATAAACAGTATCTACCTAAAGCCATCAGCAAGTATTATATGCAATGGAGATAAATTAGAGGCCTTCCCAATAAGATCAGGGGTTAAACAGGGATGTCCATTATCACCCCTATTATTTAATATTGTTCTAGAAATGTTAGCTTTAGCAATCAGAGAAGAGAAAGGAATTAAAGGAATTAGAATAGGCAAGGAGGAAACAAAACTATCACTCTTTGCAGATGATATGATGGTATACTTTAGGAATCCTTGAGAATCAAGTCAAAAATTACTTGAAACAATTAACAACTTTGGCAAAATAGCAGGATATAAAATAAATCCACATAAATCATCAGCATTTCTATACATGACCAACAAAGTCCAGCAGCAAGAGAAAGAAAGAGAAATTCCATTTAAAGTAACAGTAGATAATATAAAATACTTGGGAGTCTACTTGCCAAGACAAACCCAGGAACTCTATGAACACAACTACCAAACACTCTTCACACAAATCAAATCAGATCTAAATAATTGGAAAGATATCAATTGCTCATGGATAGGCAGAGCTAATATAGTAAAAATGCCAATACTGCCTAAATTAATTTACTTATTCAGTGCCATACCAATCAGACTACCTAAAAATTATTTTATACAGCTAGAAAAAATAATAACAAAATTCATCTGGAAAAACAAAAAATCAAGAATATCCAGGGAAATAATGAAAAAAAATTCACAGGAAGGTGGGTTAGCGGTACCAAACCTGGAGCTTTACTATAAAGCGGCAGTCATCAAAACTATCTGGTACTGGCTCAAAAATAGAGTGGTAGATCAATGGAATAGGCTAGGCTCAGGAAATGCAGTAGTAAATGACACTAGTAATGTAGTGTTTGATAAACCCAAAGACTCCAGCTTCTGGGATAGGAACTCAGTGTTTGACAAAAACTGCTGGGAAAACTGGAAGATAGTATGGCAGAAATTAGGCATAGACCAACATCTTACACCTTATACTAAAATAAGGTCAAAATGGATACATGATTTAGACATAAGAGGTGATACCATAGGTAAATTAGGAGAGAAAGGAATAGTGTACCTATCAGATCTTTGGAAAGGAAAACAGTTTTTGACCAAACAAGAGATAGAGTATATTATAAAATGCAAAATGGATGATTTTGATTATATTAAATTAAAAAATTTTTGTACAAACAGAAGCAATGCATCCAAAATTGGAAGGGAGGCAGAAAGCTGGGAAACAATTTTTGAGGCCAGTGCTTCTGATAAAGGCCTCATCTCTAAAATATATAGGGAATTAAATCAAATTTATAAGAATCCAAGTCATTCCCCAATTGAGAAATGGTCAAAGGATATGAACAGGCAGTTTTCTGATGAAGAAACCAAAGCTATCTATTCCCATATGAAAAAATGCTCTAAATCTCTAATGATTAGAGAGATGCAAATTAAAACAACTCTGAGGTACCACCTGACACCTATCAGATTGGCTAAAATGACAAAAAAGGAAGATAATAAATGTTGGAGAGGCTGTGGGAAATTTGGAACACTAATGCATTGTTGGTGGAGCTGTGAGCTGATCCAACCATTCTGGAGAGCAATTTGGAATTATGCCCAAAGGACGATAAAGCTGTGCATACCCTTTGACCCAGCAATCCCACTTTTAGGTCTTTTGTCCAAAGAAATCATGGAAGGGGGAAAGGGTCCCACATGTACAAAAATATTTATAGCTGCTCTTTACGTGGTAGCAAGGAATTGGAAGTTGAGAGGGTGCCCATCAATTGGGAAATGGCTGGACAAGTTGTGGTATATGAATACAATGGAATACTATTGTGCTGTAAGAAATGATGAGCAGGAAGAGTTTAGAGAAACCTGGAGGGTCTTACGTGAGCTGATGATGAGTGAGATGAGCAGAACCAGAAGAACATTGTACACAGTATCATCAACATTGAGTGTTGACCTACTGTGATGGACTATATTCTTCTCACCAATGCAATGGTACAGAAGAGTTCCAGGGAACTCATGATAGAAGAGGATCTCCAACAACAAGAAAAAAAAAGAAAGAAAGAACTGTGGAGTAGAGATGCTGATTGAACCATATTATTTCTTTTGTTTTGGGTGCTGTTGTTTTTTTTTTTCTATTTTGAGGTTTTGCATCACTGCTCTGATTCTTTCTCTTGTAACAGGATTAATGCAGAAATAGGATTAATGTTATTATGTGTATATATATATATATGTGTGTGTGTATATATATATATATATGTATATGTATAGAGATATATAGATATAACCTATATCAGATTACCTGCTGTCTAGGGGAGGGGGGGAGGGAGGGGAGGGAGGGAGAAAAATCTGAAATTGTAAAGCATGTATAAACAAAAGTTGAGAACTATCTTTATATGTAACGGAAAAAATTAAATACCTCATACATTAAAAAAAAAAAAGAGTTTACTGTGTAATGTAGGGATAGTATAGTATAATACCTTGAGGGTATAAATAGGATGAGGTGAAGGGTTTTTTTGCTCATTTTTCTTTTTTGTGTGTGTATAAAAATGTAGGAGATCTGGCCATGTTTGTGGGTAGGGAGGTGTTTCCAAAGGAAAAGTTAAAAATTAGGGAAAGATAACTCTGAAGTTATATATTATACCTATGTGACTGGCAAAGCTGACAAAAAAGTAAAATGACAAATGTTGGAGGGTCTCTTGGAAAACACAGCCACGAATGACAAAGCTGTGAATTGCAACAGTTATTCTAAAAAGTTATTTGTCATTATGCCCCAAATAGCATTAAACTATGTATAAGCTAAACCAGAGACAACATTGCTTGATTTATGCCACAGAAAATGAGAGAGAGAGAGAGAGAGAGAGAGAGAGAGAGAGAGAGAGAGAGAGAGAGAGAGGACTCATATATGCAAAAACGATGGTTATCCCAGCTCTTTTTTCTTCTAGAAAATAATTATAAAGTAAGCAGAATTGAGGAACAGCTGAATAAGTTATGGTCATGTATATGGTGTGATAGTATTATGCTGCAAGAAATGATAAAGGATATAGTATCAGAAAAACCTGAGACTTGTATAAACTGATATATGTTAAAAATTAGTAGATCTGGGAGAAAAATACATATAGTCATAAGAATATTATAAGGTAAAACTTTAAAAGACTTAGGAACTCTGATCAACACTATAACCAACCACAGTTTCAGAGGACTCAATGTGAAATATGCTACCTATCTTTTGATTGACAGGTGAAAGACTCAACATGCATGTTGATAATTATATGCACATATATGTGTATGTATGTACATAATGTGGTCAATGTGAGAATTTCTTTTGCTTGGTTATACATATTTCTATCAAGGTTTTTTTTTTTCTTCTTTTATCAGTTGGGGAAAATGGGGAGAGAGTGCATACCTGAACTTAAAATAAAATATAATTTTAAAAAAGAAAATTGGGTAAAAAAGAGAAGATCAAAGAGGAAAAACCTATTATAAGAGATAGTAGAGTTTGGGATCAATGTAATAACTACAGGTATTGCCAAAATATACCAACTCCTTACTCTAAGTTTCCAGTGAAAGAGGAGAGTATAAGGAATAACACTAGTGAATTAAAGTATAAAATTGAGCAGAAGAGGAAAAATCTAATTCTGTAGTTATGATTGAGGATAGCAGTGATTTTTTAGGCAATATATGTGTATATGCATGCATATATATATATATATATATGTATATAACACTATTTCCCTAAATAATCACTCCCTGAATGTACTTGTCATATACTTTGAATTAGGAACATTGTATATACATAATAGCATTAAGAACTCATGTGTCATATGAAGTAGTATATACTCATATTTAATTATGATATTACTTTTTTATTCAAAAAGCCTTTTTATATAGAAAGGAAATTTAACACTATAAAAATAATGTATACTTAATTACCATAATGGAAAACTAATTTATTACAAGTGCCTGGCATTTAATATGCGTTATTCCTCTTGGTATCAGCTTCAAGTACTTAAAATAAAAACAACTTCTAACTATAACCATCATTTGGTTCAAAACATCTCCCATGCCTGTATTATTGTCCCTTCCATTATCCCAAACTATCAAATTCCATGGCATCCTTCAATGCCTAATTCTACTGTTGTCTCTTTATTATATCTTTCTAAAATCCAGACAAATTATGTCTATGGAATATTTCCATTTTACCATTGTAGTAACTATTAAAAATTAAGGTCAGTGAAGCATGATCTAATAATAATATTGATTTGATTATTGTTATTATTATTGACCCCTTGTCAAAGATGTTACAGAGCTGATTCTTGTTTAAATCCAAATTGAACTACATGGCTTTTGAAATTCTATGATTTTAGCATTTACATTACTAGGAAGAGTGGTCTTCAATAGAGCCCATATCCAAAGGATATAGCCAAGCAAACAATGATTTTCAAAATAAAATGCTCAGGTACTAACTGGCCTTGTATTTTGAGGGTATAAAATAACCAATAATTTTATATCCAAAGCCTCCCAAATCATCCACACAATTGGTCACATAAGAAATACTTTACTTGAGTTAAATCAAAACACTGAAGCTCAAATATTTTAATTTGATCATTTAAGCAAAATTCAGGTAATTCAAGAAAATTATCAGTTTAACAGATTTTGTTTCCCATTGATGGCAATAATTATTTCAGAGGATAGAGAGATACATGGGTTTTATACAAAAATGGCTTTGTGATATTGCACTGACCTCTCTACATATGGAATGGTTCTCTAGGACAAGGAAATGCTTAGTTTGTCAGGTGAAAATATTGAGTCAATTTATTTCTTCAGAAGACAAGTATCTCAATCTTCCAGCCTGAAACTGATAATGTAATCCCTTCTCTCAGGATGAAGCCCCATAAAATGACAAAACAATATTTTATACCATTGACTCAGTTATGGAAATACTGAATTTCAGACATATTCTTGAATTACTACTATGAAAACAGAAGACATTAAAACTAATTGTGATGGGAAATGTTATTAAAACTGATACTTTCTGACAAAGAGAGACAGAGACAGACAGAGGCAGACAGAGAGACAGAGAAACAAGGACTGAAACAGAAAGACAGAGACAGAGATAATAGAGAGACAGAGACAGAAACAGAGAGGGGAGAAATGGAGACAGAGACACAGAGAATGACAGAAGCAGAGACAGAAATAAAGGCAATAGTCTAAGACAGAAACAGAAAGGAGAGAATTGGAGACAGAGACACAGAGAGAAAGATTAAAATAGGAAGAGACACAGAGAGTAAAGACAAAGAGAACAAGAAAATAATGTCAACTATCCATCATTTAAAACCATATTTTAAGGATTCATGAAAATCTTGACACTTACAAAAAATTTTCACTTTACCAATATCATATCATTGCAGACATCGTAATGAAAATAAATTGTGTCAGTGAAGGCTCAATTCACATAGGTTGGATTTTGTTTTCTCTTTAAAGTGTTTCTGTATGAGGTCTGTACTGCCTTAGTGAGTAGCTTGCATTACTTTGTCTATACAACAGTTGAATACTTGAATAAAGAAATTTTCCATCCATTTTATTTTTTTTTAATTGGCAAGAGCTACAACCAAGAAATAATCATGTTCATGACAGGTGATCTTTAAAAACATTTTCCAAGGCTATTCTGTTTCCAGCAAAATCTTTTCACATTTCATCAATAGCCATTCCTGTTTTCTGGTTCAGAGCACTGCATTCTCAGCTTGTATGGTTGATCTGACCTGAGCTCTCCTGGACAAAAATAAGTGATAATCCTGTGAAACCCAACTTTGCATTTACTTCTGCATCTTCAGTTTATCAGGGACAATGTTGGATCCTGAAACCTGCAGATGGAGGACAAGATGCTACTAAAGAAGAAAAGTAATAAGAATTTGACTCAAGCTTGTTTTTCTGTTAACCCAGCATGTGAGATGTTTTTGGGCGAAGTTCATATGTGATGAGAACTGGAGTTCACACCAAGTGATTTGATAAACAAAATAAAGCAAAAGCCTAGGCCATTTTTGAAAAATTGTCAGCTTTTAAGGACTTGAAATGAAGTTTTCATGAACCTTTTAATGATATTGATTGTATTTCAGAATATCTCACAATATTTAACATTCTCTCTCTGTAGCTTCCCCTAACCATACTTTGTATTGACATGAAATGAAAACAAATTCTGTCAATAAATGATACTAATTTAAAAGCTATATTTTTCATGTTAATGAAAAACCAGGAATCATTCACCTGCAAAAAGCACATGTGCTTCTTTTTTTCCTCCAACCCTAAAGACAAATAGATTCACATTTCTGACATTTCTGAAATACACACATACATATTTTTTTGAGATTAAAACATTGAAAAAGATGATGAAAAGAAAAAAAATGGAAGAAAAGAGAGGAGCTATGGAAAGTACTTTAGAATGCATTTTTATTGTTCAGCTGTGTTAATCATGTATAATTCTTTGTGATCTCATTTGGGATTTTCTTGGCAAAGATACTGGAGTGGTTTGCCATTTCCTTCTCTAGCTCATTTTATCTGTGAGAAACTGAGGCAGAGTAAAGTGACTTGCCCAGGGTCACACAGATAGTAAATTTTTGAGGCCAGATTTGTACTTAGGTCTTCCTGACTCCAGACCCAGGTGCACCACCTAGATTTCCTTAAAATAGCACACAATTGGTAAAAAATGAAGAAATAAATTAAAGTGTTTTATAAAAGAAGTGGAATATTATTCCATCTGAAATCTTAAGTGACTGTTAGCATTATACCCATTAACAATTAAATTAATTTATTTATTAACAATTTCTTTTTTAAAAAATTCCCAGAGATCCTTGGAAAGCATGAGGATTTTAGAAAATGCCTGAGGTAAGTGCACACCAACAAAACCCTAAAAAGCTATTTGAACAATTGCATTGCTAAGTTTACTTTTTTTTTTGCGAGGTAATTGGGGTTAATTGACTTGTCCAGGGTCACACAGCTAGTAAGTGTTAAGCTTCTGAGGTCAGATTCAAACTCAGGTCCTTCTCAGTCCAGGGTCTGTGCTCTATCCACTGTGACACCTAGCTGCCCTGCTCAGTTTACTTTTTGTTTAACCATCACCTAACCAAAATTATGATTTGTGATATTACTTTTATGTTTCATTCATTCAGTTATTCATTTTGTGAGAAAATTATTAATAATAGTGTGTTTTGGGGTTTCGTGAGAGCCAGAGAGCCTAGACAGACATTTATTAGCATCAGCCGAGAGTCAGGAGAATTTCAAAGAAAATGTGGTTGGACCTTGGACTGTGAATAGGGATTAAAACCATACCTACCTGAAGGCTTTTTCCCCTTGTAGGGCTCCATACTCTGACATCAGCTGGACCACCCTCAAATCCAGTAAAGCAATAGATTTGAATGATGCTAGCCAATTAGCTTTGACCAATGTAAGGGTGGGTTCTTCTCCTGCCCACAATAAGGTTACACAGTGACTAGCTCTCTTGGCCCAGGAACTTGGAGAGAGCAGACCCAGCCCATTTTCTCTCTCCTCCTTTAGATCCTAGCTAGGCTTTCCTAACTTTCAGAGTCACGTGCACTCTCTTTAATAATATTTCATATGCTTTAATAAATCCTTAATGCCCCAAACTGGTGCAGTAGCCTCTAATTTCTAAATAACAAATATATGATAAAACCCAGTTACATTTCCTAAACTTGGGACAATTATAGGGGAACCACATTTAATTTTCTTCATCACCATTTAAACTCACTAAGCCATTTATTTATTTGTTTGTTTGTTTTGTTTGTTTATTTTGCGTGAGGCAATGAGGGTTAAGTGACTTGCCCAGGGTCACACAGCTAGTAAGTGTCAAGTGTCTCAGGCCAGATTTGAATTCAGGGTCTCTTGAATCCGGGGCTAGTGCTTTATGCACTGCACCACCTAGCTGCCCCCTTGCCACCTAGCTGCCCCCTATTTTTAAGCCATTCATTTATTTATCACATATTGGGTAACTAGTACTTTTCTAGGTACTTTAATAATGCCAAAGGATGAGAAGAATATGTAAGAACAATATAAGAATAAATACAGGATGATCTGGTAGCCAACTTATTATCCAAACAGGGAGAATAACAGTGTAAAGGGGATAGATAAAGTTTAATTAAGGTTTCTGGAAGGAGTTGATCTTTGAACCAGGTGTTAAACAAAGGGACAGACATGAGCAATAGAGTCATGAGCAAGAGCATTTTGATAGGAATTATCAACCCTTCATGGGAAGCAATAACCTGATTGAATCAGCTGCAAGAAAATATCTGTATAGTTAAGTATTTGTGTTCAATAAGATTCATTCATTTTATAATTTAAAAATAATGAAGTTGTAATAGATTAAGAAAAAAAGAACGCTGTTCGTTGCAAAGTCAAAGTGGGATTTTATTATAGGTTACTATTAAAACATCCATGACCATGTAATAAGACAAGGAGTCTCTAAGTATTATCCAGTTGGAAATGTTCAGTTGTTTAAGTCTTCCTACTTAAGGCAGATGCTAGATTTGTGTTTAAGCACATGCTTTTACAAGAAAACTTCTCTAATGTTTGGCCATGTAACAAAAATTGACAGCAAACAGCAAATATTCCAGTTACTGACATCAGCATTAATTGGGAATCATTTTATTCTTCTGTCTTCTTTCATTTAGAAAATTGACTTGTTCCTGGCTATATCCAAGGCTTTAAGGAAGGAAGGTGAAAGTTTTACAAAATGATGTCACTTATATGATACAAAGTCAAAATTTGCCACTAAGAACAAATGTTTTGAGTCCTGAATTTGGTTTAACTAAAATATTTTTTAAAATGAGGAAGTAGAGGATGTTAATTCATTCCATTAGAATAAATGAAGCAATTTGTATATCAGTAATAATAAAATAATACTTTATATTTATGTTATTATTTTCAAATGATTAAAGCATATTCACATATATTATTTCATTTTACATTCTACATTGGGATTACTAAATCCTATTTGAAAAAAAAATGAAGTTGAAGATTGAAGATATTAACATGAGAGTGGTTGCCAAAGTATTTAACAGTTGAAATTGGTTTAGCATACAGGTCTCTTGCCTCTCCACTTTTTAGTCTTTACGTAGTCAAGAGAATTATGAGCCATAGTTTCTTTTACAGGTTTATGGTCTCACTCAAAAATGAATGAAGCAGATAAAGGAGGAAAAATGTTTAACAATCACTTTCTTAAAAAAAATTCTGAGTAGAAAGAAATGTACTTGGTCAGTAAAGTTAAGTGACACAAATCTTTCCCCAAAATCTGTTACTCTCTGGTGATCCACACCATTGTATTCTCTCCAGCCTTATATCACTAATACAAAAATCTTTCTGACCCCTACTAGCCCTCAGATTTTGTTACTTGTGAACCCTGGCTTGATCCAACATCCTATTCTATTTCTTTCCCCAGGTAGAGACTTGCTTTAGAAGCTAAATCCCCTAGCAGCTTTTCTCCTGTGGTCATGCTAATTGTTCTTGCTCACTAGCAGACATCAAGGTGGGAATCTACCAAAGGTAAGCTATTTAACAGGCACAATGTGCCATTTAGGGAAATAGAAAAAAAGAGGAAACAGGAGAGAATTCTTAAATTGTATTTGTGGAAATGTGTGTGTGTGTGTGTGAGAGAGAGAGAGAGAGAGAAAGAGAGAGAGAGAGAGTGAGAGAGTGGATTGGATGGATGGATGGAAGGAAGTATAGGTAGGTAGGTAGGTAGCTTGTTGTTCTTCTTCCTTCATTCTTGAAGAGGACCAATTATATCATGAGGGTGATGCCATGACTTGCAACTGAATTGGATTTAAGTGAAGTAGATCTGTGCCAAGTCATCAGCCTCACTCTCCCCTCCAGAATCATTGGAGTCAAGTGGCATACATAATAAATAGTGATAGCCCAGAATACAGTGAAAGATAGATAGATAGATGATAAATGATTTATAGATTGATTATAGATAGATATACCATATGTAGTATATATTCATCTAAATATATGTGTATATATATATAAATATATATTTATCTATAAAGATAGATATCTACACATAACACCAGAAAAAAAATCAAAGAAAGGTAAAAAAAAAACTGCAAATGGTGTGTAGCTCCATTTGTAGATGAAAGATACTCAATTATTATAGTTTGACTTTTATGAAATTTATGCAGCACAAATCAGTCATAACAATTAGGTTATGTCCAAACATCCAGGACTCCAAATAAATAGGGGATACCTAATGTGACTCAGACAACAGGCAATCATTGAGTATACTTATCCTTTCCTTTCATCTCCATCTTTGGTTTTTCATGACAGATTGAACATAGGGATCTATTTCTTCCAGAGAGTTATTTTATTTTCTCATTGCCCATGCAGATAGAAAACAGTAGAAGATTATGGTGTATTGGACAGATAAGTGTTGCTGCTGGTTAATGTGGCCAGATCCTGTAAAACTTTGACAGGTTAAGTAGATATTCATGTGATTTAATGGTTTTTGAAGACTATTTGCAAAGCTGCCATAAATTTGTCCTAGTGTGTGGCTTCTTTTTATGTCTGCATAATCTCATCTGAAAGATGAACAATTACTGTTCATGTATGTAGACTGTATTTAACTGCAAATGAGATTTCCATGGGTGTAGCAAATGTCCAAGATAATCATTGTTTTGGTAGAGACAGGACTGGTATCCAAGGAGCTTGGCAGCTGCTGTGGAGGAGAAGCAGGAAATTTCAGCCTCCTGTGGTGTGGCTTTCCCAGCAGGAGTTGGGCCTTGGTATAATGAGAAGGATATGGAAGGAATACCCCACTGTAAAAGATGCAATTCACATTATGCTAAATGGGCAGACTGGTCGACATAAGGAAGATTTCTCATGAGAGAAGGAATTCATGTAGGGAATGGGCTTCATTTCTTTCACCAATATACTAGGGAAAGCTGGTTTGCTACAGTGGAAGGAAGACAAGCATTTGATAATCCTCTTCACATCTAGGTTACAAATTGGCCAACTGGCCTTTGGACAACTTCTTTTCTCAATTTATTTTAACCCCATTATTTTGTTATCCTTTCTCTCTCTCTCTCTCTCTCTCTCTCTCTCTCTCTCTCTCTCTCTCCCTCCCTCCCTCCCTCCCTCCCTCCCTCCCTCCCTCCTTTTTTCCCTCTCTACCCCTCTATCTCACTCCTTCTCTGATATTAATTTCAGAATTAGAATTTAAACAATCAATCAGCAAGCATTTATTAAGCACTTGCTATGTGTTAGGAATGGTGCCAGGCATTGGGGGATACAAATACAAATTACTCAACCTACTTCATTGCTTCAACTTATAATCTGGTTGATTAAAATGTTTAATATCTCAGTGATCTATGACTTTATTACCACAGACACTCTAGTCATAAGCAAATCTCAAAGTTTCTACGATGTAGGGTCTTCAAGATTTACTAGGGATAAAAAGTTAATTAACTCGTGGCCATCCTGGGAAGAAACTAAGCATCTCTGAATTTAGGCCAGTCCTCAAACAGTCAGCATACAATTCATGACTAAGCTCACATTCCAAACATTTGGTATGCCCAAACATAATTTCTATTCTTATAGCTTAGACATCGGTAACAAGGTATTTGTATAGAGCTTTACTGGGGCAGCTTTTATTAAAATGGACCAACAATCATCTTATTTTATAGAGATATTTTTCAATACTATTACTAGAATCTTCTAAAATAGGCCAGATAGGAGCAGCTAGATGGTGTAGTGTATAGAGCACTGGCCCTGGAGTCAGGAGGACCTGAGTTCAAATCTAGTCTCCGACATTTAACACTTACTAGCCGTGTGACCCTGGGCAAGTCACTTAACCCCAGTTGCCTCACCAAAAAATAACAAACAAAATAAAATAGGCCATATTTATTAATTCAATCCACTTCTTTTTCTGATATAAAGCTTCCCTCACTTCCCCTCACCCAATTTTAACACTAGAAGGACCAGGTTCATCAAGTAACACAAAAAAGGTTATTATAATTTTACTTTGAAATTTACATTTTTATCTCATCAATATTTTCTTTGATTTATGGATAAAAAAATTTATAGTAACTTGATGCTGTTTGGAATTTCAAGATATTTTAAGTTCTGTTTTCTCATCAATTCTCTCCCATCCCTAATAGGATGTAAGCTCCTTGAGGATAGAGGCTATTTTGGTTTTATATATGTAGTTCTGACACTTAACATTATGCCTAACAGCAAGTAGGTGCTTACTAACTGCTTGTTAAATATGTCCTCACTTCAACTTTCTGACCTGGAATTTTTATATCCATTTCACAAGGCATAGAAACTGTGGTTTAAAGAAGTTGTGTCATAAACATTGACACAGGTAAAAAAGTGATTGAATGTGATGTTTTATCCAGAGATCATTCCTCTTTGATACACTATGGTGGAAACCGAGGATAGTGTAGGGAGGATAGGGAATGAAATTAGAAGTGATACATGAACTGATGATGAGTGAAGTGAGCAGAACCTGGAGAACATTGTACACCGTAATAGCCATAATGCATGATGTTCAACTGTGACAAAATTACATCTTTTTCAGCAATACAATGATCCAAGATGATTTCAAAAGATTCATAATAGAAAATGCTCTCCACATGCAGAAAAAGAACTATGGAGTCTGAATGCATACCAAAACATACTATTTTCACTTTCTTTGTTGTTGTTTCTTTTTTTCCCTTTCTTATTGTTTTTATCTTTTGTTCTGATTCTTATTTCACGACATGAGTAATGTGGAAAGTAGAAGTAATTGCAGAAAACACATATATATGTATATAGAAGAGGCTTCAGAAAGCTTCCCTTTTCCAAGGCTAGAAAGAATGTTTGCCTGTAGTCAGAAGCAGTTTACCTCTGCCAATCTAAATTGTGCCATCCTGGATTCCTCCTAATTTCTCATTGTTTGTTAAGAATGTCCTAAAAAAAGACAGCCCAACATTGTACATCTTGGAATGCATAATGCATCATGACAAAATTATCTTGGCTTATCACTAATTGGTTGTAAGCAAACCATTTAGTTCGGCTGTGCATTTATTTCCCTATGTATAAAAAGGGCATCATAATTTTTAATTCCTGTTATCTCTTGAAAGGGGTATTAAAAGAAAAAAACAACAAGTATATGGCATTTCTTAAATTTCTTTAAGGTGAAGGTCACTGTAATTAAAGACATGGTGCCTATTAGAGAGTTTCTTATGACAGGCCTCTAGAAGAATGCTTCGAGTCCTGCCTTCTACACATATTACCTCTGTTTACCTGGACAACTTACTTAACCTCTAACTGAAGCCAGACAAATCATTAGAGTAAATTGCAAAGAAATTACTGATTGAAATAGGCAGAGATAGTCATATATGGATACAACAGCTATTCTCTACTGGTCAAGACAAAAAAAAAAACAGGAAGAGGGAAGAGGGTGTCAAACTAGCATGAATAGTTGGAATGTGGTAACTAACTTTAAGTAACTATAAATTAAAATGATTGACTTAATTAGCTTAAAACAAGCAAACAAACAATAACATTTGAAGATGGGTGTTTTTCAATAATTGAATAATTCAAGTGGAGAAAAATAAATTGATATAGTAGATTGTGTCATTCTTCTTGATGACAGTTTTGTGATGAGACACTCTTTCTCTGGAAATTTATACAAAAATGCAGACACATTTTGACACTAGGAATATGCTTGTGTTTTATTCTGACAGCATTTAGTCATTTCCAGTTTAATAGGTGTTTGGAAATCTCCAGAGACTTATTGATTCTGAATGAACTATTATGAAAAAATTCATTTGCAAGGGAAATGTTTGACACAGTGAATAAGGTAACATTTATGCAAAACTCAAAAAATGGAATTGTGTCGACTGTAGTCTTTTATAAATATTTATGATACTAATTACAGAAATTTGTTCCAGTTTGCCAAGGAATAGGCTAACCAAAGCTCATTAGGAAAGCAGTAAATGCAGCAAGCAGCATCTTATTACAGCTATAAACTAAGACTGTGGTGATATGCAAAAGGTTTACCTTAAACATCCTCATACAAATTATCTAAGAAGGTATTGAGTGAAATGTGAAGAAAAAAAACAGAAAGTACATAGATATAAACATTACGTCTTAATATTTCAGGATGCTGAGTTAATCATTTCAATGATGATTTATAAAGTTATGGCTGCTGATCACCAGAATCTCTATCTGCCTCTGATTTATATCTGATGATTCAAATTTTCACATCAACACTTTTCTTCCTCTTATGATATGGCTCATTAATCACTATAAAATCCAAAACCAGAATTGTTTCAAATTTTTGAAAAGATGCTGGTAGATTTTTGCTCTACAAATATTTTTCTTTCTTTGCAGATGACTTTCATAGATCCCATGTATCTGTGCTCTTCCCATATTTTACCCCTTTATTTTTTTTATTTGAAAAACTCTAGAGCTAGAGGTAGAGGGACATGAGTGGAAGAACAATGGCTCTTTTGTAACCCTAATGCATGTAGAACTCAATCAAATGGATATAATTACATGAGTCAATTCAGGTCTGCAATTTAATGTTGCTGTGATAAATACTTAACATCATCATTGTTGTTATTGTTGTTGTTTTTTTAATCAATGATTCACAAGTCCAATTTCTATCCCAATCTTATCAAATATTGGTGTTTGTAGACATCAGATATAGAAAGAGACATGTATATACCTGAAGAGATTGCTTATAAAAAGATTGAGTGTTTGATAAGAGATCATGAATTCATAGTATTAGGCTAAAGGGTCTTTATAGGGACTTCTAAGTGAGTTAGCACATATTGTTCTTGCTATATTTTCTATTTCATGAAAAGACTCCTACTGAGGAATTCTCTGTTTCTTCCCTATATCTGTATTCTAGACTGTCCCTGAGAGGGTGGTAAGAAGCATAGAAGTCAAGAACCTTTTAACTAGAGGACAGTTTCCCTGGGGAAGGGTCAAAATGTGAGAATGCATTTTTTATAACTCTTGTTCCCAAACAATTGTATTCTTAAAACCTGAAGGTCACTCCCATAAACCCTTCAAGAAAAGTACATACATATGAAGCAATCTATCAAATGTACAAATCTAGATGTATCTAACCATGAAATCAATAGGAAGATGTGAAACTAGTCAAAAGGAGGGAAATAACTAAAGGGATGAGGCAATTCTTCATAACAAAAAATAATCTTTGTAGTCTACAATAAGGTCCAAGTTCAGAGTTTGGCTTCCTGATCATCATTTCATTTTTCTTTGTTTCATAATTATAAATCCTATTTCAACTTCAGCCAAACTTCTAAGAAATTCATTTTAAATTGTATTCATAGCTCTTTTTATATTACCTTCATATTCAAATATATTGTTTCTCTTTTCTATAGAGAGCCATTCATCCCTTGTAACAATGAACAAAAAGAAAAAAAAATATTTCCATAAAACTAAGTAATACATTAACCAAGACTGACAGTATATATAATGTTCCACACTCATAGTCCCCTCACTTTATAAAGACAGGATGAAGCATCATTTCTCCTCTTTTCTTCTAGACCAAGCTTGGTCTTTATAATTATGCAATTTTCCATTTTTGTTGTTGTTGCTGCTGTTTTGTAATCATCTTTCTATCTTGAATGTTGTAATCATTGTCCTAGCAAATTCTGCTAATAGCTACCAGAGCCAATGTAGAAAGAGAATGTGAATGCTTCAGGGAAAAACTACATATTGGAGAGGAAAGAGGGATAATTATTATGATGTGAAAAACAGCCTAGAACACATACCTGGGAGATAGTGAATGATCTGTGTTATCTCAGTAAATAAAAGCATATGAATATGTGGTTGAAGCTATTCCATATTATTTAATAAATCAAAAGAGTAATAAAAGGAAGATCTGGGATCTTATCCTAAATCTGCCCTTAAATCCTTAGGCAGATCATTTGACTCTTCTTGGATCATGATTTCCTATGCTGTGGTATGTGATAGATTATCATTAAGGTTCCTCCAAACTCTAACATTTTAATTTGGTGTCAGTCTGCTGGAATGTTTTGGTAGCACACCAATAAAAGTATCATTAAGTGACATGCGTACTGGAAAACATATAGAGCATATCAGTATAAGTATTCTTAGGATAATTTCTTCAGCTTGAGAACTCCTAAAGCTGCTGTTGCTTTCTCCACCATATAGTCCCAGCACAAGTATTTCATACAGATAGATTCTGGGTCAGATTCCTCTCCCATGTCATATTTTTTTTTTCTCTTTCTTACCTCCTAAATTATCTTGGGATTGAAAAAAAAAAGTCTCATTCTGTGTAGGCTGTGTCACTCAAAATTCAATTGAAATGTTACTTTAAAGTTGTTTGGAAGGGAATATTGGGAGACCCCAGCAGGCTGCTTTCTGTACTCTGTCATCATGGATTCATCCACAGAAGTCTCTTATAATTTCCCTTAGATGTATTTCATTATATTTGGCACCTATGGAAAATGTTTTTTTTTTTAACTCACTGCTCTGGTACGTCTATGATGAAATATTAATGAAAATTTTAGGAGAAATGTTAATATAAAAATACTGCTAAAATAGAAGAGTTAATAATGTATCTTCATCTGGAGTATTGAAATTTACGACTTAAGAAGAATGTTGTAAAAATGATTACTAAGTTAAAATTAGGAATTATTAAAAAGTCTAAAGGAATTGAGGTTATTTAGTTTAGAGGGGTATGGTTTAATGATGGAAAATTCCCTTGATGTTTTATATATATATATATATATATATATATATATATATATATATATATATATATATATATATATATATATATATATATATATATATATATCAGAGAACTAGCTTTTATTCACTGTCCTCAATAAAAATCCAAAACAAACCAACAGCCCTTCCCCTTCTCATATATGTGTACCCATGCATGCATGTTTGTATATGCATATGTTCATATATACATAAACATTCATATATGCACATGCATACAAGTGTTCAAATATGTAAAATATATTATGTATATAGTTCTATATTTATATATAAAGAGTCGATTGCATATGCACATGTTTGCATATATTACATAATTATGTATTGACATGTGTGTTTATGCACATATGTACAAAGAATTCAGTGAGTATACAAGAGTACATGTACATGCAAACACATGAAAATATAAATGTGCATATGAATGTGAATATATAAGTATATAAAATTGTGTTTTATTTTGTAACACAGAGGACAATGACTTGAAGCCCACTGTTGTTTTTTTGGTTTTTTTACTATATATGTATCCAAAGAAATAGTCTCAAATAGTAGGGCAAGAGACTTAAAAGCATGACAGGAAGTCATACAACAAGTAAACAAAAGGTAAAATACATTATTTACCTAGTATGTTCATGTACCATTCTATAAAATGAGACTTGGAGAATAAAAAAATTAGACAAGAAATGATCTCTAGCCTGAAGGTAATTATGCTTTATAAGGGAATATAATGCCAAATGCAAGTAGCTGTCCTATACAATATCATAAAATAATTTTCTAAGAGTTTTTTAAATGCATTTTATGACATCCAATAGAGAAAATCATTATTGACCTAGGATGTAAAGGAATTATACAAACACCATTGGGAAGTGAGATATTTACTTAGTGAACAGTATCATCCAAATCATGAGAAGATGAGACTATTGGGTTTTGGGAAGACACAATAAAATCAGATTTCTTTGTAGTATAGAGTTCATACAAGGGAGTAGTATGAGATAGAAATCCCAATGGTGGTGCCATGTATTGAACAGTCTTGAATATCAGAAAAGGGAGTTTTTACTTCAGCTGATGAATGATAGAAAGCCACTGAAAATCTTCATGGAGGAACAACTTGTCCAGATAACTGTTTTAGAAAGATTCTTTGGTAGTGGTCCAAAGAAAAATATTGCGGCGGGGGGGGGGGGGGGGATGGTCAGCTAGGTGGTGTAGTGGATAAAGAACCAGCCCTGGATTCAGAAGGACCAGAGTTCAAATCCGGCCTTAGACACTTGACACTTACTAGCTGTGTGATCCTGGGAAAGTCACTTAACCCTCATTATCTCTCCCCCCCCCCCCAAAGAAAAGATATTTGAGGATGTAGCAAGTTAAGAAGGAAATGTTTGAGGGGAAATATTGTATTCGTTCAGATTACATGTGTACTGGGATGAGAATAGTGAAAATAAAATAAAGGAAATGGAGGTGAAGGATGTCGGTGATGTAGAATTCACAGAACATGGAAATAAAGTAGATAGAGACCTAGCTTCAGAGTTGGGATGATTTAAAGCCAAATGATTTTAATTCATTTTTCAAGATCTCATGCAATACTCTGACTATAAATTGGAAAATAATTATTGATTTTCCTTCATAGAAGGCACGTCCTCATTGAGGAATTTCCTAAACCACAGAAATCATAGGTATGCTCCTCCCCAGTAAAGTGAGGGAGAAGACAAATCAAATATAATTTCAAATATTTCAAACATGGGAGATCAGTTTAATGAAGATGCCATAGAGAGAAATCATGAGATCAAATAGAGGTGTGAAGGGGAAGATGATTACCTTAATTTTTTTTTTTTTTTGGTGAGGCAATTGGGGTTAAGTGACTTGCCCAGGGTCACACAGCTAGTAAGTGTTAAGTGTCTGAGGCCGGACCCAAACTCAGGTCCTCCTGACTCCAAAGCCGGTGCTCTATCCACTGTGCCACCTAGCTGCCCCCTTAATTTTGACTATATTGAATTTGAGGTGGAAGTGAGACATTCAGATAGAGATGTCCTGTAGACAGAGATTTGAATTAAACTCAGAAGACAAAAAAAGTGAAATAAATTTGTGATTCTTTTTCCATGGAAGTTATATTGGAGCCCTGGGAATGTCTTCGGTTTAAGAGAGGTAAACTATGTAAGGATGAGAATAGAGTCCTCAAAACAGACTTTGGAAAAATATCCACAATTGAGTGCCAGTGAGAAAATAAGAGAAACAGTTCCTTAAATTGTAGGAATCAAACCAAGATAATTCAATGTCTCTGATGTTGGAATGAGTGATCAACCATGACAAATAAATGCAAAGTTCAAGAAAAGAGATGAGTGAATAGTTGTAGGCTTTGCACATGAATGGCATTTAATAAATGTTTGGTGAGTTATAAACTAGTATTCTTGCTTTGGAAGCCTGGTTGCAAAGAGTTCAGAGAGTAAGTAGTGAAGAATGAAAAATACCCAATGTACAAGCTAGGTCATGATAAGTGCAAATAATGAATCTTCAGGAAGTGGTTTTATGACTTGAATTTGCACTGTATATTTCTTTTGGACTCAAATTAATTACCATATTTTATGTAATAATAACCTCTAATAGTCTGAATTCAAATATATGCAATCACTTCAGGGTATTCATTATTTTCACTAATTGGGATCTAGTAGAAAACCTTTTTAAGGCCATTAATAGAGAGAAAGAGAGCAGTAGGTAAAGTACCAGCCCTGGAGTCAGGAGTACCTGAGTTCAAATCCAGCCCCAGCCACTTGACACTTACTAGCTGTGGGACCCTGGGCAAGTCACTTAACCTTCACTGCCTCCCCCCCAAAAATTAGAAAGAGTGAGATGTGAGAGAGTAATTGAATGGGATAGATCAGTCTAAAGGAAGGCCATTTCTTGTTTTTATTTGCTTTGTTTTTTTTTAATTGTTTTTTATTTGTTTGTTTTTAGGATTTGGCATTGCTATCACTTGAAGGGGAGAAAATAAACAGTGAAGAGGAAGAAATGTTTACTTTGTTTTGTTTTGTTTTCTTTTGTTCGGTGAGGCAATTAGGTCTAAGTGACTTGCACAGCTAGTAAGTGTCAAGTGTCTGAGACCAGATTTGAACTCAGGTGCTCCTGACGTCAGGATCATTGCTTTAAGAGGAAGATATCAAAAGATAGAATAAGGAAAAAATAATTGATTTGTGGTGATTAGTTATTCCTGAAATGACCAGTGGAAGTAGTATAATCTCCCCTGAAGGCATTTAAAAAGTGGGGAGACATATAATTATTCAACTCAATTCCAAGGCAAGAAAATGCATTGTTAGTAGATTTATAGTGGTTCTTGATACCTATATTTTTTATTCTGTTTTTTTCCTTCTGTTTTGTTGTTGTTGCTATTGTTTTAGGACTATTGTAATGATCAGCAATTAGACTCTAACTTAAATCTTTGAGAATTTCTCTGGAGTACCTGAGAAGTTAAGTAATTTGCAAAGAGTAACAGGCTTATTCTATATATAATCCAAAGGAAAACTACTTCTTCAGTAAATTTTGAAGCACTATGCTTTCATAAACCTACAAATTAAAACATTATAACAAACAAAATATGGCTGGTATATCACATAAGGAAAAAAATATATCAGGGTTATAAAGAGTTTTTTATGTACTAAACATAGCAAACCAAATAGTTTTTCATAAGCTAAACTTTGTAATTTATTACTCAAAATATGCTACATTATTGGCAGGCTATAAAAGATTTTGAATTAAGTAATGCAAAAGAATTGTTTAGTATTTCTTGAAAATGTTAGTACATATGCAATATCTCATGTTATACTGAAAGTGATTTTCTTCATGAATACCGGGCTGGAGGAGGGGGAGAAACTCCATTTACTATATTGATGTCAGACATATCAGTTCAAGCATGTTTATATAACAAACGTAAAGGGTATATATGGTGGTGTCATATTAAATAACTACAGAAGGTAAGAGGTGCAAGGGGTCCTAGTCCTAGAAGACAAAAATTCCAATTTGTGCCTGGCCTAGAATCTTCCCTTACAAAGCTAATAAGTGGCATTGCAGCTACTACATGAAGACTTCAATTCATTACCTCTGAAGGCAGTCCATTCCACATTTAGATAAATCTCTCTTTTTGTTTCTCTTATGGCAAGTCTTTATCTGTTTGACTCTAACTTCAGCCACTGCTACTTTTTCAGTGCAGAATAAAATTAATCCCTCTTCCCCATATCTATCTTGCTCTTACACTATTCTCTTCCCCAAGGTATACTTCCTTCCCCTTATCTCTGTATGGCATGCTCTCCAGTCCTCTCACTATACTTGTTTCCTATATATAAACATCTACAGTTTGTCTGTCTTCCTAAAATTTGGAATCCCTATGAAATAAAATATCCTTCCATTTTTCTACATGGGGAAAATATAGCTGGATTAACTAAACTTTACACCTCCCCCTGCTTCCTTTCCATTAGTACTATTATTGTAATCTATGTTACCATACCTTTAAGAACCAAATAGAATGTTGCAAGCAAAGTAATTTGGGCTGGCAATTTTGAAGTGTTAATTGAAAGATGTCTTTTTATGAGGTACATCTCCCAAAGGAGAAAAGGAGAGAGTATATGTTTTTTTTTTCTTTTGATTTATGAGGTTCATGAGATAAACTATGGAGAGAAGCTATGAACAGTGAAAGTTTGTGAGGGGGCAAAGAGATTGTTTCCTGTTTTGGCTGAGAAGTTGGACAAGACAGAAACAAAGGAGATTGAATGATCTTTTCTGAAGAAGATATTTTCACCTTTATTATGTCTATATATCAAGAAAATTTTTAAGAAGAGGCTTTATCTGCTATCTTGAGAGAAACTGAATAGTACAGGACTAAATTTTCAAAAATAAAATTAATTCAATTGGTGTTATGACACTTGTTTGAGGTGACTCTATGATCTTTTATAGAATAAAAATATTATAGACAGCCATCTATATTTGCTTGTTGTGAATGTTATTAAAATAATTGTATATTACATTATTTACTATATATTTAATAAAATTAACATTTTTGCTACATATAAATAAAAGTTATTACTAGTAGAAAAGTAGGCTCATTAAATGACTAAAATTGTATTAACTGGGGTGGATATTTTAATTAATTAATGAGAAAGTTTGAAATTTTATTAATTAGAAAGAAAGTATACAAACATACCCCTGGATCAAACATGTTCATGCAATTTTTCAACTCTAGAGAAATGGCAACTCAGAATCAGAGTGTCTCCTGGTGCAGCCATTTATAGGAATCTCAATAAATGTTTATAAACAAAAAATTATATACTGTATATACCTGGGTTCTATAATTAACATGAACAATTAGAATCCATTTCTGGCCTTTTTTTTTTTTTAGATAGTCCATTTTCTTTTCTTTTTTTTCTTATAAAAATGTTTATTTTTCAGGCTTCCTTGGTAAATCTTGCCCTGCCTTCCTTCACTCTTCCCCCTAGAGTCAGAGGACAGCCTCCCTGGCTTCCTCAACTGTGAGTTCCTGGGAGTATAGGTTCATGAAGAGAGCTAGCAGCGAGTAGTGCACTTCCCCTGGAGTCTGGAGGTCCAGCCAGGTCAGCCCTTCTTTGAGTAGGTGCTCCAGCACTTGCCAAGTTCTTTCTGTCTCCCATTTGAGACATGCTTTGATTTCACTGACTGTCACGTAACCATTTTTCTCAGCCAGCTGCAGCAATATGGTATGATCCATGTTGAATTCAGCTGGGACCGACTGGACCAGGTAAGTACCTCCCACGGGAATGATGCTGAAGCCAGTGTCCAGGGCCTTCAGTTTCTTGATGGCCCGGATGAAGTCGGCTTGACTGACATCCTGAGCAAACTTGCCCCTCCCCTTCAGCACCTGCTGATGTAGTTCCTCCAGAGTGATCAGACCTCCATTTCGATGCTTCAGTGCCATTCAGACCTCAATAATCTGAACACCAAGCTCACAATAAAAGTCTCCAACATCCAGTATCTCAGACCAAAATCCTTTTCCAGAGGCCAAGGGGTCAACCCCAATGGTGGCACACATGTCCTGGAACTGTAACTGAAACTGAGGATTCTTCCAGATTTCTTGCTTGTGTTTAATGGAAAATTCTTCCAAGTTGGTCTTGAATAGGTCCAGCTGCTTTGACATCTGGACCAACTGGTTCTCCACCAGGGCTGTGCCTCGTTCCTTATATTTGGCCTCAGCCATCTTCTTCTTGGTGAAGGCACCAGCACCCATCCCATGGCGGTGCATCCCTGCTTGCCAGCCAGCCCCAGGTCGTCTGGGTTCAGGAGCTCAGCCATGGGCTGCTCAACCAGGAAGTTGAGATAGTCCATTAGCAATGATTTGTCTAATTAGTTATCTATAACATTTCTAGCTCTTAAAGTATTACTGGAATCATCATCTGCTATGCTAATGATATCTGTTGTTGGTATTAAGGCATTTGTTTGCTCTAACCTAATGGGGGCTGAAAAAGAAGAGTTTTCAATAATTTTAAACCTTCTCCATGGGGCCTCATACATTATATATATATATGCATATATATATATATATATATATATATATATATATATATACATATATAAACAGTCTTCCACTCCATGAGAATGACTTATCAAGAAAATCCCAGGACCCATTAGAAAAAAAAAGTTAAATTGAATGTGCTATAGGTATTATAGAAATTTGGACAATTAAAAAAGTTGAACAATTCTCAGGACTAAAGTTCAATTGTTTTGAGTTACATGAAATATTGAATGGTGGAGAGTAGGACAAAATGAAAAGGAAGAGAATTCATAAATCATTTACATTTTACTTTTTAAAATGTTGTCAAAGACATACATCATGTCTATTATAAGTGTTCCATTGGACAATATATGATATAGATGATAGATAGATAGATAGATAGATAGATAGATAGATAGATAGATAGATAGATAGATAAATAGATGGAAGGATGAATAGATAGAAAGAAAGAAAGAAAGAAAGAAAGAAAGAAAGAAAGAAAGAAAGAAAGAAAGAAAGAAAGAGAAAGAAAGAAAGAAAGAAAGAAAGAAAGAAAGAAAGAAAGAAAGAAAGAAAGAAAGAAAGAAAGAAAGAAAGAAAGGAAGGAAGGAAGGAAGGAAGGAAGGAAGGGAGGAAGGAAGAAAGAAGGAAAAAAGGAAGGAAGGAAGGAAGAAAGAAAGGAAGAGAAAGAAAGGAAGGAAGAAATAAACAAAGAGAAAAAATATAGATCCTTATATTCCATCCATCTACATCTGATCCTTCCCCTAACCCTAACTCCCACTGGTTTAAATTATTGACTAGTTGTTTATAATTCAAAGACAGAAAATACTTTTGGCTCAATAATGCAGTGTCAGAGTTGAGATTGAGGTGGGCAGAATAGCTCTCTCAGTAGGCGATAGTGTTAGAAATTTCTCTTCACAGGGGGAAGGGTTCAGGTAAAATTCAGGGATGGGTGTCCATTTGTTGGGGAGTGGTCAAAAGCCAACTGAGCCCACTGAGATCAGAGAATGCAGGACATTAATGAAAAGTGTAAAATCTGAGGCTGGAAAGAGTCAGATTAGTAGTCCATGTTCATTCTCATGAAGTAATATTAGAAAGAAAGAACCTATCAATCGACAAACATTTTTAAAGTGCTTACTATGTTTTAGGTATTTTGCTTAGTGTTAGGGATAGAAATCAGGGCAAAAGACAGTCCTTGCTCCAAAAGAGCTAGTGGGGGAGATACTATGTAATTTATTATATGCAAATATATGCAGCATAAAATGGAAATAATCACCAGAGTGAATGCACTATAATTAAAGGGTATTGGCAAAGTTTGTAGATCTGCAAACACCACTTGTAGAAAGTAAAGGTTAAACTGGGATCAAAAGAAACCAGGGAAGCCAGGAGGTCAAGATTCAGAGGGACAGAATTCCAGGCATGAGGAACAGCTAGTAAAAATGTTCAGAGTTGGAAGATGGAGTGCCTTGTTCGAGAAATGGCAAGAAGGTTAGCATTACTGGATCAGAGTTTATGTGTGTTGTTCAGAAAACGTGAAGTAATAATGGAAAGGTGAGAGAGAGTAAAGTTCCAAAGAAACTTGAATCCCAGAAGATATTATATTTGATCCTGGAGGTGGTGGGGAGGCTCTGGAATTTACTGACAGCTATTCGAATTTTGAAAGGAGGTGAGATGTAAAACTATTGAGTAATCTTCAAAGGAGGAGAGATTACTGAGTAATAAATAGGAGAACCTTGAAATGACAAGTATTCCAACTCCCCCATTTGACAAGTGTTGCATAGGTGTATACATGTGTATATGCGTGTGTGTTTGGGGGGTGCTGAGTAAAGTACAACTAGTACTGCAAAAGATAATCAGCAAGTCTATGTAATTAGTAGGGAGTGATGTCTTAGTGAGAATCAGCAAATGAAAGGAAAATAAAAGGAAAAGAATTAAAATGAAAGCAACTTTGTTACCTATGAAGCAAATATTTCAGAGAGCACAGTGGACGAGGTGGATAGCCTTAGAGTTTGACATTGGGAGAGCAGGATTAGATTGAGCATCACTGGGAAAAAGGGATGGGTGGTGCAGCAGTTCAGGATGACTGGAAGCTATACTTGGAAGGGGCGAGTTAACTGTTCAGTGTACAGTAAGTTCAGATTGGTTTTTAACATCATTAGTGGTTTAGCCTCAGTGTGGTGTTTTCTCAAGGTGTTAGGCAGTTCAGATAAAGGAAATAATGGCGAGAAATGATGCAATGACATTTCTCTCCTAACCCTGCAGGCAGGCCAGGTCAGGAGATAGGTGGAAAGTGTAGGAAAACCAAATGAAGCTGGAAAGTCAGCCATAAACCTTGGGTCAAGAGCAATGGCAGGGCTCTATAACTTGCCTTAAGATTTTCAATAGCATATCCCTAGGCAGTTTGAATAACAACAATAATACATAATGCTGAAAATTAATAATTCCACTAGGGCAACACTTCCCAAAGAAGGGAGTTTGGCAATTTACTAATGTTCTGACTTATTTTGCCCCATGCTAAGCTCACAATTCCTGGCCCAGAGGAGCAATTGTCTCTTTCCTTAAAGTCTATCGAGTGGATAAATCTTGCTACCACTCAGTGACCAATCCTTTTTGATACAAAGGCCAGTAATGTAAAACTGTATATGTTGGAGGAGTGGAGAGAGGAAGTGAGACACATGGAAATCAAATCGAAGTCTCTACTTTGAGTGTACTTTAGTGAGGGACTCACCCAGCAGAATGGGATGGTACATGTTCAGAATTTTAGAGGATATTCCCTAGTCTGGGAGATTTGGGAGAAAGCTTTCTTGATTATCCTGATTACAGCTGGAATCCCTAGCTTCCTCAAAGGATCAGCTCAAGTGCTACCTCCTATAAAGGGTCTTTGCTGATTCTCCCATTTATTATTGAAACTCCAAAATTACTTTTTTTGGATATATTTGTATTCACTTATTTATATACATTTATCATCCACCCCCATACTTTTCATTAGATTGCAAACTTCTTGAGGGCAGAGACTGTTTCATTTTTTTGTTTGTTTTGCCACTACTAAGTACAGTAATTAGCATAGTAAATGATCAATAAATGCTTATTAAAGTATGGTATTGGAAAAAAACACTGGATTTGGGATCAGAACCAGGGATCAACTTCTGTAACTTACTACCTGTTTTACCTTAATCCAAATATTTTAGATAGGCATCACTTTCTTCATCTGTAAAATAAAGGAGTTGGACTCTCTTGGTAACCTCATTAACTCCTATAGATGAGTGCTCAATCCGAATATCCATCTTCAGTTAATTGCCCAAGCTAAGTCTTTCATCCCTAATCACCTATCATATATTTGAAAGTGGATGTTGCAAAGATATCTTAAACTCAACATGTCTAAATCCTCACTTAATATCTTTTTTTTTTTTTTTTTAGTGAGGCCATTGGGGTTAAGTGACTTGCCCAGGGTCACACAGCTAGCAAGTGTTAAGTGTCTGAGGCCAGATTTGAACTCAGGTACTCCTGACTCCAGGGCCGGTGCTCTATCAAATATCTTTTCACCTAAACATACCCTCTTCCAAACTAACCTATTTCTATAGAAAGCACCACTATACTTCCATTGCCTCATATTTTTTTTCTTAGCAAAATCCTAGATTCTTGAATCTACCACATTCTTTATATCCAACCATTTGACTAATCTTACTATTTCTATCTTTACTACGCCAGGACTGAAACTCCCCTTTGAGCTTGAATTCACAGTTGAGGGACTCTTTTTAGGGTAGAACAATCTTAGCAGCTTACAGACCCTCCCAGTCATTAGAACATTATTTCTATGGAGCTACAAATATGTGACTTAGTATGTTGAGAACTGTCTGAACATTTTTTTTTAATTCTGAAAGTTACATAGTAGATATCTCATCCCACTGTAGTTTATTTTGCAACAAAGATCAGTGAGGATATTAGGAATGTTTGATTTCTATTTCTTACTTTGAATTTTATAGCAGGTAAGACTGGAAGGTGACTGCCTACTTTAAATGTCAGTGTTACCTTTTTGTTGATTAGTTCATATAATAATAATTTTATAAAGGTCTACTAAACATAATAGAATGATATTTGATTTCATACTGAGACGAGGCAGTATGGGATAAATAATTAGGAAAGGAAAGAAAAATGTTTGCAACACCATGAAGTCAATTTTAAAATATATATTATCATGAATGTGTAGGAAGATATAATATTTAAATACTTTGCATGTTCTAAAAGTTTGTCTTTGTTATACCATTGATTCTTATGTTTTGGAATTTTAATTTGGTTCTTTTACTTTTTAAAATGCATTTGAGGGCTATGGTTTGGGGGCTGGGCGGCAGGGGAGCAGTGTTAAGATCCCTATGTCCTCGGGAGGTCAAGATTCCTGTCAGACATGGCACATGGACATGAGCATGGACATGGATATAGTCATGGAAAAATTGAACTCCCTGATTACAAACAGTGGAAAAGAAGGAACACCACTACAGCGAATCCAGTAGAGCTTGGCTAAGCAAGGTCTCAGGGATCCATGGGGCCACAATGAACTTGGTGATACATGGGTTGTTATGGAAAACCTGCTACTTTGTGGGCTTCTTTATCAAGAGGATTCAAATGGGGTTTTGGAGCATTTTTATTAGCTGTTGGAGTGGAATATTTCATAACTGCTCCAAAGAATGAGTAGGAACATGCTTCTAAACACTGACATTAAGACATAGAGGAATTATAGCTAATTATTTAGAATGAATATTAAAGATTAATATTAAAATTTCAATTGGTAAAATAAAAAAATACATTTGAGATCTTCACTGGCACTAGTCCATTCAGCAAATGAAAGCTTTGTAATTCTATTCTCTTTTTTGCCCTACATTCTTCAACCTTTAGAATCATTTACCCTCATTTCTCAAGAGTAGTCTACATTTGAAATTCCTCCTATTGCCTATTCCTTAGAATTTACTCCCTAACCCTTTTCTCTATGTAGCTACCACACTATTTCTAGCTACTTCAAAACTAATCATCACTATAAAAACATTCCCTTTGCAAGCACTCCAACACTTTTACCTTTTATATTCAACTTGTCTTCAAATGCTAGGAATATTTAAATACAAAATATTGTTGATAGAAGACATATTACTATAAAGGTAAGGTATGTTGAAATTGCTATCATTCTAATTAAGGATCATGAATAGAAATCATAAACTCCCTTTACTATTCAATAAATATGTATTTGTGTATATATAAATATATGTATGTTTCACACATATATATTCTAAAATTCTACTAAGGGTTGAGAATTTGAATTTTTGGAAAGGATAAGAATTAAATTTTTGAGTGAGAAAACATTGGGAACTCAACATAAGACAAGACAAAATTGAGTGGGGAGGAAATGAGTAGAGTAAAATATGTAAGCTATTTCTGAAACACCTATCAATAAATATGTTGTATCTTTGACTTTTAGGTAGAACTTCTATTTAAATTGATGATAGAAGGGGACAGCTAGGGGGTGCAGTGGATAAAGCACTGGCCCTTGATTCATGAGGACCTGAGTTCAAATCTGGCCTCAGACACTTGACACTAGCTGTGTGACCCTGGGCAAGTCACTTAACCCTTAGTGCCCCACAAAACAAACAAACAAACAAACAAACAAATAAATAAATAAATACATTGATGACAGAGTAGGAAAATCATCACCAGTTTTGCTTAAGACTTTTTGGTCTTATTCTTTTTTTTTTTTTTTTTTTTTTGCAGGGCAATGGGGGTTAAGTGACTTGCCCAGGGTCACACAGCTAGTAAGTGTCAAGTGTCTGAGGCCGGATTTGAACTCAGGAACTCCTGAATCCAGGGCTAGTGCTTTATCCACTGTGCCACCTAGCTGCCCCTTGATCTTATTCTTTAAAGACTTGATTTGTATAGTAACTAGAAGCAAAAAGATAGATAGGCTGTGTATGGCAAAAACAGACAAAAAAATCCACCATCAACTGAAATATATCTAAATATATTTTATATATTTTTATAGTTTTGGTGACATTTGACATGCCTTGGATAATTTAAAGGGGACCCTGTTTAATAGCCAAAGGTTATAAAGGATTATAAAAGTAATTTTGGACCATAAGTTAGATGAGTATTGACTGATGGAATCTAGAAAACACCACAATAAAAAGAGATTAAAAATATATGATTAATATCAGCCCAAAGGCTTATATTGGCTTTTGCTGGCTGATTTTCTTGTTTGGCTATAATATTGCTGGTCTATGGAAGGAAGAATTTTGCCTTCTAGGTTTTATAATGGTTAGAAAACCTGAGTTTAAATCCAGACTCAGACATTCTTTGTGTGACCCCACACAAATCATTTAACCTCCCTCGTTACTCACTTTTCTCACATTATAGTTTAGATGATTCCCAGGATTTATGTGAGGAATAAGTAAAGTAATATTTGGAAAGTGCTCTATCAAACTTATAACACTATGTAAATGCCTGATGATGATGGTAATGTTGATGATAAAGGGATGAGGCTTCAACAATTAAGCAGATGAAAGCAGCAGAAAAAATCTGAACAAGTTGCAAAACAGTTCAAATAGCGGACAGTAGCAGAATACAGCAATGAGAAGCTCAGTTGAGATATCCAGTAGAAAGCTGTGTGCATGAGAATAAATTAGCATAATACCACAAGCTCTCAAAGACAAGAGTTTGCCTGATAGCATTATCTGAAGACAGCAATGTCCAAAGACATCATCTGAGTCCAACACTAGTTTTGTAGCATTAGATGATTATCTAGTCACATGGGCCTTGGCCACAGGGGTTACCTTTGTGTGTACTTTGCCCCCACTGTTTGTTTATGTAGGAAAGTGTACTGAAGGAAATTCAACTGCTGTGTATGTGGTATGATCCTTCTGACTTATTTTGCTTTGGTCATTGATTAATTTTTTGAACTAATATTTTCTGTAATTGGTTGAAGTAAATAAATTATGTCAGTAGAAAAAGAGGAGCTTTGATTTTGAGTGGATATTGACACAGAAAATGCTTTGATTTTTAGCTTTTTGGGTAGATTTGTGGTGGCCATGCATAAGGTTGACTCTGGGTGCTACATCATCAAGAAGATATTCATGTAATCAGGGTTTGGTCCTTATTTTGCCTTTTTTATGCCTCCATTTTGAAATTGTTTCAAAGATATAAATTCATAGAATACTAGCAGTACAAGGGACAAAAGAATCTTAAATTCTTAGAGCTAGAGTAGATCTTAGAAACTAAAAAGGTATATATCAACTCCATGTCGAGAGTGGCTTTCTAATTTATGTTCTTTAAATATGCAGCACAATTTGGCAATACTGTTTTTTATACATAAGGAGGTGAAGTCTCAGACTTCTTAGGGATATCTTGTGGAGCCATCTTGAGTTGAGTCTTTTTTGTTTGTTAGTTTTTTGTTCTTTTTAGTGAGGCAATTGGGATTAAGTGACTTGCCCAGGGTCACACAGCTAGTAAGTGTTAAGTGTCTGAGGCCGGATTTGAACTCAGGTCCTCCTGAGATAGAGCAGGTGCTCTATCTACTGCGCCACCTAGCTGCCCCTTGAGTTGAGTTTTTATAGCTGTAGACAGTGACTGAATTGCATCACATTTCTTGGTATCATGTATGGGACTTCATTGCAGGGGTAAAACTTCTGCAATGAACTCAACATAATTAGTCTAATCAACAAGTCAAATTAACAAGAATTTAGTAAGTACCTCTATTTGTCTAGCACTGTGCTAAGTACTGGGAACATAAAGGGGGCAAAAGCAATCACTGCACTCAAGGAGCACACAATCAAATGAAAATTAGCCTGAATCCATAAGAAAACCAACTTATATTGTCAAAACAACAGTTCAGTGCTTGCTGCTTTGGTATTCAGCTTTTCCATAATCAGTCATTTTACATGAATCTTACCCACTACATCGCATCTTAATCTTTGTCCTATATCCATTCTAGCTTATTAATTGAAAGCTGTACTATAATTTGTATGTCTTTATATCTACTAGGAATACTTTCTTTCAAATAAGAATTGGAAGATGCTGAACATGTTAACACCAAATAACATTAAAATGAAATTGATTATATTTTAACATAGAGGAAACATATAATTATGAATGTTGGAATCAGGTGTCTGAGAACAATCAGACCACCAAATTGTTAGTGGAAAAATAAAAAAATTAGTACAATGCTAAAAGAAAAATAAATAAAAACAAGGGGAAAGGATATGAAATGTAAATAACTGATGTTGAAAATGGGATCAGGATGATGGAAAATTCATAGGCCCAGACTGCAATAATTTTACAGAGAAGTTTAACTGATTTAAATTTATTACCATTACAAGAAGACAAAAGGGGACTAAATGAAACTTGTTCACCAAACACTTGACTTCCATGCCAAGAGAAGAGAGATAGACAAAGATGATATAAACTAATTGGTAAAATCGTATAATTAAGCGGGAAGAATAGAATGGGATGGATTGCCTTTGGAAAAATGCAAATCTTTTTTAATGGCTGCAAACATCTCCCTGAAATGAAGGCACATCTGTTAAATACCAACATTTTACCAAAATATTTGTATGGCTTTAAGTCATGAAACTCTTCTGTCTCAAAAGAATGAAAAATGATATCATTTAGAGGGCTATTGAGAAGCACATAGTTTGGTGTGAGTATGGCACAACATAAAACAAATAAAGAAATTTAAAGAATTAGAGAAGGGAATGCTATTAAGTAAAAAAATATAAAAAAAAATAAACAAAAAGATGGGCAGGTCATGTGGTGAGAGGCATAAATGGATTAGAGGTCATATGTTCCACTAGAGTCTTTGCCATAACAGGAAAAAGTAAAGAAGGTTCCAGAGGGTAGGATGAACTTCCTGGGTCAGACTCAGAGAAGTACAAGGGCAAGAGTCACATAAAATAGCAAGTATGGATGGGTTGTGATTTGCATTTTGGTTCGGACATCTGAATCAGATGCATCCAAAGTGTTGAGTGTTTGAGTATGTCAGAATGTATAAAGTCGACTTGCATTATGTGATGCAGCTTAGGAACCTGAAAAACATTCCGCTGTAAATGTAATAAATGCTTCATGACTGATTGACCATGTATTGTTATATAAACAAGGTTAAAGGAAATTCTGTTCTTGCTCCAAATTCTGTTTTCCAATAGGTGAGATTTCAGATTATTTCAAATATAGAACAAAGTGCCTATCAGTCTACTCCACTGTAGATATACTACATCCATGACATGCTAATACTCACCTTGAGCCTCTCCATTGCCCTTTAGATGACTTAGAGTTTACAATGACTCTGACTGTGAACAATAAGGAGAGCTCCAAATTGAAAGATAAGTCAAGAAGATTTGGTTGCCTTTGGAAAACTTCTCAGTGCTTTTAATAAGCCCCAAATTTTCTCTGACACAAATGTCCACCCTTTTAAAATCAGCATTCTTCTAATGATATTGTACAGGTTGTTAAGAATAGCATATTCTCTCAATTTTCTCATAATCTTTGCAACTTTGGAAATCAAAATAAACTTTCATGACCAACATTTCTCTTTATATTTTTCTCCTCTCTTAAAATATAAACTTCTTAGAAGTAGAGATTAATTACAGTTTTGTTTTTGTATCCCTACCTCAGTGTTTGGCACATAGTATTTTTTTTCATTCATTTATTCATACATTCATATGATTATTTATATCTATTTTATATTTCACCAGATGCAAAGAAAATAGTTATACCTAGTGGTCACACTGATGTTTACTTTTCTCATTCCCTGAATAATTGCTGCATATTTTTATTCATTCCCTTTTTGAGCACATATGGCAATTAAGGTATGGGCATTTTTGTATTCAAAATGATTCAGTGGTGGAGACTTGCTCCAAGGATCTCTTTTTGACATGACTTCCTGGTGGCATTTAAGCATTTTGCTTAAGTTAGCTGGAAAATAGATAATCTTTTGAACTTGAGGCAAGATTTTATCTCTTTCTCCAAAGAGCTTACAATCTTAAAGAGATAAGAACTGCTCATTTATGTGAGTTTATATCACATTTCTACTTAATCTAATAGGAATAGAGATAATGGTCTCAATGTGTGATTTCTTGATTTAAGGACATGCCCTCTATCTACCATTAAGATTGGCAAATTAGAATCTTAGAGAGTTTCTTAGAATATTGGGAGCTTAACTTACTTGCCCAGGGTGACATATTACGTATGTGTCAGAGACTATACTTTCATCCAACTCTTCCTGGTTCAAAATAAGTTCTCTATTTGCTATACCATGTTGTCCCTCTTTATTAAAAAATAAATAAATAGTGAGAACAATCTCCCTGATCTAAGCCACCCATATTTCACCACTATTAGTTTTAGTCAATTAGTTCACTCCTATGCAGAAAATGTTATGATCACAATTGAAACTTCAATTTATAAATAATATCCCGCAACCAAAATTTACAAAGCATATCATATAATGAAATCATATCAATCCCATACTCTACTGATATGGAATTTGTTATTATTTAAAATACAAGCTAAAGTTGTATTATTCTATTTGTGGGAAGGGAGAAGGCAAACATGTATAAGTAAATACATTTTATAAATAATATGTAAGGTGAGGGGGGATTTTTTTTTTTTTGTGAATAGGGATAGCCAAGTACATTTGCAGAGAAAGCATTTATCTTCAAGTAGTAAGGAGCCACAGATTATTAGCTCAATTTCATCCTTCAAATCATTTTATTGATTATAAAACTGGGGTCAACAGAAGGAGAGTGCCCCAATTTTACATCTGATGTTGGCATTAACTATTAAGTTTTTTCTTTATATTTTTGAGGACTGGACAACATAATTCAACAATTATTGGGCCTAAAGAACATTGTGCTAGCACTGGAGGGAGATAAAAAGTTTAGATAAGACAAGGATCCTGGAACTTATAGTGTATATTAAATAATTCAGACTACTTATAAAGATTCACTGACATTTTCCAATCAGACTGAATTAATTAATGTTACTATATTCACCTTTTAATTCTACTATGCCTGAGGCAAGTGTTTTATAATCTAAGTCAATAACAAGTCAAGTCAACAAGCGTTTCATAAGTGCTAAATATGAAGAATTCCTTTCTGCATACAAAGTCAAGAATGCCTTAAAAATTTCTTTTGTCTCTGGCTAATAGAGTCAATAATACTAACACGATGAAAACTGTAACAAAATAAAAATAAAAATAGGTATTTAATATGGTATAACTATATACTGGATATATTCTTTAACAATATTCTCCACAAATAGGTACATGTGGATGACCCCACCACCTCCAAGGAATCCTTATTCCATTTGAATTCCACATTACACTTTTCAGTGAACATAGCAAATGCCTTTGTCAAACATATCTCTCTTTTTGTGTTTAGTTGATACTAACAATTGGACAGTAGAAAAACAAATTTATGTCCATCTTTATATCATTCAAAGAATCTGTCATTTTTTGAATATACATGGATGACCTCTTCTAGAAGAGAGCCTTTAGCACAGTGTTTTACTTTACTGAATCATTTATTTTTTTTTCTATCAACAATAAAATGTCATGTATTGAAACACCTCTTAAATGAGATCAGATCACCCAAAATAATTTGCTCTAACTCTCAATATAGGAAATATGAAGTTGATGAAGACTATATGGACTATTTATATAGGGTTGCCTTTTGGACAAGAAGCTACTCTGTTTTCCTCAGTGACAAATGATGCTGGTCTATTATTAAATCTATCTGCTCCCTTAAAAATTATAAGTTTAGGAAGATATGATCAGATTTAATCTAAATTCTTATTGTTCTGTTTCTGTTGGGGGAAAGTAGGACCCCAAAGCCTATATCCAAGCTCTACGTCCAAGACTTGACTCCTTTCTCACCAAATACCAGTTTGACAATAAACACGCAATGAGAAGAAAGGAAATCAATTTATTCAAATAATAGTAAAACAGAAATCAAATCAAGTCTGTGCATGCATGTGTTTATACACACATATATGTATAGACCTATACATATATGTGTGTACATATATCTATACATATATGTATACACTATCTCTTTCTGTCTGTCTGTCTATCTATCTATCTATCTATCTATCTATCTATCTATCTATCTATCTATCTACCAGATAATATAGAGTCAAAGAGTTTTCCCATGGGGAATGAGGTTATTCAGCTGAAAAAAGAAACATATAGTTCTAGATCTCACCCAAAGGGAAACTTCTTGAAGTCTCTACTGTATCTAGCTTGGATAGGGACATTATGGAAACTTGCCAGCCTCTCTTATGCCTCCCCAGAGTTTTTCCTTCAGCAGCTTGGAGGAGGGTTGGCCTCTTCCATCTTTCCTTTCAAAACCAGAATCTTTAAGCATATGACTCAAGGTTTGAGGAATCCCCAGAGAAACTTTAAAAGGCTCTCCCTCTCTAGCAAATTAGGCTCTATTCTTCCCACAGGCCAGAGCATTCATCTCCACCACTCAATGGGCTTTGGGACAAAGATTACATAAAGATTGTATGTCAATCAATGAGCAATGGGGAATTTCATGGTGGATTTGATTATTTTAAACATTATTAGTATAAAAGAATTTCAAAGAACCCAAAATGAGTACATTTGATAAACGTGGGTAAAATAGAGAATTTATATAGGGTAGACACATGTCATGAGGGATCAGGCAAACAGAATAAAAAAGCATGAAAAACTAGGAGAGAGTGTGAAATACTTCACCATAAAGATAAATAACCTGGATAATAGATCCAGGAGGGATAATTTAGGAATTATTGTGATACATAAAAGCCATGATAAAAAAAAGGGTCTAGACACTGTATTCCAGGAAATTATTAAGGAGAACTGCCCTGATATCTTAGAACCAGAGGATAAAGTAATCGATAGAATTCATGAATCACCTCCTGAAAGAGACCCTAAAAGAAAAACTCCAAGGAATATTGTAGTTGAATATCAGAAATTTCAGGTGAAGGAGAAAATACTGCAAGAATCCAAAAAGAAAAAAATTAAATATCAAGGAGCCACAGTCAGGATTACACAGGATATGGCAGCTTCAACATTAAAAGATCAGAAGACTTGGAATATAATATTCTGGAAGGTAAAGGAGCTTGGATTACAATGAATAATCAACTATTCAGGAAAATTGATCATTATCTTTCAGGGGAAAAGATGAATATTCAATTAAATAGGGGACTTTCAAGCTTTCCTGATGAAAAGACAAGAACTGAACAGAAAATTTGATCTCCAAATACAAGATTCAACAGAAGTATAAAAAGGTCAACATAAAAAAACTTTATTCAATAAAATTAAACTGTTTATATTCCTACATAGGAAGATAATACTTTTAACTCTTGAGAACTGACTCTTTATTTTGGAAAACAGAAGGAGTATACATAGAGGGTATAGGTATAAATTGAGTTTGATGTGATGATATAAAAAATAAGGGGTTAAAATGGAGCATATGGATAGAAGAGAAAAGGGTAGGTGGAATGGAGTAAATTATATCACATGAAGAGATTGCAAAGGACCTATTACAATAGAGGGAAAGAAGAGAGGGGTGGGCATTATTTCAACATTATTCTCATCTGATTTGGCACAAAAAGGGAATAACATAAATACTCATTTGTATAAAGAAATTTATCTTACCTTGGAACTATGCCTAAAGGGTTATGGGGTTGTGCATACCCTTTGACCCAGTAATACCACTACTAGGTCTGTATCCTAAAGAGATCATAAAAAAGGAAAAGGGACCCACATGTACAAAATTATTTATAGCAGTTCTCCTTGTGATAGCAAAGAATTGGAAATTTGGGGATGCCCATCAATTGGGGAATGGATGAACAAGTTGTGGTATATAAATGTAATGGGAAACTACTGTGCTATAAGAAGTGATAAGCAGGCAGATTTCAGAAAAGCTTTGAAAGACTTAAGTGGACTGAGGCTGAGTGAAGTAAGCAGAACCAGAAGAACATTGTACACAGCAACAGCAACATTGTGTGATGATCATATGATGGACTTAGCTCCTCTCAGCAATAAAATGATCCAAGACAATTCCAAAGGACTCATGATAGAAAATGTCTTATGAAAATTATTTAGATGTGATTGTGATATAAAACATAACAGCAGGGGCAGTTAGGTGGCGCAGTGGATAGAGTACAGGCCCTGGAGTCAGGAGTACCTGAGTTCAAATACGGCCTCAGACACTTAACACTTACTAGCTGTGTGACCCTGGGCAAGTCACTTAACCCCAATTGCCTCACAAAACAAAAACAAAAACAAAACATAACAACAATATATATTTCAGAAGTCACTGCATAAGTGACATAAGGGATAATCAGAGAAGTGTATAATTAGAAAATAAGTTATTAATGTATTAGGAGTAATGGATTAATGTAAGATAGTTTATGAACTCCACTAGTATCCTGACAATTTCCAGAAATCTCAAAGGTCCTTAACAATTAGAGTAAAGCCCCTGTGAAGGATTCTCAGAGGGATTAATGTCTAAATGTTAATCAGAATGAAGAGATATGTGTGGGTTTGGATGTGGACTTTTGAAGACAATCGCTACATTTACTTTATTGATTAAAATACTGGTTTATTGTTTTAGTTCATATTTTTGTGGGGAAGGAGGAGGTAAGGGATATAGGACACTGATGTAGGACAATAATATAGGACACTCCCAATGAGGAAAATTTCTTTCCCAATACTGTTCTTCCATTCATTATCTTAAATGGTTCTCTGGAGCACTGAGAAGTTTAGTGAATAACAAAGGATCACATAGCTACTTTCTTTTTTGTCTTGTTTTGTTTTGTCAGGCAGTGAGGGTTAAGTGACTTGCCCAGGTTCACACAGCTAGTAAATGTCAAGTGTATGAGGCTGAATTTGAACAGAGGTCCTCCTGAATATAGGGCCAGTGGTTTATCCATTGCACCACATAGCTGCTCTCACAAAGCCATTTTCTGTCAAAGACAGGACTCCAAACTTGGTATTCTTGACTATAATGCTAGCTCTTTAGCCAATATACTATGCTGCTTCTTCTCATAGTATAAATTTTTTAAACTACAGTACTTAGGTACCCAGGTCTAATGTTACTGTGATGAATCAATGAATCAAACAAAATAAATAAACAATTACTATGTACAGAGGACTGAAGATAGAAATTAAAAAGCAAACCATTCCCTGAAATCTAGGAGGTCATAGTCTAAAAGAGTAAACTATAGAAAAAGGAGGCTTTCACTTTGGTTCGATAGTCTTACAGTGCAAGAGCAGGGGTCTAGACAGTGTTAAAGGAAGGTAAAAAAAAAAAAAGCCTTCATGGTCTGATAAAGGTAAATTTCACTCCTATAAAAAAGCAGAATTATTGAATATGTAGAGCTTCTACCTTTTTTTATTTTCATTTTCATAGAATATCAAAAAAGAAAGAACCTTCCTAGACTACATGATTTGTCCAAGCTTCCATGTTGATTAAGTGATGGAATTAAGACTTGAACCCAGACTTATGGAAACTTGGTAAAGGGGGCTTTCCAATCTGCTATTCATTTCACCCTGCTTTTGCCATCTGTTAGCATCATAGCTTTTCATGCCCAGAGAATTATTGTTACAATGTTGTAGTCTTTTAGAGGAAGAGAGTTAATGAAGAAAATATAATTGTCAAGTAAACAATAAGCATATTACCAAAAGCAACAATTATCAAAATTAAATGACAAAAAACCAAAAAACAAGACATCAACAGAAAAAGCTCCAATTATGACTACGTTAAATTAAGTTCATTGAATAACAGTTTTAACAAGGCCTAGAGGCCAAAATGAAGTGGAGGTACAAATCTAAGGCTAGAAAATCTTATTAAAATATTTTAATCAAGTGTTATCCAAAAAGCCACTTTTGTTAATTTTTAGAAAGGGGAGATAAAGAAGGAGGTGCTGAAGAAAGGGGACCCTCAAACTCTACCCCATTAAAAAGCCAAATTATACAACGACAAGTTTGTCTCTGAACAATTGAATGGTATAATGAATAGAACATTGCATTGGCATCAGGAAATTTGGGTGCAAATTCTTCATCAGGCACTTACTAACAGTATGACTCTGGGCAAGGCACTTGGTCTCATTTTGCCTCAGTTTCCCCATTTGTAAAATAGTTTAGATCTGAGGGATTTAAAGTCAGTTCAACAAATTTTTTTTCTTTTCATGGCAATGGGGGTTAAGTAACTTGCCCAGGGTTACACAACTACTAAGTGTCAAGTGTCTGAGACTGAATTTGAACTCAGGACCTCCTGAATCCAGGGCAAGTGCTTTATCCACTGTGCCACCTAGCTGCCCCCAGTTCAACAAATATTTGTTAGGAGTGTATTTCATGAAAAAAAAACACATTGTGAGGCACAGAAAATAAAAAGTTTATGTGATGCATAGTCACAATCCACATGGAGTTTAGAGACTAACAATGGGCAATAATGCAATATTGCATTATTATTGCATTAGAGATATAACAAAAAAATGCTGAGAGGACAAATTGTTTCTGACAGGGAGGTTAAATGAATGATTCTTGAATAAACTAACATTTAAGCTAAACTTTAAAGGAGGCTAAGTAATTCAAGTTATTATGTGTGTAGGGAAGAGAGGGAAAAGACTTTCTGGCCATGGGGAGCAGCATCAGTTAAAAGCAGGATACTGGAAAGGACAGGACCTATTCAGAGAATGGAAAATAATTGTTTGGCTCTAGTGCAGAGTATATACTATGTGGAGTGTGGAGTTGAGTGATATGAGATAATGAGGTCAACAGGGTAGAAGAAAAAATAGAGGAACATATATATATAGTATATAAAAAGTTTCACATGATTTTAAAATAAATTATATATTATACTTTTTTGGCATAAAAATGAGCTTGTAGAATACTGTCTTAATACTCTAAAAGTTTAATGAGGACTTAGGAATGCTCTAGGAGCTAGACCTTCAAATTCTTTGATGTAAGGCATTTTTATGAGAAACTCTACCTTTTCTGAAACTAGTAGCTTTAGAATGAGTGCTGTTTAGAGCACTGAGGAGTTAAATGCTTTTGTCACACAGACAGAATGTGTCAGGGGTGAGGCTGAGTAAAAACAACCTTTATTTGACTCCACTTTTATACTCCCTAGCGCTGTCCCAAAGGGGAAAAGAGTATCAACACAATTAAAAGATTTTCTTAGAGCCTGCACAAAATAACTTGACAGCAAAGTGTACTATGGCTACAGAGAGGAACCTAAGCAATTTAGAAATGATAAAGTACACAATGAGCAAGCAACTTTCAAATAAATAAATGAGATCTTTCTGCCATAGCATCAGAAATATCTCATTAAGGGAAAATGTCATTTGACTTATAAGAGTAGTCCCACAAATCCCATGAGTAGCATTTTTAGGCCCTAGTTGTTTCCAATCCTTTACCCTTTTGGAATTAACCCCAAACAAGAATCCTATATGTTTCTCCAAATTTATATGTACAAAAATTTGTAGAACACAAAGAAGCAGGACACATGATGAAATGTTTTGTGTTGAGCAATATTTCCTTTAAAAATATAATTTTTAAATATAGAAAATAGAAGCAAAATTAGGAATCAGAGGATGAATACAGAACTGGCCCAGTATGGTAAGAATAAGTTTAGGAATGAAAAAACTCCGAATTATTTGAGACTGGCCAGCAAAACTGAGGGCAACAAGAAAGAGAAGGGTTTTTTTTGGTTTTGTTTTGTTTTATTTTTTTGTTTGTTTTTTAAGTTTAAGCAAAATATTGTCAGAGAAAGAATAGGGATGAGTCTTTGCAGTGGAAAATGAAAGGTGATAAGTATTAATGGAGAGATAAAAGAGCTTCTTTTTCTTGTTTTTCCTTCCAACAAAAATATTTGAAGTAGGAAGTAGAGAACAAAAATGTCTAATAGCGATTTGAGTCTTAAGATAAATAAAGAGATAATAAGAGAACACCTTATTTTCCTCAATGAATATGACACTTGGCTAAGATTAGCTATGAGCATGAGTCCTAGAAAGAACTGACAGTATGATTACTTTGAAACCTCATGGACAAAGGACAAAGGTAACGTTGTCACAAGATTGAAGAAGGGCAAATATCCCAATTTAAAAACACAAAAGGAAGAGAATGGATATTGCAAACCATATGCTTGTGAACTTTCTTAATGCTTGGGAAAAGTCTAGAATATAATATATGCATATTAGATAAATATGTTTCTAAAAAATGGCTAAGAAAATAGCTAAAGAAAGCAGTGATCATAAAGATCCAGTTCGGTTTCATCAAGAATAGGTCATTTCAGATTAATTTTATTTTTTTGGCAGAGTAGAATAGGAGATGATGTCATATATCTACATTTGAGCAAAGCATTTGGCCATCATTTATTCAACAAACATTTATTAAGTACTTATTAAGTCATTAGGAGCTGTGCTGAATGGTTAAAAAAAGAAGTTCCAGCTTTCAATTAGCTTACAAAAATTTTTCTCCTATTTTTTTGGAACAAAGGGAGAATTGGGGGCTAGAAAATAGGACAATTAAGAGTATTTAGAAGTTTTTATATAATCATATACAGAATGTTGCTTTATTAATATTTATTAATGTGTCAAAGTGAAAGAGAGGCTACAGGAGAGTTGTTCAGGGATCTACCATATATTGGTCTTTTAATGGTGAACATTTTTGTCAGTTATTTGAGATAAGGCATAGTGTTATGTTATGAAATTATACATGATATACAACTGAAAGGTATAACAAATGTACCATATACCAGTATCACAATTCAAAAATATCTTTGATAGACTGCAACACTGGGACAAATTTAATAAGAAGAAATTTAATGATGATGAATATGTACAATCTCACATTTTGTTTCAAGAAATTAATTTCACAAGTGAAAGGGAGGCACACTTAGCATTTCATCTGGAAGCTCCAGCGAACTGCAAATTCAACATGAGTTAGTAGTGTCATATGCAACAAGTAAGTTATTGCAATCATATTTTGCAATGTGAGGAATAATGTCCAAGAGAGTTGATAACCCTTGTTCATGCCACTTCTCAAGAAGATCTGTAACTAGGGTCAGCCACTAGATTTGCCCAATTTACAGAATTACTCAAAGATGAGAAATTTTTCAAACATATGACTTAATAAAGACCTTCTGACAGGCAGTTCTAATCCTGCAAGGATAGGGACTAAGTCCTGGCATTGCTTAGTGGATAGAGTTGACCTCAGATAAGGAGAATTGCACTGCTACCTACTGGATATGTCAACCTGGGCAAATCTTTTAATTTCTTGGGGTTCCAAGCAACAGAGTTTATAAGATGCACAAAAGATATCTATTCGGGCATCCATTCCTCAATCAGATCTCCCTATAGCTACAAGATCATAGGTCTGCTAGGAAAAAGAGAAAGGGTCAGGGTCTACTAGTAAGGAAAGAGTGACACTATGGCTATGAAGTTCTGGGGGTGGCGGGGAGGACCCAGATGGGGAAAAAGAAACACCTGAGTGTTTTCTGGGGACAACCTCCTTTTCCTAGATGCAAGAAATCTTTCTTTTATCTTAAAGATTTTCTTTCTGAGTTTCACAATGTTTTCCTGTTGTCCAGAGCCCAGGAGATAGAAAAGAGAATCAGTTTGAAAATGTGAAAATTAAAAGATGAATAAAAATATTTGTGTAAGAGAAAGAATACCCACCACAAAATAACTTCTCCCTAAATTCATATAGAAAAAGACATTTAGTCCGGCCAATTAATAGCTAGTAATTCCTTTTGAATTTTATTAATAACATATTTTAACATTCCTTTCATTTTCAAATATATATTTACCTTCTTCCCTACCCAATCATTCCTTCTAACAAAAAAATAGGAAAAGGCATTTGCAGAAAAAATTTACTAACATATAAACCAAGTTATGATAGCATAGATAATATTCTATACCTATAGTTCCCCATCTGTATGAAACACACATTTTCTCCTTTTTTCTTCAATACCAAGCACACTCATTATAATCATGTAGCATTTAGCTTCATTTGTTCTTGTCTTTCTTACCATGTACATTGTTTTACTAGTCTTTAGGTTTGTTTTTGATTTTTTGTGTTATTAGTTCATATATCTTCCAATGCTTCTCTATGTTCTTTATATCCAATATGTATTACTATGAAGTAACATTTCATTATACACACATTTCACAGTTTGTTTAACCATTCCCCAAACAATGGCTACTTAAGATATTTAAAAGTTTTTTTTTCTATTATAAAAATATTTTGGTGGACCTATGATCTTTTCTGGAATGAAGTGTGTGAACATTTTAGTCACTTGATCAGCATAATTGTAAATAACTTTCCAGAATGGTTTGAATAATTAATTAATTATTACATAATTAATATTTCCATCAACAATGTGTACCTATCTTTTCAGAACCCTTCCAATATTGACTGTAGTAATTTTTTTTATCATTTTTGCGATTTGAAAGGTGAAATGTCAATATTTTGATTCACATTTCTCTTTTCATTAGTGATTTAGAACAGTTTTTATATAGGTATTTATAGTTGTCATTATTCTTTCAAAAATTACTTGGTACTCAGCTCTTCCATTTTATGTAAGAATGCTGGCTTATGAAGGAAAATTTGGAATGTTTCAGAGGGATTTCAGAGATTCTTCTCCACTTCAGGTGTGAACAAGGAAGGGTAGAAAAGCTTTGTGTTAATAGTCCTTGTCTCAATCTTCCATATATGTGTATATATATATATGTATGTGCAAGTGTGTGCATGTGTATACATATGTGTGTCTGTGTATATATTGTGTGCCTATATGTATTGTGTGTATTGTGTATATACACATGCATGTACACATACACATATATACACACATATACATATCTGCTATTTTTAGAAAAGCTTCTTAGCTCAAGGTCTGTTTTATTTTTCTTTTTTCAATCTCCAGAGTTCAGCACATTGCCTAGAACACAGTAAAAGCTTAAGAAGTGCCTATTAGTTGATTGATTAGTTGCTTTTCTTTTCCAAGCTTGTCCCTCCACAATTACTTAAATTTTCCCATTCGTGGTAGGGTAGGGTTGAGTTTCGGTTCAGAATGTGTCTTGATGCAGTGAGAGGCTAATATTCTCTCTCTCTCTCTCTCTTTTTTTTTTTGAGAGGCTTTGGGGGTTAAGTGACTTGGCAGGGTCACACAACTAGTAAGTGTCAAGTATCTGAGGCCGGATTTGAACTCAGGTCTTCCTGAATCCAGGGCCGGTGCTTTATCCACTGTGCCAGCTAGCTGCCCCCAAGGCTAATATTCTAATCAGCCATTGGAGTAATAAGACTAGGAGCTATTAATCTGTATGACTTCTTCTTCTGGAAGGTAAATTTTACTGACCTGGCTAAAAGAGCCTCTTAGGGGCAGCTAGGTGGTGCAATGGATAAAGTACTGGCCCTGGAGTCAGGAGGACCTGAGTTCAAATCCGGCCTCAGACACTTAACACTTACTAGCTGTGTGACCCTGGGCAAGTTACTTAACTCCAATTGCCTCACTAAAAGAAAAAAAAAAGCCTGATAATTAGGAATAAGAGAGGCCTCTGCTATGATACTAAATCCAGTTCTGCTTTTCCTTTTCAGGAAAATAAGAAGGTAGAACACAATGGAATACAATGACCCTTGTAACCTCAGCAGTCAATGAATATATTATATTTGAAATATATTTAATTATTTCTCAGGTTAGCATCATTTTAAGTAATGCTATTAGTCAGGAATGTTGTAGAGGACATCTTTTTTAGTTCTTCATTGGACAAGATGGCCTCTTAGTTTCTTTTTAATTGTAAAATTTTTTGAAATTACAAATACTCCTCAAATTACACTTTACGCCATGGTGTATTTTAGAAACTATCATTTAGGCTTATTGACTTGAAGAACGTGAGAGGATATAGAGAAGATCTTGTCCTTGACACTTTATAGATGATAAGGAATCTTCAGAGTACATTGCTTTGGAGATAACTTTTCTATAACTGATTATGTGGAAACTAGATATAAGCATTCAGTTTTGAAGGTGCCTAAGTAGCCAAAACGACTTTCATATCCTCCTAAGTAGCAAAAATAACTGTCATTGCCTCACCCAATGCCTACTTACTCTTAATTTACACATACTTCTAACAAGTGTGATTATCTACTTTTCTAGGTCATAGAAGATTAAAATCTATTAGAAATGGAATGATGGCTTCTTGCAGGAGGGTATGAACTGACTGGAAAAATAAATGACAGCAGATAATCTTGGCAGTAAGAAAAAGATAGAAATATTTTAAATGGGGGAAAAAAGACATAAGAACTCAAAACCATTACCTTCCATTTTCTGTCTCCCTCAATGCAAGAAGAGGGGGGAAAGTGCAGCAATCTGGTGTTATTTAATGTAGAAGCAAAAAGTCTTATACTGGCCCCAAAAAAGAACAATTTTATTATAGGTCTGTGAAATAATTGATGTTCACAATTCTCATTTCTGCATTTCAGACTCCTTTACTACCTTCAAAGATTGCCTCAGGTGTCACCTCCTTCCTGTAGCTTTCCATGAGCCCTAAAGCTAAAACTGTTCTCTCCCTTCTGTGGTTTTTTTTTTAAACTTGTATGGAACAGCTAATTATGCAGCCATCCTGGTTAAAGGACACACTATATGACTGTGATCTTTTCTGCATTGAAATATAATGAAAAAGTGTGAGAATAGGAAAAAAGATCTTTGTATTATGTTTATAAATTTCAATAAAATTTTTTTACACAATTAGCAGAGCCAGATCTAACAGCTACTAAAAAACATTAATGGTCTAAAGAAGTTTATCAAAACCCTCTGGTTTAATCCTGAACATGTATGGTTGATCATTTCAGAACAGATGGCATCTTTTCTGATTCATTTACCTTCACTAATTCAATTCAGCAATTATTTGTGGAATACCTATTATGTACTTAGCACTATGTGGAGGAGAAAAAGAAGTTTCCAAGTTTGGAGGACAAAAAAAGCTTATGAAATGAACCATGAATTTGCATAAACTTATTGAAGAGGCAGATTACACATAAGAAACTGTGAGAAAACAACAGAGACATGGCAAGACATGGTTTTAGCTAGGCCATTCTAGCTTTCCTTCCCCACATCAAAATAGTTATTATTGTGCCCTCCCCACTGCACACACATACACACACACACACACACACACATACAAAATTACAAAAAGGGAAATAATTTACCAAAAGAAAATCTTATATTTAAGTCATAAAGCATCTAAAAATCAATAGACAATCAAAAATAGTCCTTAATAAATGAATATATATTAAGGAAGTAAAAAAAAGTGGTATGACATCCTAGAAAAGAGCTGTAACTACAACAATAAAGGGGTCCCCAGAAATAACAAAAGGAAATGCTCAAGAAATTTCAGGTTTAATTAGAAGATCAATTAATTTAATAAATAACTAAGTATAAAAATTAGAGGTCTTTAAAAAGAGTCAAAAGGAGAAGCAATTTATTTTAGAACAAATTTCAGAAAACCTCTCTGAAACAGTGGGAAAAAAAGGGGATGGCTCATTTAAGAATGCAGAGATGGGCAAACAAATAACAATCAAATGAAAGGCCGTTAAAATTTTAAAAACAAATCTGTTTATTAAAAACATTTCTGTACAAACAGAAGTAATGCAGCCAAAATTAGAAGGGAGGAAGAAAGCTGGGAAACAATGTTTACAGCCAGTATTTCTGATAAAGGCCTAATTTCTAAAATATATAGGGAACTAAATAAAATTTATAAGAAAGCAAGTCATTCCCCAGTTGAGAAATGATCAAAGGACATGGATAGGCAGGTTTCAGATGAGAAATCAAAGCTATCTTTTGCCATATGAAAATAAATCACGATTGATTAGAGAAATACAAATTACAACAACTCTGAGGTACCACCTCATACCTATCAGATTGGCTAATATGACAAAAAAGGAAAATAATAAATGTTGGAGAAGCTGTGGAAAAATTGTAACACAAATGCATTGTTGGTGGAGCTGTGAACTGATCCAACTATTCTGGAGAGCAATTTGAAATTATGCCCAAAGGGCTATGGGACTGTTCATACCCTTTGACCCAGTAATAACACTACTAGGTCTATAAACCAAAGAGATCATGGAAGAGGGGAAAAGACCCACATGTACAAAAATATTTATAGCAGCTCACTTTGTGGTGGCAAAACATTGGAAATAAAGGGAATGCCCATCAATTAGGGAATGACTGAACAAGTTGTGGTATATGAATGTAGTGGAATACTATTGTGATGAAAGAAATGATGAGCAGGAAGATTTCAGAGAATACTGGAATGATTTACATGAACTGATGCTGAATGAGATGAGCACAACCAGGAGAACACAGTACACAGTAATAGCAACATTGTGTGATGATCAACTGATCAACTGTGGTAGACTAAGCTCTTCTCAGAAAAAAAAAAAATTCAAAGTACTCATGATAGAAAATGTTCTCCACATCCAGAAAAAAAAAATAATAAACCTATGGATTCTGAATCCAGATTGAACCATAATGTTTCTATTTTGGGGCAGTTTTTTTTTCTTTTTTGAGGTTTTTCCCTCATGTTCTGGTTCTTCTTTCACAATATGACTTATGCAGAAGTACGTTTAATATGATTGTACATATATAACCTATATCAGATTGCCTTCCATCTTTGAGAGAGGAGAAGGAAGGGAGGATGGGAGAAAAATTTGGAACTAAACATCCTATGAGAACAAATGTTGAAAACTATCTTTATATGTAACTCTAAAATAATAAAATACTTAAAAATTTTAAAAAGAAAAACAAATATCTTTGTGTTACCTACAGAGAAAAGGTGATTGACCTTGAATATGAGATGCAAAAATATAATAATTATTATTCTCAAAGTTATTGAACCATAGGTCAAACTACCATTCATCAGAAAAATATGCAAAACAATTGTACAGAAATACAGGGAAAGGGGGAGGGCAACGTATAGATTGGTAGAAGGAGCAAGTTACTAGTGGAGAACAACCCCAAGTTTCATTTACAGCAACAAAATAATATAGACAAGCTCCAGAACATCAAAAAAAAATATTCTGGAAACAGTAAAAAGACAGTCATTCATATACTAGTGAAAAACAATCCAAATCCTTCTAAAAAGCAAAAGGAAGGAAGGACTTTTAATCATTCTTTCAGAAGAAGAAAAAAATGAACAAAATATTTGTCACAAAAATCTATGAAACAAAATAAAAATTTAAAAAGGTTTTAGAAAGGTAAATCAGTCTATATAGCAAGAAAAGACAAAGTAGATAAATCATTGCTTACATTCTTTATGAAATTGTACCAGTGAGTAACTTTGTTGTACTCTCAATTTGTCTGAGTGCATATAAGAGAAGAAAAAAAAAACATTTATACACAGAAGTTATAAAAGGTATAAACAAAATTAACAGAAAAGTATTGGAGGGAGGAATAAGCAGATTTCATGGGATGAGTTGCTCAAGTCAAAGAACATTCAACCAGGGAGCAACTAAGGGGATTAAAACAACTATACTCATATCTGGACTGAACAAAAAAGACAAGTATTTATACGTGTAACTTTTTCTGAGGCTAATTAAGAAAACTAATAGAGGGTATTAATAGGCAAAACTCATTAAAGGAGAGTAGGAATTATTCTAGAAAATGAATGGAATGGAGATAAAAGAAGCTAATAGACAAGGCAAAGCAGTAAGGATATATTAAGCACTTACTAGTTGTTTTGACTAAATATTGAAGATAAAAAAATGAAGCAAAAATCAAAACATTATCTTCTCTTAAAAAGCTTGCATTAGAATGGGCAAGACAACTCAAAAAGGAGCTGAATGTATAGGTAGGAAGGGACTGGATGAAAAGGTACCTGCATGGTAGGGGGTGGGGGAAGGGGCTGGCATGGGGGAGAAGAGTCTGGGAAGGTATTGTAGTCTAGAAAGTCAGAAGTGAATGAAAGCTGGCCAACCCGGGGCTCTCTCCAAAATGGAGGCCCAGAGAGGAACCTACCAATGGAAGAAGAAGGCCGACATTAAATAGATATTCCATGGTTAGGAGGCTCTAGGTATTAAGGGAGGTTTAAGAATTAGGCTGCAGCAAAGACATGGTGCTGAGATCCAGAAAATCATAAACACAATTAGGAGGGAATGAAATTGGTTGGCCTGGAGCCCCTCTCCAAAATAGAGGCCTTGACAGGAACTCATCAATGGGAGAAAGGGGCTGGCATGGCAGACAGTCTTTGCATATGTTGTGATGGGTCCAGTGTTTTGGAAAGGCAATGTCTGAGTTAGTCTCATACTTCAAATATAATGTTCCTTTCACTTCACCATGCATCTCCTTCATGAATTAATATTTTTATATGGGGTTCCAAAGATGAAAATTATATATACAATTTAAATGATAATAAATATATGTATACACATTGTATACATATATACATCAAATATATCCACACATATGTGTGGATATAGATATATTTGTGAGGAAGGCAAAAGCTATGGAGATCTGTCTAGAGCCATAATCTATCTGTTGTGGGCAAATAAGAAGAAACATTGTATGAGGGTCATAGAGAAAAGAACCTCATCAAGTCATTTAATCATTGAGACTCAGTTTCTCTGTCTGTAAAATTGTCAAAATATTAGGATCTGCCTCACAATTCTGCTGTAAGGTATGTAACAAGTGTTTTTTTTTTTATTAGCGATATATGATACTCTAGATATACTATTTATACATAGTATATGTTAATCATAATATATGATATGCTGGGTATCCCCCCCAAAATAGTGTAGCTTTAAACTTTTAAAACAATTATATTTAGTTTAAATAAATTTTATAATAAATAAATAGACAGATAGATAGATGATAGATAGATGTATATATAAGTGGATGAATGTATGTGTACATTTATTTATTCATTCATTCACTCATTCATTTGTTCATTTATTTATTTATTTGATTATTTATTTGTCTTATTGTTGGGCACCATCTGGGCCACTCCTTAAGCTATGATGTCATTCCTGGGAACAGGTCCACTTCTTAGCACACCCTGGATTTGTGACCTGGAACTGGGTAGTAGGTGACAAAGTTGCCAGTCATTGCTGTTATAATATTCCAGTATGGGTTTGAAACCTTCTTTTGCACTGGTGTACATCCCATCCCTTTCCCTGGAAAACACCCCTTGTGACCACTCTAGGTTAGGCCCTTTTCCCACTGTCCATTCACCTCTAAGTCTCCGTATACTGATTCTATCTGGAAAAATTACTCTTTGTTTCTTTTTCCATCAGAATTTGTTGTTATGCATTTTCTAAATCTTTTTGGAGAAATTAGAGGGAGACAGGAGAGTTTAATGTACTTCTTCCTGCTACTTTACCATCTGGAGTTCCCCTCTGTCTTATTTTCATATTAATATTTATCTTTTGCTCTCATAAATCATAGGTCTAACTGTACACAGAAAGTCAATTCAGCAATGACATCCCTATAAGTAATGAACCATTTCTTGTCTGTTAAAATATAATTAATTTGTTATGTTATTAGTTAATCACCTTGTCCACTATTTCCTGATTCTTCCTTTTAAAAAAGAAAATTACAATTGAGCTATAGGTGTGTAACTATTTTGGAGCCTAAAAACCTTTGATATCTCATTTCTTATTAACCCATACTTAACAATATATTTTCCACCATCTTTCCCATGCCTTTTTGCAAGGAAATCAACACATATCAAATATTTGATAGCTTAATTGATTCTTTACATTTCTTCATAGACTTTTTCTTACTCTACAAGAAAGATTGGTATATAATTTGGAATTATTTTGATGGTAACTGTCTTTGTTTAATAGTATTTTTTCCAATTACATGTAGAGACATTTTTCAATATTCATTTTTGAATTATTTTGAGTTCCTAATTTTTCTTCGTCCCTTACACTCTCCCCAAGACAGCAAGAAATCTGATATAGGTTATACATGCACAATTATATAAAACATGTTTTCACATGTCATGTTGTGAAACAAGAAACAGAACAAAAAAAGTGAAAATAATACGCTTCAATCTTTAATCAGACTCCATCACTTTTTCTCTGTATGTGGCAAGTATTTTCTTCCCTGAGTCTTGAAATTGTCTTGGATCATTGTATTGCTGAGAAGAGCTGTCAATAGTTGATTATCACACAATGTTACTTTTGTGTGTACAATGGTCTTCTAGTTCTGCTCACTTTACTCAGCATCAGTTCATGTAAGTCTTTCCAGTGTTTTTTTTCCCTGAAATTTATCCATTCATTATTTTTTTTTAGTGAGGCAATTGGGGTTAAGTGACTTGCCCAGGGTCACACAGCTAGTAAGTGTTAAGTGTCTCAGGCCGGATTTGAACTCAGGTACTCCTGAATCCAGGGCCGGTGCTCTATCCACTGTGCCACCTAGCTGCCCCCATTCATTATTTCTTACAGGACAATAGTCATTATTTATTATAGCACAATAGTATTCCATTAGGTTCATACCCCACAATTTGTTCAGTCATTCTTCAATTAATGGGCATTCCCTCAATTTTCAATTCTTTGGCCCACAAAAAAGAGCTGGTATAAATATTTTTGTATATTATAGATCATCTTCACTTTTTATGATCTCTTTGGGATACATACCTAGTTGTAGCATTGCTGGATCACGGGGTATGCACAGTTTCATTGCCCTTTGGGCATAGTTGATGGTAATATTATTTTTTTTTGCAAAAGCTTATAGTGAACAGTAAAATGTGAGATGATAAAATGACTCATAAAATGATGTTTCTTGTTGTCTTTGGATAAATGATGAAATAATTTCTTGTAACTCCTTTATTTGTCTCTCCAAGGTGGTCATGTAAGCCATCTGTCCATTTAGATGCAACTGCCTTTTGTTTTCTAGTTTCTTTTTTGTGGAGAAAGTCAGGATGGATAGCATTCAGTTTCTCAAGTTGTATTCCCACTTACTGGTCTCACATTTAGAATACCAATAAACTAAGTTGATGTTTATAGATGTCTGGTATAAAAACTGTGATTGCTAGCATTCCTTGCCTCCTTTTCTATTACATTGTCACCATCACCACAGAAATGAAAGATGGATACATGGGTCTGAGGCCAGTTTTCCATTTTTCTTTTTTATGCCTTGTCATGCATAAATAATTGTCACCACATGGCCAACCTACTAGTGATGAGGATTTTTGTTTATGTTTTTGCATTTATTTAGGTTGATCCTGTGTTTAAATAGCCATGATCTATTTCTGGAACTCTGTCTGAAGTCCTTCTAACATAGAAGAACCTGTCAAAACTCGTGCTCTATTAGCAATTCTTTTAAGAATCCGGAATTGCCTATATGCCATTATGAAGCCTACAAATAGAATATTATGGAATAACTCTGTCCAGAGAGTAATGCCAGTTACTAAGGATTATGGAGGTGATAGTTAAATTTGTGCATAAAAATAACTAGCAGCCATTAAAATCTAAGCATGAAAAAATGGCCATCAAAGATAATGTGAGGACCTATATGAATCATGCTATGACCCTTTTGGTTCTAGTCTCAGTTTTCTGCATTCTGGATTTAGAGACAGCATGACATGGTAGTAAAAGCACTTAGAGTCAGCTGATAGATGGTTTTAAAACAATTATTATTTCACTTATTATAGCAATGTGACTAAGAAAAAGCAGTTAACTTATAAGAAACTCAGTTTACTAATCTATAAAATGGGTATAATGATAACATCATTAGGACTTTCAAAAATCATTATAAAATTTAAATACATTAATGTATACAAAATAGTTTTGAAACCTTAAAGAATTATAAATATTAATTTTTTTGTGATCCTACTTCTGCTAGGATTCTTCAACATGATCCCATGATTCTTGCTAAAATTTCTATCTTTTCTTCTTATACTGATTCTCGTATACTGAAAAGGACACAAAACTTGGATTCTTAGGACCTCAGCTTGAATACAGGCTCTGCTAACTTATTTTCTTACCTTAGACATGACAGATAAACTCTTTAAGCTTCAATTTTTTAATCTCTAAAAGAAGGAGGTTTGACTAGAGAATCCCTGAGGTCTCTTCCAACTTTAAAATATTGATTATGAACCTTTGATTCCTAACTCATTCTACTCAGATAATCTCTTGTTGGATTCAATTCTAGTACTACCATCATCACTGTTCCTTCAGAACTCAATCTATGGTATGACTCCTCAGATTTTGCTTTCATCTTACTCAGCCCACTCTGGCCAGCTATAGAATTTCTCTAGCTAGACCAACACAAGCAGAAAGCCAGGTGGGAAGACAATAAAGAAAAGCTTCAGCAACTTTTTTTTTTCCAGATACCCCCCAAAAAAACATGTGTCCTGAAAACTGCCCTCCATCTCTTGTGTTCCTCACCATAGTTGCTAATACCTGACAGAATGAGTAAGGGCTATGAAAGATCAGTGTTAATGATTCTATCAGAGTAGTTGATCCCCAGGACTCAAGTCCATTGAATTGGTGATATATACATAGAATGGAGAAGACGCTCAAGCCTCTACACTCAAGTAAACTGAAAAATCATCCTCCCAAGCTGAGAGAGCTGGGGAAGACCTTAAAGGTTTTGCTGAAGCACAAATTCCAGTAATGTAGCATAATTGTGGAGGTAGGGCAAATCACAGCAACTTACAAACAAGCCTGTCATGAAGGTAACCATTTCAAATGGAATTACTTTTTAGTAACAAAGACTTAGGCTGTGAGTGTAAGAGGCATATTCATTAACGGTGATAGACGTTTCAGATAGTGAAATTCAGATGTTGAAGGAAAATTTTCACATTTACTCAGGGAGAAAAGGACTATTGGAACAATATTGGAACCATCTTCTCTCAGTTAAACAAGAGACCAAAGCCTCCATCAACAAGTCATATTCAGAAATATAGAATGCTGTTATATTCATAAAAAATGATGCAAATAAATAAAATAATCTTTCTGTAGTGAACAAAAAAATTAAGAATTTGGAAATCTAAATCTCTCTACAATTGTGCCACTTTTAATAAATCATATAAATTCTCTGAGGCTTAATACCCTCAATTCAATTCAGCAAATATGGATTAAGATCTATTGTGTGTAATATATGTTATTAACTGCTGAGGACAAAATGATTAAACAAGACCCATTGCTTGCCCTCAGTTTAATCCAAAACACTCTTCCCTCTAGGACCTTTTACTGTAATCAAATATTATCATGTGTCAAATGAGGAACTCTGGGAAAATTATTTTGAAATTCTCTTCTACCTCTAAATTCTGGATTTCTAACCCTATTTTTCAACAGTAAATATTTTCACCACTGTCTAAACTTTCCAGGGTCATAGGATGATTATTCTGATAAGATAAGCATCAGTTATCTATATAAATAGTACTGGTGTATAGGCTGTTTCTAAAAATGCATTGGGTTCCTTGGGAAGAAGGGACTGACAGATGCTTATTGAGTGGATATTCAGAACTTGAGACTTAAACGAGTTTTTAGAATTCTTAATAGGAAGAACATCTATTATATGTGTATGCATGTACAATACATTTTGATATGTATATATATTTATGTGTATATAAATATATCACAAATAAACATGTCATTTAATTATATTTATGTTAATAATAAATGTATTTTATGAATGCATATCTACAATATTTTCATCTTATATTATTTTATATGCAGATATGTGTAGATATGTTTGTAAGTACACATTTATTCCCCCCTCCAACCAGGGACATTCTTTTATTTTTTGATTTTTGTTTTGTTTTGGTTTTGGTTGGACAATGAGGGTTAAGGGACTTGCCCAGGGTCACACAGCTAGTATGTGTCAAGTGTCTGAGGCTGGATTTGAACTCAGGTCCTCTTGAATTCAGGGCTGGTACTTTATCCACTGTGCCACCTAGCTGCCCCCAAGGGATGTTGTTTTAAAAATGAAAACAAAAGGTATGTTGTGTGTATAAATATATCTTAGGAAATGTGTCTATTTTCAATTTCTTTATATTTTTCTTTAGGGACACCAGTTCTACGGAGAGAACATTATGCTGCTAGTATTGTTTTGATTGCTAATAGGAATGACATTTCCTTATGTACACTATGCTGGGAAATGAGCCAATGAGGCCAAAGTATACATCTGGAAAGGGAGATCTTTCATTGCATTATTTGGGAGGATACATCCAAATTCCAAAATTCCTCTGGGAATCTAGAGTGATTTGAAGTTCAGCAGGGAAATTTTTTTTCTTGGGTTCAGAGGGCAGACTTATATTCACTTCAGAGGCACTAAAAGTGGGAGGAGAAAGTAATCTTGTGAGAGAAATACTTCACATTCATTCTTGGAGCAAGCTGGAGGGGAACTGAAGGCAAGTTGCCAGAACTGGTTCAGACACACTAACTCATTACTTTGCACAGATTCTTCTGGGTCATCCTTAACCTAATATTGGACACTCAGAAGCTTTCAGGGACACTTTTGAGTACTCAAAGGTAAAAAGCTGCATCCATGAACTGGAATCAAGTGGCGATGGTATACATTTCTAGAAATAGCACTCAACATAATCTCTCCTTGGCTTGTGAATAGCTCATAAAAAAGTCAATAGGGACCTTTTATTTATTGAGATATTACCTACACAATCTTAGTTGGAGTCTGGGAACACTAAAGAAAAGCTTCTTCCACAGTATACTCCCCACCCCTTTTAAAGATACATTGACCTTATGCAGGGAACATTTCAAGGAGTTTTGTTCAAGTAATCAATACATTTCTATATTTATAAGTCTAATCAGGATACATCTGCTTTTCTGCTAAAGGACTATTCAATAAGAGTCACATAATCAAAATTATAAACTTTATTATATTGATTTTTTTGTTCTGCTTGTTACTCAAACCACAAAATAATTAAATATTTTCCTTTTAATAAGTACAACTTGACACAAAATCATTTCTTTAGGAAATATTTCCCTTATGTAAGGACTCTGGTATCTTATCCTCCCTGTCCTGCCATTTCTCATTTTAATTATTAGAATTTTACAGGTCCAAGGTTTACTTTCAATGTGCTCTTCTTTAAACATAACAGCTGTTCCTTAGGCCACATATAGAAAAGCTTGTCAACCAACATAAATTGTTCACAATGAAACAGCTACAAAGATGGAACCCTACCGAAGACATCCCTTCCTGATATTATTTATGTTGGATGCACCCTAATCTATAAATACAAGCATTTCTCCAAGTTTCACTTGCTTTTGGTCTTGCTGAGCCAAGCACCTACTGTCCTTACTACTGTAGGGAGGTATACCTTTGTAACTTAAGCTAAGTTTCTTTATATCAAGATAACTGAGATTTGAAAAATTGGAGCAGAGGAAGGAAAAGCTATTAAGTTGAAGAAAATTGGATATCACAGAATCAGAGCTTTAGAGCTATAGGGTCATCTGTTCCAATTCTGTAATTTTATGAAAGAAGAAGCTAAGGTACACAGAGATGAAGTGACTTAACCAAGATGATGTAAATAGCATCTCATTTTTTTTTGCTGGGCAATGAGAACTAAGTGACTTGCCCAGGGTCACACAGCTAGTAAGGGTCAAGTGTCTGAGGCCAGAATTGAACTCATGTCCTCCTGACTCCAAGGTGAGTGCTCTATCCACTACACCACTTAGCAGCCCACTTCTCATTCTTAATGTTTGTTTCCATTAAGGAAAAACGTTATGGCTGAGAAAACTTATCAGAGAGATAAATCCAACCATTTAACTTAAAAGTATTTATGTGTCTGCATTAGCTATACTTGACAGGGAGCATGTACCTGACTAAAAGCCAAAATCTATCTAGATGGCACTTTATAAAGGACTTTTGACCTTCACAATGATCCTATGAAACATGTAATACAGGATTCACATAGGCTAATGAAAATAAGGGTAAATATGTGAATAATAAATGTCCTTACTCCTTAGTAGGTATATTTTCAAACTATAGTACTTAATATAGAATTTCGATGGGCCTCACTCCATACCACATTCAATTTTCAGAAAAAAAGCAAGGGTATGAAAGAAAAATATTCAAGATACAAATATGATTGATAGAGTTGTAATTTTTTTTTTTTTGCTTAATGGAAGAATTAAGGATACCCCTCCCAAATCAGGCTATAGATACCTGATGCAACATGAATAGAGCCTAGATGAACTCTCCCTATTCACTTCCAGGGACAGGTGAACTCAGTGGTAAAGCACATTAGTATTCACAGAAAACATTTGATCCTTGTGAAAAAGCCTGTGTCAAAAAGACCTGGTCATTGAGCCAAGAAGAGCCGCCCATTGGACTATGAGGTTCTTGAGAACAAGGACTGTCTTTTGTTTTTCTTTTGATCTTCAGCACTTAGATCAGTGCTTGGCATATAGTAGCTGATTAATGAATGTGTTTTGATTCACAGACTGACTCATTCAATTAAAGAAAGAAAAAAAAACATTCCACTCTTGTTCTCCTCTTCCTCCCTTCCATTAACCTTCTGTAAGATTGTTGGGAATTATTTTTCTCTTACATCACAGTAGCTATGGTTTCTAATTCCACATGAGTTCAAGCAAATGTGCCATGTAAGTGAACCTGACCCAGAACTTAAAATCCCAGGATATATTTGAGCGTTTCTATTTGTTTGTTTGGGTTTTTTTGTTTGTTTGATTGTTTCCCAAGTATAGGTGACCAAATAGCATTCCAGAGATGGGCATTTCTAGCCTTAGAAGTAATCTTTTAAGTGAGAGAGCTGAGAGTACCTGGGCCCCTCAGGAAGAGATGAATAACAAGACTAAGCATGACATCCAACTACATCTTTCTTTGGGAAGATAACTACAGATAGGAGGGTGAGTTCAACCCTATCAACTTTATTTTTTATTTTTAAAATTCAATTTTATGTTATTTCCAGGTCCTTATAAAGAGGTGGAATCAAGATATTGGATTGTGAGCTAGCATTTTGGGCTTAGATTCTTCACATTTTCACTTACAATGAATAATAATGAGCACCAGGCCAAATTTTGATTGAAATAGAAAAGTAAAAGTCACAGTGAGTCATTTTTCCATAAGAAGGCAGTTTAGGAAGACAAAAAGAAAGGTCTGAAGACACTAGCATGGAGGATGGATAGGAATGCAGTGCCGAAGCACAATAGCAAGTGAAAGCACCAGGAGATACTGGTGGCAACAGCAGTGGCAATGAGTAGCCAAGCACCAAAGAACAGTAAAGAGACTGAACACTGGGCAGAAAGAGATTTTGGAGGATATATATACTAGCCCAGGGTATGGGAATAGATGTCATCTAGCAAGTCAGTCACCTGTATTTTCAGATTAGCATTGCAGTATATAGAGGAGCAATGACAGTTGCAAAGGAACAGGATCCCATACCTATGTCAGGAGCTAAAGACAAATTCTAGAACCATTGTTTTATGCTCTTAGCCCAGGAACACAGTGGCAAATCAATTCTATTTTTTAGCTCATAAACCTGCAGTGAAATAAACCAGGCAAGAGTCAAAAACCAAGAGGAAGTCAACTGTTCAATTGCTCTCAACCTACAGACTCTCTGAGCAGTTTAACTGTTAATAATTTCATCAGTAGTCTATGGAAATCAACATACACACACACACACAAACAACAGACCCAAACTGGGTAAGGGATTTTCAGACTATGATGGTAGTGAACAGATCTCTCCCCACATCACACTACTTTGAAAGCACTAAGAACTTATAGTTCCCCAGATAAAGTTGTGAAAACAGGATAAAAGGAAAAATGCACAGGCCAAAACCCCCTACCCCACCACCCAGTAAATGAACAGAGTCAAATGCTAACATAAAATTAAAAGTCAAAAATCAGGCTAGAAACATGAAGGAGTGGGGGGGAGGGGAAGAACTGACCACAAAAGCTACTATTGTGACAGACAAGACTTGAAGACATCTGAGGCAAAAGCATTTGAACAAAACAAAACAAAGAAACAAAACAAAACAAAAACAAACAAAAAACCACATCTGAGGCAAAAACATTGAAAACATTTAAGCCAAAACCTCAGATAAAATGCATTTTGGACACATGAGGAATTAAAAAAAGAAAAGAAAAGATTTTCAAAATCAAAGACTAATAAAGGATACATTGGGAAAATAAATGAGAACCGTGTAAGAAAAATATTAAAAAGAGAATTAACAGGGACAACTTGGTGGCGCAGTGGATAGAGCACTGGCCCTGGATTCAGAAGGACCTGAGTTCAAATCTGGCCTCAGAGACTTAACACTTACTAGCTGTGTGACCCTGGGCAAGTCACTTGACCCCAGTTGCCTCACCAAAAAGAGAAAGGGAGAGAGAGAGAGAGAGAGAGAGAGAGAGAGAGAGAGAGAGAGAGAGAAAGAGAGAGAGAGAGAGAGAGAATTAGCAATTGTACAAAGAGAAATTTTAAAAATTGTAAAGTTGCTATCTGTAAGTGGCTAAAATTCTAGCTAGAATGTCTAAAAATCTAATGAGTGGTCACCATAAATTACAAGCTTTAGCAAGAGTTTAGACTTTTCAGTATTTGTTAAGGAGCATAAGAATTTCATGAGGAGAGAGAAAGAGACCAAGATTCCTTCATCTATCTATCTCAAGTAGCCAGCATCTCAGCTCCACTCAAACCAGGGTCCCAGGCAAAAGAGAGATTGCTTTCTCCTTCCTCCTCCCAGAAACCTCCTCTCCAACAGGAAACAGGGCCATCTACCCACACACAGCTCCAAGCTAATTGGCTGGTAGCTCTGATTGACAAGTCCCATAGGTGGTTCTAGAGATGTAACTTCCAGATGCTAAAGTCACATGGTCTCTAAATCACATGCTTTCTCCTCATGGCAGAGCTTCCCTATAGTATCACTCCAATAGGGGGTGCCAAACCAATTCTCAAAAAATGTAAAAATTATTGAAGAAAATAACTTTTAAAAAATCATAATGGATCTAAAGAAAAAAGAGGTAAGAAACTTCACTGATGAAAATAACTCCTTAAAAATTAGAATTGGTCAAGTAGAAGCTAATTACTCTATGAGACATCAAGAAACTATAACACAAAGTCAAAGAATTAAATAAAATGGAAAAAATGAGAAATATCTTTTCAGAAAAACAACTGACTTGGAAAATAGACTAAGAAGAAATAATTTAAGAATCACTGGAATAGACAAATGCATGAACCCTCCAAAAAAGGGACCAGACATTATATTTCAAGAAATTATAGGGACTTTCAGGGGTGGAATCAAGATAACAGAGCAGAGAAGTTGTTCAGCTGAGCCTTCCTTTCTAAATAACTTTAAAATAAGAAATCAAATTTGGATTCTGGAGTGGTAGAGACAAATAAAGGTCAGAATGAGACTTTTTTTCCTAGCTCAAAGCAAAAGTAGGATTTTTGAAGGAAAGATCTGTGACATGGTGGTGGAGACTGGATTGGAGCTCATGTAGACTAAACATCCATGGTGGGACTAAGAGGTAGTCACAGAAGTAATCATAGGTTTAAAAGCTCCCAAGCCGGAGACAGTAAGGGGACCTGCCAACTGCTCAGACTACCACAGGGTACCTCTGTGATAAGCAATGGATGCAGGACCAGATGCTATTTGGCAGCTCCTTTGCCACTGTTGGGTCATAGTTCAAGGGCAGAGAGGAGAACTTTCAGTCAAGAGGAAGTGGAAGCTCTGAGTGGCAGTATCACTTCCAATCCCAAGGGACCCAAGACCCTGAGGAGCAGTATTGGGTAATAATGGGTGAATGCCTTTCCATCTTAGGTGGGAGTTGTTGTTCTACCCAACTAGAGAAACTTTCAAATAATTTGATTTAAGGTCAACCCCAGCCCATTGTGTTCCACTCAGCCAGATCTTAGAAGAGGTGGACCCCTGTTGTCTCAATTGGCCTAAAAGGCTAAAAGGCCTGTGGCTTGTACAAAATCAGACCCTGGATTGAGATTCTTAACAGGGAAGATAAGAATGTTACTAGAGGATCAGCATGAAACAATAATACCTTCATCCTTTAGAGAGTCATTAATAGGTTTAATACCTTCAATGGCCTACCTGGATGAAGGATATTGAGGGATGTATCAGGAGGGTTGTCGTTCAGTTGTTTCATTCATGTCTGACTTTTATCCCATTTAGAGTTTTCTTGCCAAAGATACTGAAGTAGCTTGCTATTTCATCTTCCAACTCATTTTACAGATGAAGAAACTGAGGTGAACAACATTGAGTGACTTGCCCAGGGACACACAGCTAGTATATATCTGAGGCAACATTTGAACTCGGGTATTCCTGACTCCAGAAAAGATATTGTGCCACCTAGTTCCCCCCTTGGATGGTAGAGGATTAGTATTGATGGTAATGGGGACAGTGAATTGTAATAAGCCTGCATATGAAGATGGAGTCACCCATAAAAAATCACGGTGTGTTGGGAATTCTGTACCAATATGAGAAAGAAAGAGACAGAGAGAGAGATGAAGAGAGAGAGGGAGAAAGAGACAGAGACAGACAGAGATAAACACAGAGAGACAGAGGGAGAGACAGAAAGAGACATACAGAGTGAGAGAGAGTATCCTAATGAAGTTTCAAGCATTGAGATCTATTAGGGGAGCAGGAAATAGTGACTCTATGTTCACAAAGAAGGTCACATCCCAGCAAGTTAACAGGAGAATTGGAAATAAGGATAAAGGAATACTCTACTGAGAGAAGAACAATAGTTACCATACAGCGAGATAATTTAGGGATATTTTGAGGCTTTTCCAAGATGTTTACAACATTTAGAAAACCGGTAGAAGTATAGTCAGACATTGATATACTCTTCAAAACTGAATTAGAAGTCCTGCTATCTAATGAGAAATCATAAATCATGTCACCAACTTAAAGGTAGTTATGGGATTCACCAATGCAGGGAAAAGTAAAGACTAGCATAGTAGGAACAAGAACTCAGTATCAGAAAAAAATGAAAAAATTCTTATCAGAACCTTCAGTTCCTACTCCTCTACTCTCAAAGACCAAAGACACTGCCTGGGTTCTTCCAGGGCTTCCCCTATTTATATTCCTTAAGGCCTACTTCTCTTTTCTACATTCTCTGGCAATATGACCCATTTTGTGATAGTAAAACCACTTGTAGTTCCCTGATATAGCTTGAATGTGAGCTAGAGCTGCTTGGGCGGGGGCCAAAGCTTGGAAAGAAGCTGAAGTTGCTTGGGCTGGGTCCAAGATTGCTTGAGGTTTTGGCTTGGGTTTCTACTTCTCTTTATCTCTCTCTTCATAAACATATTGAGTGATGCTTTTAAGTTCACCAATACCCTTTTTCATGGCATCCAGGACAACTCTTATGAAAATATTTTTATATATCTCACTGTGATTGAGAAACGAAGTGGGTATTAATGATTCTTGCATCTTGTGGGTTGGATGGATCCAATCCTGCATACCACTTAGTAGTCTTACATAGCTTGTCATAAAAGTGGTAAGAGGTTTCCTTTTCTTTCTGGATAGTTTATTAGAGCTTATTCCAATTTGGGGGATGAATAGCACATACATCCGCATCCCTGATCAAAGGTTCTCTAAACTGCTATAGCATTTTGTAGTTAAAAAATTTTATGGTTCTGATGTCAGGGTCTTATAATGGCAAAGTAGGAGGACCCAAAGGTCATGTTGTCCTGCTACTGGATCTTCTCTATTTGCAGCCTCAGAAATAGAAATTCTTGGCCAAGATGGCAGAGAAAAGGCAGGCACTTACCTGAGCTCTTCCTAATTTCCTCCAAACAACTTTAAATAATACCTCAAAATGAATTCTGGAGCAGAACTCACAAAAGGATTGGGTGAAATAATTTTTTAGCCTAAGACAACCTAGAAGGTCTGCAGAAAATGTCTGTTATACCAGGGTGAAAGTGAAGTGAACTTTGGTACTACCAAAACAGTAGCCATGCCCCAGCAAACTGGCAAAAGGCCTTGGGGGAAACTGAGTCAGCTGTGACAGCTGTGTTTTCCACAACTGGTCATAAGAAGATTACAGGGTTCTGTTTGCTGGCACTAGGTTCATAACTCTTTAAAATTGCCCATACTCAGATCCAGTTGACAGTTGTAGGTAAGAGTCCCAGAGAGAGAAGAGTGCTAGTATGCAAAGCCTACTAGGGGAGCTGGAATCATGGTCACTGTTCCATGGTGGAATAGGATGATTATGGTCACTCACAGACAATACCACAGGCCAGGATAGCAGCAAACACATCAGCCCTTAGGTCATAACTTCTTGAAAGAACTGAAAATTAACAAATTCCAAAACTGAGATGTGAAAATATCTAGGCAAAATTCCTGAAGCTAGGGACAGTACCCAGGATCAGAGCCCAACTTTAACATAAAGTTAAAGGTCAAAAGAAATGTATTGGAAAAATGAGCAAACAATAAAAATAAAGAACCTGACCACAGAAAGTTGTCACAGTGACAGGGAATATCAAAACACAAACTCAGAAGTAAACACCAAAGTCAAAACTGCTACAATGTACAAAGCCTCAAAAGAAAATGTGAATTGTTTTCAGGCCCAAAAATAATTCCCGGAAGAGCTAAAGTAGGATTTTTAAGATCAAATTAGAGAGAAACAGGAAAAATTGGGAAAATGAATGACACTAATGCAAGAAAATAATGAAAAAAGAGTCAACAGCCTAGAAAAGAAAGGAAAAAAAATACTGAAGAAAATAACCTTAAAAACAGAATAAGCCAAATGATAAAAGTAACACAAAAATGCAGCAGATAAAGAACTTAAAAAAGTAGAACTGGTCAATTAGAAAAGGAGGTAAAAAAACTCAATGAAGAAAATGACCAGTTTCTTAAAAATTAGAATCCAATAAGTGGAAGCTAATGATTTCCTAATATATCAAAAACAATAAAAGAAAATCTTCTAAAAATTCTGTATAAAAATATATAAGATGTGAAATAGCTCATTGGAAAAACTCTCCTGGAATATAGATCAAGGAAATGTAATTTAAGAAGTATTGGACTATGTGAAAGCCATGATCAAAGTAAAATCCCAAACATTACTTTATTATATTTTTGCAGGGAAATGAGGGTTAAGTGACTTGCGCAGGGTCACACAGCTAGTAAGTGTCAAGTGTCTGAGGCTGAATTTGAACTCAGGTCCTCCTGAATCCAGGCCCAGTGCTTTATTCACTGTGCCATCTAGCTACCCGCTCCCCCAAATGTGATCTTTGAAGAAATTAAGGAAAATTGACCTGATATCCTAGAAGCCAAGGGTAAAAGAGAAATTGAAAGAATCCATCAATCACCTCCTGAAAGATATCCCAAAAATGAAAACTACTAGGAATATATATTATAGTCAAATTCCAGAGCTCCCAAATAAAGGATAAAATATTGCAAGTAGCCAATTTGAATATCATGGAACCAGAGTCAGGATAACACAATATTTAGCAACTTCTACATGAAAGGATTAGAGGGTTTGGGATATGATATTCTAGAGGGCAAAGGAGCTATAATTTCTCCCAAGAATTACTTACCCAGGAAAATTGAGAATAATCCTTCAAAGGGAAAAAAGGTATTCAATGAAATAGAGGAATTTCAAGGATTCCTGATGAAAAGCTCAAGGTTGAATAGAAAAACTGAATTTCAAATATAACGCCCAAGAGAAGCATCAAAAAGTAAACAGAAGGGCAGCTAGGTCACACAGTGGATAAAGCACAGGCCCTGGATTCAGGAGGACCTGGGTTCAAATCTGAACTGATACACTTGACACTTACTAGCTCTGTGACCCTGGGCAATTCACTTAACCCTTATTGCCCCACCACCCCCCAAAAAAAGTAAACAGGAAAAAGAAATAAGGGATTAAATAAGGCTAAACATTTTGCATTCCTACATGAAAAAAATGATACTTATTACTGCTAAGAACATTCTCATAAAGAACAGTTAGAAGGAGTAGATAGATAGATATAGATATTGACATAGATGTAAATATAGATGGAGATATGGAGATGGAGATATATAGACAGAAGGCAGAGGTATGACTTGAAAATGATATGATTATTATCTAAAAATATAAAATTAAGGGCGAGAAAGAAAAATGCATTGGGAAAGGGGGAAGGGAGAGGTAAAATACACATAAAAAGACATGAAAGACCTTTTATGGAGGAGAGGAATATGGAGGGAGTCCTTGAACCTTACTCTCATCAGAATTGGCTCAAAGAGGGAATAACATGCATATTCAGTTAGGTATAGAAATCTGTTTGACCATATAGGAAAGCAGAAGTATAAGAGAATATAATAGGGCTGATAGAAGGGAGGGTGGATTGAGGAACAGAGCAGTCAGAAACAAAATACTTTTGAAAATGCATAGGGTAAAAGTAGAGAGAGAGTAGGATAAATAGGGGAAATAAAATGGAAATAGCATAATTGTAGGGGAAAAAAGCTTCTTTGATAAAGGTCTTATTTCTAAAATATATAGAGAACTGAATCAAATCTATAAAAATAAAAGCCATTCCTTAATTGTCTACTAATCAAAGGCTATGAATAGGCTTTGTAGATGAAGTAATGAAAAAATGCTCTGAAATTACTATTGATTAGTATTTAAAACAACTATGAGGTACCACTTCAAACATATCAGATTGTCTAATATGGAAGAAAAAGAAAATGACAAATGTTGGAGATGGTATAGGTAAATTCATACATGAATTTATTTTGTGGTGGAGTGTTGAAATGATTCAATCATTCTGAAGAGAAATTTGGAACTATGCATAAAGGGCTTTAAAACCATGCATACCCTTTGATTCAGCAATACCACTACTAGGTCTATATCACAAAGAAATAAAAGGTCAGCTAGGTGGCACAGTGGATAGAGCACCAGCCCTGGAGTCAGGAGGACCTGAGTTCAAATCTGGCCTCAGACACTTAACAGTTACTAGCTGTGTGACCCTGGGCAAATCACTTAACCCCAATTGCCTCACCAAAAACAGAACAAAACAAAACAAAACAAAACAAAACAAAACAAAGCAAAGGCCCCATGGAGGCCATCTAAAGAAATAAAAGAAAAGACAAGAAAAGAGAGGAGAAGAGAAGAGAAGAGAAGAGAAGAGAAGAGAAGAGAAGAGAAGAGAAGAGAAGAGAAGAGAAGAGAAGAGAAGAGAAGAGAAGAGAAGAGAAGAGAAGAGAAGAGAAGAGAAGAGGAGAAAAGAAAAGGAACTTTATGTACAAAAATATATATAGCAGCTATTTTTGTGGTGGCAAACAATTGGAAATTAAAGGTATGTCCATCAATTGGGGAATGGCTAAACATGTTGTGGTACATGATTGTGATGAAATATTATTATTCTATGAGAAATGATGAGACAATTCTGAAGGATTTATGAAGAAAAATGGTATCTTTCTCCAGAAAAAGAACTGATGGACTATAAATGCAGATTAAACCATTTTTAAACTTGATTTTTCTTGGTTTTTTTTTTGCCTGTGTTTTCTTTTACTACATGACTAATATAGAAATATGTTTTGCCTGACTGTACATATATAACTTATATCAAATTGCTTGCCTTCTCAATGGTGGTGGGAGGGGGAGGAGGGAGAGAATTTCGAATTCCAAATTTTTAAATGAATATTAAATTATTTTTACATGTAATTGGGATAAATAAAACGGTGTTAATATATTAAAGAAATAATGGCAGTTCATTCTCCTGGATAGAATAAGATCACCATTAAATCAGTTATCTCTCCCTAGATAAGGTTATTACCTCTTCATATGGCCTGAAATTGGATTATAACAGCCCCAGGGTCCTCATCTATTTTAGGACTATCTCTGCTTCATGTGGTAAAGTCTGAGGGATTAAAATCTTGGTGACTTCTAGCTAACAAAATATCTAGATTAGTTAGACCAGGTTCAAACCTGTCTCAAAGAAGGAGGACATCTGCATGAAGGACACCTACTCCACGTACATCTGTTCAAAGAAGACCAAATTTCCTATTACAAAAAATGGGCAAGATGGAGGAGTGGAGGGGGAATGAAGAGGTAATGCCTATAAAAGAGCTTGAGATAGAGGAGCCGAAGTGGCAGAAAGAACGCTACTAGAGAGGAGAGGCTGAAGGGAAACAGGTAGGACAGGATATAAAGGAGAAAAACTTTTTAGGGGTATCAGGCACAGTTCATCAGTTAAAGTGGATCAGCAAAACAAATATTTCATCTGACATGAATGAGGATTTTCAATGGCTAGCTTGAATTTCTTTAATTTCTGATAATGAAAAGTGCCATATTGGGGCTAAAACATTACCAGCTTAGTCTCTTTGAGTTTTAGACCAAATTACCCAAAATTCAATAGTGCTTTTCTTGGTCACTCCTGGTTGAATTAGGAACTTTCCCTTTTCCAGAGGGTTTCCCTTCTGCATGCTATTACTGAATTTCATTATTCCTTTAAGAGAGGATTGCTGACAGTGCGGCAACTCCACTAGACATGTGCAGGCTTACCTTAGCATGGAAAAAAATTGAGATTGAGGGCAGTCTTCTGCAAAGAAGTATCTTGGTAAAAAATCAACTAGAGTGTTCACTGGGGAGTATTTCTGATAGTCCTTCCTGGTGACCAGGGCCTCTCAACCTCTTGGCTGGCTTTATCTCAAAACTGTAATAAGGAATTTACAATAACTGAGAAGACAGATCCTGAGCTATGTAATTTAGCATATTAAACCAGGCCAAAGGACCCCTTAGCAGGCACAAACAGCCTGGCTACAGATTTTGCACAGATATTTATATATTAAAAGTAAACAGGGGGCAGCTAGGTGGCAGAGTGGATAAAGCAAATACTGCCTCAGACCCTTGATACTTACTAGCTGTGTGACCTTGGGAAAGTCACTTAACCCTCATTGCCCTGTGGGGAAAAAAAAAAGGAGGAAAAAATAGTTTTAATGGGGCAGCTAGGTGGTACAGTGGATAGAGTACTGGCCCTGGATTCAGGAGGACCTGAATTCAAATTCAGCCTCAGACACTTGATATTTACTATCTGTGTGACCCTGGGCAAGTCACTTAACCCCAATTGCCTCACAAAAAATAAAAAAAATGTAAACAATAATTAAGATACAAAACAGAATGTAAGATTGGATAATCTTATTTCTTATCAGAAGAAGATTAAGGACTTTCCAAGTTAAGAGGGGGGAGAGCCACCAAATGAAAGTCCCCCAAACCAGGTGATATACAGGAAAACAAGAAAATGGAGGCTGTTTATAAAATGGGGTCAGTGTTCATAAGATGAAGGCACTTTGGTATTCACATTTCTCTTAGCATGATCAAATTTACTATATTCATATGCAATAATTTTTTGAACTGTTGCTTTTTGATGAGCACTTGCTTAGTTTCTGGTTTTTGATGTCTTAAAAACATGTGTATAAATATGCATATATATATTTACATATACATATATAAATATTCACATATATTTACATACTGCCTACAAACATTAAATAATTTCTTTAGCTCTTTCCCTTCTCTCAAGATGGAAGAGAAAAAATCCCAAAGGGGCCCACAGGAAAAGAAGATCAAAAAGGAAAAAAAAGAAAAAGAAGAACAAAAAGAAAGATGTGGATGAAAAGGTGGTAAAGAAGCCTTGAAATTATTGCAGGTGGAAACCAGTCCTGGCTCAAGAGATTGAGGTCTGCAATGTATTCCCAGTCAGTCATGTGCAAGCAGAAATATGGTGCACCAAAAATCCAGATTAAAAGAAAAAAGAAAGTGAAGGTGCCTGCTACAATCTCAAAACCAGTTGAGGGATTATAAGAAAAGGGAACCTGAATAGTAAAGTTTCACCAAATGCTTAGTTATTATACTACTAAGGCATGGTTCTGATCGTGCTCACTGTCTGCCACAGGAAAAAGCAAGTGGTTTTCTTTAAGCAGCTGGTTAGTCCCTTGCTACTGGTGACTTGGACCTCTGACCATCAACCATGTTTCTCTGTGAAGGACCTATAAGAAATTTGTCATTGCCAATTGTACAAGGGTTGACCTTTCAGGTATAAAAATTCCAAATCATTTTACTGATGCTTACTTCAAAAAGAGGAGGCTCTGTAAACCTTGACACCAAGAAGGAGAGATTTTTGACACAGAAAAAGAGAAATATGAGATTACAGAGAAGCTCAAGGCTAATCAGAAAACAGTGAACTCTCAGATCCTGCCTAGAATCAAGAAAATTCCTGAGCTTTGTGGTGACCTGCATTGTGTATTCTCTTTCTCCAATGGAGTTTATCCTTACAAACTGGTGTTTTAAAAGCCTTGCAATGAACTCTTATTGAAATATTTTAATTAAGTTGGTCAAACAATGCAGTGCTAAGTAAACATGTAAAGACACAATTGTTTTGTGCATTGAAGTCTTAAGAATCAACTTTCCAAGTAAGTATCATAGCAGTTATTTTTCCATGTTTTATATCTTATCTTGATCAAAAACAACTCATGAGTATTCTGTGGGTTTTTTTTTAGAATTTCTTTAGTGTATAGGAAATGAAGAACTGTTCTATAGAAGATCTATATTTTTCATTGAGTACTTATCTACTCACTTTCTGAGAGGCTAAAAATGCCAGTCAAAGCTAAGGGATAAGAAATTTGTCTTGGGACAAATGGAAGTGTAAAGAGGCAGAGAAAATGGATAGGGGAGTGGGGAGGGAAGGGGAAGCCCAACTTCTTTTTAGAAGCCAAATTTTCCGGACTCTGGTGGTCATGTGTGAACTCAAAGTTGGCCAATTTTGTTGAGATAAGGTGTCCTCATGACTCCATGAATTGGCACCAGTTTGTTCTTTTAGTTGCATTTTATTTTTTTAATCTTTCCCATTCTCCAGTTTCCTGTATTCTCAATAACAAAGAAATACAAACAAGAATTCAGAAGGAGATTGGAGAAAAATTACATTTATTTCATTTTAAGTGAACTCTCCTAGACCATATTCAAGAGTCATCAACAGTGACAAACTGTTGTAACATACACTTTAGATGCTGCTCATCTGCCATGAGCTAATTGTAAGACTAGTTGATGTTTCTGACCTCTATTTCTTTATGTAATTTTTCCTCTAAGATCCAATACTCAGTACAACATTCACCCTGTAAGCCAATTTAGTCTCACTTCAGTCTCTCTACATAACCCAAACAGGTCCTTATTTATTTTTCCCCCAGTGAATCATGTGAATTTTTCAAAGTCATACTAATGCGTCCTTCCCTGGGGACCTGGAGCAATTGAAATAAAATGAGTTCTCAAAATAGCTGATCCAAAGAGAGCCATGCCAGTGTACTTAGATAAAAACCCGATTTTAAAAAAAGGACATGTCAGTGTCTTTCTGCAGTATTCCCTGAAGCTTAATAGGTTTTGTCACTTTTAGAAAATAAGGGAAAGATTATTTTAGAGCCCAAGGTCTGCTGTTGTCCCAATCATTGGATTGCCATGTAAGCAAACCAGGAGAGCAGTGACCTATGAGGTAATTAGCCTAAGGATAAGCCAATTCATCTGCAACTATAGCAAAGGAGATGTGACTGCTTGCAGAAATTCTTCTCGGTGACTGATAGATCTACCATGTGTTCATGTTGCTGATGGCACATCTGTTTTGTCAGGCAACAGTCATAAGGGCATTCTAAAGAATTTGACAACATCTTGGGAAAACTCATATACATGACAATGTTAAATAGTCATGGTGTATATTTGAGTTTGTAGATCAGGTCAGACTAGGGCATAGTGCTGAAGGTGTCAACATGGTGCACTATGAAATGATTGAAGTGAGAAGAACTGGAGTCAGGATACTGAGTATCGGTGAGACTAAGAACCAGTCACGTCATTTCTCTTGCTGTTAAATTTCTAATGTATATGAGGGACTAGATAATCTTTCATAATAATTGACATTTATATGATGCTTTAAAGTTTACAATGCATTTTACATAAAGTATCTCATTTGAGCTTTGTAACAACTCTGTGACATAAATCTGTTATACAAAGGAAACTGTTTAGTTGTAAATAAATAGCTAAGTGGTGCAATGGGTAATAGCACAAGACTTGGGAGTCAGGAAGAACTGAGTTAAAATCTTGTTTAATATTTTAGCTGTGTGACCTTGTGTAAGTCACTTAAGCTTCAGTTGCCTCATCTATGCAATAGGGCCAATAATACCACTTCCCTCACAGGGCTCACAATAGTGAGGATTAAAAGGGATAACACATGTAAAGCCCTATGTAAACTTTAAATTGCTCATTTCCACTTTATAAAGAAATTGAGATTCAGGAAAAAAATATATATTTTTCCACACACAGGTAGTAAGTGTCAGGATGTGAACCTAGGAAACTCTGACTCCAAGACTATGAATATATGTACTACACAGCCCTTTATTTCTAAATCCAGTCATCCTAGGTTATGAGTTCTTATCCAATAATGGATCTCTTAGTTTCACTCTGATCCATGGCAGAGATTAATTGTGCTCCAGAAGGTAGTTTCAAATGTGTGTCATTTACCCAGAATTTTTTTTTAATTTTAATTTTTATTATTTTTGCGGGGCAATGAGGGTTATGTGATTTGCCCAGGGTCACACGGATAGTGTCAAGTGTCTGCGGCTGGATTTGAATTTCCTCCTGAATCCAAACCGGTGCTTTATCCACTGTGCTACCTAGCTGCCCCCCCATTTACCCACTATTAGAAGTGAAGAGAGTATAGATAGATTAGTGTAAACCTATCACAATTAATGGGAGAAAATGAAACACTTTTGAAGTTCCAGTTAGTCTGTGACCACTTATGGAAGATAGTAGCATTATCTTTGAATATGCTAAACATTCTCTTAGGCATGGTTTGGGTCCTCTGTGTATATATAAACTTGTAGGCTTGTCAATAAGAGGTAGTATGAAGTAGTGTACAAACCAGGAAGATCTAGATTCCAGTTCCATTCTGATGGTAACTAGCTGTATGACCCTTGGCACTTATCTCTCTTGATCAGTAGCAATTGAAATAAAAAAGAGTTGCCAAAATAGGAGCTCCAAAGAAAATAATGCCTATAAACTTAGATTAAAAAGTTGATTAGAAAGATAAAATGTCCTTACTTTGTTATCAATTCTACTACTGGGCATAAACCACAAGGAAATCACTGATATAAAAGAAGTCCCATAGATATTAAAATATTTATAGCAGTACTTCTTTGGGCTGCAAACAACTGGAAGTTAAATGGATGTCCTTTAATTGGAGAATAGCTAAATAAGTTGGGGTGCATGGATGAAAAGGGATACAGATTAGTTAGACAGATAGGTAGATAGATAGAGAGATAAATAGATGCATACATACATACTGACTACAACCATGTAGATGGAAGGGACAACAGCTACAAAGTAATTAAAAGTGAATATTACTGTATTACAAAGAACAAGCATGTTCCCAAAGAAGAGATGTGAAGAGACACTTCCCCAACTCCTTTGCAGACATAAGAGGTCTACAACTGTGGAACTGGCATATATTTTGACATTTTTTTCAAGTATTAATTGGTTTTGCTGACTTTTTTTCTTTTGCCTTTTTTTTTCTTTAAAAAGTTTTTTATATAAGCTGATAGATCTTTGGGGGAAATGGAAAATATATTGAATATGTGTGTATATATGTGTGATTGTATACATATACATAAACACATACATATATACATGTACACATGCACATGCACATACTTATACATAAATATAAAATGTCATATATACATATATAAAATGTCAGTAATTTCACATATCTTAGTGCTCTAAGATGGAGAGAAGGCATCAACTTGCATTAGAAGAGGGAATTTCCCAACTTAGGAGTTCCCTAGACCAATGAAATCACAGGTTTCCATGTATGTAAAAACACTGCCTTTATATGATTCAGACTTCTTACTTCCTCTGTGTTATAGGTAAATTTTGGAGAAAAATATTTGGACATGTTCCTTATTTTAAAGAGAGGACTCTGAATACCACATAATCTCTGTGCTATAGAGCAACTACTGCTAATAGCAGTGAAGCTTTTACAAAAGATCCACTTGTAACTTGTTTATACAACGTTCTGGTTGACCTTTCTAAGCTGTTTCTAATCTCTGATAGTGTTTTTTGTCTTTTTTTTTTCCCCACATGTGCTTCCATGAGGAAGAAAAATTATCCTGATCTCTAGTGGGGATGAGCTTTCCCTCTGCTCAGCATTTGGCCTTCATTCTGCTATTGTGTACTTTCTAATGGAAAGCCATAGCGTGTTGTTTTGCTTTTTTTTTTTTTTTAACTTGCTAGTTACAATTTCCTTCCTGTTTCACACAAACTCAGCAAGAGTATGGGATTAAACTTCCTTTCCCCCCCCCCCCCCAGTGTCTGGGAAACTTGCTGTTTATCCAAAATGTTTTATAACATTTTTATACCCTCAGCAGGGAAAAGAAGGTCACTTAACAGGACCAAGATCTGTCTCAGAGACATAATGCAGATTGTATCCTTGGGAAAGAGGACACAGCTGTATAGGATAGGGGAAATTTTCCAATAGGTTAGGTTTCAGAAGCTTTTGTTGTGGTTGTGGTAACATCTTGGTCAAACTTTGTTAGCTTGGAAACCTGTGAGCTAGAACCCACAGTCTAACTGTGGAAAATTCCTGATGGCACAAATCTGAGCCATTGGGGAAGATTTAAAAAAAAAAAAATTATAAGAGACTAGTTTAAGGATGGAGATAAAGAATGTAAATATGGATTTAATGGAAGCTTTTATCTAACTTAAAAGTGTTTTTCATATTTATAGGGGCAAGACATCATATATTTCCACAATTGGGACATAGGTAGGGTTTAATATTTGTGACTTTATTCACTTATTTGTTTTTAAATAACTTTATTGATTTTTGATTTGTATTGCTTAATGTCCCCCCCACATTCTTATTCCTTCCTGAGAGCCAGTCCATATAACACAGCATACTTTAATTAGAAAAAAAGGAATAAAAGAGGATGAAGATAGAAAACAAATCAACAAAAAGCGTCATCAAAAAAATATGAAAGTATATGTAATATTCCAAACCCATGCAGCATCTACCTCAACAAAAGACTGCAGCCATGCTGTTTCCTTGTAATTTTGTAACATTCATGTTTTATTATTTTATGATTTTTGTTCTTTCCATTGACATTGTTGTAGTCCTTGTATGTATTATTTATTTGACTCTACTTCTCTCTGCAACAGTTCATGTAAGTCTTTTTACACTTCAATGTAATACCTATATTATGCATTTATACATTTCTTTATAGTGGAAGGTCTTCCTCATTGTGACTTGTAGAAATTGATGTGTATTAGTGCAATTTTTAAATTTAACCAATATATGTCTTGCAGTATTTTTTTTATCTCCTCACTGAAACTCCAAAAGTAAATGGTTGTTTCTTTTAAATGGTGCTTTGTTTTTTGAATGCAGGATTTCTGGGCAGTTTTATTGTATTGTTTCTGGCATTACAGTGTGGGTTTTTTTGATGGTTTGTTTTGTTTTGTTTTACTTTTCTACTCCTCTGGGATACTATATAGTTGTCTTTTTGTATCATTTCTTCTAGTTCAATATGTTTTGCTTGTGTAGAAATTATGTGTTCTTTTAATTTATTTTTTTTTGTATCTCTTCTTCCAGATTGTCCCTTTACTTTAGTATATGTGTTTTCCCAATCAGTTCTTTCTTTTCCTTATTTGGATAGACTTACTACTATAAATTCACTTTACCCCTTATTTTGCTAATTATTTCTGACCTGAAGGCCATAAATCCTGTTATTTATTCCATTTGACTTTTCAAAACTGGTATTTCTCTCATGAAGAATTTGGTAACATCTTTCTGTGGTTACTTACTCTCTTAGAAATAGACAAAGTGGGCAGCTAGGTGGCGCAGTGGATAGAGCACCGGCCCTGGAGTCAGGAGTACCTGAGTTCAAATCCGGCTTCAGACAATTAACACTTACTAGCTGTGTGACCCTGGGCAGGTCACTTAACCCCAATTGCCTAACTAAAAAAAAAAAAAAAGAAATTGTCAAAGTAATTTTCATCAGGTGTTGATTCAACATTCGTTGTCTTGAAATATTTATTTAAAGTTGTTTGCAGACATTTAGGTATTTTGGTAGTCATCTTCCCATCTGTGTTAATATATTCTCTGTTGATTTAGTTGCTTGTGCTCCCCAAGTTGTGCTCTTTCACTATGCTCCAATATTTTCTCTGTAGTGCCGTAGACATCTTTGCATCCTAAATGGTTATTACTGTCTTAGATGTCACATATTGAAGTACCCTCCAACCCTGCAGCTCTTCCATCTGATTGACTAATTTTTCCCAGAACCTTCACTTTAAGGAGGAGCCCAGGCCACCCATATCTTCATTCCTCTACAAGTTACATTCCTATCTCTCCTCCTTGAACTTTCTCTACTTTGATCTTTGAGTTGCTAGCTTCATTCCTTCCACAACCAGCCAAATCACAGTCCTGCCTTCCAGTTACCTTTTATGTGTTCTCTTCCCAATTTGAAAGTAAACTTCAGGAAGCCAGATACTTTCTTTGTGCTTATATTTGTATTTCTATAATGAGTGCATAACAAATCCTTGTTGACTTGACTTTTTAATTGACTTTTCTGCCTCAAGGGTTATTTGGTGGATTTAGTTTTTAGTTTTGTTTTTTGTTTATTCCCCCAAAATTTCTCAACTGCTAATTTTCTGACTCCTTCCTCTTTGATTGTAAGTCCCCCAGGCCCTCAAAACTGTCTCAAAGCTGCCTCAATCTTCTCCTGTAGGAAGCTATTTTTTCTTACTTTCATAAACCTTTGTCCCTGCCCTCAAGAAACTTCAGAGAGAATGATGGGGCTGCCCCCAGGAGGCTCCCAATTTGTGTTTGTTTGTTTTGTTTTGTTTTCCCTTCAGATCTGTGGCAGCCTCATCCACAAGCAAGTATCCTGTCCCAGTTCTCTTTATTTGTTACTCCTTTCGCTGGGTGCTGCTCCCATATAACAGTACCCCAGGAAGAGCCCTATACCTTACTTTTCTTAATGAGGATATGGAAGAGCTGAGTTCTTTTGCAAAATGGTGGGGTGACATCGGGGGCAGTAGGTGTCAACAAAGTCTATGGCAGCAATAGAAGGGAAATAATTAGTTCCCAGAGCAAAAGCTGGTGTGTAGACTTGTGAGCCCTCCTAGCTTGTGGAGAACAGATGGGATCTTAATGAATATATTAAAGATTAGTTTTCTCTGCCATTAATTCATTAGAATATTACTTTGTTAGGCTTCTTGATGTCTTGGCCTGTAGAGATAGCTGTAATTGTTCTACTTCTGGCCCATAATTCATTTCTGAGGAAATTTTTCAGAGTTAGTGAGGAATTGAGAAAATGTCTAGTCCGTCAACTCTTTTGTCATGCTGCCTTGACTTTATTAACTTTTAATGATTTATGCTTTGTGAATACCCATGATTATATGTTCTAGTGATATCTCAAGCCTTGTTTATTTACTTTGCTCATCCTTAAAACTAGAAGACTAAAGAGGATTTTGATTTGAAGGCTACTATATTAGAACAAAGAATGTTGATAATATAGTTGGATGAAATAACATCAGAGGAGAATTTGCTAAGTAATAGATGGTAGCAGAGGGAGGGCATGGAAATGACAGTGAAGAGCAAACTATATGCCATCCCCAATTAGTTATTTAGTTTGTCTGAGGAACTTGAAAGGAGCAACCAGCACTGGATAACATGCCTAGGGATACAATGAGAACCAGAGTTTTGAGTTTAAGAAAATAGAAAAAATGTAGAAAAATAAGCTGTAGGTAGTACATTAATAGGGATAGCTAGGTGGCACAGTGAATACAGTGCTACTAGAGGCAAGAAGACACATTTTCCTAAATTCAGATCTGGTCTCATATACTTATTAGCTGTGTGACCTTGGGCATAACACTTAACTCTGTTTGCATCAGTTTTCTCATCTGTTAGAATTAGCTGAAGAAGAAAATGGTAAACCATTCCAGTAGCTTTGCCATGAAAACCTCAATGGAGTCATGAAGAGTCAGACATGACTGAAAAAAATGACTGAACAAGAAGTTGATTAATTAAATTAAAGGAGTTTTTGTTTTCTTAAGTGGGTACCATGAAAACGAAAGAAAGAGGAGGAAAGAGGCCAAGAAAAAAGGAGATTGCTTAGTGGATATGAGTTTGGGCTTGAGTTTTCTTCCCTTTCTCTCTACATTCTCTCTCTTTGCACTGTCACTCACTCCCTTAGATTCAATGACTACTTTTTGATTGATTGTTTATTTATTTATTTAGAATTTTCCCCAAGTTACACATATAAAGAAATTTTCACTTTGATTTTAAAACTTTTTGTTCCAAATTCTCTTCCTCCCTCCCTCCTCTCCAACAGCCCCATAAGAACTCATGCAATACAATATAAGTTATACATGTGCAGTCAGGCAAAACATTTCCACAATAGTCAGGTTGTGAAAGAAAGCAGTCTTAAAAAACTTTAGAAAAAGGAACTAACAAAATAAAATTATACTTCAATCTCATAACTTCAGTCCGCAAAACAACACATCAACTTAGGTACTAAAATTTTCATCTTACAGACAAGGAAACTGAGGCTGAGAGAACTTGGGCAGTTTTTCCAGTATCACATACCTAGGAAATATCTTAGGTATGATTTTAACTCAGGACTTCCTGATTCCAGAGCCCATGATTCAAACATTTTGCCACTTAACCTTCCTTTTGAAGGAGTGTTTCAATTTGAAATCACCTTACTTTTCATTTTTTTCTTTTACTTTTAATATTTATTTCAATTAAGAAGAATTTTGAGTAACCTATTCCTTCCACCAATTTCTCCATTGTGAGAAAAAAGTATTATTAGTAAGCAATAATTTGAGTTTTCCTCTTCTAAAATCCTGATTTTAAAAAGTAAAAAAGTTCAGTCTCTTGAAGGACATTACTAATGATGAGATTGAATTAACTCTCCTCAATCTTGGTCAGACCACACCCAACCTTACAAGGAATTGAATCTAAAGTGGGGAAACCCAGTGTGTTCTACTCAGGTTTGGGTGAAGAAAAATTCTTTGATTAGATTGCCCAAAGCTGGGGGTGATCTGGGTATAGAGATAAGACTGTTCAAGGGTGACATGATGCCACTCTCAGCCCCTCATTTTAATATGTCCCAGCTCCCATTGTGTTAACCCATCAGAGTTGATTGCCACTCCTCTTCTAAAAGAACATAGAAGCTCTGAGCCTGCTGCTGTGATTGTCTTTGGTCTAAGAGAGATATCCAAGGGGCAGCTAGATGGCGAAGTGGATAGAGCACCGGCCCTGGAGTCAGGAGTACCTGAGTTCAAATCCGGCCTCAGACACTTAACACTTACTAGCTGTGTGACCCTGGGCAAGTCACTTACTTAACCCCAATTGCCTCACTAAAAAAAAAAAAAAAAAAAGAGAGATATCCAAATAACCATGTTTTTGTTAATAATGTACTGGCCTTATTGACAAAATGGCTAAATGATCTAGAAACCAGCTCCTGAATCTTTTTAATCACAATTGTGATTTAGGAAGAAAAGAAGAAAGGAAGGAAGGAAGGAGGAAAGCAAGCAAGGAAAAGAAGAAGGAAGGAAGGAAGGAAGGAAGGAAGGAAGGAAGGAAGGAAGGAAGGAAGGAAGGAAGGAAGGAAGCAAGCAAGGAAGGAAGCAAGCAAGGAAGGAAGGAAAGGTGGGAGGGGAAAGTAGAATAGAAAAGAGGGAGGGAGGAAAAAGAAGAGTGAATAAATACATAGCTATATATTCTAGCAAAATAAATCTCCATATTAGCCATGTCCAAAAAAATATTTTATTCATAATTTTAATTTCATTATTATTCCATAATGAGGGACACACTTATCTTTACCTCTGTTCATAAAGCTTTCCATGTGATTTTTTTTTTCTTTTGTTGTGTCATTTCATACATATATTCCACATTTTCATTGATGGGGCTTTTGCTCATACTGTTCCCCATGCCTACACTGTCATGCCACACCTTTCTCCCTCCTTCAATATCCTCCTTACACAGCCAACCCCAACCAGTTGATGAATTCCTTCTTGTCCTTTCAGTTATCCCTTCCAAGAAGGTCTTCCCAGATTCCATCATTCATTAATAAGCTCTACTCTCTTCTACTCTCCTTTAGCCATATTTGAATATCTTTTATATACCTATAAGTTGTTGTTTTGTGTTGTATATATTTGCATCTGAATCATAAAATTTGAATAGATTATAAGCTTCAGGAGGCAGTGATTACAACTTAAGGAAACTTTGTTTTTCCTCCATATACTAGCACATTGTTTGGCACATTTAAGGGGCTTAATAATTATTTATTGGTTACAATTGAATTCATAGAAAAAGGAAAAACTGATCCAATGGAAACCTTTGTTACATAAGAACAACTTATTGTTTTTTTTTCCAACTCAATGGACTTTATATACATTAAAACCAATAAAGAGAAAATAAAACCTCAAATCCTATGAAGTCCAACTTAATTAAAAAAAAATCAATGCAACATGTTGTCAGAACCAGTCAATTTCACCCAGCTTTCATCACAGTTATCTTCCTCAAGGGCTTTTAGAAAATGTGATAAAATAATTAGATGTAAAGTCATGAGAAACATTATTTTCTATGGAGGACTGCAACTTTACCAATTGTTTAGGAGCAAGTGCCTACCAAAAGTCCAAGATTTTATGGGTGTAAAGAAATGAAAGAAATCCAAAAAATACTTCCGTGTGACAACTTGAAGAACAATCTGTATAATTCTGGAATCAATTCAATTTGATACAACTCTGTTTCTATTTGGCAAACGTTGAACTTTGAACATTCCTCGTTTTTTTATTTTTTTTTTTTGCTTCTAATAGGAAATGATTTATAGGATGGGAGTGAGATAATCCTTGACTAATAGAAGAGGGGCAATGAATTTTATCTGACTATACTCTATGGGGATTTCATAGATTTATCCAGAGATGAATAGATACAGTAAGAAAATTCATAAAAGATTTTTTTTTTTTTGCTAGAAGTACATGCACACAAACACACACACTCAACAATGTACAACTTCTCCTGCCCCTATGTAAAATACATTTCATTTGTTGAAGAAAGGCTATGCACATAAACTTGGTGGTTTGGATAGCTGATCCTGTGTTGATGTGATTTTAATTAGCCACTGACTCCAGCCCAAATATTTATCAGTTTCCTAACCTTCTGTTAGACTACTGCTATTAAACACCCTCAGACTGTGGTGTTGATATATAGATAATATGAGCACATTAAACAGTTTTCCAGCACATTAATTTTAAAATTTGAAGGTTAATGTCTATTTGTTGTTCAGATAAAATTTTCTTCATACTTGAAATCAACCAATGAACTGCTTTTTTTATATTATGACACATAAATCTCTTCAAGATGCTCTTTTTTTAGGAATATTTTCTATTTGGAGGACAAACTCTCTTTTGCAAACATCCATTTTCTGCTAAATGTTAAATAAGATATCTAATTTAAAGATCTAACCTAAACCTCTTAATTTTGCAGATGGGGAAGTTGATATCCTAAAATATAAAGTGCATTTCCTAATATCAAATCATTAGTTAATGGGAAGGAAGAGACTCAGATCCTGATCACCTGACCCCTACACAGTTTACTTTCCATGATAAAGCCTAGCTTCCAGTTAAAAACAAATAAAAAAGTACAAATTGAAATTCTACAATTAAATACCAAATTGGGAATCTTGAAAATCAAAAGAGAGATTAATAAAATCAAAAGCAAGAAAATCAATGAACTTATGAATAAAACTTGGAGTTGGTTTATGAAAAAAACAATAAAAGTAGATGTTACTTTTTAAAATGATTTATAAACAGATAAAGATGAAAACCAAATAGCCAGTACCAAAAAAAGAAAAGGGTGCATGCACCACAAAGATGACATTAAAGCAATTATAAGCTAACTGGCCAAAGTATGTGCAAATAAATCTTGACAAATTCATAAAATAAATGAATATTTACAAAAAAATTAAAATAGAAATTGCCTAGATTAATAGAAAAGGAAATATAATATTCAAATAATCCTATCTTAGAAAAAGAAATTGAACAGGGATCAGTGAGCTCCTTAAGAAAAAAACACATCCCAGAGAACAGATGGATTCACAAGTGGATTCTACCAGACATTTTTTTCATATCTGTGTAAACATTTTAATTTTTGAATTTTAACAGTCCAAACAAAAGTCATTTAGATAATGTAAATATAGGGTTTATGTACAAAGTTTTCATCTGCTTGCATAAATGCATGGTCCTGAGTACCTTACTGTATGGCAGTGAAACATGGACTACATACACTAGACAAGAGAAGAAACTGAACAGCTTCCACATGTTTTATCTTTGGCACATCCTTGGCATATCTTGGTCAGATAGGACCACCAACACAGAAGTGCTCCAACGTGAGCAACTTCTGAGCATCTACACGCTACTGAAACAAAGATGGCTACACTGGCTCGGTCATGTGCACCGCATGCAAGATGGGCGCATTTCTAAAGACCTACTCTATGGCGAGTTAGCCTCAGGCGAAAGACCTGCTGGACACCCCCAGCTTCGCTACAGAGATGTATGCAAGCAAGACTTAAGGGCTCTGGGAATAGACACCTGCAACTGGGAGGAGATGGCCAAGGACAACACTTGACAGAGTTCAGTACTCAGGAGTAGTAGCTTGTGCGCAGCTGAGATGGGCCTCTAAGCTCTGGAGGAAGAAAAACTAATGAGACGCAGGAACCAACAGGCAACAGAGAGTGCAGTTTTCTGGTGTCCTCCTTGCAGCAGGAGCTGTGGCTCCCGAATTGGACTGCACAGCCACACTGTGGCCTGTGGCTCTTCAAGGCGCTGATCCATGGTCATCTGCAACTGGCGGAAGCCTACTACATAAATACAAGAATAGAAAACCTCACAAGAATGTCAAAGTATTTCAACTTTCTTGGAGTCAATTATTTAGGTATGACTAGTGGATGATTATTTAAAAATTTACATGAGTAGGGGTAAATAGTTTTAAAAAAAGACAGTTACCAAACTAATAAGTGAAATTAGAATTTTCAGTTCCTGGAATGATTAGTATCTACCAAGCCTTTAAAGAAAAATTAATTTCAATATTATACATACTTTTTGGAGAAATAGACATAGGAGGACACCTACAAAATTCCTTTTATGACACAAATATGGTTTTGATGTCTAAACCTAGGAAAGCACATAGAAAGAATACTATAGACTAATGTCTCTAATGTATATTGATGCAAATTTTAAAAATAAATTAAGAGCAAAGAAACCATAGCAATATATCACAAGGTCATACACTATGACTAGGTGGGATTTATGCTAGGAATGCAAGATTGGTTCAATATTAGAAAAAAACAATCAGGATAATAGCCTATATAAATAACAAAAGCAACAAAAATCATGATTATCTTAACTGATGCAGAAGAAGCTTTTACCAAAATACAACATTAATTCCTATTAAAAATACTAGAAATCACAGGGATAAATGGAGCTTTACTTAAAAAGATAAGTAGTATGTGGTGAGTAAAATTAAATGTGGTGGCCCTAGTTCTGTCCCAAGTTTGGGGAAAATTAGCTGGGGTTTCTAATATATTTATGACTTATAAATTAGAATCTTTAGCATCAGTTTTGGGCATTAAACATTTATTAAAGCATACCAAGTATTAGTAAAAAGAGAACACCTGTCTCAGAAAGTTAAGACTATCTAGCTACCAGCTCAGAGTCTCAGGCTAAAAAAGAGGATGTTCCTGTGCCCTTGAGAGTGGAAGCTACCTCTAAGTTCAGATGAGAGGTGGCCCCTATACACTTCTCCACGCTAATTGGCTAGCATTGCCCAAATCCATTGGTTCACTGGATTTGAGGTGGTCCATGAGCAGAACTTGATGAGGTGAGAGAACCCATCCCCTGAGGGCCAGGCTCTTAGGTAGATACAGTCAACTTCAAGTTAGTCAATAGCCAAAGTTAATCCAATCAATCTTAATATAATCCCCAAGGTGGGGGGGGCACTCTGGGCATTTCAAAAACCATTATTTTCACACAATTGTCTACCTAAAATAATTAGCAAGTATAATCTGCATGCTAGAAGCCTTTCCGATAAGATCAGTGGTGAAACAAGAATGGCCATAATTACCACTATTATTCACTATTGTTCCAGAAATGATAGCTATTGAAGTAAGAGAAAGGAAAAAATTAAGGGATTTTAATAGGTAATGAAGAAACAAAACTATCACTGTTTGCAGATGATATGATATTAATTTAGTAAATACCAGAGAATCAACTAAAAAAAGAAAACTAGTTGAAATAATTAAGAATATTAGCAAAGTTGCAGAATATGAAATAAACTGATAAAAATCATCAGTATTTCTATATATTATTATAATTTTTTATGGGGCAATGGGGGTTAAGTGATTTACTGAGTGTCACACAACTAGTAATTGTCAAGTGTCTGAGGCTGGATTTGAACTGAGGTACTCCTGAATCCAGGGACAGTGCGTTATCAACTGCACCACCTAGCTACCCCCTATATATTACAAAGTTCAGCAGCAAGAGATAGAAAGATAAATTTAATTTAAAATAATTGTAGGTAATATAAAATACTTAGAAGTCTACCTGCCAAGACAAACCCAGGAACTAACTAAACACAGTTACAGAACACTTTAAGACAGTTCTAAAGAATTTAAGAGTCCAGAAGCCAAGATGGCAAGGAGGAGTCAGCAAGTTGCTTGAGCTCTCCTTCTGTTGCCTCAAAAAGAACATTAAATCAAGCCTCTGGAAAGATTCTGAAACTACAGAACCTGCAAAGAGACAGAGAGAAACAGTCTTCCAACCAGAGATAATTTAGAAGACATCAGGAAAGGTCAGTCTGACTCAGGGAAATGGGAAGCGCAGGGCAGGGCGGCAACGCAGTGCCTAGGGGGTCGGGGGAAGTCAGCAGGAAGCTGTGGGCCACAGCTGAGCAACTGAGGCCCCTGGATCCTGGCTCAAAAATCTGATGGTGCAGGATAGTGGCGAAACCCACCTGCACCAGCTGAGAGGGCAGGTTGTAAGCTGGAGGGCCCCGCACAGGACAGGCACAACCAGGTCTATTAATCCCAGCATGCTCTGACAGGAAGACCAGGGTGGGGAGAAACCCACAAGCCATAGAGACCTCAGTATAGAAAGCCGATGACACAGACCCTATACCCCAGCACAAGATGCTTGAAACCGGGACCCTGGTGCCCCCATAGCAGATATCAACTGAAGAATAAATAAATAAGCGAACAAACAAACAAACAAATAAATAAATAAATAAACTGCAGTATGAGTAAGAAACAAAAAAGAGCTCTCACCATTGAGAGTTTCTACATCAACAGGGAAGAGGCAAACACAAACTCAGATGAGGACAATACTCTCAAATTGTCTACATGTGAAGCCTTAAGAGGGAAGATGAATTGATCTCAAAAACAAAAAGGCCTTCTTGGAAGAGTTCAAAAAGAATTTTAAAAATCCATTGAGAGAGGTAGAAGAAAAAATGAGGAGAGAAATCAAAGCAAAACAAGAAAATTATGAAAAAAAAGAATCAGCAGGTTGGAAAAGGAAGCACAAAGATTGACTGAAGAAAACAATTCCTTAAAGAAATCATCTGGCCAAATGGAAAAATAGGTGCATAATCTCACTGAAGAAAACAATGCCTTAAAAATTAAAATTAGACAGTTGGAAGATAATGTCTCCATGAGACACCAAGAATCAGCCAAACAATCAAAAAAAATGAAAAAATAGAAAATGTGAAATACCTCATTAGAAAGACAACTGACCTGGAAAACAGATCTAGGAGAGATAATTTGAAAATTATTTGACCGTGCAGGAAGGTGGGTTAACTGTACCAAATCTGGAGCTTTACTATAAAGCAGAAGTCATCAAAACTATCTGGTACTGGCTAGGAAATAGAATGGAGGATCAATGGAATAGGCTAGGCACAGGAGACACAGTAGTAAATGACATTAGTAATGTAGTGTCTGATAAAACCAAAGACTCAAGCTTCTGGGATAGGAATTCAGTATTTGACAAAAACTGCTGGGAAAACTGGAAGATAGTATGGTATGGCAGAAATTAGGCATAGACCAACATCTTATACCTTATACTAAAATAAAGTCAAAATGGGTACATGATTTAGACGTAAGAGGTGATACCATAGGTAAATTAGGAGAGGAAGGAAAAGTCTACCTTTCAGATCTTTGGAAAGGCAAACAGTTTATGACCAAAAAAAAGATAGAGAATATTATGAAATGCAAAATGGGTGATTTTGATTACATTAAATTCAAAAGTTTTTGTACAAACAGAAGCAATGCATCCAAAATTAGAAGGGATGCAGAAAGCTGGGAAACAATTTTTATGACCAGTACTTCTGATAAAGACCTCATTTCTAAAATATATAGGGAACTAAATCAAATTTATAAGAATCCAAGTCATTCCCCAGTTGAGAAATGGTCAAAGGTTATGAACAGGCCGTTTTCTGATGAAGAAATCAAAGTAGTTTGGTGGAAACTAGGCATAGCCCAACATATCATGCTATATACCAAGATAAGTTCAAAATAGGCACATGGTTTAGATATAGAGGGTACTATCATCAGTAAATTAGGGGATCACGGAACATTTTGTTGATCAAATCAATGAATAAGTAAAGTATTTATGACCAAATAAGAGATAGAGAATATCATGGAATATAAAATGGATAATTTGTGGGTGGGGGGTGGGAATGGAGGGGGGAAGAGAAGTTGGAACAAAAAGGTTTTTTTTAAGAATTGATGTTAAAATTTTGTTTTTATGTATATTTTGGGAAATAAAATTCTACTCAGAATTATATATATGTGTGTGTGTGTATAAAGTTTTGGCACAAATAAAATCAATACAACCAATATGAAAAGGAAAGCAAGAAACCAATAAATTTTACAGGAAGTTTCTCTGATAAGGGTTTTATTTCTCAAATATATAGAGAATTGACCAAATTTATAAAAAATAAAAGCCATTCCCCAGCTGATAAATGTTCACAGGTTATGAATAGGCAGTTGTCAAATAAAGAGTCAAAGCTATCTATTGCTGTAAAAAATGTTCTAAACAAACTTTTATTAGAGAAATAAAAATTAAAAACAACTCTGAGCCACTACCTTATACTTATCATAATGACTAATATGACGAAAAAGGAAAATGACAAACATCAGAGGCAGGATGGAAAATTTAGTACATGAATGCACTGTTGGTGGAGTTATGAACTGATACAACTATTCTGGAGAGCAATTTGGAAGTATGTCCAAAGGGTTATAGAACTGTTATTACCCTTTGACCCAGCAACACTACTACCATCCCAAAGAGATAAAACAAAAAGGTATAGGAATTATATATTATATATAATTATATAAATTACATATACTTATGTATAACTTTATAAATATATATATATAATTATATGTGTGTGTGTATAAACATACGCACACAAATATTTATAGAATCTCTTTCTGTGGTGGCAAAGATGGCAAATTGAGGTGATACCCATCATTTGAGGAATGGCTAAACAAGGTTTGATATTTGATTGGCATGTAATATTATTGTGCTATAAGAAATAACAAACAGGTTGGCTTCATTAAAACCTTGGAAGACTTGTAATGATTGATTCAAAGTGAAGTGACCAGAACTAGAAGCACATTGTTACAGAATTTTACATGATAATCAACTGAGAATGACTTAGCTATGTTTATCATTACAATGATCCAAGAAAATTTTGAAGGGCTTATGATGAAAAATGCTATCTGCCTCCAGAGAAAGAACTGATAGAGTCTGAATGAAGATTAAAGATTTCACTTTATTTTTTTTTTGATTTGTTCTTTTGCAACATGGCTAATGTAGAAATATATTTTGCATCATTTCACATGTATAATTAATAGCACATTTCTTTCCTTCACAATGGGTGTGGTACGGGTGGGAAGCAGAGAATTCAGAACTCATTTTTTAAAAGAATGTTAATTTTTTTTAAATCATTAAAATATTTTACCATAATTATGGCAGCATTTAAGAAAAAGGAGGGAAAAGCTTTTTGTCCCATGGAGCACATTTGGAAAATAATTCTCCACTGAGCTGACTTATAACTAGAACAAGGGGACTAGGAGTTAGCTCCTTGGTACTGAACTTAGAGGAAAGTGCAGTCCATCCAGCTTAGAAACAATGGAATTCAGCATCTATTTAGAAAGAATAATTAGTTAAAATAGAAAGCTAGCAGATTTCCACTTTCTTCCATCTCAAATCACCTTCACCCCCATGGCACCACCACTAAGCTACCCCAAACCTTATCTTTGCCATTTCCCCACATACACATCATAAATCATAAACTTTTCTAGGGTTCTTAACCACTTACCCCTTAGGGAGCAAAATATTATTATAGGTTTTATATCTGTGCAAAATATTTAGTTAGGAAAAAACAAAACTATTATCAAATGTTGCAAAGAGTGGCTTTAAATTTTGGTATGACCATTTAGCATTGTTCCAGATTTAAAAACAGCATGCACTACCATAAAACTCACATCTCAATATTGATCATTTATTTTTAATGTTTTTGAATCCCTGAAACCTCCTATTGAGCTGAATGTCTGAGGGAGTTGAATAGATCTGAAGTCATACTAGAATTAAATACATACATTTTAACAGATATAAATTATTTCCCCCTTTTTTTCTTTCCTATTACCCCCTTAGTATTTTAGTCACTAGGGTGAAAAAAAAAAGTATTTTCAGAAGTGTTTTCAAAGTTTGTCATTTTTGTTGACTCAGAAAGGGATAGAAGTAAATTCAACAACTGGGACAAATTTAATCTTCTAATTTAAGGCATTGTTTATCAGAGTTGTTTTCTGAAATTACCTGTGTCTTGAATTTAAGGTATTTTTATCTTCAGGGAGGCTTTTGCCTTAATTTTGTTGCATGTCATGTACACCTTGGATTTACCAATAAATATTAGATTTATTTTATATGTGATGTAACACAGTACCTATGAATACTCAGTAGGAGGGGGCAGATAAAGATACTAGAGCAAGTTTACAGAAATCAATTAGCTATCAAACAGGTTTTGATCATATGGAAAATAACTGTATAAACCAATTTCATAGTGAGGATTTAAGGTCCTCTACCCAAATTTTCTCATAGGAATTTAATGATGAACTATCTAAAATATTTTATTTTCTCTTGGATCTTAATAACCTGCAAGATCTATTTAGACTGATTAAACTTCACAGTAGCATTTGATTAGCTATAAAAATGTGCATCTTAATTTCTCATCATCAAGCAATCTGTTTAATGAGCATTACTCTGTAAATAAATAATGGATGCTGCTCTGCTACCAGTGCCTCAAATTTTGAACAAAGGTAGCAACGAAGAAAATTTTCCTAGTTAAAATAACTATAGGGAGAAAGAAAATGGATGTCTCTGGCAGGCAATAGAAGAGTTCACCCCAGGTTTCTTATGACCTGAAGACTTAGTACCTTACCAATATTTTAATTAGTACTATTGTCTGTCAAGAAGAATTAACAAACTTCAAGTTGTTAACAAGAAGTAATGTTTTTGTCCTAATCTGCTGAGAAGTACTTTAATAATAATGTTGGAGGCAGGTAGGGGCATAGTGTGCTACACTTTAATTCACAAGACCTAAGTTCGAATTCTGCATCAGACACTTACTAGCTATGTGAGGATACGCAATTCAGATAATTCTAATAACCCCTCTCATCCTGTTTCCCATTTGTAAAAAGAGAATAATGCCTATCTCATAAAGTTGTTGCTAGGATCAAATAACATAACACATAAAAGTAATTTGTAAAAATTTATGGTGCTATATAAAATAAAAATGTTAGCTATTATTAATGTTTGAGGAAGTTAAGGGATTAAGAATGGGGGAAAGGGTCTAGTCCCAGATCTAACAGATCCTATAAAAATCATTAATGCTCTTTATACATCAGTGTCCTCATCTATTAAAACATTCAAAGTAGCTCTGTCACTGTTTGCTCTATTAGAGTTTTTCAAGTTGAAGATATTACATTAAGAAAGTGGATAAACATATTTGCATCTTTGGTTACACCTGAGTAAACACAATAGCCGACTGCATGATGAAGTGGAATAATTTTAAAATTTTAAGTAAGAGGACTTGGATTTGTGTCCTTTTAGTCCTCTTGAGTCTTATAACCTTTGGCTAAGACTGTATGGGTCTCCCAAGACAATTCCAAAGAATTCATGATAGAAAACATTCTCCACATCCAGAGAAAAGATCTATGGATTCTGAATTCAGATTGAACCATACTGTTTCTACTATTTGGCTGTATGTTTTTTTCTTTTTTGAGGTTTTTCCCTTGTGTTCTGATTTTTTTTTTCACAATATGACTAATGCAGACATATGTTTAATGTGATTGTACATATATAACCTATATCACATTGCTTTCTGTCTTTGGGAGTAGGGAGGGAGAAAAATTTGAAACTAAAAATCTTATGAAAACAAATGTTGAAAACTATCTTTACATGTAACTGGAAAATAATACAATACTTTTATGATAAAAAGACTATATAGATTTTGTCTGGCAGATGAGCAAAATGCTGAGCAAAAACAAAGGTGACACTTCAAATGAAACTTTTGCTATCCTTGACCTTCAGAAATAATTGACTTTATTCTCCTATGTCTATTATGAAACCTTATTCACTTGAGTTCATCTTTGGCTGGAACTAGAAGAATTCCACTAATGCACAGAATTTATTTTGCGTGTATTTTCGACCACTCAGCAAGAAAAAATTCTGCAAGGTATCTCTCAATTTTAATTACGGTCAACTTTTTCCTCCTCCATCTTAGACTAAGGAGGAACAGCTAAATCAAATATATACTATTCCTTGCCAATCCATTTAAGCATAAGAGAAGAATTGCATTCATCTATGACTTAGATTCCAAACTGTGTCAGACAAAATTTCCTCTCCATTCCACCTCAAGCGTTCCTCTTCTTAGTCATGTGGAAGTCTCCTGACAGGAAAATTTTTAATGCTGAATGAGAGTAGAACAATGAGTGATCGCAGTTCCATGATCACAGTACAGTGAGCCTGATAGGCAAGGAGTATAGAATCCTTAGTTAAGTATTTCCATCAGTAGTAAAACAACCTCCCAAGTCCTTTTGCTAGGTATAAGAAAAACATATGACACAACCTGACATGTGCGGGTGACATCCCATGATAGTGTTTCTGAATTGCAAGTCCCATTTAAAAAAAACAAAAAACAACAAAACATTGTTCACAGTGCCTTCTAATTAGAGTTTGTTTTTCACCCAAGAAGTTTAATTATAATTCAATGCAAAAGAACAAAAAGGGTAAGTTAGTGAAACTTATTAACACACATGACCTTTTAAATTACACCTACCCCATTTTAAAGGCCTGCTAATTATTGGAAAGGTCATTTTTTCCCCCTGAATAATGAATCTGAATGCTTTTACTGTTTGAAATGCTTGGAAAATGGGTTAAACATAGAGTATCAAATGTTGGCTTGTCATGTTACTTTAAAAACAAAGTCGGGTTTGCTAAGGGTGGTATTCCATAAATCAGGAAAAAAAAAAATGAAATCAATTGCCAAAAATCTGGTAGTCAGCAGGATTGAATTAATGGCTCATCCATAGCATGCCATTAGTTAGCAGTGACTATTAAGTGGCTGACATGTGAACATTACACTTGATGTCTGACTGCCAGTTCTCTTACAATTTCCAAGATCAATTTTTATTCACTATTTTGAAAATATTTCAAAATATTATTCCACTTTGACAGACAATAGACTTAGCTTTGATGTTGTTTCTGTGAGGAGGGAAGATTCAACTATTGCGGACTTTTGGTTGGTATCTTTGTTTAGGTAGCAATCCATAAAATACTACCCCTTAGGTCACATAGGATTAAATTTGTCAATCATCTTGTTTTAAAAGCCACCATGATGAGTTATATTTAAAATATGCCATTTCATACTATAATATATATGTAAATGTATATATATATTTTTAAGTAACATTTAAAGAAAACAAAATTTCCATGAATCTGTTTAATTTTGTTTTTTCTATTTTAGCTTTTTTTAAAAAAAATTAAAGCACCATGTGTCTGTAAAAGACCTGTTTACTATCCCTGAGACTGAGACAGCATTGTTATAATTCACTGTTATTATCTGTCTAATCAGAGCATAAAAGCAGAGAGATTTGTGCCTAAAGGCAAAAGCCTAATGGGCACTGAATTTCTGTTTCTATTTACAGTAGTTTAGTGTAAGGCCTAGGTTTATGATTTTTCAGAGATAGACAATATCACACTGAAATGAATTCATCTCATGTATACCCCCAGTGCCATAAAAATAATAAATAGTAATATTTCATGAACTACTTTTCCACACAGGTTATTATATCTGCCTCACAGAACACAGGAAATACTTATATGTAAATTCTGACACTACAGATAGTTGTTTTGTGAGACCCTCAAGTGTAAAATGTGACATCAAAGCAATAATAATAATTTTTATTGCTGCGGAAAATGCAAATTATGCAAATTATGATTTTGAAAACATTTATACATATTTTCAGAACTAGAAGTGATTTTAGAAAGTCAAATAGCCTTAAACCCTAAGGAAGTTTTTATTTATTCATTCCTGAAATTCTAAACAGACACATACAGTTTATATATATATATCACTTTACATATTTTTAATTATATTTACTAATAAATCAATTGGCAGCTGGTAGTACAGTGGATAGGGCACAGAACTTGTAGTAAGGAAGTTCCTGGGTTCAAATACTGCTTCAGACATTCTTTAAAAACACTACTCTGGAAGTCACTTAATTACTCTCTGCCTCAGTTTCCTCATATGTAAAATGGTGATTAAAAATAGTACCTACTCCCCATGATCATTGTGAATATAAATTGAAATAAATTTGTCGAGTACTTTGTAAACCTTAAAACACTATATAAATACTAGTTATTATTATTGTTTTCCCGGAGATGTTTCTTTAGGGAATTTAGGACATGTCCCTCATGTAGAAGTTGATGAGAACACAAGAGAACCCCAGAGGAAAATATTTTCAAATATCTGAAAAAATGATCTGTAAGGACACAGATAGGTTGTACTGGGGATATATATATATATATACACATACACACACACACACACACACACACACACATATATATATATATATATATATATACATACATATACATATACATATACATATATATATATATATATATATATATATATATATATTAAGAAGAGACTGTTAGGGGCAGCTAGGTGGTGCAGTAGATAAAGCACTGGCCCTGGATTCAGGAAAACCTGAGTTCAAGTCCAAGCTCGGACACTTGACACTTACTAGCTGTGTGACCCCAGGCAAGGCACTTAACCCTCATTGCCCTGCAGTCAATCAATCAATCAATCAATCCATCAATAAATTAATTAATTAATTAAAAGAGAGAGAGAATGTTGAAGGGGTAATTAGAAAATATTTTGGCACAAAAAAGGCTTTTTATTGGTAGACAGATAGGATCTATATGCACTCAAAATGATTTAAGAAGAGGTTTCTTTAGTTAAAATGAGGCCTATAAGGTGAGTTATCTGGGGAAAACATGGTTGTACTAAACTTTATGGCCCTCTGGCATAACATGCTTAGTTTGAATATATTCAAGAACTATCTAAAAGATTTAAAAGCTATTGGATCATGTGAGAAGAAGAATTTGTTAAATCTATGTATTTAATAAGAGTCTTTAATGAAACTATAGAGATTTAACCCAAATTGAACCCAAATTCCATCTGGTGACAGGATATAGGTGATAGGGCTTTTATATTCTCTTCTGATTTTATGTTTCTGGGGGTGAGGGAAATAGATGAGGTGAAAGGAGACAGAGGAAAAGAGACAACATTTATCACTAAAAATCACAAGATAAAACTGGGGTGGAATTGACATCCAGAACTAAGAGAAGTAGTGGCAACCAAATTTCTGGGAATTGTCAACACAAGTATAAAAATATCTAAGTATAAAAAGATGTTTTACAAGTCAGGATATACAAATAAAGCAAATTTACCGCATAATCATCACCATTCAAATAAATAAATTAAGCAAACTCCCTATCTAGTGATATTGCCTTTGTCTGAATATTTCTAAGTATTTTTTCAGAAATATTTAGAAATTAGTTGTATACTAAGAAGCTTAGATTCTCATATATCAGAAGTCATAGTATTCTCAAAACTTTAAGGTGAACAGAATTTAGTCTCAGTGAAAAAGGCCTAGGGAACTATCCTATATTGTTTAATAACAATTTCTTTGCAATGCTTATATTAGTCAGGAAAGACAGAAAGCAGAGAGTTCCTCTTTCTTTATGGTTCATAGTTATATTATACTAAGTGGGAAAAGTATCATTGACCTCAGTGGGCATCTTTAAAGACTATATTCCAACTTTCTTCTATATATCAGTAAAATACTGTATCTTTTTATTATTACTCAAGGCTTTACTCTGTGGTCATTAGTACTCCTAAGTTCTTTACCACTGAGCTGTGACGGGGATTAAAATGGTTAATTAACACTGTGATCACTGCCACATAGAAAACTTCGGCATTTCTGTACAAAGACCATTTTATTGCTTACCTTTACATAAGGACAGAATGAGCTCCTTATTGAAAAACTTTAGTTTGTATTAAACACTGTGAATGTGATCACTTAAGACCATCATATAAGGTCCATGTGCTGGTCAGGTAATAGGTATAAGGAATTATTTAGGTCATAGGCTGATGCAATTTAGAGTTGGAAAGGCTTTTAGGTATCATTTAGTCTAACACTCTCATTTTGCAGATGTAATTAAGATCCTACTGTGGAGTATGAGTAGGGGGTGCCCTGGGCCCTATCCACACAGAATGTATTTTGTCTGGGACATTTCCCATAAAATGCTAAGCCTCTCTTTTGGCCACTTCTAAAGGTGACATGTGGGAATCAATTGGGGAATGGCTGAACAAACTCTAGTATATGATGATGATGGAATATTATTGTGTTATAAGAAATAATAAGGAGGATGACTTCAGAAAGGCCTGGAAAGACACGTATGAAATGATCTATAGTGAAGTGAGAAAAACCAAGAGAACATTGTACACAGAGACAGCAATATTGTTTGATGAAGAACTGTGAATGACTTGGGTATTCTCAACCACACAATGATCCAAGACAATCCCAAAGGACTATTGATGAAACATAACATCCACTTCCAAAGAAAGAACTTGTAACGATTGGAATGACGCCACCTGTTGGAGACTTACTGTAGAAGAGTTCCACACATGAGGTGGTCTTTGAGGGCAAGACCATGCGTCTTTTCTTTGGTGTCAGGAAGTGACATTTGCTTGTGGGAAGAAGAAGGGGGAGAGCCTGGCTTTCTGACTCGGGTTCTTTCCTGTGGACTCTGGTGGAGAGCGGAGTGAGAAATGTGCTCTCCCTTTAATAGATAGATGAATGTAGGCTTTTCTCCCTCTCTTTACCAAATTCTTATTCTCCTTAATAAATGCTTAAAAGCCTAACTCTTGCTAAAGCTTATAATTTATTGGCGACCACTCATTAGATATTTTAGACAGTTTAGCTAGAATTTTAGCCCTTAACAAACTGATATTGATGGAACAGACTAAAGAGCATGCTAATTTTCACTTTTTTTTCTTTTAATCTAGTTTTCTTGTACAAAACAACAAATATGGTAATGTTTTATATAACCATGAAAGTATAATCCATATATGATTGTTTGCCACCTCAGCGAGTGGTTAGGGGAGGCAGGGAAAAAGGGATAAAAATTGGAACCCAAACTATAAATAAAAATGTTTATTAAAATTTAAAAAATTAACTAACTAGGGAAGTATGCATGTTTACGTCTTTGTCCATGCATGATGTTGGGTTTTAATTTTTTTTAACTTTTCCCCTCCTATCTTTGTTTCTGACTTTGTAGGACATTGGCATCACATTTCAGCTGTCTCAGTGCCTGCCGTCTTCTCAGTCTGGAATATTCTTTCATCTTCCAGGTTCCTTCCTCTATTATTGAGTTACTCCCTGTGATTCCATTTTGAGAAGGGTTATAGTTCAGTCATCCTTCATGTCCCCCATGGCTTTACTGCTGACTTCCTGGACTTTGACACCATACTTGTGTGAGTCCCTCCCCCTTCCCCAATGCTTTTCAGTTTCTGTATTATCTTCCCTCATTAGAGTTTAAGTTCATTGAGGGTAGTGTTTTTCTTTTATCTTTTTTTTTTTTGCTCCAGCAATTAGCACAGTCCCTGGTATATAGTAAGTGATTAAGAAATGCTTATCACCTTGTATTATGTGAAGGAAATAAAGACTTGTCCTATAGATTTGAATTCTTCTTCTTCTTCTTCTTCTTCTTCTTCATCCTCTCCTCCTCCTCCTCCTCCTTATTATTATTTATTTATTTATTGATTGATTGATTAATTAATCTTTCTAGTTCCTACTGGGGACATGCTACATATGAGCCAAATCTAAACTTTAAATAATTTTCCCTGGGAAAGTGGGATAAGAGCATTACCTACAGAAAGTCTGACAAAAAGGAACATGAATCCTTTTTCAGAAGCCCTCAAGATTTGAACCTAAGTCCTTGTATGTTAATCCATATCTTATTGTTGTTTGTCATATATTACTGAAGAGGACCATGGCATCAGGAAAGTGATGTCATGACTTTCAAGTGAATTGGATTTAATTAAGTCAAGGCTGTGCAAAGTCACCAACCTTATTCTCTCCTCTGGAGCCATCTGGGTACAGTGGCAAGATACAGATCAGGACAACTGGAGAGAGAGGGAGAGAGAGAGAGAGAGAGAGAGAGAGAGAGAGAGAGAGAGAGAGAGAGAGAGAGAGAATTATAAGTAGAAGAAACTGGGAGATTGTGTGGTTATTGTGAACCAAGTCTTACTCGGTTTGGGTCTGGTGATTCAGGTTCATGATTTAAATGAAATGTGACACATAATCTAACATTTTTGAAGCATAATTTTATTCAACAGTAGTCTAAAAATAATAACCACCATGGGGCCCAGGGGTTAGAGAACCTGCCCTATCTTTCTCCACAAAGGGGCTCCTCTTACTCTAGGCTTGTGAATAGAGATTGGATTGCCTTGGGGGAATCTGACCAAAAGAAGGGTCAAGATTTTTTTTTCTCCCAGTCATTAGATTTCCTCACCCAATAGCTTAGAGACCTGGGGAAATTTCTTAAAGCTTAGATTTTTGGATCATGTCTAAAATCTCTCCAAAAGAAAAAAAAATACTCAATGCATAACATAAAGCAGGTATAGAACAGGTATTCATTCCCTCCACCCCCACCCCCCACAAATTTCTAAGCACACATACAGATCATTTATAAACAAAGATTTAAAAGAAAATATAGTAACTTATAACTATAGTTGTATTCTCCCAGGAAATTAAGATTTGAACATCAGAGCATGAAACATCTTGTAGAACTATCAAATAAGCATTGTACATTCCAACATGGTTCCACATGGTCTAAACAATTCCCTTCAGGTCCATATCTTTTAGAAAGATAGACTAGGGCTTGGACTCATCTTCCAGCTAGTGGCTGAATTCTCTTCCAAAAAGCACTACAGAGGGCATCTTTCAAACCCAACTAAAGACCCAGGAATTCAGGAATTCATGATGTGTGCTTTTAAAAAAAGGTTAGACACATTCATGTAAGGATTTCTATTTAGTCATTTATATACAGGGAAGAAGCACAATGCATCAAAGATAACTACTTTACCATCTTGTAGATCACATGGCCTAGAAATCTTGAATTTTGCATTCTGTGCCAGTTTAAGAGAACTTGTATTTCAGGGGATACAAATGGAAATGGAATGATGGTATCTCATGAAGCATATGATGGAGCTCCCTTGGAAACATCTAGTAACCACAGGATTCTTTTGACTCAAATCTAAAAGTGCCTGATGATTTAAGAAGATCAGCCATTCCTTAATATTCATTAGGTATCTATAAAGTGCAGGCACTATGCTAAGAGCTGCAAATACAAAAAGAGGCAAATGATTGGTGAAGGCTTCCAGTAATAGATAGGGTGTTAATTGGGAACTAAAGAAAACCAGGAAAATGAGTAGGCAGAGCAAAGGACTAAGAGCATTCCAGGCATGGAAGATAGCCAGAGAAAATATCCAGAGCAAAGAGATGGTGTTGTGTTCTTGGAACAGCCAGGAAGGAGGCTAGTATCACTGGATTGAAGAGTACATTTGGGGATTAAGCTGTAAGAAGACTGAAAGGATGGGGAAAGATTAGATTATAAAGGCTTTAAATGACCAATAAAGCATTTAGTATTTGATTCTGAAGACAATAGGAAACCATAGGAGTTTGTTGCATTTTTGGCATGACCAGTACTTTGGGAAAATCACTCTAGTGACTCAATAGAGGGCAGATTGGAATGAGGAGAGATTTAAAATGGGCAGATCCACTAGAAGGCTATTAAAAAAATCCAAGCATGAAGTAATGAGGCACAGAGTGGTGGTAGTGTTTTTTTTTTTGGGGGGGGGTGGTGTATTTGAAATATGATACAAAGGTGAAATCTACAGGCTTTGACAATGGATTAGATATGGGGGTGGGGGGTGGGGAGGGTAAGGACAATGATAAGGAGTCCAGGACAATTCCTAGGTTGTGAGCAGGAAGAACTGGAAAGATGTTGCCCTCTATATATAATGCTGCATATTGTCTCTCCCATTAGATTATAAGCTTATTGGGGGCAGTGGCTGTCTTTTGCCTCTTTTTCTACCTCCAGTGCATATCACAGGGCTTGGCACATTTCAATAAATGTTTATTGAGGAGCAGCTAGGTGGCACAGTGGATAAAGCACTGGCCTTGGATTCAGGAGGATCTGAGTTCAAATCCAGCCTCAGATACTTGACACTTAACTAGCTGTGTGACCCTGGGTAAGTCACTTAACCCTCTTTGCCCTGCAAAAAACAAACAAACAAAAATGTTTATTGAATGAATGAACCATTCTGAGGGTTCTTAGATCCATTTTCAGACTCACTTACAAAAGACATATTGAGGGGAATTGTGACTTGTATTGGGGGGCTAGCTCATCCAAAGTAATAGAGGTTCATAGTGAATTTTGTAAAATAAAAAAGATTTATTAGGAGAGAGGAATATACAGCCAGGAGACAGAATCATTATGGAGACTATCTTGCTAAGTAAGAGAAGACCTGGTGTTTTTGTATGTTTACAAAACAATGAAAGGAAAACAACTAGGGAGGGGATTACAAAGCAACTGGGAGGTAAATGCAAAACAAAGGGGAGAGGATTTTTGAATAATGGGACATAGGTAAGAGATGCAGCACCTATTCATATCTTCCATATTACCTTGCAGACCTTAGTATTGCTTCTCAACATAACAGGGTAGTTCTGGTTTAATGTTGGGATGAAATGAAGCAGTCACAAGTCAATGAACATTTAACAAAAGTGCTTTTAATGAACTTAGGTGGCTAGGAAACTGATTTAGGAAAGGAGGCAGTTCAAGCTCTTGGACCATATACTCTTTGATCAAGTGATGCTGGCTTCCTAGATGTCCCACAACGTTCATCCCTTTAGTGTAGGCATTTTCCCTGAATGTTTTCCATGCCTCAAATGTTCTCCCTCCTCCACTCCAGTACTGGACTCCCTGGTTTCCTTTAAGTCCAAACTGAAATCTTGCCATCTGATAGCATAAAGAAATTAGAAGAAAATGTAATATTTTACCTCAAAGCTATGGGAAAAGGAAGAATTTATGACCAAAAAAGAGATAGAGAGGATCTTAGGATGTAAAATTGATAATTTTGTTTACATCAAATTGCAATGTTTTTGCACAAACAAAACCAATGCATCCAAAATTGGAAAGGGAGCAGGAAATTGTGGGGGGATGGAGAGATTACAACAAGTTAATCTGATAAAGACCTCACTTCTCAAATATATAGAGAACAGAGTAAAATTTATAAGAATACAAGTAATTCTCCAATTGATAAATGGTCAAATGATATGAGTGGTCAGTTTTCAAATGAAGAAATCAAAGTTATCTAGTCATATAAAAATACTCTAAATTGTTATTGATTAAATGGTACCATCTTACAGCTTTAAAATTGGCTAGTATGAAAGAAAAGGAAAATTATCAATATTGGAGGTGATGCAAGAAAATTGTAACATAAATGCACATTTGATGGAATTGTCAACTGATCTAACCATTCTGAAAAGAAATTTGGATCTATGGCCAAAGGGCTATAAAATTGTGCATATACTTTGGCTCAACAATACCACTACTAGGTCTCCATCAAAGAAAAGGGAATAATACCTATTTGTATAAAATATTTATAGCTGCTTTTTATGGTGGCAAATAATTGGAAATTGAGGGGATTCCCATCAATTGGGAATGACTAAATAAGTTGTAATTTATTATTGTGATAGAATAAAATGATCCAAAGAATTTATAATGAAAAATGCTGTCCTTCTCATGGATAGGCCAAACCAAAATAATAAAAATGACAAGTCTACTTAAATTAATTTACTTATTAAGTACCATACCATTCAAACTACCCAAAAATTATTTTATAAAGCTAGAAAAACTTGAAAGAACAAAAGTTTGAGAATATTGAGTAAATTAATGGAGAAAAAAATGCACAGGAAGGTGGGCTAGCCATACCAAATTTAAGACTATATTATAATGCATCAGTCATCAAAACTATTTAGTACTTACTACGAAACAGAGTGGTAGATCAGTGGAACAGGATAGGTACAGGATACACAGTAGTAAACGATTTTAGTAATCTACTGTTTGATAAATGCAGAGACTCCAGCTTCTGGGATAACTCACTATTTGATTAAAAACCACTGGGAAAATTCAAAAATAGTATGGCAGAAGCCAGGCTTAGACCAACATCTTAAACCATATACCAAAATAAGGTCAAAATGGCTACATGATTTAGATATAAAAGGTGATATCATAGTCAAATTAGGAGAGCAAGAAATAGTTTAACTCTCAGATCTATGGAAAGGTGAAGAATTTATGACCAAACAAGAGATAGAGAGTAATATGAAATACAAAATGTATCATTTCAATTACATTAAATTAAAAAGTTTTTATAAAAACAAAACCAATTCAACCAGGATTAGAAGGAAAGCAGGAAGCAGAAAAACAATTTTAATAGCCCATGTTTCTGATAAAGGCATCATTTCTAAAATATATAGAGATCTGAGTCAAATTTATAAGAATATAAGTCATTTCCAAATTGAGAAATTGTCAACAGGAAGTTTTCAGATGGAAAAATTAAACTTATCTATAATCAAATGAAAAAAATGTTCTAAATCACTGTGGATTAGAGAAATGCAAATTAAAAAATAAACCTCTGAGGTACCACCTTACACCTATTAGATTGCCTAATATGACAAAAAACAAAAAAGGAAAATTATAAATGTGGGAAAATTGGAACACTGATGCATTGTTGGTGTAGTTGTGAACTGATATAACCATTCTGAAGAGCAATTTGGAACTATGCCCAAATGAATATAATGCTGTGCATATATAATTTTTACCATAATTTATTAAACATACATTTATTAAGTGTTTACTAAGTGTCAGGTACTGTGCCAAATGCTGGAAATACAAAAAAGGAACATAAAACAATCCTTATTCTCAATGAGCTTATATTCTAATATGTGAAATACAGAAAAGGAGCTTACATTTTAATAGGAGAATATTAGAAAGGGGAGGGAGAGAGACAAAAAGGTGACAGAAGAAGGGCAGAACAAGATACCCAGCTTGCATGAAATGGTAGAGAAAGTGTTGTGGAGATGAGTCAGCAGTGCAACCTGAAGTAAGATGAAGACATCTTGGCCTGGGCCTTCTTCTTAAGTCAAAGTTTCAGGGAGCAACCAGCCAATAAGTAAGTGAGGCCTCAAGAGTAAAGAGTACTCCCAGTGTAAAATATTGTCCAAGGGCAGATTGAGTTTCCAGGGTAAAGAGACTTCTATGACATGGCAGAAAAAAGCCCTTTGAAGATGGGTCAATAATGTAGTTTGAATGGTGATGAATACTTTAAGACAAGCATCTATCTTCAGCATTTCTTTCATGAATTAATATATCTAAAAGTGAGATATAATAGAAAATAAGGGACAAAATGACAAAAAATGCAAAGGCAATGACATAAAAATAGGTTAAAAGAGTTAATCAAACAGTATTTCAGAAGATTTGGTTCTATGATGAGACAGATTACAGAAGGAATAGATAAATAATAAATTTTTAAAACACAGTTCAGAATACAAAGAAAGGAAACAGAGTCAATAAAAAGAATAAGGTATAGAAATCCTTTTTTAGAACAATGCAGAGAGTTTTTAAAGTAATAAAATAAGTTGGAAGGAGAAAACAAGAAGAGATTTTTGAACTAATCATATGACTAAAAGGAAAAAGTAATGGGGAAAATGAAGAAAAGAAATTGACAACTAAATAAAAAAATTTAAAAAGTAAATTGATCACTTAATTAACATTGTAACTATGGAAAGAATTGACCAACAGAAAGAGTAATGATGGTTAGGAAGTTTGTTGGAAATAGTTGTATCAAAGTAGACAACAAAACTAATCACAGGGATGATCATTGCCTTCAAAGATAATTTTTTTTTAAATCCAGAGACAAATGGGAAAAATAAATTTCTGTCATAACTTTTAAAAGTGAATGGATTAGGAGACAGCTAGGTAGCACAGTGGATAAAGCACTGACTCTGGATTCAGGAGAACCTGAGTTCAAATCCAGCCTCAGATACTTGACACTTATTAGCTGCGTGTCCCTGGGCAAGTCACTTAACCCTCATTGCCCTGCCCCCCCCCCAAAAAAGTGAATAGATTAAAAAATCCAATAAAATGAAAGAGATTAATAGACTAGCTAAACAAACAAAAAAACAAAACCCTATAATTTGTTGCTTACAAGAAACACAGGTAAAATAAAACTTGGAGCAAAATTTGTTTGCATCAGTTGAAAACAAAACAGAAGAAAACAAAACAAAACAAAAGAAGAGTAGATTCAGTTACTCCATCAGATAAATTTTTTAAAATTACCATTTAAACAGAGAAAAACAAAGAAAGTATGTTTCTGTGCTTAAAGAAAGCCCAGAAAATATTTCAATGCAATTCTAAGGAACAAAGCTATTGAAATATGTTCCCTCGTATTCAACTTCCCTCTTTTTCTCTCTAATTCCCCTAATACCTAGCCCCCCAAATATTTCAATACAGATCTATCCACCCCTTTCACTGTGCTTTCTGAAAATCTTGCTTAATAATTAATAAACTTACTTTCATCTTAAACTTTTCCTTTCTCATTCCTTTCATCTTCAAGCACTCACTGAGAATGGGCTTCTTCTCAAAGAGCCTACATCACTCACCATTCTTTGTAATATTGGTTTCATTTTCACTCATGCCCTGATTCACTCTTGTCAGAGTCAGAATATTATTATGTCTTCATTGCCACTTCTAGACTTTCCCTCACGCAGCTGAATGACAGAATATTTTATTTCACCCAATGGGAATATTTCTTATTCAGCAAGCTGGAAAGAATGGACACTTCAAGGAAGTAGCTTCTCTACATTTGCTTCTCTTTCCAGAAATCTCTCCCTAAAGGAGAGACAGAAACCACATGTGTTCTATCTTAAAGCATCAAGCCAGAAGTAGCTCCCTGTTTTCCTACTCTACTGCCAACTCCCTTCTCACATAGTCACCTATTGTGTTGTGAAATAATCATGCTCTTCTCTACTGAGATGTTGCAAGAAGAGAAACTACAGGAGAATAGGAGAGGCAAAAAGGAGGGATTGAAACATGGAAATTACTGGGGAAGGTCTCATACACTTTACCTTCATATGTATATAGCTGTTTTCATGGTGATGCTCCCTGAGGGCAAGGAGTAGATTTTTAACTGATTTGAATATTTGTGGTGATCTTATTACTATTTAGTATTTAAAGTTGGAGGCAGCTTGGTCAATCTTCTACTCCAACTCCATCATTTAATACATGAGAAAACTGAGTCCTAAGGATGGGAATTGATCATGTAGCCAATAGCAGTCAGTACTAAAATCTACATCTGCTGATGTCCAATCTAGTCATTGATCTTCAGTATCACAGTTCATGATGCAGTAAACTGTCAACAATTTAAAATATTTTCAGTAAGGGAAACTAAATCTATATGGATTGGTTAGTTTAAAAATGTCATGAAAATGTTTAAAAGGTGGGAGTGATTTGTATGCTAAAGTAATACTGCCAAACAATCTCTCCTTAAAAACCTACCTTGTTATTTTTGCATATGATCCTGCCAGAGAAATATAAGTAGAAAAGATCCTAAATAATTGCTTAGTTAATATTTACTTATGTGTTTTATAAAATAAGTATGGTGGTGAACATATTATTTATTTATTAAAATTATATACCAGTAAGGATTGACCACGTCTCCCTAACTTCTCATGGTCTTATGCTGCATGGTAGAGAAAGCAGGTAGGAAGCTGCAGCATATAAGTTAGCACAAGGAGAATAGCCCCCAAAGACCTATGCTGTCTCAGCATATGGTCTTAAGGAAACACAAGAGAACTCACAAGACCTATAAGACCTACACTGTCCTAAAAGAGAGAACCAAGAGAGTCCCTAAAATCCAAAGTGCTCTAATGGTGTTTTAGAAGGTCTATATCCTCTTTTGATAGAGGTGAGTCATTATACAATGATCCAAGCTAATTGGTTAGCATCATTCAGTTCCATTGGTTGACATGATTTTAAGGTGATCTACATTAAAATGAACTCTACAGATGACATGGGGGGAGGGGGAGGGGAAGTATGCAAAAGACCCTCACTACAGTTGCTCAAGGCCAAGTCCATTATCTAGGGAGGTTTCATACCATCACTCCTTCACTGAACTAGATGAAAGGATCTGTCTCCATTTCTTTTGTTCCCTTGGGTTTGTCCCAGTTCAAGGGGAGTTGGGGGGTGAGGAGGGGGGGGGGGTTGAGAAAAAGGACTAAGAAACTGATTCTCTGTATCCCCCAAGGTATCCATCAAGTTTAGGTTTAACATAGATTGAGACTGGAAAACTCAAGATCTTTGAGCTAGTTAGCCTCCACTACTATTTTTTCATTGAATGATTTTGCCATCCCTAAATTACGGCTAACAAAACACTTAACTAGCAAGGAAAGACAATTCATCCAAATGCAAAATCATTTACAAAATGAAAAAAAAAACAACGTGGTGGGGAGGAGGAAATCATTATTATAAGAAGGGGCAGGGTGCCTATTTTAAAAGCAGAATTATCTCATTAAGATATTTTCTTAAATCAGAACAAGCCTCTATCTCCCCACTCCATTCTGCTTTTTTGGGGTCCCACTCAGTGCTATACATAATTTCTATATATTATTTTAAATTATTTCCATTTTTCATATACACAATTTCTATATAAAGGGACTTTTTTTTAAAACAGGATGAAAAGAATTTGACCTTAATGGATGATAAAAGGAAAGCCACAATAGTTAAAGTGTGCCATAACAAGAGGAAAGATGGTATTAACGGTGTAAGGAAATAATGAACTGAAGTTTAATAGGGTGAAATTCAGGGAGAAAGGGCAAGTAAATTAGAAGAAAAGAGCATGGAACCATGATGTTAGAAATGCCCTTAAGGTTCACCTAACCCAACCCCTTCTTTTAACAAAGGAACAGCTTGGGAAAGTAGAAAGAAAGCTGGAATTGGAGTTAAAAAATATGAGTTCAGCACTAGTCTCTGATAATTTCTTAACTGTGAGAAAGATAGAGAGAAAGACAGAGACAGAGAAAGAGAAAGACAAACAGAGACTGAAAAATAGAGAGACAGAGAGAGAGAAATTGGGAAGGAAGGAGGGTGGGGGAGGGAGAGAAAGGGGGAAAGGAAGGAACACTATGGCTCAAAGCTTATTTATATGTGTGATGATTAAAAAGTTTGATAGACATAGTTTGTGGGTAATTTGATCATTTAATTAATAAGGTCAGCTGGTTATTAGTAAAAAGAAGGTCATTTAACCTTTTCACTTAGGCCAAAGACAGTCTTGGTGGCAGACTCATAGTTTATACACTCTTCAAAATAGTAGGTAGTCCATCAAACAGCAATCAAATCCAATAGATTAAAGTGATTGGAGGTGGGCTGAGTTATCTCTTGAATGGGGAAAATATCTCTATACCAGATCACCCATAGCTTTAGGCTATGAATTCAAATAATGTATACCATTCTCAATGGGGGGCTAAGAATAACTCCTGGACAAAGAAGTTATCCCTACTTAGACCAACCCCAGCCTTCAGATATCTAGACAAAAGAGTCTGTCTCCACCCCAGTAGAACATAGTGCACTTTCCCACCTCAGATTAAATTCCTTGCAAGGTTGAGTGGAGTCTGACCAAGATCTAGGAGAGTAAATGCAATCTCATTATCAGTGATGGAGATTCAAGAAAAACTTAACTAAGGACTTTAGAAGAAAGATCTCTTAATCTATCCAAAATTATTGATTATTAATAATCATTCCTCACATAAAGCTTTCCTCACTGATCATTCAATTCTCTGAGACTATGAGAAGCATAATTGGCAAGAGCTTGAGAGGAGATCTTGATCTTCTGTTTTGAAGTTTTAGGAGAAGCAAATATGGTGTTTCATATTCCTTTCAAGGAGAAATTCCTGAAAAGAGAGGAAGTTGAATTGTAGAGAAGTTGGCACTTCAATTATTTCCCTGTCCCAGTTTACTATACTAGTGATTTCATGGAATTTTCCTTTGAGTGAGATATAAAATGCCCTCTTGATTGAGCTGATAAATTTTGCTCCAAATATGAAAATTTATTCACACTGTATATATTCTGATATATTCTCACTTTTATACTTTTTTCCTGATTTTTGTTTGCTCTTGACTTGAATAAATGGATTTATTTGCTATTTCTTCCATGTGGTCTTTGTGGAAGTTTCATTTGGTAGAAATGGAGCCAAAACTTAGATATAAAGCTTGAGGATCTGTTGAGAATCTAGTAATAGAGAATCTAGTTGAGAATCTTGTAATAGAGATTACTATCAGACCTGTAACTTGAACCTAAGATAATTCCTTCCTAGACTAATACCATTTAGGTGGATTTACACACAGATGTACATATATACATATATATGCACACATAATGTTGGGCCAATACCCTTTCTCTTAGAAGAGTAGTGGCCAGCCTCTGGTGCCAATCTCCTATTTCTCCTCATGGCAGTAATCAGTCTTCCTTTATTCCTCCCTACAAGCCAAACCTAGACAGATCCATATGATCACCCATAACTTACATGAGCAGCACCCACTCAACCCCCTACATGCATATACACAGAAAAACACACATTTTATATATGAAAATATATACAATCAAATTTGATATTTATAATAATTTCTGAGATAGGTAGGACAGGTATTAAAGTTAGTTAATAGTCAGCAAGCATTTATTGTGTTTTCTCTGTGCCAGGAAATATGCTAAACACATACAAAGAATACAAAGAGAGGCAAAAATAGCCTCTCCTTTCAAGGAGCTCACAATCTAATGGGGAAGATCACATGCAAACAACAAAAATCAACATAGAGTACAAGATATAAAATTAAGATACATACACAGTAATTTGGAAATAATCAGAAACAAGGCACTGTTTTGGTTTTGGTTTGTTTGTTTGTTTGTTTGTTTTTCCAGGGCAATGAGGGTAAGTGACTTGTCCAGGGTCACACAGTCAAGTGTCTGAGGTCAGATTTGAACTCAGGTCCTTTTGAATCCAGGGTTGGTGCTTTATGTACTGTATCACCTTGCTGCCCCAAACAAGGCACTATTGTTAAGGGAACTATGAATATAACATTATTATATTATAATCAATGGTGCATAGTCCCTTGGACTTTTATTAAGTATATATTGATTATTATAGAAACAAATGGATTAAAAAAAGTCAATCTGAAGACAGTACAAGAAGTGCTAAACTTTCCATTTTTGAATATTATACTGTATGGAATATAGAAAAGCTAAGAAGACTGAATATCCTTTACCTATTTCTTGACAAAACTATGTATGGCTTACATTTATTGTTGCTAAAGGTTATTACTTATCATGAAAATAAAATGTTGGGCAAGATAGCAGTTACATGTCACAGTGGATAGAGTACTGGACCTTGAGTCAGGAAGATCTCTGTTCAAATCCGGCCTCAGACATTAACTTTCTGTGTGACACTAGGCAAGTCCCTTAATCCCTATTTGCCTCAGTTTCCTCATCTGCAAAATAAGTTGGAGAAGGAAATGGCAAACCTCTATGGTTTCTTTGCCAAGAAAACCCCAAATGGGGTCATGAAGGGTCAGATACAATTGAAAAGTGACTGAACAACAATATTTATAAAATAGCACATGGACCAAATTATTTTGTTTTGTACTGTTTTCCTTCTGGCTAGGTTAAAATTCTATGTCATGATCTGTGAACTAGTTATCACCTGGAAGTCTTGAAAGATAACTCCATATCTCTTCGATAAAGGAATACCCTTTCTGTATATACCCAGATGAAAAAGATGAAACCAAGCAAGAGCATTCTCAAACTATTAGGGATTTGTTCTTTAAGCCTGAGCTAAAATTTGAATACTTCTAAATCATGGCAAGGATGAAACTTCTTGGTTCGAAGTGGGGGGAGAGAAGGGCTCATGGAGCACACAAAGAAAAGGAACCTTATGAAACTACACATTGTAGTTCTTAAGCAAAATGGAGATGAATTAAATATAACCAAATAAGAAACAGATGGACTAGATTTCCTCCAAAATTCACATGGACTCAGAAATTAAGGATAAACTGCTTGGCAAAATATGCTTGGAGTTTTCCCACATCCCAGCTGCTTTTATGTATGTGTGTATCTTAGGGTTGGGGATAGAGAGAAAAAAAAGGAGTAGAAGAGGAAACCCTCTTTCATTTTTATCAACAACAAAACATTTCTCAAGCCCACATATATGATGTTAGTCTGGGCTCCATCCATACAGAATTTCTGCCTTCAGGAAGCTAAACATCTGCTTGAGGTGGACTGACCTAAACAACTCACTGGCTAAAGCAACAAGGAATTAAATAAATAGCATATGACAAAAGGAATGTATGGTTCAGAATGCCAAGTGAGGCAGATTTGTAGCTTCTGTGTTCAGAGTAGCATGAAATAAAGCTTCCTAACCTTTTTTCCCCTGCAGAGCTGTTGTGAAGTAAGAAATCTTAGTGCCTCTCCACACTTTCTATAAATATTAAGGAAGAGGTCTGCTTTGTTTGATAATAAGACTCAAAAGTACAGAGAAAGGACACCCAAAATAAATGCCATTTTCCTATTCCCTAAACAGTACATAGTCACACTTTTAAAACATCTTATATGTGTGAAATTATTTGTCAACCAAGAGGCTAAAAGAGTATGGTATTATGAATATACTGGATTATTTATAGAAGACACACACACATACACATGCACACACACACACACACACACACACACATGGTTTTCATTAGAATAGAATGGGCCACCATCATAATACATTTATCAGGCTAGGAATATTGGAAATAAGGAGGGGGGATTGAAGACAAAAACAAAAAGGAAGATTCTCCTGTAAAATGAAGCTAAGATAATACAAAAACATTTTTTAAATTATTCTGGCTTTGCACTCTTTACACATCATTAATATCTACTATTTCAAGTCACTTCAAATCAAATATTCCAGCATTTCAGTTTAGATTTCCCTTGCTTCAAGGAACTAATAAAATTGTAGAGTTAAAAAAATTAAAATATTGCATTTTAAGTCATGCTAAAACACAGGAATCCCTGAAAAGATCAAAGAGACAAAAGGGAATAAAGAAAGATATTCAATTGGAATTCATTGCCATGGCTCTACAGTTGTCATTTTGCTTCTCATTTCTTTGCAGCTTTATGGCAATTAGTAATGGTCCTAAAAATACAAAAGTTCAAGTCAGGTTGTACAGAGGGGAGATGTATCTGTGTTTTGTTGACATACTGTGGAATCCTTCTATTATCATTCAATGTACTCCCAAGATCACTAATAAGTCACTCACCGCTTCTAAGCTTATACTACTTAAAGGAAACATTTCATTGTTACAGGGGAAATGAATGTTTTCATATTTTTTTATTTCATTTAACCATTATTATAGCAAAAAATAATTTTCCTTTTAAATTCATATGTTACATATGTACTCATCTCATGGTTGCATACAGGTCTGTATGGTATGTGTCATTATTCATTAGTGTGTTAGAATATTCATGCAGATTTCAGCAATTAAAATTATTTCCAATGTCTATCTTTGTTCATGAATACTCTCTATTAAAATGCATATAATAGGCAGCTCAGAATTGAGTGGACAGAAGTCATTTGCTTGGGAAGTTGTAAAGGGAAGGAGGGGGAGGGAACAGCATGAGGAGAAACTTTCCAAAACAGCTGGGACTTGGGAATGCGATCACAACAGAGTCTGGGATGTAAATCATAGAGATTTATTTCATTCAATAGACAAAAAGAAAGCTATATGTAAATGATGGAAGATAATCAAGCCATAAGGAGATCTAAATTTAGTAAGAAACACACTAAAATCAGTTGGGTCTCCCTCATTGCTGCCAACTGTTAAAATTATTAGATGAAGATAAATTAATAGATGCAATACACTTAGTAATACTTTTAATGCAGAATAATTTGTTGGGGCAATGGATAGAAAAAATGTGTCTGGAATCAGGAAGATGAGTTCAAATCCTCCCTCAGACACTAACTAGTTGTGTGACCATGGACAAGTCACTTAAGTTCTTTCTGTCAGTTTCTTCATACATAAAATGAGCAATAACAACTACTTCTCAGGGTTATTGCAAAGACAAAATAAAACCTATAGAATACTTCACAAACCTTAAAGAAATGTAAAATGGTGCTTCATTATATATATATATATATATATGTATATATGTGTATATATATATATATATATATCATCATCATCATCCTTATCAGAGGATATCTTATAGAAGAACAAATTCAAATTGGTTTGGAAACTGACATTATTATCCCATATATATTGAGAAATTAACTGAAATACTGTAAATTTAAGGTGGGGAGTAATTCAAGTTTTGGAGAAATGGAAATATCTGGTGTGGTAGAGTAGAAAAACACATTGGGCTTGTATTTCATTAACTTTTTCTTCAACTTAAACTATAATATATTTATATGAGTGACATTTCCTACCATTATTAAGGATAATAGGAATAAGAGACAGTAATATGCAGATTCATGAGAAAAGAAGGACTAACAGTCAGAATAGCCTCGGGTTGAGTCCTGACCAATCATTAGCTCTGTGACCTTGGGAGAGTCTCTTGGATTTCTCTGGCATATAAATTACTTGAATTGAAAAATAGAATAAAAATGCTCATATTACCACACAAAGCCATTGTAGAGTTCAAAGGAAATAATGTATAGAGGAAAATTTTAGATCTCACAGTACTATTATTATTGAAGTGCCTTATCTCAGAAAAGCAACAACTGTGAAGAGGTGACAGTCAACTTGTAGTTGAATGTGAGGAGGCCATTGCATTTATTTAAAACTGTTCTTTCTTATGTGCTTTGAAATATTCTGAAGGGGAGGGGGGCCTAAGTCCCCACAGGAAGTGAGTTAAATTTTCTGGAAACCTGATGAAGAAACAAGAGTCATAAGTGATGAAACATTCATTAAAAAAAAGAAGATAGAAGGAGTATTATAAAAATGTAATTAGCAGGGAAGTCTTTGCCTGATTGGAATATGTAAGTCATGTGCTTTAAATTTGTATTACATTGTTGTATATAATTATCTTTTCTTTTAGCCAAGCTGCATAAATAAGTTTTGAGCAGTTGAGAAAAAAAAAACAATATAGAATGAGGAAGAAGACAAAAATGATGAGAAAATTATCTGAGAGCAAATCAGGAGTGCCCAGGGAGCACTTAGTACCTTAATAGTTTCCCCTTACAAAAATGACAAGTAGTCAGATGCATGCCAATTTTTTTTTTATGATTAGAAATTTTATGCTTAATATCTATGGCCTAGTGAAGAAAACCAGTCACACATTGTGGTTGCCTAATAAATATTTATCGATAGGTTGATGCTAGACTTCAGAAGTATCGTTCGATAGCAAAATCACATATGCACACACAAACCCCAACAAAACAAACAAACAACAAAAACAAAACAAGCAGAAGTAATTTAAGTCAACTAAAGCATTGTTTTAGAAGAACAGGGAGATACAAATGCACATAGTCCCAATTAGTGTGAAAAATTAATCTCCTGAAGTGGTCCCATTATTCAAATTTCTGCCATTTGAAGTTACAATTATATAAAATAGAGTCCTTCATTCCAGCCCAATGGAAGTATGCAAAGTAAATTCAAATAATACAACTACTTCAGAAGATTCATTATACACATTAATCCTTACCTGACTATAAATTATTGAACTTTACAGAAAACATCTAATCTGGACTAATATGCTATGCAAGGGATCAAGATTACCCTAGACCATCTGTCAGTGGGTACCTGCTTTAGACTAATGCAGTGAATACTATCAGATGTCTGTGGCACAGGAAAATGAGAAGAATATTTCGATCTGTCTAGATGGATTTCCCCAATTTGAGCACATGACACAAAGCATCTTGGTGGCATCTTTTACCTTCTAATGGCTAATGGAGAACTCTTGGAGATATGAACTACCTGAAAAGTACCTGTATACCTAAATGACCTCATTGGTTTTGCAGTGGCAGCAGAAGATGAGGAGAGACTGATAAAAATGCTAGATCATTCTGAAGAAGCAGGTCTCAATCAATTAGTTGGAAGAGCCCTATCAAGTATGTCAGCTACATATTATCTCAATGAGGTAATAGCTATTATTTAGAGAAGATAGGAGTTTGAAATGTCCAAATCCACAGAACTTTGTGATCCAAGGTCTTTTAAAAGAATTTCACATTATCACAAATTTATTAAGAACTAGGCTGGTGATAATAAACTATTGAGTCACCACACTCATGCACAAGGGACTAAAAAGAAACAGACCAAAGATGCCAAAATCCACTATACACTATAAAATCAGCCTGAAAGGACAAGAAGAGCAAATGTGAATGAGCCTCCAAAACCTTTTCACATAGCCAATAGTGTTGGCAGATACAATCAAGAGATATCCTATATACAAATACGGATCCGGAGGACTTTGCAGTACCTTTTTATTGTAAGAGAGGGGACCACCAAATAATCAATAGTATTTGCCAGGATAGTTAGTAATGGTGATATTGACTACTTTTCACCTACCATTCTTGGCTACGAAGGGAATTGTCACTGAGATGAATAACTAATTATAATAATAATAATAGCTATCATTGATTGGAGAAGATATATGGTGCAGTGAACCTGGAAGCTCTGATTTCAAGTCCTGAATCAGACATATCCTGGTTGTATAACTCTGGAGAAGTCACTTTCAATGCTCTAGACAATTCTCTAAGATAATGAATTGAATAGAAACCGCTGACCTACATTGGCTCAATCATTTTCCTCACCTGGAAGTTCCTTATACCAATGAAATCACAGGTTCAATTCCGAACATTAATATATAAAATTTTAAGGGTGGAGCCAAGATGGTCTAGTTAAGGCAGTGACTTTCCTGAGCTCTCCCCAAGACCCCTCCAAATACATTCAAATAATGCCATAAGACAATTCCTGGAGCAGCAGAACCCACAAGAGCACAGGGTGAAATAATTTTCCAGTCAAAGGCAACTTAGAAGTTCACCAGGAAAGGTCTGTTGTATCAGGGGAAAAGTGGAAAGCAACACAGCACAGGTCACACCAGTGCAGATCCAACCCCAGCACAACCCCAGCCCCAGAAAACCAGGCCTCAGGAGCCTTTGAATAAGCTGCAGCAGCAGCTGCTTCTGGAACTCAGCCCAAGAAGGTAAAGGGGTTGCACAATTGAACAGGGAGAGATTACAGGGGTCTCTTTGCAGGCACTGAGACTGGATTCTGTTGTTTTGCCAATGTTAGGATCCAGATCACAGTTTGGGTAGTGGCCTCAGGTGGGAAAGGGGCACAAGCACACAAGAGCTTGTTGTCTCAGTCCAGCAGAATTCTATTCAAGGCTCCACATCAGAGAAGCAGGCCTGTGGTTGCTTGCAGAACAAAGCACAGGCCAGGAGAATGGTGAATATACCTCTCCTTAAATCATATCACCTTGGAAGAATTATGGACTTAAAACTTCCTAGAAGTATCTCAGAGGAGAGCTGCTCAAACCCCCTGAAGCTTGGGACAGTGTGCGGTCTACCATGGAAGCAGTACCCCACTTAAACACAATTAAAAGTAAAGAAATAGGCTGGGAAAATAAGCAAACAGAAAAAAAAATGCTGACCCTAGAAAGTTTCTATGGTGACAAAGAAGATCAAAATATACCCTCATAAGAAGATAACAAAGTCAAAGCTCTACATCCAAAGCTTCCAAGAAAAACATGAATTGGTCTCAGGCCATACAAGTGCTCAAAAAGGGCTTTGAAAATAAATTAAGAGAAGTAGAGAAAAAAATGGAAAGAGAAATGAGAGAGATGCAAGAAAATAATGGGGAAAAGTCATCAACTTTTTAAAGGAGATACAAAAAAATACTGAAGAAAATAACACCTTAGAAACAGACTTGGTCAAATGGTAGCAGAGGTACAAAAAGCCAACGAGGAAAAGAATGCCTTGAAATGTGATATTGGCCAAATGGAAAAGGATTTACAAAAGCTTTCTGAAGAAAATAATTCCTTAAAAAGTAGGATTGTACAAGTGGAAGCCAATGAGTTTATGAGAAATCAAGAAACAATAAAGCAAAACCAAAAGAATGAAAAAATAGAAGGCAATGTTAAATATCTTATTGTAAAAACAACTGACTTGGAAAATAGATCCAGGAGAGATAATTAGAAAATTATTGGACTTCCTGAAATCCATGATCAAAAATAGATCCTAGACATCATTTTCCAAGAAATTTTCCTGGAAAATTTCCCAGATATTCTGGAAGCTGAAGTTAAAATAGAAATTGAAAGAATATAACAATCACCTTCTGAAAGAAAACTAAAAATGAAAACATCCAGGAATATTATAGCCAAATTCCGGAGCTTCCAGGACAAGGAGAAAATATTGCAAGCCGCCAGAAAGAAACAGTTCAAATATTGTGGAGTCACAGTCCACAAAGTTGCAATAGAGTGATTCTTTGAATTTAGGCAGTAATTTCTAAATTAATATTCAGTGTTTCTAAATTTATGTTTATGTAAGCATGTATATATATGTGTATGTTTATATATATATAAACACACACACACATTCATGAGTGTGGGTAAAGAGGTATGCTGGCAAATCTTTAACACCACACTAACTGGAAAAAAAATGTACACACAATACAATTTTAAAATTTAATCTGCATTATTAACATTTTTCCATCACTTTTCACCATTAAACAATCAACAAAATAGTAAATACAGCTCAGGTATATACTGCTTGCTGATTTCCAAGGTGTAAATACTCATACTGATAAATTCACAATAGGCTCCTAAAAGCCAGTCTAAGAAAGACAGAAAATATCTGGAAATGACCTTGGATTGGGAATCAGAGAAACTGTGAACCAATCACTTGACCTCAGTTTGCTCTTCTTCAGTTTTTCAGTCTGATATATTAGTACTTACCTCATAACATTGTTATCAACATCGTCAATATAATGGATGCATGTTTTGTAAACACAAAATGATATAAAAATGTGTACTGATATATACAAGGATTATTTGTACATTTCATACCTGTACTTAGCTGAATTTATAAAATACAACCTATAGAATTTAAATATAGTCATTTCAAGTATACCCATACTTTGATACATAAATGAACTTGCAATCTCACTAGCATTAGTGCTCTCCTCTCAAGCAGATTACAAGATATTCTTGAAAACTCGTTGTACGCAATGTTTGCCCCTCCATTCCTCAAAATCCTACAAAGAGAATATACCCAACATATTGTCTCATATTCTTTAAATACTTTGTGTATACTAGAACGTTTCACCTTTTTTTATGTATACCTACATGAAAGGTCCATTTTCTTTCCTATTTATATGTATCTTATAAATATCATCATACACTATTATTCTTCCAGTCACCCAGTTCACAACCTAGCAGTTATCCGCAACTCCATTCTCTGTGACTTTCCCAAACCATTCAGTTGTCAAGTTTTACCAGTTTATTTCTTCTCAAAAATCTTTAACATCTATCATATATATCCCCTTCTTTCTATTCATTCCACAACTTCTCTAGGTTAAATTATTATCGCTTCTCTCCAAAATTATTGTAATAGTCTAGGTTATTCCTCTTCCCCATGAATTCTTTGCTCCAATCAGACTGATCTCTTTACTGTTCCCTGAACATGACATTCCAAACTTCATCTGATGCTTTTGCACAGGCCATTCCCTTTCAAAGATTTTCTTTATCACTTCTCTCACAGAGAGGGTGAAATAGAAAATGGTTCTGACAAAAAAAAAAGAAAGAAAATAATGTTAGTCTGGAATCATCTGTTCTTGATAAAAAACATTCTGGATTGAGCAGGATGATATCTGAAAAACCTGGAAGGACCTGCATGAGCTGATGCAAAGTGAAATGTTCTATATACAAAATAACAGTAATATTGTGAGATGATCTGCTGTGAATGACTCAGTTATTTTTAGCAATGCAATGATGCAAGATAACTCTGAGGGTCTTATGAAAAATGCAATCCATCTACAGAGAGAGAAATGATGGTAATTGAATACAGTTTGAAACATAGTTCCTTTATCTGAAGTTTTGTTTTTGTCTGTTTTCTTTCACAACCTGGCTAACATGGAAATGTTTTGCATGACTGCTCATGTATTGATTATATTGAGTTACTTGAGTTCTTGGGGGGGCGGTGTTGGGGATGGAGGGAGGAACAGAATTTGGGACACAAAGTTTTTAAAAAATTGATGTCAAAATTCATATTTTGCATGTAATTTGGAAAATTAAATTCTAAATAAGAAATTCTGGCTAATGTTAATAACTTATTCTATTGCGAAGATGTTCTCTGACCATGTCTTTAATAATGTATAATAATAATAATCCATTTAAAATTTTTGCTTGCAGTTGGGGTCAAATTCTCCCTTCTATAGTTTAAAGACTCTGTACTCTCCCATTAAAAAAAAATAGGAGAAATATTTACTCTTCTATAATCCAGTGATATTATTCACATTTTAAGTGATATTTGAAGTCACTGAAAATTGTTTAAGAATCACATCTATCAATTTCATTATCCAAAGATGAATTTCATTTAAACTACTGACTTGGATTTATCAAGGAAAACTCAGACCTCTCTTGCTATTTTTTTATTTATCCTGAATATATCCCATTAACTATTTTTGTTATGTACTTTTCAGAACAAAGACTTTTGTTTGCCAAAGAAAAGAGAAGCAAAAGAAACACTACATAGATCTGTCATTCTTTGTTGTCAGTTATCATCATCAAATTCACTTCAAGTATAAGTAGTATCCTATTTGGATACTTCTTTTTTAAAAAAAAACAATATAAATTTAAAATGTTTGTTTTCCTAATCTTCTTTTGCTAACTTCAGCTCATGGTGAGCTTTGGTCCTTCTAATATTATTTTTATAAAACTGCAATGGTCCCAAAGTCATCCCATATTGCCTCTCATTCCTTCCATTTTAATAATTTTTTAAATCGAAGTTGTTTATTGAGTATCCTGTGTACATATTATTCTCTTGAAGCAACACATATTTTCCCTCTCCATTAAACTTATTTAGATTTTTTGCCTGCAGAATATCATTATTGAGAATTTCTTCTTCTTAAACTAATTTATTCTGTAGCATTTTAGAACATAGATCTTAACTGTACTGCCTCTGTACCTTTTACAATGCATATTTTGCCCAAATCTAGGATGCATGTTTAGCAGTTGTGTGGTAGTTAAAATGTATGGGGCTGGTAAACTGAGCTACTTATTCCTTCTTAGCTGATCCCTACTCTACACACACACACACACACACACACACACACACACGTGTGTGTGTTTGTATGTGTGAGTACATATACATATGCATATAGGTATGTAAGTATGTATGTGTACACACACACGTTTTTTTTCCTTTAGTAAGTTCCTTCGTCTGTCGCTTAGTGAGTCTGATGCTTGAAGAATGATAAAATTGGGACATTTCTGAGGTAACTCTTTTAGAAAAACTAGCCCTCATTAACTTATAAATCTCATCACTACCACCCCACCTCCAATCAACAGATGATTCATTGATATTTAGGTAAGAGGATAGATTTCCTTGTTTGTTTTCTGGTTTGGGGGAGGCTATAAAATGATGAATTATTAAAATATCTTTTGTATGATCCAAGCCACCATTTTTGTCTAAAAAGTGTCCAGTAGGAATTAGACTGCTCCATCTCTTCGTAGACACTTCTTTAAAATATATATTTTCCCAAATTATATGTAAATACAAATTTTGACATCAAAATTTTTTTTAACTTTGTGATTCAAATTCTTTTCCTCCCTCCCTCCCCCTCCCCACGAAGATCCCAAGCAATTCTATGTAAGCTATACATGAGCAGTCATGCAAACCATTTCCACATTAGGCAGGTTGTGATCAAAAATAGACAAAAACAAAACTTCAGAAAAAATAAATAACAAAAAATAAAAATTATGCTTCAATTTGTATTCTGAAGCCATCAGTTCTCTCTCTGTCTTGGATCATTGCATTGATGAAAATAACCAAGTCATTTATAGCAGATCATTTTATGGTATTGCTGTTATTTTGTATGTGGTACATTTCACATTGCATCAGCTCATGTATGTCTTTCTGGTTTTTTCCTGATAGCATTCTGCTCATCATTTTTTTATAGTAAACTAAATTTATATACTACTTTATAGAGTGATTCCCTTACAATAAACCAATGAGGTTGATTCTTGCAACAACAGTAATAGATAACATTTATATGACAAAGGATTTTCTTCACAAGAGTGCAGCAAATTAAGTAGCATACATTTTGTCATAATCATCATCAATCAATTCTCATCATCATTGATCCATCCTCCTCCTCCTCATCAATCAATCCCCATTTCATCCAATCATCATCAATCCATCCATCAAGTCAATCTATCAATCATAATCATCATCTTACATAACTCTTGCCTTTGTTTCAATTTTTTTCAATTTTACTATTGTTAACTGTTTCCCTGCATTCTATTCCCTTCCCCATGATATTTATTCTATTTTCTATCTTCTTTAACCCTATCCCTCCTCAAAAGTGATTTGCTTCTGAGTGCCCCCTCCCCCAATATGCCCTCCCTTCTTTCACCCCTCACTCTTTATTCCCTTTACCTCCTACTTTCCTTCAGGGTTAGATAGATTATTCCAACCCAAGTGAGTGTGTTTGTTATTCCTTCCTTGAGCCAACTCTGATGAGATTAAGGTCTTTGAATCAATTTTGATCAGCGTAAGGCTTATTCACTGCCCCACTCCTTCCCCATCTCTTCCCCCACTCCATAAGCCCTTTCCTGTTTCTTTCATGTGGGATTTTGACCCCATTCTACCTCCCCCAGTGCAAACCTCTAACCCCTCAATTTTACCCTAAAGATTCCATCATGGGACACCAAGGTGACACAGTGGACAAAGTACTCACCCTGGACCAAGGAGGACCTGAGTCCAAATCCTGCCTCAGACACAAGACACTCACCCACTATTTGACTTCATGCATGTCACCCAACTCTAACCACACCACACATACCAAAAAAAAGATAAACAAAAATGTTTTACATATATCACCTCTTCATAATCAATTCCTACCTGTGCCTTCTGTCTAAATTAATGTCTATCATCTGCCCTAATACTAAGGACGTTCTTATAAGTTAGACATATCATTTTCCCATGTAGGAATGTAAACAGTTTAAACTCTTAAAATCCCTCTTAATTTCTTTTTCCTGTTTACCTTTTTATGCTTCAAAAGGCTCTTATATTGGAAAGTCAAATTTTCTATTCAGGTCAGGTCTTTTCATCACAAATGCCTGCAATTCAAGTCCCAGTTTGGCTGGGCAGGTGATTCTTGGTTGTAATCCCAATTCCTTTGCCTTCCAGAATATCAAATTCCATATACTCTGGTCCTTAAATGTAGAAGCTGCTAGATCTTTTGCTATCCTGACTGTGGCTCCACAGTACTTGAATTATTTCTTTCTAGCAGCTTTGAATATTATCTCCTTGACCTGGAAGCTCTGGAATTTGGCTATAATATTCTTGGGAGTTTTCATTTTGGGATCTCTTTCAGGAGGTGATCAGTGAATTCTTTCAATTTCTATTTTATCTTCTGCTTCTAGAATATCAGGGCAATTTCCCTAACAATTTCCTGGAAGATCATGTCTAAGCTCTTTCCTTGATCATGGTTTTCAGGTAGTCCAATAATTTTCAAATTATCTCTCCTGAATCTATTTTCCAGGTCAACTGTTGTTCCAAGAAGTTATTTCACATTGCCATCTATTTTTTTATTCATTTGGATTTGCTTAATTGTGTCTGGATTTCTCATAATGTCATTAGCTTTTATTTGTTCAATCCTAATTTTTAAGCTATGATTTTCTTCAGAGAGCTTTTGTACCTCCTTTCCCATTTGGCCAATTTGGCTTTTCAAGCTGTTGACCTTTTTTGTCATGAACCTCCTGTATCACTCTCATTTCTCTTTCCAGTTTTTCCTCTACCTATCTTACTTTATCTTCAAAGTCCTTTTTGAGTGACTCTATGGCCTGAGACCAATTCATATTTTTCTTGGAAGCTTTGGATGAAGGAGCCCTGATATTGCTGTCTTCTTCTGAGAGTACACCTCCATCTTCCTTGTTACTAAAGAAACTTTCTATGGTCTGCATCTTTCTCTGTTTTCTCATCTTGCCTTTCTTTTACTTGATTTTTAACTCCGTCTTAAATGGGGGCACTATTTCCAGGCTGCATTGTTACAAACTACAGCGGGACCCAGTTAACACATTTTAAGGAGGGGCAGGTTCTTCACTCACCTGGCCTGTTCTCTCATCTATAGATAACCCCAGGCCAACTTGCTAATTAGCCAGGGAGCAAAACTTTGTATGTTATGGTTGTTAGCTCAGAGGAGCCTGTACCCCTACTCCGCCTTAGCCACTGCCACTCAAGCCTACTTCCTGATTCCCAGCAGGGGTGAAACACCCAAGTTCTGCCTCAGCACCATCAGAGATCCCTGTAATCTCACCCCCAGCCAGCCACTCAGCCCTCTCACCAGACCATGAGCTTAGTTCCAGAAGAAGCTGGTGCTGCAGTTGATTCAGAGGCTCTGGGGGTCTCTTTCTCTAGTGATGCCTGAGTAGGACTGGATCTATGTCAGTGTGATGGCTGGGTTGTGCTCCACTCATGTCCTGGCACAACAGTCCCCTCCTGCTGACCTTCTAAACTGTCTTAGGCTGGAAAATTATCTCAGCCCATTCTTTTCTGGGTTCTGCTGCTCTATAAATTGTCCTATGACATTATTTGGAGTATTTTTGGAGTGATTATGTCTTGAGTTCTGAGAGTTTGCACTCTGTAGATACTTCTAAACCCCTTGCTTCTCTCAAGGCTGCATTTTCAGGGGCAAGTAGGTAGAGTAGTTTGTAAAGTATAAGTCTGGATGATAGGAAGACTCATCTCACTGATTTAAAATCAAACTTCAGACACTTACTAGCTGTGGGATCCTGGACAATTCACTTAACCCTGTTTGCCTCAGTTTCCTCATATGTAAAATGAGTTGGAGAAGGAAATGGCTAACCACTCTGGTATCTTTGCCAAGAAAACCCCAAATCTAGTCATGAAGAGTCATCCACAACACAACAACAAGAGCAAAGAAGGCTGCATTCAATTCAAAGACACAAACAAAATTGTAATGTAATAGGATTATCTGAGAGAAACTGATATCCTTTAAAACAAATAGTGAAAAAGAAAGCAAATAAAATCTTATAGCACAAAAACTGTTACACATCTCCCACTATCAAAAACAAAAACAAAAACAAATTATCATTGGCAGGATTGCACAAGCAAATTCAAAAGACTACAATAGAATTCAACTCTTATCATCTTCCTCCTCCAGTGGTATGGACAACCAAATAGAAGACATTTTCTTTGGCTGGTATTGTAACATGGAATCACTCTGCAGTGTAACACTATTAAGCTAAAGAAATAAGGAATCAATGGAACAGGGCTATTATGACAAACCTTCCTGAAGCAAGCATTTGGCTAGGGTAAATTTTTTTCCTGATGACTAGAAGCTACCTGCAGGCATACACTGAAGCTGGGGAAATGTGAATTGCCCATCTTGAGAGGAGGCTGATTTTTCTTTGAGATTTGAAAAATAACCATAATCAAAGGAGTAGTCAGAAAGTGAACAATAGAGAAATATAAGGCAAAAACAAACAAACAAAATAAAACACTGCAAATACCAATGATTTCAAGAGCAAGAAAACTAAGCTAAGGACTTTAAGAATAAGAAAAATAAACCTACAGGAACTATTATTAATAGAAAGGGACAAGGTTTCCAGTTAACTTAAATTAATCCAGACACTCATAAATAAATATTTCAACATAAAGGTAACAAATTAATACCTTATAAGACAGAAAACCTTGTAGTTAGAGAATGGAACCACAACAGGATGTTAATGAATAGTTTAAAAGAGAAGTAAACATTGCAATAACAGAATATATGGTCTGCATAGAAGACAGAATTGACAGAATGGGAGTGGTGTGTGTGTGAATATACTATACCAAACCCAACCAAAAAAAATGGAAGAGAAAATAGCTGGTTGGGAATGCAAACACACTAAAATAAAGAAAACATTGAGAAAGAGAAACAAAAAGTGAAAATAATAATAAAGATAAACAGGATGCACAGAGCCAAATTAAAGAATATAGATCTCCCAGAAGAACAAGAGAAGTCAAAAAATTTGAGTACTACAAAAAAGTTTAATGTGAGAAATAACATACACACATGCATGCATACACACACACACACACACACACAAATACATGGAACTCCTGAATGCAAAAAAATAAAAATCCAATAAAAATGCATAGAGTTTGCCTCCAGGGTATAAAAACAAGTATCCTGAAAATTTATAAAATTTTAAAATTCCATTGAAAAACAACAAAGTCTGCAAAATATCAGGAGAAAGACCTTCAATTATAAAGGAAAGTACATTTGAGTAACAAAAGAGTATTTGTGTTCATCATGAACCATAGGAAGGAAATCAATAATATGCTTCAAAGAATAAAGGAGATCATAATTCAATCCAAGGTAACAACCCCCCCCCCAAACTTAACATTAATCTTGAAAGATGATGAGCATTCAACATTCCTACATTTAAAGCATTCCTACAAATAAACCATACCTAAACAAATTGTTTGTTTTCATAGACAACAGAAATGAGAGAAAGCAGGTGTTTGTTTCATTGTGGTTTGTTTGTTTTTAATATTTATTAAGTGCTTTATTGTTGTTGTTTTGTTGTTCAATCACTTCCACCTTTTTGTGACACTACATGGGGTTTTCTCAGAAAAGATACCGTAGTGGTTTGCTATTTCCTTCTCCAGTGGATTAAGACAAACAGTAAGGGTAAGTGACTAGCCTTGAGTCACACAGCTAGTAAATATTTGAGGCTGGGTTTGAAGATGAGAAAATGACAACAGGATAATCATTAAAATATTTCTTCTAAATTTCCACAAGGAAACAGTGGTGAAAGAAGTCTAATATGTAATGTTGAAGAAAAACTCATGAAATATTATGAACTAAACCTTACAATGGTTGCCTAAAAGTGAATCTGTTTTTTGTTTGTTTGTTTTTGTGAGACTAAATTAAAGATTGGGAAGAAACAAAAAATGAAGAAAGGAAGAAAAAAGATAGAGGGTAATTATCTGATTTTCCTTAATCAAGTCAGCTATCAAAAAAAAATAAAGGGAAAATAACTACTGCTGTATTTTGAGAAAAGGAAGAAAAGGCAAGGAAGGATGGGGAAGAAATAAAACAATGGAACAAAGGGGGAAATATTTTTTCAGTAGTGAGAAGGCGCACCACCAACAAATACTCCCATGGAGGAAGAAAGAGTTTCAATAAAGGGACATGGATACCTGATGATAGGTATCAAATGCAGGGGGAACAATAATCAAAGTTCCTGGGGGCAAACTATTGCATACTATTGCTACTCTACTACTATGTAGAGAGCGTGAATCTAGAGATCATTTTTGTTGCAAATATTACAAAAAAAATTAAAAAGATTACCTAGGACAGGGCAAATTCTGTTAATGAACTGCATGAGGGACATAGGAAAATTCCTACCATATGACAATGTCCTCACTATTATCTGCATGGATGAGTATTTCTTGGAGTGGAGCACAATGGTAAAAGCTATCAGGTGATAAAAGAGAATTATTTTTTAGAAGAGAGACACCATAATACTTATATGCTTTAATTCCATAAGGAATACAGATTTTAAACAAGGACTAAATAAGTATAAATACTTTATAAATATAAAATAAAAGAATCAAAGTCAAGAACAGAGAAAAAAAGGAAAACAAATAATGCAGAGAATGAGGTAAGGAAATTACTTTCCCCATTCTTTCTCTTCCTTCTTTCTTCTCCCAGGATATCTTTCTGAAAGGTAACATTAGGAATGAATATGTGCACAAAATGGTATAGCATTTAATTTTTTGAATGAAAAGTTGAATGAATTACAGGAGGAAATAGATAATAAATTTATACTAGAGTGTGACCTCAAATGTTCCCTCTTTGAACTAGATAAATCTAACCAAAAAATAAACAAGAAAGAAGTTAAGTAGGACAATAGAATTTTAGGAAAGTTAGATAAGATAAATCTCTGGGAAAAAATGAATAGAAATAGAAAGGAATATACCATTTTTTCAGAAGTGCATAGCACCTACACAAAAATTAACCATGTATTAGGATGTAAAAATGTCATAACCAAATGCGGACAAGCAGGAATAATAAATTCATACTTTTCTGATCATAATGAAAAAATCTATAATGGGCAATGAAAAGATAGACTGAAATTAATTGGAAAACAAATAATCTAATCCTAAAAAATAAGTGGGTCAAAGAACAAATCATAGAAAAAGTAAATAATTTCATTAAACTAATTCATAACAATGAGACAACATACCAAAATTTATGGGATGTAGCCAAAGTGGAGAAAGAGCAAATTAATGAATTAGGTATACAATTTAAAAACTAGAAAAAGAGTAAATGAGACCCCAAAAATAATTGTCAAATTGGTATTTCTGAAAATCAAATGAAATATTCATAAAATTGAAAGAAAAAACCATTGAACCAATAAATAAAACTAGAAGTTTGTTTTATGAAAAAAGCATTAAAATAGACAACCATCGGTTACTTTTTTTTTGAAGGAAAGAAGAAAACTAAATAATTAGTAACAAAAATGGAAAGGTCTTGACTTCCCCACCAATAAGGAAGAAATTAAGACAATCATTACACACTATTTTCTCCAATTATATGCAAATAAATTTGACAACATAAACAAAATAGATGAATATCTGAAGAAATATATATCACTCAGATTAGCAAAAGAAATAAAATACTTAAATAACTCAGTCTTAGAAAATTAAATAGAACATTCCATGCATTAACTTCCTTTAAAAAATCACCCAGGTCCCAATTGATTGACAAGAGAATTCTACCACAAATTTAAAGAAAATTAATCCCAATAATATATAAACTATTTGCAAAACTAATCAAAGAAGGAGTCCTACAAATTCTGTTTATGATGCAAATATGGTACTGATACCTTAACTAGGAAGATCCAGAAAGAGAAAGAAAATTATATACCAGAATATAGGAATAAATGGAATTTACTTATCATTTTAAGGTAAGTTTCATTTGTTCCTATATTCTCTAATGTTTTTAGTAGGAATGGTTACAGATTACTAGTTTCCAAATTTTCTCACATCCCCTGCAACATCTATCATTTTTCTTTTTATTTTGGTCATATTAATATTAAATAATCTGATGGGTGTGAGGTGGTACCTCAGAGTTATTTTAATTTGCAATTCCCTAATCAATTATCATTTAGAGAATTTTTATATATGACTATAGATAGCCTTGATTTCCTTGTCTGAAAACTGCCTGTTTATGTATTTTGAACATTTATCAATTGGGGAATCACTTGTATGTTGATAATTTTGATATATTTTCCTATATGTTAGAGAAATGAAGCCTTTATTAGAGATAAATATTGCAAAAATTTTCTCCTACTTTTCTGCTTTTCTCATAATGTTGGTTGCATTGGTTTTGTTTTTAATTTTGTATAGGCAAAATTATCTAATTTACATTTGGTAATGCTCTCTATTTCTTGTTTGCTCATAAATTCTTCCTTTAGCCATAACTCTGACAGATAAACTATCCCATGCTCTCCTAATTTGCTGATGATATCACACTTTATGTCTAAATCATGTACCCATTTTGACCTTATCTTGATAAACAATGTGAGATAGTTGTCCATACGTAGTTTCTGACATACTTTTCCCCCAGTTTTTTAGCAGTTTATGTCACATAGTGAATTTTTGTTCCAAAAGCTTGGATGTTTGTATTTATCATATACAAGATTACTATGTCATCTATTATAATGTAATTTTTACCTAATCTATTCCACTGATCTGTTGGTGGAGTTGTAAACTGATCCAACAATTTAGGAGAACATTTTGGATCTATTCCCAAAGTGCTATATAACTATTTCCCAAAGGAGAAGACTGGAGAACACTAAGACCAGTTCTTGAGGTTTAAATCCCCTAAAGTCCTAAAAGGGAAATAAAACCAGATAAAGACAATGAATGTAAATATTAAAATAAAGGTTTCCTTAAGTAGGAAAGAAAAGCTAGCATGATCAACCTATTGCTGAATAGAACACCATGCAATAGATTGCAGAGGTTTATATATAGTTTTTATAAAGGCAAGTAAAATATTTGGAGCAAAGGTAGGCTTAGGAAGGCTTGTTCCCAAAGGGAAGGTATGTGTTTGAGGAATTCCAGGGGCAGAAGATGAGGCCTTTGATACACAAATCTGAAGGTGTTTTAGTGATAATTCAGTTCAAGATCTTGATGAGGAAATCTCAAAAAAAAAAAAGGTAATTGCAAAGTTGGGGAGCAGCTGAATATAACCTGCAGTCACATAAATCTTTGATTGGCTTCTGGGTTACTGATTCCCTCCATATCCAGCTAAGTTTTCTCTTGATCACATAAAGAATTGTTGTTGTGTTAGATAATAAAACCAGTTCTTATACAGTTGTTCTGACAAATCAAGTTACCCATTTTTACACATTGAAAGTGTTGTAAAACTGTGTAAACCTTTTGACCCACCAATACCACTACTAAGTATATATATCCCAAAGAGATCAAAGAAAAGAGAAAAGGACCTATTTGTACAAAACTATTTATAGTGGTTCTTTTTGGTGAGACAAAGAATTGGATATTGAATGAATGACCATCAAATTGGGGACTGGCTACTTGTGGTCTGTGTTTTTCATGCAATAAATACTAGTGTGCTAGAAGAAATTACAAACAGGACATTTCCAGAGAAACCTGGGAAGAATTATAGGGTCTCAGTAGAGTGAAGTGAGCAGAATCAGAATACCATTCCTAGTAACAGCAATATCATAAGGGTGATCAACTGTGAAAGACATACCTACTGTGACCAAAATAATGATCCAATGTAGTTCCAAAGGACCCATGATGAAAAATGCTATTCCTCTCCAGAAAGAGAACTGATTAACTTTGATGAAGATTGAAGCATACCTTTTAAAACTTATTTTTTATTGTTGTTGTTGTAGTTGTGTGTGTGTATACCTTATTTTGTAACATGGATAATATGGAAACGTTTTTCATAACTTCACATGTATAATTCAAATCAGATTGCTTGCCTTTTCAAGGAGTGAATATTTCTGAGAGAGATGGAGTGTATTTGGAACTCAATTTTTTTTTTTTTAGTGAGGCAATTGGAGTTAAGTGAGTTGCCCAGGGTCACACACCTAGTAATTGTCAAGTGTCTGAGGCCAGATTTGAACTCGGGTCCTCCTGATTCCAGGGCTGATGCTCTATCCACTGTGACCCCTAGCCGCCCCTGCAACTCAAAATTTAAAGAGAAAAGTTTTTTAAAAATTGTTTCCCTTTTAATTGGGAAATATTTAACAAAATAAATAAAAATATTTTAAAATAAAGTTAATTATAAAGATTTTTTAAAAAGATTCAACAAAGTTAAAAAGCATCAAATTGAATAAGAATACTAAGCCTCACAATCTGTTACTCAGAGGAAGCATATTTCAAAAGCAAAGTAATACAAAGAATAAAAATGAGGTGCTAGAATAAAATTACTATGCATCAGAAGTATACAAAAAAAGCAGAAGTCACCATCATGCTGCCAACCAAAGAAAAGCAAACATTCACTACTTAAGAAGAGATAAACAAAAAAATTGTGTTATGCTGAAAGGAACCATAGAAAATAAAACAATATCAATTTTATATTTATATGTTCCAAATACCTTGTCATCAAAATTCATAAAGGAAAAATTAACTGAAATACAATAAGGCATAGAAAGTAATGAAGTAGGGGCAAGAGATTTCAATAATCCTCCCTCCATTTTGGACAAGTCTAATAGAGGAAGAAAAAGGAAAATACAGAATCAAAAAAATGGCTTGAGAAGCTCGAGCTAGAATGTGTATGACAGTTTATAAAAGAAACTGCTAAAAGAAACATATATCTCAAAACCAAATGAATATTTTTAATAAAAATTGACTTTGTTTTTTATCATAGAGATCATGCAAATAGATGTGAAAAGACAGATATAATTAACATATAATTTATAGATCATGAGAAAATAAAAATAGTAATTAGTTAAGGACCACAAACAAAAGACATAGATTTAAAAGAAGACTTAACCATGAAAATCGAAATAAGGAAGTCAGAGAAAATCATAAACACAACTTACATGAAAAAAATGAAAATTATGAAGTAATAAACTGATATATCTGGAATATATCTAAATCATTCTTTATCAGACAAATTATATCCTAAATATATACATTAACAAAGTACAAAAGGAGATTAGTAATGAGATGAATAGGCATTATTTAAAATTGGAAAGTCAACAAACAAAAAATAAGTACCAAATCAGAGATATTAAAATTAGAGGAGAAATAAAGAATCTAAAACTATAACAAATAAATAAAATATCTGGTAATAACAAAAATATAATAATAATGGAATTAAAAGTTGGTTGTATGAAAATACTAATGAAATTTATAAATCATTAACTAATGTAATAAAAAGAAAAGGTTAGAAAATCAAATCAATTAAATAGGAAACAAGGAAAAATCACAATAAATCCAGAAGAAATATAAGAAATTAGCAGAACTTGCTATGCACAGATATAGGATAAAAAAAATGAGAACATAAAATGAATTGAATACATTCTGAAATACAAAATAGCTCAGATAACAAAATACTGAAAAGAAATCTTTAAAAAATCCAATCTTGGGCAAAAAATATATAACTGGCTCTAAAGAAATTACCAAGCAATCTAGAACTATTCCCAAAGAGTCATTAAACTAGCTATACCCTTTGTCTCAGCAATACCACTACTTGGTCAATTTCCAAAGATGATTAGGGAAAAAGGAAGAGAAACTATATGTTCTAGGATTCTTGTAGCAAATCTCTTTGTGGTGGCAAAGAACTGGAAATTGCAGGGATGCCCATCAGTGGGGAATGGCTGAACAAAATGTGGTATATGATTATGATGGAATACTATTGTTATAAGAAATGATGGGGTTATTGCTTTTAGAAAAAACATGATATGATGAACAAAATAATGAAATTCAAAATAAGCAGAACTAAGAGAACATTGTGTACAATAACAGCAATATGGTCTTAAGAATGACTGAGCAAATAAGTTATTTTTACTATTATAAATACCAAAATTAATTAACTGTAAAGGACATATGAAGAAAGAAGCTATGTGCATTCAGAGAAAGGAGTGATAAGTGGAAGTATCAATAAAATAAATTTACTTATACACATGCCTATTTGTTTCTAGTGGTAGCCATCTCTAATGCTGTAGGGAGGAAAGAAAAAAAAGAAGAAAAAAGATATTTACATTATAATTTTGTTGTATACTTCAAAGGAATAGGAAGTTGTGCATAATAGATTTGTGGTTTCATATACAATCATCATTTTTATTGTGTTGTATTATGGAAATGTTTTATTCCATAAATTAAAAATTAAATTACATTTTTAAAAAATACCAAAAGATTAAACTCTTCCTCCTGATTAATTCAAAGGAAAATTGTATCAAAGTATTAAAGAAAAACTAATACCAACATTTCAAAAATTCTTCATAAATATTGAGAAATAACACCATCCTAAGTTTCTCTTATGACATAAATATTATGCCTGGGAGTAACAAAACTAAACTGGAGGTGGGGGGAGGTCAAAACACAGGAAAGAAGATATTTTTAATTAATGTTAATTCTAATATAAAATAAAAGCTTTATAGACTAAAAGAAATTTACCAAAAAATCATTCATGATGATCAAGTTCAAGTTTTACCATGTATACAAGGATGATCCAAAATGAGCAAAACAATCAAGTTAATCACTTAAAAAATGAGAACACATAAAACCACAATTATCTCAATAAACGCAGAAAAAGCCTTTGATAAAGTACAGTATATATTTATAAAGACACTATGGGGGCAGCTAGGTGACGCTGTGGATAGAGCACCGGCCCTGGAGTCAGGAGTACCTGAGTTCAAATCCAGCCTCAGACACTTAACACTTACTAGCTGTGTGACCCTGGGTAAGTCACTTAACCCCAATTGCCTCACTAAAAAAACAAAACAAAACAAAACAAAAACACTATGAAGTATAGTCATAGAGAAACTAAATATTTAAAAAGCATTTCAAACTAAAATCAAGCATTATTTACAATGAGTTTACACTAGGACCTTTCCTAATAAATACATAAATAAAGCAAAGATGCATACTCTCTCTACTATAACATGACATAGGTATGGAAATGTTGACAAGAGAAAGAAATTAATGGCATGTAGGTAGGTAAAGGAGAGATTAAAAATTATCTTTTTTCCGCATCTGTTGGTGATGCAATGGCTTACTTAAAAACAAAACAAAACAAAACAAACAAACAAAAAACAGGGAATCAGCAAAAGATACTAATTGAAACAAAGTTCCAGGCTACAAAGTAGATCTTCAAAAATCTACAGTATTTAAATCATCAAAATTGTCAAATTTTGAAAGGAATACTTTTTTTTTTTTTTTTTGCAGGGCAATGGGGGTTAAGTGATTTGCCCAGGGTCACACAGCTAGTAAATGTCAAGTTGTCTGAGGTCGGATTTGAACTCAGGTACTCCTGAATCCAGGGCCGGTGCTTTATCCACTGCGCCACCTAGCTGCCCCAGGAATACTTTTATACATGATAAACAATTTTGGCTACTCTGACTAGATCATCCATTTGGCCAAGATGATATTCTCATCACAAGTTTCTGATTATAAAACCTGCCCACTATAGTATTTTGTTTTTGTTTTTGTTTTTTTACAATCTTAGAGACTTGGAATGTTCATTCTTATTACAAATGCAGATGTAGTCACATGTCAAGAGAGCTCCTATGACACCTATCCTTCCATTGGGATTTAATGGGAGTAAAATAAATTTATTCATTTGCTAATTGTCTACCTTAGTTGAGCAGCTGCAAAAATTACACTAGAATGGAGTGTGTGGGCTTGAGAAGAGCAAGGAGTCAGGGCTTCTTTGGTTAAGCAGATAGGTTGATAAGAAATTCTGATCTTTATCCATCTTTCAAATTCAATTTTTTTTGGATAAAGGCTTTTAGATACCCCTACTTAATATGACCTATAGTAAACAGACATTTAAATAAATTCATGTGTATTTATTTTGGCTTCCTTCTATTCCTACCCAAAGTCCCACCTTTTGCAAGAAAACTTTTCCAGTCCTTCATCCTGTATATGTTTTATTTGTACAAGTTGTATACAATGTAAACTTATCACTCACACACACACACACACACACACACGCAAATGTGTATCTTGTTTAAATCTTGTTTCTCCAAGAATTCTATTGGCTCATTGAGAGCAGGGGCTTTTGTTGTTTTTGTTTGTTTTGATTTTCGTTTCCTTGATCGTTGTTTTACTTTGTATCACCAGAGCTTGGTACAGTGCCTGGCACATAATAGTATTTAATAAATGCTAGTTTGTTCATTATGTAACTATTTTATCTACTTTACTTGTGTATCTGTGTTACTATTTCAACACAATGCATTTCATACACAGAGAACAAAATAGCAACATTTGGTTTTCCCTAGAACAAGAAACTAATAGAATGTGCCCCCTGTCCCACTACATACATTATGAAAGAGATGGGACTCAGATTTATAGTAAAGATCAATCTTGACTGGATGATTTTACTACAGGTAAACCATATCTCTCAGCCTGAACACACTTTACTTGTACTTGGGGCCTCATTTCTTCTAAGTTTTTGATCATCTTAACCCCTCTTCATTCTGTAAAATCTTATAAATGTTACTGAACCATTACATTTTACTGTCTCTATACACTGGAGAGAATTTTAGAGAAAGGAGAATATAACATTTCTGAAACACTGTTTAGGATTTCTATTTTATTTTTTGATAGGCCATGGAAGACAGACAACATTATATAGACTCTTACGGAAAGACTACAAACTTATTATCATTTATTCTGGTGTAACTTCAGATGGAAGTAAAAGGTCCTATCCTGGTTAAATTAGAATGCAACAAGTAGTAAGCATGTGTTTCCTTTTAAGAGAGAGAAACTAATCAGTATGTTTACCCTGGCTAGAAGCACAAAGACAGAGGGATGTTTGGCTTGAGTTCTGGATTTTAAAAATCAAGTAAGATGTTTCCTTTCCATGGAACAGAATAATACCATTTACAGAATGACATTTTATACTGCCATAAAAGAGTATTGACACCTTTGTGAACACACAAGAAATTACATTCAATTATTTTAAACTCCAGTTGCCCTTTTTACATTGTCATCTCCCAAATACCAAAAGCAAGTAAATTTTATCATTATCTAACTGCCCTTTATTTGTGTTTTTTTTTTCAATAAAATGTGAACTAAGTTGAATAAGCTTAAGTCTAATGATTCTTTGAGGTGTGTGTGGGGGGTGGGTAGGGTGTTCTATTGCTTTATCCTTGCTCCTGATAGTTTAAATCCAAAGGAAAAGCATATAAAAATATTTTACTGTCTTTAGCCAAAAAAAGGAGAAAACTATTAAAAATGAGGATAAACAGAAATATAAGTGAAAGAAATAGATCCATGTGTTTTTATCTAGTTATTTTTTTTAAATAAAGTTTGCTTAGGTTTATTGGAATAACTTTAAAAATAATTGGTTAATTATTTGCTCTTGAGAGGCAACATAATGCAAAAGATGATAAGCTGACCTTAAAATCAGGAAGAGTTGGATTCAAGTCTACCTTCTGGCATGCACTGACTATGTGACCTGGGACAAGTCATATAACTTCTCGGTTTTATGCTTTATTCTGTTAAATTGCATAACAGCTTCTAATCTGTGTAGATAGAAATGCTTTCCTCCTCTGGTATTTACATATGGTAATTAATCCACATGTCCAGTCCTTATCTATTTGTTATGACATAAGTGAGATAGCAGTGTTTATGTTTCCATCTATAATTAAAATTATTTGATCTTATCTTACAACATAATCACATTAAATCAATTGTACAAATATTTTGCATTGGTTCAGCATAGATTTTCTTTTTCTTTGCTGCAGAACTATCAGGAACTCCCTGTGAAGAAACTGCCTATAACTGCATATTGTCAACTATTTTCTGCATCTTAGTCTTAGAGGTTGATTGGGTATACTTAGACATTAAGTGACATACTGATACAATTAGTATCTGTCGGGTAGAATTTGAAACTAAGGCAAAATGACTTTCAAGGCTAGTTTTCCACTCAATGTATTTCATTTTTCTCAGATGATACTCTTAACTGTTTCAAAATCATATTGCTATAAACATTAACCTTGTGAAAATCTAAAAGCATATCTTCCCAGAGTTGGAAAGGGTCTCAAAGGACAATGTGTTTGTTTTTTGTTTTTTTTAATTTGGGCTAAAACAGTATTTTATTAATTCATTGCTATAGCACCAGTTTTGGTAGTAAGCATTTATTATTAATTAATATTATATACCAGTAAAGGATTTACCATATGTCTCCCTAACTTCTAGTGGTCCTAAAACATCAGACCTAGGCTGTCCTAAGAGGGAATGTCAAGCGAAGAGTGCATCCAGAGAGAGAGCCAAGTGCCAGCCAAGAGAGAAGGAGACAGAGCCCACCTGCTTTTAGCCTCTTCCAATTTTTATCCTCTTTTGAGAGAGGTGGGTCATTATTCCTTGATCAAAGCTAATTGGTTAGCATTATTCAATTCCATTGGTTGACATGACTTGAAGGTGATGAATTCTACTGATGACATCAGGGAAATACCTTCACTCACTTTGCTCAAGGCAAAGTCCATATGGGGTGTAGTCCTTCACTGAGCTGAACAAAAGATTATCTCCATTTCTGTTGTTCCCTTGGGTTTTTCCCAAATAAGATCTGCTGACGTTCCTCAAGAGCTGGACTTTGGGGAGTATGGGGGAAGGACCGAAACTGATTTCAGGGTTCCCCCAAGAAATCCATTATTAAAAATTATTTTCTCCCAACCACCAAGTTGATCCATACCTGAACAAGAATTCCCTCTATTGTATTGGGAATCAAGTCATCAACAAGTAATTGTCCAATTGCCACATGAATAATTCTAATTATGGACAACTCACTACCTCTTGAGGAAGACACTTCACTTTTGTACAATCCTAAAAATTAGATTTTTCACTTGAATTGGGCCAAAATATACTTCTGTGTCACTTATATTCATTTCCTTATGTCTAAACTCTGCTTCCAAATAAAACACATAATAGCTCTTCAAATATTGAAGCAAACTTATATCATTTAATCCTCCAGGATAGACAGCTCTATTTGGCATGATATTAAGTCACTTCAACATCCTGGTCACATTCAAATGGACATGCTCCAGCTTGTCACTGCCTTTCCTATTTTTTTTTTTTGCATGAGGGGCAATGAGCATTAAATGACTTGCCCAGGGTCACACAGCTAGTAAGTGTCAAGTGTCTGAGGCCAGATTTGAACTCAGGTCCTCCTGAATCCATGGCCAGTGCTTTATCCACTGTGCCGCCTAGCTGTCCCCCTTTCCTAAAATTTGGCATAGAGAAAAAGTAAAGTAGTAGTATAGAGCACAAGCTCTAAACTTGGATTCATAGTATGTAGGTCTAAGTCCCTAATTTGTCACTAATTATTTGTGTGACCTTAGCCTAGTTATTTAATCTCTGTCCCATGTGGGAACTGGACTAGATGGCTTCTAAAATCCATTCCAGCACTGGAGTTATGATGCCATGCAATTGTTGTTGTTCAGTCATTTTTCAATAATGTCTGACTCACTCATGTGACCCCATTTGGGGTTTTCTTGGAAAAGGTACTAAAGTGGTTTGTAATCTCCTTTTCCAAATCATTTTATAGATGAGGAAACTGAGGCAAATGGGGTTGTGATTTACCCAGGGTCATACACGTAATAAGCATCTGAAACCATATTTAGACTTAAGAAAATGAGTCTTCCTGACCCCAGGCCTAGAATTCTATCCACTACATACTACATATACAATAGTCCCATTGTAGTCTGACCAGGATAGAGAACTGTGGAACTATCATCTAATTGGTTTATATTCCCTATGCTAAGGTTCCTGTAGCCCGAGAATATTACTTTTTTGTGCTTTTTGCTATTCTGTTAATATATAATGAAATTTCAATCCAAGAAAGACTTCAAATAACCTATTTACATAAACTCATATCAAGCTATTATGTCCTGTCTTACAGTTATGAATCTGATTTTTGGAACTCAGTATAGGACTTCATATTTGTGCTAATTAAAAGTCAGCTTCTTATATTTAACCCATTATTCTTGCCTGCCAAAATCATTTTAGCTCCCAGATTTCTCCTCCAATAAGTTATCTGTCCTTTCATCTTTTGATATCCATAAACCTGATTAGCATGCCATCCATGTCTTCATCAAAATCAGTAATACAACTGTTCAACAGAACAAGGCCAAGGGCAAAACCCTGAGACACTACTCGGGAGACCACTCTCCAGGTTCACATAAAACCAAAATTTGGGGGCTCATTCAGTCAACCAGTTATGTATCTAGATAGTCTACTACTATTTAGGACATACTTCATCCTTCTTAATTTCTGTGCTAAAATTGACATTGCTATCTAGACTCTTTCTGGATATTCTCTATTGATTTTTGGATTGCTATTAGCTACAAACTATCTGTCTCCCTATATAATAAGTCCTCAGCTTCCTTTTTGGCTCATTTATATCATATACTATAACTAAGAGTATTCTACAAGGCTCTGTCTCTTTGTCCCCTTGTCTTTCTATAGTTTCTCATTTAGTGACCCTATCATTTACCATTTATCTAATTATTAATTCTACACAATTGTCTGTAAACCACTGACGTCTAAAACTATACAGGGTGGCCCAAAAGTCTTAGTGAAGTTTTACCTTATTTAAGCTATTAAAGCTTAAGCCTGCACTAAGACTTTTAGGACACACTACATCTTCAGACTTGGTCTCTCTCCTGAACTCCAATTCCAAATTACCAATTGCATTTTGTATATTTCAAATTATATATCTGAGAGGCATCTTAAACCCAACAAATTCAAAACAACTTTCCCCTCAAACTCTCTCCTCAACCAAACTTACCTAATTTTGTCAAGGACAAGACCATTCTTCAAGTCTCTCAGGTTTATCAGATCACTGTTCCTTTATTTGATTTGCTTATTTGACAAAGTTGCATCATTTCTACTTCATCTATCATATCTGATTTTTGTTCTCCATTCACACATTGACCACTTTAATTTAGACTCTCATCACTTTTGCCTTGACTATTTTTCTAAATTTATTTTTAATTTATGGAATAAAACAAGCATTTCCATAATATAGTACAATGAAAAGAAATGACTGCACATTAAACTGTAAATCTACTATGTACAACTTGCTGTTCCTTTCAAATATGCAACAAAATTATCATGTAAATTTCTTATTTTTCTTTTTTTTCTTGTCTTCCATCAGACTCTAAAAATGGGTTACATGTATGTGTGTATAAATTATTTTATACATATTCATATTTATTAGTTCCTTCTCTGGAAACAGATAGTATATTTCTTCATGTGTCTTTTATAGTTAATCTGGGTATTTATTTTTATATATTAGTATTTATAAATGGTATTCATAATAGTCAAAATTTCTTATTCACTCGAAGTTGTTCTTAAACAATATTGCTGTTATTATATACAGTGTTGTCTTGGTTCTGCTCATTTTGCTTGTCATCATTTCATGCAAGTCTTTGGATGCTTTTTCTGAAATCACTGAGCTCATCATTTCTTATAACATGGTGATATTCCATCACAATCATATATCATAACTTGTTTAGCCATTTCCCAATGGATGAGCATACCTGTAATTTCCAATTCCTTGCCACCACAAGAGAGCTGCTACAAACATTCTAGAGTATATTTGTTCTTTTTTTTTTCCCCTAATCATCTTTGGAAATAGAGCATGTAATAGTATTGCTGAGTCAAGGGGTATAGGTAGTTTAATAACTTGCCTTCACTACTACAATGGTCTCCTACTCCCTGGTTGAAGTCTCTGACAAGCCCAAACCAGAACTGCCAAAGTATGTTTCCTTAAGAGCAGTTCTGTCACATAATTTTCTTACTCAATATACCCCCCACAAGTTCCTATTGTTTTGAATAGCATATAAACTCTTCTGCTTAGCCTTTTTGTTTTGTTTTGTTTTGTTTTGTTTGTTTTTTGGGAAGGGCAATGAGGGTTAAGTGACTTGCCCAGGGTCACACAGCTAATAAGTGTCAAATGTCTGAGGCTATATTTGAACTCAGGTCCTCCTGAATCCAGGACCAGTGCTTTATCCACTGCACCATCTAGCTGCCCCCTCTGCTTAGCCCTTAAAGTCCAACACAGTCTGTCCTTGACCTACCTTTCTGGAATCATTATCTGTTTCTTCTTAATTAATTTAAATTAATCTTCATTTTTTGCCATTATGTTTCTCTTTTCATTTAATAAAATTCCTTACAGAATTTTTTTTACATTACATACCCACTATTCCAGTTATCTCATCTCTTTTGTTGAATAAGTTATGTTATTTTGTTTCTCTATTTTATTCATGATTCATATCCAACCAAATCTCAGGGAAACATATATCAAATGTATTCCCTTAGGTAAAAGTTTCTTGGTCATTTTATTTCTTCCTAATACTCTTTAGATAAAATATTATGCACCTAAAAATTATTTCTACTTCCACAACATCAATAGCATTTAACCATTTCTCTTTCTTCATACATTCACCACTTAAATTTAGGTTCTGATCATTTCTTGCTTGGACTATTGCAATGCCCTTCCAAGTGTTCTCCCTGGTTCAAGTTTCTCTACACTCTAATCTATAGCTGCCAAAGATCAACTAAACAGTAGATCTGTCATTTAACTCTCCTACTTAAAATATTCTCATGACTTCCTGTTGTCTCTTGAATAAAAATGTCCTTTAGTATACACCAGTTGTACATATAAAACCATAGCTATCATTTTCAAATTTCTTCATGAATATTATTTATTTTAATAAATGCTGGTCCTTTCTAACTCTGTTGCTTCATACTCATGTACCTTTGGGGAAATCAGTTCACCTCCATATGCCATAGTTGCCTCATCAGTAAAATCAGAGGTTTTGGTCCAGATGACTTGTGAGATCTCATTCATTATGAATCTGTGATTCTGTTATCCACTGATTTTTTTTCTATGTGTCTGTGGTATTTGCTTACTAGCTGTATATGGGAAGTTCCATCATTTTCATTTTAAAGCTCTTTTGATTTATTAAAATTTCAGACAATTCCAATGCTGGGCAAGGTATGCCTACGTCACCAAATTCTAGCTTTAATAATGAGTACCAAATGGAATATAGCATACGTTGGATAATTTAATTTACTTCCTTTCGCTAGGGCTTACTTTCTTAGAAAGCCTCCTATCCTTAAAATCTTATTTATTACATTTTAAAAAATCATTTTGAGTGATTACCTCATTTGTAGGAAAATGAACAAGATTAATCAAAAAAAGTTCTGTAAAGTGTCATGTTTAATATATAAGCCTTCATCTGAATAGTGTAAGTGCATTGGTGCTCTCTAAGTAGGTGACAAGCTCCATTAATATAATCACTATATTTTTCATGACTCAATTCAAAAATTTTTTACTAATTTTATAGAAGTCAATTGATAGAAAATATTATTGGTAATATTATTTTCCTAAGAAGACATTGCAGAAGATGGCAGAAGGAAGGCATTAAGCACCCAGAGCTCCTGACACAATTACTCCAAAAAACTCCAAACACAGCCATAAGACAACCCTTGCAGCAGCAGAACCCCCAAAAAGAAGGCTTAGATTATTTTCCAGCCAAAGACTGCTTAGAAGTTTGGCAGGAGGGGACTGCTGTGCTGGGATGGGAGTGGAGTCCAACCTTATGATTGTGCTGACACAGATCCATCCCCAGGTAGGCTGTGCCAGAGAAACTTACCCCCAGGTCTCAGAATCAGCTGCAGTTCCAGAGGCTTCTGGAACTAAACTTACATTCTGGTGAGAGGGCTGAATGGCTGGCCAGAGGTAGGGGAAGGGAGTAGTGGGAGGGCGGGGGGAAGAGAATATTTTGGTGTCTGCAGGAGCTGAGGAGGAATTTGGTTGTCCCACCCCAGCAGGGAACTAGGAAGAAATCTTGAGTGGCAGAGGCCCAGGTGGGGAAGGGGCACAGGCTCCTCAGACCTAACAACCACAGTAAACAAAATTCTAGTGCCTGATTAACTAACAAGTTTGCCTGTTCCTCCTTAAATTATACCACCTGGGAACCCCTTAAAGTTGGGGCAGTACAGCCTGGGAAGCAGGGTCCCACTTTAAAAAGGAATTAAAAGTCAAGTAAAAGATGGGCAAGATGAGCAGGCAGAGAAAGTTGCAAACCATAGAAAGATTTTTAGTGACAAGGAAGATCAAGGTGTAGACTCAGAAGAGGATAACAATGTCAGGGATCCTACTTCCAAAGCTTCAAAGAAAAATATGAATTGGTCTCAGGCCATAGAGGTGCTCAAAAAGAACTTTGAAGATAAAGTAAGATAGATAGCTGAGAAAATGGAAAGAGAAATGAGAGTGATGAAGGAAATTCATGACAAAAAAGTCAACAGCTGGAACAGCCAAATTGACAAGTAGATACAAAAGCTCCCATTAGCATTGAACAAATGAAAGCTAGTGATTTTATGAGAAACCAAGACACAATAAAATAAATTGAAATGAATAAAAAAAAGGAGGGCAATGCGAAATATCTTCTTGGAAAAACTGCTGACCTGGAAAATAGATCCAGGAGAGATAATTTGAAAATGATTGGACTACCTGAAAACCATGATCAAAATAAGAGCTTAGACATCATCTTCCAAGAGATTGTCAGGAAACTTGCTCTGATATTCTAGAAGCAGAAGGTAAAATAGAAATTGAAAGAATCCACCCATCACCTCCTGAAAGAGATCCCAAAATGAAAACTCCCAAGAATATTATAGCCAAATTCCAGAGCTCCCAAGTCAATGAGAAAATATTGCAAGCAGTCAGAAAGAAACAATTCAAATACTGTGGAGCCACAGCCAGTATAGCACAAGATCTAGCAGCTTCAACATTTAAGGACCAGAATGCATGGAATTTGATATTCTGGAAGGCAAAGAAATTGGGATTAAAACCAAAAATCACCTGCCCAGCAAAACTGAGTATAATCTTTCAGGGGAAAAATGGGACTTCAATAAAAAAGACGACTTTCAGGTATTTGTGATGAAAAGACATAAACTGAATAGAAAATTTAACTTTCAAATACAAGGAAAGCATAAAAAGGTAAACATGAAAAAGAAATCATAAGAGATGGTAAAAGTTTAAACTGTTTACATTCCTACATGGGAAAATGATATGTCTAAATCATAAGAACAGATGAAAGGAATACATTTAGACAGAGGGCACAGGTGGGAATTGATTACCAAGGGATGATATATGCAAATCATTTTTTTTCTTTATCTTTTTTGTTGTTGGGGGGGGCATGATTGGGGTTAGTGAGCATTTTGTCTGAAGTAAGATTTGGTCTCAGATCCTCCTGGTTCCAAGGTGGGTGCTTTGTCCACTGTGTCACCTAGTTGCCCCATGATGACATTTTTAGCATAAAATTGAGGGGGGAGAGGAATGCACTGGGGAATGAGAAAGGGGAGAAGTAGAATGGGGAGAAAACTCACATGAAAGAATCAGGAAAGGGCTTATGGATTGGGAGGGATAAATGGAGGAGGAGTGGGGAAGTGAATGAGCCTTACACTCATCAAAATTAGTTCAAAGAATTTAATCTCATAAGAGTTGATTCAAGGAGGGATTAACATACACACTCAATTGGGTAGAGTAATCTATTTAACCCTGCAGGCAAGTAGGAGAGGAAGATTTAAGGAGGGAGGGGTGAAAGAAGTGAGGATAGAGCAGGGGAGGGGGCACTCAGAAGCAAACACTTTTAAATAGGGATAGGGCAAAAGAAGATAGAAAATAGAGTAAATATCAAGGGAAGGGAAAAGGATGGAGGAAAATAGCAATGGTTATTGTGAAAAAAACTTTGGAGCAGAGGCAAGAGTAATATAAGATGATGATTGATTGATTGATGATTGATTGATGATGATGATTGCAAAATGTATGGTAGTTACTTTGCTTTGCTGTTGTGAAGAAAATTCTTTGTCAAGTTTAAGATAGTATATAAAAGTTATCTATTACTGTTGTTGCAATAATCAACCTCATGGATTTATTGTAAGGAAATCTCTCTTTAAAGTACTATATAAATATAGTTTACTATAAAAAAATTACGGGCAGAATACTATCAGAAAGACCTGGAGGGACCTGCATGAACTGATGCAAAGTGAAATCTAATGCATACAAAAGAACAGTAATATTATGAGATGATCTGCTGTGAATGACTCAGTTATTTCAGAAATGCAATGATCCAAGACAACTCTGAAGGACTTATGGGCAAACGCATTCCATCTACAAAGAAAGAACTGATGGTATCTGAAAACAGATTGAAGCATAATTTTTTTGATACTTCCTTAATCTGAAGTTTTATTTTTGCCTGTTTTCTTTCACAACCTGGCTAATGTGTAGATGTTTTACATAACTGCTCATATATAACTTGTATTGAATTGCTTGAGTTCTTGGGGGTGGGGCTGGGGAGGGAGGGAGCAAGAGAAGTTGGAACACAAAGTTTTAAAAAATTGATGTCAAAATTTGTGTTTATGTGTAATTTGGAAAATAAAATTCTATAGATATAAAAGAAGACATTGCATTCTCCTGCCCCGCCCCATCCTAATATTCAACAAATAATAGAACACAATCTTTTATTGGGGCAGACACTGTGGCTTATGCTCAGGATACAGAGAACAACTCAAAGATTCACTGAAAATGCTTACATTCTAATAAACATGTAATGTATATACCAGCCTGTACTTCAGCAAAGCTCAAGGTCATGAAGGTCAAAAGTTAGATATATTTAAATATAAATGGAACATGTAAAGGAAACACCCCACATCTTAGAAATGGTTTGAGGTTGGGAATGATGATTTAGGCCTGTAATCCCTGTTATTAATTACTAGGGGAAGGTAGGTGTGATAGCCAGGTTGTACAATGGATAAAGTATCTGGCCTAGACCCAGGTTATCAGAAATGCTTTCTGAAGCTCTAACTACCTACCTGCTGGGTCTTTTAATTCCTGAATATGAAAGGGGAGTTGGATTTTATGTGCTTTGAATTGTTGAAGTATGTGTTTTTAAACTTCAGTTATTAAAGCAGTTTTAAGTGGATTTTTATGGTTTATGAGTGCCTATTGAATTTTAAGCAACAACAACAGTTTTAATCTGTTGAACTAGGGCAAATTTAAATGGCCCACAATAGCAGCTCTGTTGAGAATGGATCAAAGAAAGGAGAGATTGGCTACCAAGAGACCAATTAGAAGATTATTGCTGCAGACTAAAAGAGCGGTATTGAAGGCTGTTTTCTTGTTATTGGAAGGAAGGGAATGGATGTGACAGATTTTTGAAGAGGGTAAAATCAACAAGACTTGAAAAGAAGAGGTAAGGACAAGGAAATAAAGTACAATGGGAGGTCTGGTGAACATGGTTATCCAATGCAATGCATTACTTTAGTAGAGCTGTATGATGACTGGTAATAGAAGTATATTGGAAAGATTTGGAATATGAGCAAATATTCACTATCTGTTCCTCTGTCCCTGTTTTGATAGTTGCAGTCTGAGCAATCTTTTTTTTTTTTATTGGCTGAATAACGGAACTGAGGTATATTCAAAAGACACTAGTGAGCTAGTTGTCTTTTTGTCTGACTCCATCCTAGCTGGTTGTGTTCTGGTGAGAAGAGGGAGATGATGTTATAAGGGGAAAGATGTTCAGGAGCTTTCTTCTTTAAAATAATGTGGCCTAAGAATGTGAATCTTAGTTCCATAATGATTGTATTATTAGTTAATTAACGTTGTTTTAGTGCTTATTATGTTCTGGGATCTGTGCTATATGCTTTTCAATTATTATATCATTTGATCCTTACAATCACCCTGGGAGATAGATACTATTATTATCCCTACTTTACAGATGAAGAAACTGACACAAAAAAAGAGGTTGTGATTTTCCTAGGTTCACATAGCTAGTAATTTGTTCTTTTCTATGAAAGAATTAGAATTAGAAAATGACCATGATCATGTGAAATTTGAAAGGTCAGGAGACCGAGCTGTTATTAGATTCAGGAGTAGAAACTATGTTAAGTTTAATAGCCATTCAGTACAGTATGAAGTCCCTGAGAAGTAATGGCACACTTAGAAATGAAGTTGGTAGTGCCAATGTAATGTAGAAATGGCATTAATTCTAAGTTCTTTTTCCCTGGGGACACAAGTGTGTTTATATGTGTTGAAAGAAAATGTTGGTACTTCTAGTTTTGCTTTTATCCGTCCCTTTGTAAGAGCAATTGATATTAATTGGTTAAATAGAAATCAGCTATTAATCTGTGACAGCTAACA